>NC_045551.1:18279778-18991445 GCF_009769535.1 Thamnophis elegans | reverse complement strand
TCGGTTTTTTGAGTTTCAATCATCTCATTTTGCATTTGAAAAACATCCTCAATTTTTTCATCATATTTTATTGTTAAATGCTCCAAGTATTCCAATTTTCTCTCAATTTTTTCCTCTGTATTTAATAATTTTTGCAGTTTTGAAAATATTCCTTGTAAGTTCAAAGCCTCTACGTTGTCTGGAGATGCAATATTCATACACAGCTGCTTTCACTTAGAAGGTCAACAAGATTAAAACATATGTTCACAAAGACCGCTGTTTTTCACAAAGAATGCTACTCTCAGCTCTCTATGAACGAAAACATATTTCAAAGGGACAACTGTGGACTCTTATCAGCTCATAACCAAACAGCCAAGCAGTAAAACCTTGCAATGCCAAAGTCAAAGCAATCTATGAGAGAGAAAAAAGAACAGTCCGTCTTTGAATACACAAAAACTCAATCAGCCTCCAGGGTGGGGATATTTTTTCTTTGTATCTCTTTTGTATATCAAATTAGACAAAGAATCCAATCTTTAAATTAGTTTTAAAAAAATACAACAATAAAAGAGGAAAAAATTAATCTGTAGCTTACAGAAAGTCACAAAGAAAGGTTAGAAGAAGAAAACTTAATCCATCCATTTGAAAAAGGTTTGCTTAGATTCAATCCATGTAAATAACATTTAAAAAGTAAGATAACCATTGTCCAAAACCATTCCAAAATTCAAATTCGCCGCTAAGTTCTTCTATTCTTTGATTTAAATTGGTTTTTAAGTTTTTTAGGCAGTCCCTTTTTTTTAGAACAATAAAAAATCCTCACCATCTGGAAACACTTTCTTTTTCCACATCGTTCCATTGGAGCCGCCCCGACTTTGTCAGCCTTTTGGCTGGATTTTTTATCACCGGCTTGAAGATCTTTTCTTGCTTCATTCAGAGATTTTGTGATATCCCTGAGATCAGCAAGACGTAATCTTCCTATTCATCATCTCTTCAGGATGGTTTAGGTCCGTTAGGCCCCCCCAGTGATAAAAGTATTGACTGCGATCTCAGAGCATTGAGATTGCACGTCGTCTTGTCATGACTTCAGCCCCTCCCCATCGGCGTTCAGTCTCTCTGCTGCCCCATTGGTGCTTGGATGAAAAGCTGAACTAAGACCCTGAGATGATCCAATGGACCACAGGAACTCCCTCCAGAATTTAGCCGTGAACTGGACCCCTCTGTCTGAAATAATTCTTAGAGGTACTCCATGCAGTCAGTAGATATGCTTCACAAACAGTTTAGCCAGCTTGTGAGCCAAGGGTAGTCCACTACAGGGTATGAAGTGTGCCTGTTTGGAGGTCTATTACAGTCCATATCACCGTGTTTCCCCCACTTTTTGGCAACTCTACTATAAAATCCATTGCGATCTCCTCCCACGGCCTCGTTGGCTCTGCTACTGTTTACAGTAGTCCAGGGGTGGTGGTGGTTCCTGGTCATCTCTTCATTGTGGCACAGATGTTACAACTTTTTATGTAACTATCTACATCTTTCTTCATGCTAGGCCACCAGAATTGCCTCTAGGCTAAATGTAAAGTCTTTAGGAACCCAAAGTGGCCTGCCGGTTTGGCATCATGACTCCTCTGGAGAATTAGGGTACGTAGGGATTCTGGGATGTAGGGATTCGTCCCCTTTCATGCAAGGTCATCTCTTTTTGTCAAGATGCATTGGTTGTTTTGGAACCAGGGATCTGCTAGCAGTTCGGTTTTGAGCCTCGTGGTTAGGTCAAGCTGGTCTTTCTGGTCACGGTATTGTCATCTGGTGGTCACTTGGGCAGCAGTTTGGGTACAGGGAATGATGGCATCCACTACGTGCTCCCGTTCGCATTTGTACTGAGGCATGAGGGAGAGGGCATCAGCTAGAAAGTTCCTTCCCCCTGGAATCTGCTTTGAAACAAAATCAAAACGGTTGAAGTATTGAGCCCATCGGACTTGTTTCGGTGATAGCTTCCGTGGGGTCCTAAGCACCTCCAGATTTTTGTGGTCAGTCCAGACTTTGAACAGTTTCTGGCCCCCTTCCAACAGGTGTCTCCAGGTTAGCAGTGCCCATCTCGCTGCGAAAGCGTCCTTTTCCCATGCGGCCCATTGTCTCTCTATGTCTGTGAGCTTGCGGGAGATGTAGGCGCAGGGGTGTAAGTTTCCTTGGTTGTTTCTTTGGAGTAGCACCACTCCCACTGCCATGTCACTGGCATCTGCCTGGATCATGAAAGGTTGTTCGGGGTCAGGATGCTTCTGCACCAGCTCCTTTGCAAACATTTCTTTTAGTGTTTCGAATGCCTCTTGGCAGGTTAGGTCCCACTGTAGGGGTTGTCCCAGATGGGGTTTCATTCCTGGGCTCCCTGTCTTCAAGAGATCTGTTAGGGGTTTGGCAATTTTCGCAAAGGACGGGAATGGATTGCCTGTAGAAGTTCGTGAAACCTAGGAAACTTTGTAGTTATCTGCGGGTGCAAGGGGGTTGCTAGCCTAAGACAGCTTGCACTTTGGCTGGGTCCATCTCTATTCCCTCATTTGACACTCGGTAGCCTAGGTAGTCTAACTATGCATGGTGGAATTCACATTTTAATGCCTTGAAGTATAGGTTGGCTGCCAGAAGTTTTTCCAGTACTTGGGGTATGTGGTCACCCATGGTCTCAGTGTAGATAAGGATGTCATCTAGGTAGACGAGGACCACCTTGTAGAGGTGCTCGTGCAATACCTCGTTTATTAACTGCATGAATACCGCTGGGGCCCCCTGGAGTCCGAAAGGCATCACTTTGAATTGAAAGCTCCCTAGGGGGCAGTTGAACGCTGTTTTCCACTCATCTCCCTCTCTGATATGTACTCGGTAGACTTTTCCCTTGGCCAGATGAGATAGCATGCCCTTCATGAGGGGGAGTTGGATAGGTTGTATACGCACACCCCATTTATCCCTCGAAAGTCCACACACAACCTCATAGTTGTGTAGCTGCGACCTGTGGTTTGGCTGGTTTAATGAACACCCTTGCTAGGTTTTTGTCTATGTATTTGCGCATCGCTTGCATTTTACAGGTGTCATGGCATACAGTTTGGGCTTGGGTAGTTTTGCTCCGAGGATGATTTCAATGGCACAGTCTGACTCCCGGTGGGAGGCAGAACATCGCACTCAGCCTCGCTAAATACTTCTGTGAGGTCCTGATATTCCATCGGAATCAGTTCGGCATCTGGGGTTTTGTCAGATGTAGTTGCCAGTTGTTCTTGTGGGCTCTTTTGGGGGGTTTCCAGCGTGGGTGGTGTTTCTGCTTGCTGGTGTGGGAGGGGTTGTGGGCCCCTTGGTATCCTAAGTCTGCGGGTACTCTCTTGCCACTTGTCTAGCCAAGAAAGTCCCAGTATGACTGCATCTGTCATTTTGGGGGATATTATGAATCTAATTGCTTCCCAATGATCCGCTAGCTCTAACCTCACTGGTTCAGTCAGATGGGTAGCTGTTCTGACCCCCCCCTCATCCCACACCAACACACACTCCAAGCCAAAGATAAGTTACGGCATTTAATTAACAGACAGACAGGTCCTTGGCAGCAAACCGGCACAGACAAGCTTGGGCAGCAATCCAGCACAGATAAGGCTTGGTAGCAATCCAGCCTGCCAAGCTCACCATAATGTTCTCCAACATTAGTTTCTGCTTTGACTTCTGCAAGAGGGGCATGTGCACAATCAGTCTTTTTATAGTCTGGAGAGGAGCCTAATGACCACCAGCTGAGTGCAAGTACCTCCTGTACTTGCGCAACTGTTTCTGATGCCTATTAGCTCTTCGGTGCCAGGCATCCAGGAACAACTCACTGCTGACCTCACGCTCACACTTCCTTGTCTCCTCCTCACTGGTCCAAGGCTCAGGCGCCTCCTGGTGGCCAACCAGCCTCTCTGCACCCTGCTCAGAGTCGGAACCCTGTCCAGGGTCCTCCACATCCTCCAGAGCTGACTCATAGGGCCCCTCGCTGTTGGAGTCTGGTGGCAGCTCCAACGGCTCCTGCTGGGCCACAACAGGTGGCATAGGCTCCTCCCAGAGGAGGGAGGAGACTGGGCCAGTCTTTTTGCTCTGATCCCCAGTTTCAGGACTGTGGTTAAGTTAATCAAGCACCTTGTGCAGCCTGAGTCTATTAGGGCTTGAAAATCCCCATGGTTTCCTGTTTTGGGGGCTGTGAGGCGTATTGGAAAAAGGAAAGGGTGAATTGGTTCTCTCACCATTGGGTCATTTTCTCCCTCGTCCTCACTGTCATATGGTTCAGGCAGCTGGTTGTTGTTGCCTGGGGTTCCACCACTTCTGCCAGGGGGGAGGGGCGTCTGTGGTCCATTTGGGGCCTCGTTCTGGTCGTGCCTTGGGTGGTGGGTCTGACCTTGGTTTGGGGGCTGGGCATGCAGCTGCCATGTGGTCCATCCCCCCGCATCTGTAGCATTTCAGCAGACTTCGAGGAAGGGCTGGTCTTGGCCTGTTGTGGTGTTGTGGTTCCCTGCCAGCTGGGTGGTTTTAGGTCAGGTTGATTTCTCTCTTGTGTGTCCAGTTGCTTTGTCATGTCATTGACGTGCTGTCAACTTTTGTTGCTACTCAGAACCACTCAGAGAACTGATTTGGGATGTTGCAGTGTGCAGTTACCTGGGCAATTTGCTTGTCCAAGCTTGTTCTGAAGAAATGCACCAGCAGTATTCTGGTAAAGGGGGTAGCCTTCCGATGACCCTCCTAAATTCACAGATGTGCTCTTTGATGGGACAGCCCTCTGCTTTAGTTTGCTAAGTTCCTCTTCCGCATATGGGTCCTCCTCCTCCCCCTCCTCAAACCTGGCCTCTAGCAGTCACAGGAAGTCATCTATGTCTTGCAGTTGGTGGGCTCTCCTCTTGTGGAGGGCTGCTAGCCATTCCCTTGCTTCTCCCTCTAGACCCACTGCGCTGGCATTCACCATGGTTCTGGGGGATGGGTAGAGGTGCCCATAGCATTCTAGGTGGATATCAGTTGAATCAAGAAATAGGGCTAGCTGATCTGAGTCTCTGTCAAACTTTCTCCTGAATTGGGGCGGGTCGTTCAGCCCTACTCCTCCAACCTCCTGTCGGCCTCTGTATGCTTGTGACTGATATTGCTGGCCCCTAGTTCAGAGACAGAGGGGGGGGTTGCCTGCTCTTGGCAGCCTGCCTGCTGCATGGGGGAGGCACTGGTTGCCATTTTGGGCTCCTTCTCCTTCTATCAGGAGGGGGAGGGGGCTATGCTCCAGTCTGCATCTCCTCCCCTCAACAGGATCAGAGGTCCCTCCCCTCTCTTTTGGGCGACATGATGGCCCCTCATCAGCAAGGGTGGCCTGGTCAAGATCCTCCTTCAGTTGCTCTATTGCACTCCCTAGGGATTCCATCTGGGGCTTTGGGAGCATGGCTTGTTTCCAGTCCCACCTCCAGTCCACCCTTGCCAGCTTGCTTGAGACCCTTCCCTGTATCTGGGGACTAGGGCAAGGGAATTCCAGCTCAGCTGCTTTAGGGGTTGATTTCCAAAAGTACTCATCTTTTCTTGCTTCTGCTGCTGGGGAAGACATCGCTGCTTGGCATTGCCGCATATCTCCAGCTGTAATCGGTCTTTTTCTTCAGCCTCCTGTTGCCCGATTTTCCCTCCAAGCACCCCAAATATCGGTGGAGTGCTCAGAGAGCCCGGGATTCAGGAAACCCGGAAATCTTAATAGCTTTTTAAAAGTCAGTTTTGGCTCTCTGTGAAGTTTCCAAGAGCTGACCTAATTAATTTACGAGCCTCGAGACAAAGTAAAAAATAGCAATAGCAATAGCAATAGCAGTAGACTTATATACCGCTTCATAGGGCTTTCAGCCCTCTCTAAGCGGTTTACAGAGAGTCAGCATATTGCCCCCAACAATCTGGGTCCTCATTTTACCCACCTCGGAAGGATGGAAGGCTGAGTCAACCCTGAGCCGGTGAGATTTGAACCGCTGAACTGCTGATCTAGCAGTAGCCTGCAGTGCTGCATTTAACCACTGCGCCACCTTGGCTCAAAAAAAACCAACATTTATTAGGACTAACATCTTGGCATGGACTTCTGTGGAGCCAAAACTAAATCCCACTTAATGGCATCTGAACTTTACCCCTGTGTCCCCTCCCCTCTGCCTGAAGTCATCAATCACATTCTCCAACAGGACATCATGGCAGGGTTCTGGACATGCGCATTCACATCCCAGTTACAGAAATATGAGACTTTTTACTCTGATCAAAAGTATGCATGGCATTCCCCCCGCTTCTCAAGTTGATAGTAGTCATGGAAACGCTTTAGACATTGACAATAAGAGGATTTCATGCCTGGTATGTATTTAGGAATTCCAGTTGCATTTTGGGAGTGCATGGCATTGCAAAGCGAGAATTTTAAGTTCAAAAATGGGGAAACAAGAAACTGAATTACAAAGGCTTCCCAGAGTGAAGTATTTATTTATTTAGCATATGGCATATCATACATGGACTAGCAATATATATTAACATTTCACCTACATTAATAATACACAACAAAATATACATGTTAAAAAGAGCTATGCTCAAATACCAATATTAAGGCCATCTATCCATTGAAGCACAGCATCTTTTACATTTAAAAAATCAGATACTGGACCAGTATATGCCCTCACCTTACAACCAGTCACAATGTGATCTACAGTTTGACTTAAGACACCATGGTCACACTGAGGAGAGGATACAATGACCCATTTATATAGAGAGTCTCAGCAGACACTGTGCGAGGTGCAAATCCTGTTCAGGATTGTCCATTGCTGATGTAGTAGTTTAAATCCTGGCACCTTTTTTGTGGGGTCATTTATATGTCTTCCTATGTCTGGGCATTCAGTGACCCATTTGGTTTTCCAATGGGAACTGATGTTAAAAGTGAAGTGAACCCTTAGTGAAGTGGTAGAGATGCAGATCACTCTGAAGTTCAAAAGTGGGATTGAAGGAGAAAATGGCATTAGCTAGGCTAAGCAAATTACTTTCCCCTCTCCAATTAATTTAATTTAATTTAATTTAATTTAATTTATTAGATTCTGGGCGGCTTACACAGAACAAGAAAGAAGACAAACAAAATAAAATAAAAAAATTCTCCAACACGCATACGTTCTGATTGGGGCTGGACCCTACATAGTAAGGTCAACAGCCCCAGGCCTGCCAGAACAGCCAGGTCTTAACAGCTTTTCTGAAGGCCATGAGGATGGGTGATGTCCAGACCTCTGGGGGTAGCTGATTCCAGAGGGTCAGAGCAGCCACAGAGAAGGCTCTCCTCCGAGGCCCCGCCAGCCGACACTGTCCGGCTGACAGCGTCCTAAGGAGGCCCACCCTGTGGGATCTTATCGGCCATTGGGAGGTATGTGGCCATTACCGGGGAAGAAGGACTCGCTACATTACAGCGATTCCTTGTTCCGGCCCTTCAGGTTCACCTCAAGAACCTGGTGGCAGAGGAGATCAGGGCACATTTCTGAGAGGGGGACTCCTCCCTCTTGGCCCAGCCAGGTTTCAGTTATACATGCCAGGTCTGCCCCCTCGTCTAATATCAAGTCCCGGATGAGACCAGGGCCCTGATCTCCTCTGCCACCAGGTTCTTGAGGTGAACCTGAAGGGCCGGAACAAGGAATCGCTGTAATGTAGCGAGTCCTTCTTCCCCGGTAATGGCTAGCCCTATGGCTCCCGTCATATCTGCCCCTCCCGATCATGACCGAAATGCTCCGACCCTCTTCCCCACCCGTAGACCCTCCTTCTCCCATGGCCCCCATTCTTCCTGGCAGGCCCCACACAGCATTCACTCTAGGGCGAGGGGCCCAATCACTTTTCATGGTCAATAAAAGTGTTAAAGCAATAAAAATGTAATACATTCATCATTGTTTGCGTTATTTTTATCACAGCCTCCAAATACTTAATAAAATCATTGTTTTGTAGTTTCCCTTTATTATCTCACCACCTCCGACTTGATGGATTACATGCATTATTGGGTTTTCATAAACCTATGTAAAGAGATTCCCATCCTTATCTTGATCTGCTATTGTAGCCTCTAATACTGAAATAAACATAATTACTGCTTCACAAATCACTTTCTCCAACAGTCACATAATAGTTGGGTACCACTATGGATAATACAAAATGTCAAGATTAAACTGCTTTGGAGGGGCCGAAGCTCTGAGATCACAGTCGACACTTTTATTACTGGGGGGTCCCAACGGACCTAAACCATCCTGAAGAAATGGTGAATAGGAAGATTATGTCTTGCTGATCTCGGGGATATCGCAAAATCTCCAAAAGAAGCAAGAAAATATCTTCGAGCCGGTAATAAAAATTCTAGTCAAAAGACTGACGAAGTCAGGGCGGCCTCAGAACGGAACGATGTGGAAAAAGAGAGTGTTTCCAGGTGGTGAGAAACTTTTATTATTTTTAAAAAACGGACTGCCTATAAAACCTAAAAACCAACTTAAATCAAAGAATAGAAGAACTTAGCGGCGAATTTGATCTTTGTAATGATTCTGGACAGTCGTTATCTTGCTTTTTAAATGCTATTTACATGGATTGAATCTAAGCAAATCTTTTTCAAATGGATGGATTAAGCTTTCTTCTTCTAAACTTTCTTTGTGACTTTCTGTAAGCTACAGATTAATTTTTTCCTCTTTTATTGGTGTGAGTATTTTTTTTAAACTTATTAAAGAGTGGATTCTTTGCCTAATTTAATATACAAAAGAGATACAAAAAGAAAAAGAAAAAAGAAAAATCCCCACCCTGGAGGCTGATCAGAGAGTTTGCTGTATTTAAAGACAGAACATGTCTCTTTTTTTTGCTCATGGATTGTTTTGACTTCGGCATTGCAAGATTTTACTGCCTGGTTGTTTGGCTTAAGATCTGATAAGACTCCTCAGCTGTCCTTTTGAAGTTTGTTTTCGCTTACAGAGAGCTTGTGAACATATGCTTTAATCTTGCTGAGAAAGCAACTGTGTATGAATATGGCGTACGTAGAGTCTCTGAATTTGCAAGGAATACTTTCAGAACTGCAAAAATTATTAAATACAGAGGAAAAAATTGAGAGAAAATTGGAATATTTGGAGCATCTAACAATAAAATATGATGAGAAAACTGAGGATGTTTTTCAAATGCAAAATAAGGAGACTGAAATTCAAAAAACAAACGGAAGACGAATATAAAGAGATTAAACTTGTTGATATTCATGGCAATTGGTTTATTTCTGAAAAAAGAAAGAATGGAATATTGAAAGAGGAATGAAATGGAGAGAAAATTAATTTCAAAGGGCAGGACATAGAAGAAGAAGGAAACATTAAAGAATCTATGGACTATGAAATCCTATTTGGAAAATATTTGATAATACTGCTGATAATCAAAGACAAGCTGAAAAAGGAAACAGAAAGAGGGTGTCAAGACTACATGAGAGCTATTACAAGCAAGAGTTGCTAAGAGGAGTCCATACAGATTTGATCAAGGGGATGTTTGGAGGACTGGTTCCACAAATGGCAGAAGACATTAGATTGTTTTGCTACTGGAAAGATACAGGTTGATAGATGGAAGAGTATAATTTAAAACTAGCTAAACCTAGTTAAATTTAGTGACAATCGATATAGTTAAATAAAAATTGATAATGATAGTAATGTATACAATGTGTAGTGTTATGATAAGGAATAATGGGATATGAATATGGAATGATAACTGTGAAGGGAAGGCTAGAAATCCTTTTGGACTATATATAAAGGTTATTAATAATACTAACAATAAAAAAGAACAAAATTAGACAGTTAAGTTTTAATTATTGGGGGAAAATGTTATGATATAGAATATAGTTAATAAAGAAGGGATAATGATAATAATTTATATATATGTATGGGTATAATATAAGGAAACTGGATGTTAATTGTAAACAGGGATTTGGAAAGGAGGATTACAAAATTTTGGTATTAAATATTATGAATGTTTAGCTAGAATAGGATATGAGGATTTAATGTTAATGGAGGATTTTATAAATAAGTAAATGAAATGCCAGTATGTGGTTACGTATTAAATCTTGGTATATTTTATGATGAAGGACGTTTAAATGATCATAGTCAAATAAAAGTGGAGGTATGGTGATGGTAATATAATAAGTATCTGAGTTAAGATATTAGAGTTAATATGAATTATATTTAATGACAGTGGAAGAGATGCACAAAAGCCTTTTGTAATGAACTGATACACTTTCTACAGTATGTAAAGAAGGAGGATTTGTATGTTTGTTTTGAAAATAAAAATATATATTTTTTAAAAAGATTGAACCGCTTTGTTTCTTTCAAACCTTAATGCTTTTCAACTTGCCGATGAATTGGCATCCATCAAGGTCACCACTGCAGGTGCTTGAGAAAGAGATGGATGTATAATAACAAAAGAATGTATAATAATTGGAAAGTGTGATCACCTAGGGGTGGGAAGAAGAGGAAGCTATTGTTTAACTAGGCAAGCATCTGAGCGGGAAAACCAGAAGTGTTTTGTTTCTTCAGTACCAAAATGATGTATTCAATAAAGTTTTACTTTTGGGAATTCAAAGCTCCCAAGAGTGTTTCCTTATTTTGGGTTCACTAGTTGGACAGTTGACATTAAAACCAGCTCTCCTTAATTTAACACAGCCTACTCAGAAGCCTTCAATAGAGCTGTAACCTAACGATATCCAGAACAGAGTGAAAAGTTGATGTCACAGTGAAGCCTGGATCGATTCCTACTTGGGAGGCACAGGCAGCAACCCAAGCTGACTCTAGGACACAAATCATGGTGACCCAATCCAAGGTGAGGGTGGAGAAGATGGAGCAGCTGGTGGTACATGAGGAAAGAATTGAGGAAGGATCCATTTGCCCTGACCTGAAAATGCAATGGCTGGGAAAAGTGGGGAAGGCAGCTGAAGTATAATTCCCCTTGATTTCTTCCAGAGTGGCCATGACTCAAGGGAGCAAATGAAAGGCCTGGAGGGGCTGTAGACTGGGAAGAACTGGTGGAGTGGAAATTCCTGACAGCATACCTTAGCCCTTCAATGGAGCAGCTATGCGAAAGATTTGTTGGAATGGAGATGTGAGGAGCAGTGTCAATGAAATTGTTGGTCCTGGTAGCAGAACTTGGGACTGACCAAGCATCACCAACCCCATCTCCTCCCCAATGGGTGAGGCTGGGGAGTGTGGTACAAGGAGCTGGGGTCCCCTAGGGGTGGCTGCCATACCTCCCACAGTTTCAGGACATGACCAGGTGATCCCTGTAATGGCAGAAGCTCAGGCCAAGTGGTTCCACAGGCAGAGGAGCTGCCACTGGGTTACATGCTGATTTGGGATGACTAAGAGCCCTGCTGCTGAAAGCCATGTTTGATGGATGGCCAGAGAAGCTAGCCTATTTCCTGAACCAGGTATGGAACTATTTGGAGCAATACGGAGCAATGTACCTGGATGAAGTTGCCACAAGAACGCCCTCAATTCAAACCTAGAAGGAGAAGTGGGAAACTGGATGGTGTTCCTCCATGACAAAGGAGCACCAGAATTGGGGATCATGAATGCCCTCTTGGATGAACTTTGAGCCAGATTTGAAGACCCTGCACAAGCCCACCAAGCAGAATCCAGAATCTGCGCCATAAGGCAGGGGAGTAGGTCAGTAACCAAATATTCCATAGCCTGGCTGGGAAGCTGAAGGGCTGGCTGGAATGCTTGCTGGTCTACCATTTCCAAGATGAGCTAAACAAGGATCTGTACCAAAAGTGCCTGCCATGGGGAATTCTGGACAACCTTGGGACATGATACCAGCTGGTGACCACAGTGGAGCTAGATCTGTTGGAGTACTGGCAACACACCATGCATGAGGGTTGTCCCTGATGAGGCCCTGAGAGATACCTGCCAGTGTGCAGCCCCTCCCTCTAACCCAAAGAAGAGCCTGCAATACCTTCCCATGGCCAACTTCCAAAGTGGGAAAGA
Source organism: Thamnophis elegans (assembly GCF_009769535.1). Classification (NCBI taxonomy): domain Eukaryota; kingdom Metazoa; phylum Chordata; class Lepidosauria; order Squamata; family Natricidae; genus Thamnophis; species Thamnophis elegans. The sequence goes on along the minus strand of NC_045551.1, from coordinate 18,979,494 downwards.
GGGTCATCAGGCAGCCAATTGCTTAGCCTTGCAGACCATATTGGTGTTGAGGGGTCTGAGCCAGCCAAAGGCCAAGAAGGAATCAAGGTAGGGAAGAAGAAGACATGGGCATTGCAGCAGGTCGTAGAGGTCTCTTACCTCCAACCTTGAGGACGAGGGAACTCAAGTCCCCAGCAAGTGCAATCTGGTCTTCTATGAGAGCGACAATGAGGGGGAGGATGATCTGATGGTAAGTGGAACAATTGCCACTTTGACTGCCCAGGTGGAGATGTTAGTGCCCCATTCAGGAGCAAGGGGGATGTTCATGGCCCTGGTAGACTTGGGTTGCACTACTGCTTGGTTAACCTACAAACTGTGGAAAAGATGAGACTGAGGTTTTAAAAATTGAGGCAGCCTATAGTTTGAGCAATTTGATGTCTCCTTCAATGGAGGGGCTGCCCTTCATGTACGTAACCAAGCTAGTAAACCTGAGAGCAGGCAGCAACAAGGAAACTATTTGGTATTTCAGTAGCCCCCAAAATGGCAGAGACTATGATATTGGGGTTGGCGTGGCAGAAGAAGTGGGATCCAGTGGTTGACTGGAAGGACAACAATTGGTGCTGGAGGAGTAGAGCAGGTAGATTGTAATGTGTAGGGATGATGCACAAACACCATTAGTGGGGAGGGAAAAGACAGAGCCCATTAATGAACTAGCTGAGAGTGGCCAAGTGGGGCCAGCCATCCCAAAGAAATACTAGGACCTAGCTGAAGCAGTTAGCAAATGGGAATCAGGTGTACTCCCTCCCCATCACCACATTGATTGTGGCATTGAAATGCTGTCTGGAGTGAAATTACCCAAACCAAAGATATATTCAATGATCCCAAGGGAGATGGAAGAGCTCAGAAGCTTCACAAATAAAAATCTAGCTAGGGGCTTCATCCAACTGGCAAAATTTAGGATTGCAGCTCTGATACTCTTCAAAGAAAAGTAAGATGGGTTTTTGAAATTATGAGTGATTTTTTTGGGAATCAATGGGGTCTGTGTGGAAAACATGTATCCCCCTCCCTTATGAAGGACATGCTGGGATACCTGGCCAAAAGTGTTCACCAAACTGAACTTAAGAGACACGTATTACCAAGTAAGAATTAAAGAGGGCGACAAGTGGAAAACCACTTTCAATAGTCCCTTAGGTTGTTATGAATTCTGAGAGATGCCTTTTGGGCTGCAGGGAATACCCATAGTATTCATGCAACTAATAAATGAAGCACCTGTGTAAGGAGGTGCTGGTGTACCTGGACTACATCCTCATTTATTCTGAAATGATGGGAGATCACATAAAGTTAGTGTGGGAAGTGCTAAGGAAGCTATTGAAAGCCAACCTCTATGCTAAACTATCCAAACGCAACTTCCACAAAACCAGTTTGGATTACTTGGGGTATCATGTGTTCAGTGAGGGAGAAGAGATGGACCCTGGAAAGGTGAAAGCCATTCTAGAGTGATAAGCCCCCCGGACCAGAAAGCAACTGCAGAGTTTCTTGGGTTTCACCAACTTCTACCATCAATTTATCCCATCATTTGCACAGATAGCCCTGCCTATTACTGAACTACTAAAAATGGTGGAGAGGGGGTGAAACCCAAACTGAGCCAGCAGCTTAATTGGATTGCCAAGCAGCTTTCAAAAAGCTCAACTGGCTTTTTGTGGGAAAGTTAACTCTTAAAAACCTGAATCTAGAGGAACCATTTGTAATACAAGCCGATGCTAGTGATGTAGCAGTGAGTGCTGTTCTGCTTGAAAGAAATGTGAAGAGGATGCTGCAACCCTGCGCCTACGTGTCTTGGAAATTGACTAACACCGAAAGACTCTGAGTGGTGTGGGAAAAGGAGACACATGCCATTTGTGGGTGCTGTTGACTTGGAGGCAATTCCTAGAAGGCAGTAAGATTCCATTCAAAGTGTGGACTGATCACAAGAATTTACAAACCTTAAAAAGCCCAAGAAAGCTGTCTCCTAAACAAGTACAATGGGCTCAGTACTTTAATTGGTTCAATTTCATCTTTCTGTACTTGCCAGGGGGAAAGAATTTCCTCACTGATGCATTCTCTCAGATGCTCCAACACAAAAGCACGGAAGGAAATAGTTAACTCCATTATCCCTTCCTGTCAACTTCCTGTCAACTGGCAGCGCACATCTTAGCAAGGCAGCGGCTGCTAGCTACTCCTCAACTGGATGACAGTGTGCTGACCCAACAGCTAAAGGAAGCCCTGAAAGAAAACGCATGGATCAAATACCACAAAACTGATCTGACAATGAGGAAGGATGTGGCATGGAACAGAAACAAACTGTATGTTCCAGCCAGCCAGTGGTCCCAGGTCCTATAAAGAAGCTATGATGTAAAGCTGGCTGGCCACTTCGGGTTTGTAAAGACCCTTCACTTGGCAAAAAGGCAGTTTTGGTGACCCAAGATGAATAAAGACATATAAAATTATGTAATCAGCTGCCCGGTATGCACATCCATGGAGCAATTCCCCAGGAAGTTGCTACAGCTGGTGGCCAACCCCAGCAGACTATGGGAGGAAATTGCTATGCACTTTATAGTGGAACTGCCTGAGAATAATGGGAGAATCATGATTTGGACAGGGGTTGACCTGTTTTCAAGCAAGCACACTTCATTGTATGTTCGAAGCTTCCCTCAGCCCGGAATCTGGCCAAAATGCTCATGCAGCCCATCTATCGTGCATATGCTGCATGGAGTCCCAAGGCACTTCATTTCAGACCGGGGGTGGGGTGGGTGCAGTTTACAGCAAAGTTTTGGCAGGAGTATATAAACTGAATAGGGTCAGCCCAGGGACTTAGTTTGGGGTTACATCTGAGCACCAATGGGTTGGTGGAATAAACTAATGCAATAGTGGAGCGATACCTACATTGCTATGTAAACTATCAGCAAGCCAACTGGGCAGAGCTCCTATCTTTCTCAGAAGTGGCTTATAATAACTAGGTGCATAGTAGCACTGGGTTCACCCCCTTTAAAGTAACTACAGGAGTTGAGTTTGTGCCAATAACAGAATTTCAGAGGAAACCTCCTCCCTCAATAATGTCAGCTGAATGGATGCAGACCCTAAAAGCTACCTGGGGAAATGTGCAGAAAGCCCTGAATAAAACCAAATACACAGATCAGAAAAGAGCCCTCCAGAAGGAGTTCAAGACTGGGGAGAAAGTATACCTGTCTACTAAGTACCTGAAACTAAACCAACCTTGTAAGAAACTAGATCCCAAGTACATAGATCTGTTCCCAATTGTTCGAATTATAAACCCAGTTACTGTGGAGCCTCTGCCTCCAGTGCTGTTGGGAGGGGAGAAACATTATGAGATCAAGCAGATACTCTAATCAAAGTACTTTAAGGGGAAACTAAAATACTTAGTGCAGTGGAAAGGATGTCCCTCAGCTGATGCTGAGTAGGCAAGAGCCCAGAATGTTAGTGCAGACAAGTTAGTAAGAAGGTTCCTTGCAAAATACCTTCAATGACTGAAGATATTTCCAGGTGTCCTTTTCCTTCAGCGAGTCAACATGTCAAGATTGAACTGCTTTGCTTTTTTCAAACCTTAATGCTTTTCAACTTGCCAATAAACTGGCATGCATCAAGGTCACCATTGCAGGTGCTCAAGAAAAAGATGGACCGTTACCATAACAAAAGTTCGTGTCATAATTGGACAATGGGATCACCCAGGGGTGGGAAAAGAGGAAGCTATTATTACTTGACTAGGTAAGCATTTGAATGGGAAAACCAGAGCTGATTTTGTTTCTTCAGTACCAAAATGGTGTATCCAATAAAGTTTTACTTCTGAGAATTCAAAGCTCCTGAGAGTGTTTTCTTATTTTGGGTTCACTAGTCGGACAGTTGACACAAAACTTTACAAGGTTGAAGGTGACAAAAAACTAACTTTCATGCTCAATTTATAATCTTGTTTTTATCTTGTAAATCATTTTGAAATCATACAGATGTCAGCTAGCATATACGTTTGATTAATTAATTAATTAATTAATTAATTATATATGGCAGAATTCTAGTATCCCTCTACATATTTTAACTGTCTAAGAAAACAGTCCACCTATGAGGTCTTGACAGAGAAGAAAATTTATTAAGCTATATTGATTATGAAAAAATGTGGATCTGATACAACCAATAAGAAAATTATTTTGCTTTAGTTTATTTAGGTTTCTCAGCTTAATGAGTAACATCAAGACAAAGTCTCATTAAATCTAATGGTTTAATTCTGATCTCAAAGAAATTTATATATCAGCAGCTTTGATAATACTCTTTACAGTAACTGTGTTTTCACAGCATGGTGCATAGTAACATGTGACCTAATATAATATAATTGCAATTAGTTACTAGTTCTCTCCAAATAGTTTCAAAAAGTTTCAAAATAACTTTTCAGATAGGCCAGATTTCATTTTTGGAGATTCTGCAAAAGCTGGCAGAAAATGAGGAATTCCAATGCCTTATAATAAATATAATTATGTATGGCTGCTTCTGTGATCTTCCACATGTAAAAAAAATTGGAAGTCCGATAAAGGAATTCAAATGAAATTCTTTACTGAAGTGGTTGTCTCAGACTAGGTTAGGACTTGACTTGACTGTTGGGACAGCACAATTTATGATGTTCTGTTTTTCTGTCAGCTCAAGGACTGAAGGTATGTGTGTTAATATGTGAAGAAGTGCCCTTGTGAAGAAGGGTCCTAAGTTTAACTACTGTGGTTTAAGAAGAATAAACTTGTAGAGTCTGATTGTTGTTTTTATTTTTTATAACAATTATCAAAATGTATTCAAATGAAGAATTTGAATTTCTATTTAATTTTGAGTATCCGAACCAAAGAAACCATGGTCTTCTATAGAAAATTATGATGATCTCACTGTTGAAAATAAATTTATTTGTCTTAATTATTCTAAGAGAAATCAATAAGATTGGAAATCTATTGGACATTAGCCAATCTTCTCTCCTTACTCTTTTTTTATTATAAAGATTATTTTTTATATTTGAATAAACACCAACAGACAAAACACACATACACACACACACACACAAACCACAAAACCATCTTCCATTACTAATTGTAGAAAGCGTGTCGATTGGTTACAAAAACTTCTGTGCGTCCCTTCCACAGTCATCACCTACAATTCATATCAAATCATATATTTTAAATCAAGTATATTTATATATATATATTACTATCATCATATCTCAACCTTCATTTGACTATAATTGTTTTTACATCCTTTTATATAAAATATTCCAAATTTAAAGCAAGACCACATAATGGCATTCCATTAGCTCTTCCCAATATAATCCAGTAACATTACATCTTTATAACATGTTTTATATAAAAAATGGTTATATTTAATAAGAGTTTCTAAACCTCCTTTCGTAGTCACCATTTGCAATTTATATCAAATTTCCTCTTATCAAACCACATATATATATGTGTGTGTGTGTGTATGTGTATATATGTATATATGTATATATGTATATATGTATATATGTATATATGTATATATGTATATATGTATATATGTATATATGTATATATGTATTATTATCATTATCAATCAATTATTTAACTATATCCATTATCACTTCATTTTATATGTGATGCTCTAAATTTAACTAAATTGACTTAATTTTTTATTATAAGCTTTCATTACATCAACCTGTGTCTTTCCAGGAATAGTACAGTCTTATGTCTCTTGCCATTTGTGGCATTAGTATTCTGGTTATTTCCTTAGTAAGTTTTGTATGGACTTCTCTTCGCAACTTATTGCTTATTGCATATCTTGGATAAACTCGAACCCTCCATCTGCTTTTTTGATCAGCTTATCTTTGGTTATCACTAGTGCTTCTGACAAAATTTCTCTCCTTAATTCCATTAATTCTTTTCTCTTTTTCTTCTTCTATACTTTGAGATCTGGGGTAGAGCTCCAGTCCATCTATCTCCCCTTTCCATATTCCACTCTTTCCACTTCCAGCCATGCTCAGTTCACTGTCAGTATCAACAATTTTCTTTATTGAGTTTTTAGAACTCTGACCTCCACTTTCTTCATTTGATGAACATCCTCAATTTTTCTATCAAATTTTGCTGTTCTCAGATCTATGTCCTCCAATCTCTTCTCAATTCTCTGTTACTTCTAATAATTTTTGAATTTCAAACATAATCTTTTGCAATGTTAAAGTTTCTTTTTCATTTTGCACCATTCTTCCAACTTGTAAACATTGCCACTCTGACATTCAAAACTTTTTATTAAATTTAAAGCAAGTTTCATTTATAATCTTTCAAGACAAGGCTTTGTTTTCATTCCATTCCGGCTGCCAATGAAGCTCCCGAGAAGCACCTGTATAAACAACCCGTGCTCCTCTCACTATCACTCTCTGTAAACAAGCTGAGGAACCTTGGAATGCAAAATCAAATGATCAAAGAGAAAAAAGAATAGACAATATTTCCAAGCTTTCCAAGCCTCCAGCCTCCAAGTGGCAGTGTTACTTCCTTTCCCTCTGTTATTACAGCCCTCTTGGTATTCCTTTTATATCTTCTTTATATTCCAGGCTTAAAGAAAACAACATTCTTAAATGGAGCAAAAGGAAAAAACCATCCAATCCAGCATTATAAAAATAAGGAAAAATATTTTAATACATAGGTATAAATAAAGAATATAAAAAGTAGTAGAAGAACAACTAATCCATTCAATTTAAAGAATAGGATACATTTGCAAAAGTTCCATCCATAAAAGAAAATTAAAAAAAGGATAACACACTGGCTAATGTAGCTTAATTTTGTCGCTTATTCTCTTGTATTTTCAAATTTAATTTAACTTTAATTTTTTGGGGGGGATAGTCTCTTTTATAATAATAAGATTTCCTCACCAGATGGACACACTTTTTCTTTCCATTTTCCTCCCGTTCTGGAGCTGTCCCAACTTCAGCAGCTTCAATGGCTGCGCTTCTGTCGCCGGCAAAAAGAGATTCTCCTGGATCAATCAGGGACTTTGCAGTGTTCCTGAGATCAGCAGGATGTACTCTTTCCTATCACTGTCTCTTCAGGATGGTTTACGTCCAAAAGGACCATCTAGCAGCAAAAGTATCAACTGCGATCTTGGAGCTCCAAGATCATACGCCATGTCGTTGCAAAGTCAGCTTCTCTTCCTCTTCTTACTTTTTTTTTATTAAGTTAATATGAGGCAGACAATGGGCTTATCCTTATACTTGACTCACTAGGCTGTGAGCATATTCCATTATTTGTTTTTAAAGAACATAGGCCTATGAGCCTATGGAAAAAAAATAGTTCAATTCAAAACAGTATATTGCACAAAGGTAGACTGAAACTAGGAAAGAGAACCTGGTTCTGCTATGTAAGTTGCTAGCTCTGTCCTAAATAAGTGCTTTGCAGTTTCTCAGCATCTTCTGCTGAATAAGATTTTTCCTTGGCAGTACTAATTTCTGTTTTTATTACTGGATCTGTATGTTTGTCTGCTAGTTTCCTTATCACATTTGGTGTGCTCCATCTATTCACTGCTAGTGGTACTGGTTGATTTGGAATATATGGAGTCAGTGTGAAATTGACAAATCCTATTTCTCCTTTTACCTGGAGTGATAAATCATGGATGTAGCAGAGGTGTGGAGCATAGGCATGAGGTGAAGTATAAGGAATCTCAGATGCCCTGGAAGGACTCCATCATGCCTTACCTACAAACTTTATTCCATTGCTAGCTGGTCTATTTTGGGTGTGATTTGACATTTTCCAAATCAACCAGTACCACTACTAGACAGCAAGTGATGGCGTTTTTCCTGACAACAGGTGACACTTCATGGGAAGGGAAATGCAGGCATTCATCTATGACTGCCTTTAAAGTGTCCTGCATTGAAGCTGCAAGGACATTACCAGTTTCTAGCCTCATCACTGAGAAAGGACAGGACTTGACTGTTGGGACAGCACAATTTATGATGTCCTGTTTTTCGGCCAACTCAAGGACTCAAGTTGTGTGTGTTAACATTACTGTGAAGAAGGTGTTTATGGTCCTATGTTTAACAGATCAGTAACTGCTTTCACATTGGAATAATGAGTTTGCACATTTTGTACCATTTTTGTAAGTTCTAATAAAGATAATTACCTATAGATTTTGGATTTTCTTTTCTTAAAGGACCTATATTCTGTTATTTTTAGACTTACTACTTAATATTACTATATTAATTATTAAATCCTGCTGCATGTGATGTAGATAATTATATCATAAAACACTTGTACAATATGTGATCATGTGTTTAATATGAGTTTTTCCTGTCAACAAATACACTTTACTGAATAAAATGTAAGATTAAGATTGAAATGAAACATTGTATTTAATTGAGTGGGAATCCAAACAAGCAAAATGAGTTGACTTATAATTGAGTAGATCAAGATCTCTTACTGTAAATCCAAGAAGACACATGCTAACAAATTTATGGCAAAAGTCCTCACTGAAATATATTCATATCACACATTATTCATGTTAGATAAAGAACTACAGTTTGCATTTGCCTCGCATACCAAGCTTGGTTATTCTTAATCTTTTTAATATCTTGGTGTTTTATGTGAATCCAGCCTATTTGATTAGTCTACATTCATTTAGTTTAGTTAAACATTCAGTTTAACTCAGTAAATAGCTTAACTCTTCAATCAGGTTATGTGTAAAGTACCCTAACGATGCCTGCTTCATAATAAGTGACCCGATATTGTAATACAAAAAGCAGTGATTTATTAACAGCTTCATTAGGCATTCTTCATTAGGCATTTTTTATTTGCAGCCATCTTTTTTGCTTTCTTTATCTGTTTCTGACCTTTGCCCATGTTCTTGTCCTCCCTTCAGTCTCTGGCATAAATCACGTTATCCAATAGCTTCATTCATCTCAACCCAGCTACTGTAATCTGAGATCCGGCTCCGCCGATGCTCTGCATGGAATGTCAACACAGAGAGTTGACATCCATCTCCCCTTACTTTTCAAAGGCAATCTGTGCAAGCAAAAACAATGTCAGCCTCTGCTTTGTTGCTGCTTCAGCTGCCATTGAAACGGGCAGGGGGGGCATGGTATTTGGGAAGGGAATCATTATGTGCTGGAGGAAGATTCTAGACACTGATCTGACCATCTTACTGCGCATGTGGAGGAAGGGAGTTTCCCGCCAAGGTTAACTGTCCAGCATTCCATCCTGGTGATGTTTTTTGAAGATATCTCCCACCTGACTGTTGGGTGAATTATAATTGGACTATGGACTGGGGTGCCAAGGGGAGGGGATTGAATTATACATGATATTCTTTGCTTTCGCGCCTAATTAACCAGATTCAGCTTAGCTTCGCAACTGTTCATTTGTAATTAGTAAAAGTACACTTAATTTAAAACAAATGGAGTTGAGTGGTTTATTTCCTGGTTATTAGATGAAGTCGCACCTGACAAACAATTTGAGTATCGTTATAGGATTCAAGGCTACATCCTCCCCTCAGGCTTGTTTGGATTTTTTTCATGGAATCTCTCTATAAGGTGATCAATCTGGATATTTCTACTCTTTACACAAGATGCCTCTGACAAGGGATAGCCCTTCCACTTAATTAAGTACTGGAGTTGTCTCCTGTGCCACCTCAAATCAAGGATGAGTTGCACCTCATAATGAGTTTGGCCCCCTTTGACCACAGGGCCTGGGGGCTCCTGGGGCAGTGGTCTCAGAGTGGATCCAACCACGGGTTTTAAGAGGCTACTATGGAATACTGGGTGTATCTTCCCTAGCAGTCGGAGCAGTTTCAGTTGCACTGAGACTGGGTTGATGATCTTTACTATGGAGAATTGTCCCACAAACCTTGGTCCCAGTTTCTTGCTAGGGAGTCTTAATATCAAATATTTTGTGGAGAAGTAAACCTTCTCTCCCACCAGGAATGGTTGTTGCGGAGCTCGGTGTTTATCTGCCTGTTTCTTATAGGTTTATGCTGCTTTAGCTAGTGCTTTTTTGACATTCTCCCAGTTTGCTTTTAGCATTGACATCCAGTCAGTCAAGCTGACTGAGGAAGGGGGATCCCTTGTATACTCAGGCATTGGGGCAAAGTCCATGCTACTAACTACTTTGAACAGTGTTAGTCCTGTGCTGCTGTGAACAGCATTATTGTATGCAACCTCAGCAAAAGACAGAAGATCTGCCCAATTGGACTGCTGATAGTTCACATAGCACCTCAGGTACTGCTCTACCATAGCATTCAGTCTCTCTGACCCCCCCAGTGGTGCTCGAGTTAAAAGCTGAGCTAAGGCCCTGGGATGACCCGATGGACCTTTCCCTTTCTTCTGATACCAGGGGTATGTGGTCGTCCATTGTCTCCCTGTAGATGAAGATGTCATCTAGGTAGACAAGGACCCATGTGTAGAAGTGCTCATGCAGCACCTCATTTATTAACTGCATGAACACTGCTGGGGCTCCCTGTAGTGCGAAAGGCATCACTTTGAATTGGAAGCTCCCTAGGGAGCAGTTGAACAGTGTTTTCCACTCATCTCCTTCCCTGATCCGTATTCAATAGTACGCCTCTCTGAGGTCTAATTTGGTGAAGACTTTTCCCTTGGCCTAGTGAGATAGCATATCTTTCATGAGCGGAGGGGGTATAGGTTGTGTATGCACACAGCATTTATCCCTCCAAAGTCCACACAGTCTCATAGGTCCTTCTTTTTTCTCTTTGAAGAGGATTGGCGCTGCAACCCGTGGCTTGGCTGGCTTGATGAACCCTCGTACCCTTGTCTATGTATTTGCGCATTTCTTGCATTTCCCGGGGTGTCATGGCCTACAGCTTAGATTTGGGTAGTTTTGCCCTGGGGATGATTTTGATGACACAATCTGCCTCACGGGGGGTGGGGCAGAATGTTGCATTCTGTCTCAGTGAATACTTCTGCAAGGCTCCTGATATTCCCCTGGGATCTGTTCAGTCTCTGGGGTTTCATCGGATGTGGCTCCAGATGTTCTGGTGTGATCTTTTTTTTGGGGGGGGGGTCCCTGCTTGGGTGGTGTTTCTGCTTGCTGGAGGAAAAGGGATTGGGGCCCCTTTCCTATCTTAAGCCTGCAGGTACCCCCTTGCCACCAGATGGTTGGTCCCCACTTGTCTAGCCAGGAGAGTCCCAGTATGACTGCATCTGTCATTTTGGGAGCTATTATGAATCAAATTACTTCCCAGTGATCTACTAACACTAGTCTCACTGGTTTGGTCAGATGGGTTTTTTTTAAACATTTTTTTTATTTTTACTAAATAAACAACACACACACAAAATAATCATCTTACATTACATCTTGTAGAAAGTGTGTCAATTGGTTACAATTAGTTTTCGTGCATCTCTTCCAGAGTCACTACTTACATTCATATCAAATATCAAAGTTCCTGATGAGTCTAACTTTCAACATATCATAGTTCTCATTTAACTGAAATTATTTTAATGTCCTTTTGCCTAGAATAATCCATAGTTAAAAAACACAGCCACCTAATGGCATTTCATTAATTATTACAGAGTCATCCAATAGCCTTAAATCTTTATAACATATTCTAAACAAAAATTAGTTGACAAAATTTCTAAGCCCTTTTCTCCCCCCAAATCACTGTTTACAATTTGTGTCCATGTTCCTTTTGTTATGGTGGTACATATATGTATCATTAACTGTATCCTTTATCCTTATCATTCGATTGTTAGTTGTTATAATTAATATTGGTTAACAAAAAATCCTTTACTGTTATATCTATTTTCTTCTCATCAAACCAACATATATGTATACCTTATTGCCCTTATCAATTATTTTTTAACATAACCATCTATAAGTTACTAAACTACTACTTACTAATTATAAAACTTAGTTAATTTTTTGTTATCTACTTTCATATATCCAATAACATTATACCTTTATAACATATTCAAAATAAGAATTAATTATTTAAATTTCTAAACCTTTTTTCCCGAATCATTATTTGGAATTTATATCCGAATTCCTTATATTAAGCCAGTACATATATATGTCATTAACTATAACTCTTATCATTTCAGCATTATTATTATCATTAATGTTTGTAACAAAATCATTTATTACTTATATCCAGCTTCCTCACCTCCAGCCAACATAGAAATATACCTTGTTACCATTATCAACTATTTATTTAAGCAAGCAATCTAAAGAGTTACTAAATTCCTACTTACTAATCATCAAACATAGCTATTATTATTATTTTTATTATCAATTTTCATATATCAACCTGTGTTCTTCCAGAAGGCATATAGTCTTATTTCTGTTGCCATTTGTGGACTTAATTTTCTATTTATTTCCTTGGTAAAGTTTTTATGGACATCTCTCCGCACCTTATTGTCTATTGGATCTCTCAGGTAATCTCGGCGCCCTTTTGCTACTTTAATTGATTTATCTTTGATTGCCAATCCTGTTTCTGATATGATTTTTTTCTTTAAAACCATCATTTTTTTCTCTTTTTTCTTCTTTGTCCCTTGAAATTTGGGGTAAAACTCCAGACCATCGAATTCCCCCCTCCAAATTCCCATTTTTTTCGCTTTCAACCACTTTCAGTTCAGAAATCAAATCATTAGTTTTCTTATCTTTGTGTTCCTTTTTCTCTTCAGTTTTTGGAACTCCACCTCCCTCATTTTTTTCTGGTATAAACTCTATGTTCTTGTCAATTCTCCAAGTTACCAATAACTCTTGAATTGCATCCCAAATCTTTTGCAAAGTTAAAGTTTCCTCTTCTGTAAATTGCTCCATGTTCCAAATTGTAAATTACTGCCACTGTAGCTTTAATCTTCACAAGAGAGAGGTTCTGTTTTTTTCCCTTCTCCCAGTACCGATAAGGCTCTCAAGAGACAGCTGTGGTAAACAATTTATGGCCTTGACTCTTATCACTTTTAGTGTCAGAGCTTTGAATCACGAAGACATTAAGCTTCTGAGCAGCAAAATTAGTATTTTTTCATTTTCTTGTGTTGACTCAGATTTAGGAGGGACAAAGTTCTTAAATGGAGTTTAAAAGCAAATAGACAATTTTTGTTAAAGTAGAGAGGGAGATTTTAGTCCTTGAGTTGAAAAATAAGGCAGGAAGGAGCAGAAGAAAAACGGTCCGTTCACTTTAAGCAGAGGGGGGGGGGGAGAGAAAAAGTTGCGAGAAGCATTTTAATAGTTACAAGAAGAAAAGCATACTGTCAGCACTCCTTCATTGGATAATCAGGAAAGATAACCACAAGACTCCATTGATAGAAATCAAGTGTACTTTTACTAATTATAAATGAACAGAAGCGTAGCAAAGCGAAGACTGATTATTTAGGCGCGAAAGCAAATGATATATAGAATAACCCATTCCCCACACCTTGGCATCCCAGTCACAGTCCAATCATAATTCTCCCAAGTGTCAGGTGCGAGAAAACTTCGAAAGGCATCACCAAGATGGAATGCCGTTGTCCTTGGCGGGAAACCTCCTCCGCATGCGCAGTAAGACAGGCAGCAGAAACTCCAGAATCTTCCTCCAGCACAATTAGTAGTCCCCTCCCAAATACCATGCCCCCCTCCCCGTTTCAATGGCAGCTGAAGCAGCAGCAAAGCAGAGGCTGACACATACTGACTAAAACAAAACAATGAAGATCAATTCTGTCCCTGACTTCTTCTGGTTAAGGGTTTAGTTTAGCATAAAAAAGAGATTCTTTTGGGCAGTTTTTTTTCCAAAACATAAAGAATTCCCCAGATGATCACACTTTCTCTTTCTGTTCCCTTCCGTTCCATAGCCATCTGTCCTCACTTCATCATCCTAAGCTGTCTTTTGTCACTAGCTTGAAGACCTTTTCTTGCTCTTGATTTTGATTTTTGATTTTGCAATATCCCTGAAATCAGCAAGACGTATTCTTCCTGTTCACCATCTCTTTGGGACAGTTTAGGTCCGATTGGACCCCACAGTTGCAAAAGTGTCAGCTGCAGTGTCAGAGCATCGAGACCGCACGTCCGTACCATGGGGATATTGGCTCCTCCCCCCATATTCTCTTGTTGAAGTGTTCAGTTTTGAAGATTAATTTGGTTCCTTCAAAATCATGTCCTGTTGCTTTAAGGTGGTGGAAAAGGGAGGAAGTTTTTTCTTCTCTTCTGACTGCATTCTTGTGTTCTGCGATGCATGCATTTATTCTCCTATTAGTTTGTCCAATGTATGTAGCTGGACAGATTTTGCATGGTATTTCATAGACTCCTTTTTTTTCTAGCTGGATTTTGTCTTTGGGGTTTCTTAAGATGTTGGCTATTTTTTGGTCAGTGCCAAAGGCTGTCTTGATATTTGTGGAGAATTTTGCTGATTTTATCTGTGGTGCCTTTGATCTAAGGGAGGAGGGTGATGCCGTTGTCCTGTTCTGTGTCTCGGTTCTTGGGGGGTGTCTCCTTTTGGATTAGGTTGGTAATTGTGTTTCTTTGGAATCCGTTGGAAATTAATATGCTTGTGTGAGTGTGTAATTCAGTTTTCAGGTGGTCTTTGTCAGCTAGGCGCTTGGTTCTGGAATTGAGGGTCTTGGCTACAGAGTTGATCTGTGCAGGGTGGTGATGGGATTGTGCATTTAAGTAGCGGTTGGTGTGTGTGTTTTTTTCCGGTAGATGGTGTGTCCTAGGGAGCCATTGGGTTTTTTTAGATTAGGATGTCCAAAAAGGGAAGTTGGTTGTTAGCTTCTATTTCCATAGTAAATTGTATTTTGGGGTGTAGGCTGTTGAGATGTGTGAGGAAGTTGTCCAGTTTTTCCTTCCTGTGTGGCTAAATTACGAACATGTCATCTATATATCTAAGCCAGAGTTTGTGTTTGTGTTCCGATTTATCTAAGGCGTTGGTTTCAAAATGTTCCATGTATAGGTTTGCGATGATGGGTGAGAGGGGTGATCCCATAGGTGCTCCTTCTATCTGTTTGTATCTTTCTCCATTGTGGATAAAGTATGTGTTGGTTAGGCAGTGGTTGGTCAGATATAGGATGTGCTTAGGGGAGTTGTAGGGGGGGTTGCATCTCCTGCGGCTGGCCCTACAGCTTTCGCCGTTGCAGCCTGCTTGTCTCTCAGACTTTCCTGGCTTCGCTCTGGATTATTGCTGGGTTATTACTTTCATGCCCCCGCTATTATCCTTGGACTTTCGGACACCCATTTTTGGGAGGCTTGGACACTACTCCCTGGCCTCCTGGATGAGGACCCAGATTGTTGGGGGCAATATGCTGACTCTCTGTAAACCGCTTAGAGAGGCCTGAAAGGCCTATGAAGCGGTATATAAGTCTACTGCTATTGCTATTGCTGGCCTCCTTGGACTATACAACTGGCTGGACTGCGCAGACTCATAATTTTTATATATCTGTAATTTTCACTAATTTTTTATAATTTTAAATGTGTGGGGAGTGTATGGTATGACTGTGACTGACTGAATGTTCCCACTTTATATTATAATATTGCTGTTTTCTGTTTTAACTTGTATTGTGGGGATTGATTGGTTCCATGTATGGGTATGTTTGGTGGGCTGGGAGTTTAGCCGGGCCCTCCTGCACTGAGTGCTCTGGCAGAAGTGCCAGGGGGACCCGGGCCTGGTTACAGCCCTTGGATGTGTCTGTCTAAGGGCCTGTCGATGAACCCGGTGGCCTGGGGAGAGGGTGGAGGGACCACAGATGCGGGAGTGGGCCGGAACATTGGGGTCATAATGGGGAGGGGCAGATATGGTGGGAACGTCAGGGTAAGCCATTACCGGGGAAGGAGGGTTCCCTATATCAGAGGGATCCCTCCTTCCGGCCCTGTGAGTTCCACTCCAAGGCCAGATGGCGTGAGTAGTCAGGACCCTGGTCTCAGGTTGCTGTTGCTAAATGCCAGGTCTGTGGTTCACAAGGCTCCCTTCGTCCAGGACCTAATTATAGATGAGGGGGCAGACCTGGCATGTATTACTGAAACCTGGCTGGGCCCGGAGGGAGGAGTCCCCCTCACAGAAATGTGCCCAGAGGGTTTTCAGGTGCTTCATCAATCGCGACCCCAGAGAAGGGGTGGGGGAGTGGCCATTGTTATCCGACAGTCCTTAGTTCCTCATAGGATCCCTGCTCCGGAGCTTGTCGGGTGTGAGTCCTTGCTGGTGAAGATGGACCTTGCGGGTCAAGTGGGCTTGTTGTTAACGTACCTGCCTCCCAACAGCGTGACAACAGCCCTCCCCTTGCTCCTCAAGTCAGTAGCCGAGCTGGCGGTTGAGTTCCCCAGACTTATGATACTGGGGGACTTCAATTTGCCTTCGCTCGGCGAACACTCTGATGGAGCACAGGAGTTCATGGCTTCCATGACAGCCATGGGCTTGACCCAAGTAATCCAGGGTCTGACTCACTCAGCGGGTCACACACTCGACCTCGTATTTTTCTCGGAGCAGTGGAGTTGTGATCTTGGTCTGAGGGGTAGTGAGATCTTGCCCCTGTCATGGTCGGACCACTTCCTATTGAGGCTCGACTTTCGGAGACCAATCCCCCGCTGTAGGGAGGAGGAGCCGATTAGGTGGTTCCACCCCAGGCGTCTTATGGATCCCCAGGGTTTCCAGACGGTGCTTGGCGTTATGCCTGATACTCTTGCCCACAGTCCGGTGGAGACCTTAGTTGCTACTTGGAACTCGGTAGCGTCTGAGGCTCTCCACCGGATTGCGCCTTTACGGCCGATCCGCGGCAGTGGATCCAGGAGGGCCCCTTGGTTTACTGAGGGCCTCCGGGAGATGAAGCGCCAAAAGAGACGCCTAGAGCGCCGCTGGAGGGCCAGTAAATCCGAGTCAGACCGAGCACTATTAAAAGCTTGCATCGGAGCATATCTATCGGCAATACAGACAGCCAAGAACAATCACATTGCCGCTCTGATAGCGTCCGCTGAGTCACGCCCTGCCGCCTTGTTTAGGGTGACCTGCTCCCTCCTAAATACGAGGGTTGCGGATAACCCCTTACAAGGTAGAGCAGAGGAATATGTCCAGTTCCTCGCGGACAAAGTTGCTCGGCTTCGGATGGACCTGGACTCCAATTGCGCAGAGCCAGCCGAGGTACCGGGGGAAGGTCTTGAACGACATCTCTGGACTGACTTTCAACCTGTTGCTCCTGATGAAGTGGACAAGGCCATGGGAGTGGTGAGTGCTGCCACGTGTGTACTGGACCCGTGCCCCTCCTGGCTGGTCGCGAACAGCAAGGAGGTGACGTGGAGCTGGATCCAGGTGATGGTGAATGCTTCTCTTCGGGTGGGCTTCTTCCCACCGGCATTGAAGATAGCGGTGGTGAGACCCCTCCTGAAGAAGCCATCGCTGGATCTAGCCAGTTTGAACAACTACCGTCCAGTCTCCAACCTCCCCTTCATTGGGAAGGTTGTTGAGAAAGTGGTAGCCTCTCAACTCCGGCGGTCCTTGGACGAAGCCGATTATCTGGACTCCTTTCAGTCCGGATTCAGGCCTGGCTACAGCACGGAAACCGCTTTGGTCACACTGACCGATGATCTCTGGAGAGCCAGGGATGGAGGTCATCCCTCCATCCTAGTGCTTCTCGACCTCTCAGCGGCCTTCGATACCATCGACCATGGTATCCTTCTGCGACGGTTACGAGAGGTGGGGGTGGGAGGCACCGTTTTTCAGTGGTTCTCCTCCTACCTCTCGAACAGGTCGCAGTCGGTGTTGGTTGGGGGGGAGAGGTCGACCCCTAGGCCCCTGAAATATGGGCTTCCTCAGGGTTCGGTCCTATGCCCCCTCTTGTTTAATATCTACATGAAGCCACTGGGTGAGATCATTCGACGGCACGGGATAAAATACCATCAATACGCGGACGATACACAGTTGTATCTGTCCGCCCCGTGCCAACTCAGTGAAGCGGTTGACATGATGTGCCAGTGCCTGGAGGCTGTCAGGGTCTGGATGGGGGTTAACAAGCTTGTGCTCAGTCTAGACAAGACCGAGTGGCTGTTGTGTTTCCCTCCCAAGAATTTGGTTAATATTCCATCACTCAGGCTGAGGGGTGAAAATTTACGCCCCTCAGACAGGGCTCGCAACTTGGGAGTCCTCCTGGACCCACAGCTGACCTTAGAACATCATTTGTCGGCTGTGACCAGGGGGGCATTTGCCCAGGTTCGCCTGGTGCAACAGTTGCGGCCCTACCTGAAGCGGGAGGCACTCGCAACAGTCACTCATGCCCTCGTGACCTCAAGACTGGACTACTGCAATGCGCTCTACATGGGGCAGCCCTTGAAGAGTATTCGGAGACTTCAACTCGTCCAGAACGCAGCCGCACGAGCGATTGTGCACCCATGTTACACCTATCCTCCGCGAGCTGCACTGGCTACCGATCAGTCTCTGGATACGCTTCAAAGTGCTAGTCGTAACTTATAAAGCCCTTCATGGTATTGGACCTGGGTACTTGAGAAACCGCCTGCTGCCAATTACCTCCCAAAGACCCATTAGATCACACAGGGTCGGCCTCCTCCGGGTTCCGTCTACCAGCCAATGCCACCTGGCTACTACTCGGGGGAGGGCCTTCTCTGTGGCAGCTCCGGCCCTCTGGAATGAACTCCCCGCAGAGATTCGGACCCTCACCTCTCTCCAGGCCTTCCGAAAAGCCGTCAAAACCTGGCTTTGCCGGCAGGCCTGGGGTTGATGAGTTCCCCTCCCCTCTCGACCTGTGTGGTTGTGTGATTCTTGGCTATTTTAACTACTTGTATTGTGTTCTATGTTCCCCCTTTCCCCCTTTGAGTTGTTTGCCGCCCTGAGTCCCTCCCGGAGAAGGGCAGCATACAAATAAAATAAATCTAAAATCTAAATCTAAATTTGTTTTGGATAGCTGTCAAGGCTTCTTTAATAGGCACTTGGTTGAAGAGGGATATGACATCGAAGCTCACGAGTAGGTCGCTGGGTTTTAGGTTTTGTTTCTTTATTGTTTCTATGAAGTGAGTTTTGTACATGTGAGGTGATGGATTCTGTGTAGGGCTGAAGTTGTTTGGCAAGAAATTTGGCAAGATTCTGTAGAGGTGAGCCTATGGAGCTGACTCTGGGTCTGAGTGGTGTCTAAGTGGGGGGTTGGACTTCTGGTGTTTTTCTAGTCTGTGGAGTTTGTTGGTGTTTGTGTCTGTCTTGTGGGAGGTTTCTGTTTCGACTCTCCAGAGGGCTAGTTGTTTGGATTTGTCCCAGAGTACTGGGTGGATTTTGTTACTGAGTTTGAGGTGAAGAGTGCCCCAAGCTCTATGGCCTCCCCAAGATACACAAAGAAGGAACACCACTCAGACCCATACGTGCATTCGTGGATGTGGACACTCACATTTGAGAACTGGTAGGGAAAGTAAGTGAATACCACTTCCAGATATACCATACAACTGATTTAACAGGTTTATTTTTTCAAATTATATTGCAGTGTCACAAGCGCCACCTCTTTGAGACATGCTGTGATGTTGCAGTGTTCATCAAAAATGGTGGTGCTTGCATTGTAATGCCTCAATGTTGTTTGCATCACTCTCACAATTTTGCTTCTCCGTTGTGGTTGCTACTAGATTTAAAATTTATTTTAAATAAATAAAAATGACAATAAAAGCACTTTTTTGTTTGAAACAGAAGTCTTTTTTCTAACAGACTTTAGCAGTAGCAGTTTCTTAATAGTTGTGTTTCAATGCTATTCCTACTTTTTAAATAAGAACATATTATCTTAAGATGCTCCTATATATTTTACCCTTAGTAGATGAATCTGGGTATATTACCGACACCTTTAAAGTTTCCAATAAAATGTTACTGACTAAATATAGTTTTGATTCTAGGTCATTGTCCAACACTGAGATTGCTATACCACACTAGGTATAGTACAACGGATGGTGAACCTTTTCGGCACTGAGTGGCCAAACTGAAATGCACACACATGTGCGAGCGTGTGCCGGAGTGCCCAAAGACCAGCTGGCCGGTGTGCATGCGTGTGCCAGCCAACTGGTCTTTGGGTTTCTGGCATGTGCATGCATGCCAGTCAGCTGGTCTTTGCATGTACCAGAGCACTGGAAACCCAAAGACCATCTGGCCAGCGTGTGCAAGCCTGTTTTTTGGCTGTTTTTCAGGGCATTTTCAGGCTGTTTTGGACCGTTTCTGGCCTGAAAAACGCCCTGTTTTTTTTGGTCATTTTTGGCACAGTTTTCAGGTCATTTTCTGATGCTCCGGTGCCCGTGAAAACCAGCTGGCCAGTGGGCATGTTCAAGTTGGAAACCAGAAGAGCAGCCGGCGATGTTGCACATGCCCACAGAGAAGGCTCTGCGTGCCACCTCTGGAACAAGTGTCATAGGTTCGCCATCACAGGTATAGTACATGGATACATATTAAACAAGTTAAAATGCTATGAAGAATTGTGCGGGCTCAGTGGATAGAATGCAGTACTGCAGGCTACTTCTGCTGATCACCATCTGCCTGCAGTTTGGCAGATCAAATCTCACAGGCTCAAGATGACTCAGCCTTCCATCCTTCCGAGGTGGGTAAAATGAGGACCCAGATTGTTGGGGGCAATATGCTGATTCTGTAAACCGCTGAGAGAAGGCTGTAAAGCACTGTGAAGCAGTGTATATAAATCTAAGTGCTATTGGTCTCTAATCAGTTTGAGTCAGTCCAAATCCAGTTTAAATAATAAAGTGTAAATTGATGCTTACATTTGGAATTAGATTTTGAGAATCAGAATTCTCATAATCTAGCATGGGAAAAGACAAATACAACTGCAAACATCGGGCATGAAATTTGAAAGCAAACTGTAAAGCATGCCAGCTTAAAACAATTTGATATGTGGATTTTGAGTTAAAACAGATTAATAAAAATAAAAAGCAAATCTGTGACACACAGTCCTGGAACTTTTGTTTTTTGTAAGATAAATTTACATAATAGAAAAACACAAAATTCACTGGCATTCATATACAATATAGATTATGTTCCAAACAATTTAAACTGCTGCAGTTTTAAACTTCATTGCTTCAAATGGGATATGAAGTTGAACTCTCTGCTTGTTTACTCAGAAGTAAGTTCTGCTGTGTTTGCTACATGAAAGATTGCTGTTTTAATCAAAGAGACTTCAGCTATTTTGCTACTATCATATTTAATATTCTGACTTTTGGAAATAGTGATAATAAAAAGTAATGATTAAGCCCAGGATTACATCTCTATCTTAACAGAGGAGCCCTCCTATCCAGGGTACTTGATAGGAGTCCTAAAAAAGCTGTAAGTCATATGCAGGGAAGGAATGAGCATGGCATCATGAAGAATTCAGATAAACTTGTTTTCAGTATAAATCTTGGTATATAACCTGAAGGTCTTTAAATATTATGATCCTATATGTGTTGTTCCCTTTTCTTCAATTATTTCCCCTGCTTCTGGTCTTAGTTACTCTTTCTGCACTCATCCCTTTCTCCTTCTCCACTGAACAAGTTCCTCGTAAGCCAATGTAGCATTTCATCTTTATTAATCCCAAGCTTTTTTTTTGTATGTTATGGCAGATAGTTAAGATTGCATTCTTCAAAACCTCATCCTTGTTCCACCTCTTTCATGCAGCATCTTTTCTCTCCACTTTTGATCCTGTGAATTCACTTTTGGAAGTTACTTTCTCTAATATTAACATCAGTGCTGATGCACTTACAATCAGGAATTTAGTATGTAATGAAATCTGCAGACTTTCAAGAATTTGGTGAATCCATAAAGCATCAATGGAAATACCTACTGTTGAATTTTAGCAATAGGATCTGCCCTGAGAGACATTAGTCTCCTGAAAGGGAGTCCTCAATAATGGCGAAAGATATGGCTCCTCGCATCAGAACCATTAAAAGACACCATTCGTTTAAAGTCTCTGTCACGCTGAGCATGGAAAAACAGTTGATTCTTTCAAGTCCCGTTTCTCTAGACTAGCTACATTTATAAACATAAACACACATATACCACATTCTCATTGACAAGTTTAAAAAGATCACAATCCCCAATCCTCTAGCAGCACGCCGATCCCCTTGTCTTTTCTCTCCGGAAGAGCAGCAGTCAGGAGAAACCGGGGCTAAGTAGGCGCCTCGTTCCCTCAAACGTAACGAAACAGGTGCTGTACCTACCGCCACCGCTTCTGAACAGTTTTTGATCAGAAGCTTTCGCTCAGTCGGGGATCTTTCCCCCTCCTCACCCCTCAAATACGGGGAGGGAGGTTGTGCTCCTTGGGAAGCGGGTCGCCCGTGTGATTTGCAAGCGGCAGCCTGATAAAGGAAGAGGGGCATGGCTAGAAAAGCGCCCCTCTCTCGCCGCTTTCTCGCCGACTGCTTTCTCCACGCGGCGGCGGGAGAGGGGCGCTTTTCTAGCCATGCCTCTCTTCGAAAGACTGCCGCTCGCAAATCACACGAGCGACCTGCTCCCCAAAGAGCACAAGGGAGACCGTTTGGCTTAAGATATTTTCGGATCCAGTCTCGTCATTTCCGCCAGTGGGGGAAAGGTGGGCTCTTTGGAGGGGGAGGGGAGCAGAGAACGTGCGACAAGCGTGCAGCTCCGGAGGGAAAGCTGGCGAGGGAACATCCCGCGGGGTCGCTCAGTGGAGGGAGAAAAAGGCGCGAAGGGAGCCGGGCGCGAGCGGCGGGCTACGCCGCAGGGTGGTTAAGTCTCGTGAGCCTTCAGCTCCCACAGCCGCGGTCGGAGCAGCGCCAGGACCCATTTCCAGCATCCTGGCGCTGCAGGTCGCGGGTGGGGGCGCGGCAGGCTGTAGGCGGCGGAGCGTGCAGCAGCCGCTTTCTCCGGCTCCCGCTAAAGCACCAACAGGAACGGAAAGCTCCAGAGGCACACAATCATCCACAGGCACCGCGCGCCCACGGAGACAGGCAGGGAAGAGAAGCCCGGAGAAGAAGGCGGCTGTTTCGAGGCGCATTTCACAAACGCGGCGTAGTCTTGTAAACGCTGGGAGCTGAATTCAAAGCCCACCGCCCTTCGAGGCCACCCGGACTCTGCTCCCTTCCATCGCCCTTTCAGCGGCCCCTAAGAAGAAGTGATTATCGTAGTCCGCCACCCCCACATGGCGCTCATTATGGAACCTGTCAGTAAATGGACGCCGAATCAAGTGGTGGATTGGATGAAAGGTAAAGAGGGTGTCTAGACGGCGGGGTTTCGCCTGTTGCCGAGAGGGTGGCTTGTTATCGTTTTCTGCTACTGGTCTTTGGCTTCTAATTATTATTTTTTCTCGCCATACCTGTTACGTGTTTGGTATCATTCGTTTGTGAGAGTTGAAGCCCAGATAACAAGCGGGTTGCAATGTGCGGAGCAACTCCTCGCGGGTTTTCTCAGCGTTAGATTATAAGCAGAAGGCAGAGTGCAGGTGAGCGCTTTGCTCTGGGCAAAGTGCATTGCATTTGATTTTGCTTGGTTAGGGTCCCCTCCGTTCCTTTGGGTGCTCACGATAGATAGACAGGCACGTCGCAGGAAGATGAGCGCAGCCCTCCCAAGCTGCGTTCGTGCATTCAGATTGCCCTGTTCAGAAGGCAGAGTGGTGATGGTGGTCAAGCTTTTATTTCATCCAACGTTTAAGATTTCCTTACTGCATCTTTTATTATGTCTTTTATTTTACTCGAGAGCACAATATAGGGGTCCTCACTCAACAATTCTCTGCCGTTGCCGCGCCTTGTTAGGCAGTGATCCAGCTGTTAAATTGGCTGAATTATTAAAACTTTTCACGAAGGCATAGTCAAATCCTGCAAAAAGACTTGTTCGGAAATAATGGGGGTGAAAAAAAAACAGTGCTGCGTTCTAAAGACAGGAAAGAAATAATCATGGGAATATTTGTAAGGGGTCTTACAGTTGATGGGGCGATGTAAACCATGACAGAAGAAACAATCCCTAAAGCCAATAGGCAGAACCACATTGCACAACCATAAAACAATCCTTGAGGTGGGGTGGAGGAGGAGGACTGGGGAGATAATAGAGACCAGGTGCCAGGACACAGCAGTGCCTCTTAAGGAGAGGGGCTGAAATGGCAGCCTGTCATCCTATCAGGGACCAATGAATCCAGTGTCAGCATGACCTAGCAAGAAGCTGAAACCGTGATGAACATGGTTGTGACAGCCAGAAAATAATGTTCTGGAATATTATGGGGACAGCGTTGGATTGGAAGTTTAGTGGTGTCACAGATCTTAGTGCTTAGGGTCAACATAAAGAAGTGCTGTGAGGGGTTAATTTCTCTAGTATGTTCATATGAACTCATGGAATATTCTGCAATAAATGACAATCTGTATGATTTACTTTGCTACTGTTGAATATGCCACTTGTTTTCTTTTGCAGTCAGTCATTCTGTTGATGCACTTATAACTTGAGAAGGCAGGCTGTCATTTCACTCTACTTGTAAAGCAACAACTGAATCACTGTGACTCATTTTCAGCAACTGTCCTGTTTTAACTTTTATCCCAGCTGACATTCCTCCATTTCTAATAGTGCCAGACTCTTTCTTTTAACATCTGTATCAGTCAGCTTTCTTTATTTTGAATCTCTAAAAATTTTCCACTAATTCCATTTTTTTCTGTTTTATTACATCAACCAGAAACTGTTCCACCAATTGCAACCAGCATGGCTTTTTAATAACTGAAGCATTGATCCCAGGCCATTGCAACCTTTGTTAATGAGGGTAGTAATTGCATAGATAATTAGCCCAAATATTTTGCCTTTTTTGACATGAAATTAGGAAAGTGATTCCATTTCTTACCACTTCAATGAAACAGCTGAAATGTATATTTGTTCATGGTTAATGTGTAGGCAACATTAAATACCACTAAATTGTATCTGGCTGCTTTGTAACCACAGTAACAGATATTAAATTAGTGGCTCAAGGCACTAGGCTAGAAACTTGGAAACCATAGGGTTGTAGTCCTACCTTGGTCATGAAAATAGTTGGATGTCTTGAATAGTCACTTTTTGTCAGCCCTAGGAAGAAGGCAATGGAAAACCACTTCCAAACAAGAAAACTGCATAGACTTGGCCTGTTGGAAAGGGATAAACATGCCACACATACAAACATAAATTGGGAAACTGGAAATGACTAATATAGTAGCTATAGAGAGTAATACATTTGCTTTTTTATTCTTTCTGATTTCAGAATATCAGTAGGATTTAATGCCTTTTGAATAAAATATAAAATTAATATAAAATACAAAATTTTCATAGAAAATACCATTCAAATCATGCCGTTTAATTCCTAAACATTAAATGCCATTAAATTGTAGCTTTAATTCCTAAAACAATATTCATAATTAAATCTGCTAGCTGAAAGAAGCTTAACCCCCCTCTCTCTAACATATAGATAGATAGATAGATAGATAGATAGATAGAGAGATAGAGAGATAGAGAGAGAGAGAGAGAGAGAGAGAGAGAGAGAGATCCTATAAGATTTGTTTATATTTAGCCTAATCAAGACGCAACAAAGATACAACAAAGAAAGGCAATTTAATTTATATTTTGAATTGGATGTTAAGGTTAACATAATTTTGGTAAGTGCTAAAATTAAGATTCATAATTATAGCTAAAAAGGTATCTAGTTGAATATAATGACGGTTTCACTTTTTTTTTCATTTTATGTTTTCATTTTTAAAATTGCTTTCATTTTTCAAATGTTTTCTAAAAGCGTTAAGATTTAATATTTATTATATTGCTTTATGTGTGCTTAGTTAAGGTTAGTCCCATTTTATGTGTTTCATAACGGTTCCACCACAAAACTGCGGTAGACAAGCGCGCTCGACGAAAGCGCGTACGTGACGTCATCACAGCGCGATGAAAACATCGCGCTGTGATCGATAAATGTAAAATTAAAGCGAAAACCTTACCCTAACCCCCCCAAACCTAACCCTAACCCTAACCCTAACCCTAAACCTAACCCTTAACCTAACCCTAAACCTAACCCTAAACCTAACCCTTAACCTAACGCTAAACCTAACGCTAACCCTTAACCTAACGCTAAACGTAACCCTAACGCTCTAAACCTAACCCGAACCCTTAACCTAACCCTAACCCTAAACCTAAACCTAACCCTTACCTTTATGTGAATCGGCTTGCTTTAATTTTATTTTTATTTCAATTTTTAATTTTTTTCGTCGTGCTGTGATGACGTCACGTACGCACTTTCGTCGAGCGCGCTTTTGTGGACCGCGGTTTTGATGGGTCACGTTTCATAACAAGGTGTTTCTGTTTTATAGTAAATGGAAGGATTGGAAACCAATATTTTGTTATGAGATGTATTGCTGAATATTAAATTATGCCTCCCAAGAAGATGCAAGGTATTGTGAAGCTTCACAAAATGTGAAAGCATTTTAGACTAGAATAAAATAAAAATAAATAAATCTAGAATAAAATAAAATAAAATGATAGGGGATAGTGAGGAAGGCCACTTACTATTTGATAGGTGCCTAAAATAGATCCGTATGAGCCTCTAATGCAGGGGTGTCAAACTCAATTTCACTGAGAGCCACATCAGGGTTGTGGTTGACCTCTGGGGGTGGAGGTAGGGTGGTTGGGGTGACTGGCCAGTTGGTCACAGTTGATTGGGTGGGCGGGACTGGGGTAGGCATGATCAGCTCAACAATGCTCGCATGGGGGGCATCTCTAGTGGTGGGGGGCTAGGGGGATACATTGTCTCCAGTGGAGGAAAGTGAGTCCAAGGTGAGTGCCAAACCCTTGTCCAGCGGAGCCTTGCTGTCAATCTCTGGCCACATGGAGGACCCCTGACAGCAACGCGGTGTTTACCTGGGCAGTCCTGGGCAGTGGGGTGCAAGTGCCCAGCCTGGCACTTGAACTCCCAGGGCACTGGGACCCCACAGTTCAGCCCCACTTCCCTGAGGGTGTTCCTGTCTGACTTGCCTCCTCCTTGAAGCTACTGCTGCTGTGCTTGTTCTTCTTGGCCAGGTTGCTCATGGTGTGTGAAGGAGGGTAAAGTGTGTGGGTCAGAGGCCCACTCCCTCTTCTTGCAAGAAAACCCATCTTTCTAACAAAAGCATCCTCAGCTATAGGATAGGAGACCACTAGGAGAGGAGGGGGCAAAGGAATGATGAAAGGGCAGTACTGCTGCTGGTGGCCAAGTGCTAAGGCAGAGCTTCTCTCAGACCCTCCCTCCATCACTACTCTCATAATCTTCCTTCCTTCCTTCCTTCCTTCCTTCCTTCCTTCCTTCCTTCCTTCCTTCCTTCCTTCCTTCCCATTCCCATCTTCTTTCCTTCCTCCTTCCTTCCCTTCCCTGCTTCTCATATCATCTCCTTCTTTCTTCCGTGCTCAGGAAGGGACGAGGGAGAGGGAGAGATTGGCCATGCTGCTGGCAATGGTGGCTTTCCGACATGGGAGGGGGAAGTCCTGGGGAAAGGAAAGCCTTGTGGGCTGCGAGGCCAAGCGAGCAAGCAGGGAATGGAGGTGCTGGTGTGGGCACAGCACTGATCTACAACTTGGTGGTGTCCATTCAGACAGTTAGCCTTTGATCTGACTCCCAGGGCCGACCTGCAGCCAGAGAGAGGCTGCTCAGCTGCTTCAGACCATCCCCCTGGGTGTGCGCACAGCAGGTGGTGAGCATGTTGCAACTGATATCCTGGGTGAAATGGAAGCGCTCAGAATGCAGTCAGCCTTCAGGGCTAGATGGTCCCCAGGGATGCCAGGCTCTGCCTACTCACTGCCTATTGTGCACGCGCCCAGGGCGCAGGATGGGTGATGGCCCTTACTGGCTCCAGGCCAGCCCCACAGATCTAAGACTGACTATGTTCCAGCCTGGATGGTTGCCACCAGATTGTAGATAAATGCCCAGTCAACGTGGGCCAGACTGAGGCGCTGTGGGCCAGTCCGCTGTTTCGAGGGTGTACTCATGGGCCACATAGCAATAACAATAGCACTTAGACTTATATACTGCTTCACAGTGCTTTACAGCCCTCTCTAAGCTGTTTACAGAGTTAGCATGTTGCCCCCAACAATCTGGGTCCTCATTTTACCTACCTCAGAAGGATGGAAGGCTGAGTCAACATTGAGCCTGTGAGATTCAATCTGCCAAACTACTGGCAGCCAGTGATCAGCAGAAGTAGCTTGCAGTACTACACTCTAACCACTGTGCCACTGCTGTTCTTCTAACCACATTATGAGCTGGATGTGGCCTGCTAGCCTTGAGTTTGACACCCCTGCTCTAATGGATAAAAGCAACTTGCTCCCACATCATCTTCAAGTATCAATCATCATCATCTTCCTCTTCTTTCATATATATCATCAGATGTTGGCGATCATGTTTGCGATCCTATTTTTATCAGTAGCCACACAAAAAACCGCTGTTGAGTTTTGTCCAAACCAGTCACTTAGATTTTGAAGCCATGTTTCTCCTCTGTCTGGACCTGGTTTTCCTTCTTTTTTATCCTTGGAGGATGTGAAGTATGCCGTATTTTGGGGTATCACATCACATGTCCAAAATATTCTAACTTTTGCTTTTTTATGGTTTTGATGATTTCCCTTGGCTTTCCCAGGCGGCTTATCACCTCCTCATTTCTGATTTTGTCAACCCAATTTATATGTAACAGCTGGCTGTAAATCCACATTTCAAATGCTTCTAGTCTCTTCAAGTGGCTTTCTGTCAGAGACCAACTTCTACTCTGTAGAGCAGGATGGAAAAGATGTAGCATCTGATAAGTCTGATTTTCAATTATAGGCTTATCAATCTTTAGGTTGTGCTAAAGAAAGGAGGACATCTTTCAAAAGTTTGTATATTTCTGATAAGCTGAGGTCAGCTTATTCAGATCTCATATTACATGTTAGAATTTTCAAAATGAAAGGAATCATCCAGTTTCCATTTGCAAAATTTACATTGTTGATAAACACGAACAAAAAAGATAACGTAGTTTCAATATTGAATTCACTTCCACAAATGAGCTTAATGGTAATAACTGCTTTAGAAATACTTAGTTCATAGTATATATCAAGAATAATCAGATTCATCATTCAACAAACTGATTTGAAGAGACATTCAAGTACATCTTGATAATCTTTCATTTCAAGAAAATCCTGGAACAGATCTAAGTACAGATTAATGATTTTGAGGGTAGGTTTACCTATCTAATTTATTCAATGCTTTCTGTATTTTAAGGATTGGCAAATATTAGTACATATGTATATCTAATCTCAGTGATCTAATAGCTTTATCTAAATAAGTAGGAAAACATTTCAGTTGTTTCACTTCAAAAAAGAGAATCCTGGAGAAACTGGAAGTGTTGTGACAGGAACAGCTGAGTAAATAGCGAGTTCCAAGGAACCTTGCAAAAAACCTAGCTGGCAAACTGACGTTGGGAGGTCTTCAGGTCAGAACTGTCCTGAAGGGACGGTGAAGAAGGAGAAGTGTTTCAAATGACCGTGATGAGCAAGGAAAGCTCCTCGGCAGGTCCAAAACAAGCTCTCCAGACCGGCGGCAGGGGTGATGGCCACTGTTCCCTCTAAGGTGCGTGGCTGCGCGGCCGCGCACGTGGCAAGAAAACCCCGCGCAACAGTTTCTATCTGCTGCGCAGAGATTTCTGTAAAGCAAACGTGGGGAAGTCCTTTGCAGGTGGCTAGAAGAGCACCGCTCTTCAAGTCCATGTTCGGAGGATCGCTTGGAGAGGGAATTCCTTCCTGCGAGACCCCGTCCAGAAAATGCGGGGAGCAGCAGCGGAGACCCGGGGCTGCTTCTGCTGCGACCGCTGGACTGTGGGGCTGGGAAGGGGGCAGGAAGAGCTGCGGGGCTGGCGGTGGCCGGCGGTGGCAAGCTGGTTGGCTGCCTTTCCACCGCTGCCCCCTCTGTGCGGCGGCTTTTGACCTTCTCCCCCCTCCCTCCGCCGCACCCCTAATTTGAACCTGGTCTGCAGAGGGGCGAGCGGGTGTGGGGGGGGGGGTCCGGCACCTGCGTTCCGGCGCAGCCCAGCGGACGGGGCGCTGCACGAGGGGGCGGGCGAGGAGAGGAGAGGCGGGGCGCCCTGCCCTGGTGGCTTTCACTTTCCGGGGCCAGGAGGAAGGTATCCAGAGTCAGTCCACCTCTGAAGATGGGGTTTTATTTGCAACCGGGCATTCAAAGATTCTCCGATAAAGGAGGATTTAAGAATTGATACTTTAAAACGCAAGTTCTTCTCACGCTCCACTAATCTATCAAGAAGGGAAGAAGGGGGAATCAGATGCTTCCCCCTTCACTAAAGAGGCAAAGGTTTCCAATTGTCCGGCATCCTTCGTGGCAAACATTTTTTTCCCCATTTTCTTGAGGAAGTTTGACTCCGGCGGTTTCTGTAGTGTTTTACTGGTGGGCTTTTCATTTTAGGAAGGGATTTGGTCCTACATCAAGATACATTTCTGAAGATGTTATCAGTACCTCCTTTCTGATTTTTATTTTTATTTGCTTGTTTGTAAAGTAAATACCTTACCGGTTGCAAGTAGTATGAGATCACCATTGGGTTTCTGGACTAGAAGATCCCATTGATCTTTCCAAGTGGGTCTCCTGTGCTTTCATTGGGAGTGTCACCACTTCATGCACTGTTCCTGTCTGGGGCTGCATCAGAATGAGGCTCTCCGGCTCAGTGTCAGGGAGGCTCTCCTGGCAGCAGGCGAGGGGGGCATCCAAAAGAGAAGATTGGAGTGGAAGTTGTCTAATATGTCTAAAAGTTGCCTTGGATGAGATAGATGTGTGGCTATATAAATTTGATTAATGAATATAAACTTTATTGCTCTTACTGTTGCAGTATATGATTAGGAGGTATATCTGCTTGAACATGTATGTTTATACATACTTACACACATACAAATATTAAAGTCTGTTGTGGGCACATATTTAATGGAATGGAGAGGATTGGTTTATACGGAAGAATTACAAAGTGAAGTAATGGACATTACATAATCTATTGTATGTGTTTACGTCTTTTTTCCTATTTACTTGTTTAAGCTTTATTCTAGAAAAAGTTTTTTCTCTTTATTTTCAAGATATTTTTAAACCCTTTGGGGCAAATAGAGAAATGTAGATATAGTAATGAACATGGCTGACTTCAGAGAATAAAGCTTGATATTTTAATTATAGGAAGTTTAAAGCCAACCTGTTTGTTGGCTTTAATTGAAATATTTTCTATATTGGCTTCAATTTTGGTCCAGTAAATTTATTTTTATAAGTGGAACTAAAATGAGCAAGCATGATTAACATTAAGTAGATAATACAGAGTTTAAAAGACATTTTGGTTAAAAATTTAAACCTTTAACTTCTTCAGGAAAAATTTCAGATTCCAACTGTTTATCAAGCAACAGTAAGAAATCATTCTCCTATATCTGCTGCCGCCTCCTCCTCCTCCAACAGCACTGCCGGATTTCCGCCCAACGCTGCGGGGGCGCCAGCGGGAGCTTTGGCGGCTTCACCTCAGCCGCAGCTCTGGGCAGCAAATGTGTTGGTGCTGTTGGAGGAGGAGGAGGAGGTGGCAGCAATAGCACCTGAGGACAGGACAAGAAGCAATGGAAACTTGTCAGAAGGAGACTCAAGCTGGAAATAAGGAGAAATCTGACAGTAAGAACAATTAAAATCAATGGAATCTTAATTCATTTGCTACAGGTTTTCAAAAGACTGGACGGCCATTTGTCTCAGATGATATAAAGACTCCTGCCTTGGACAAGGGGCTGGACTAGAAGACCTCCAGTATCCCTTCTGATACTATGATTTTAAAAACCACAAGCTTTTTACAGCTCGCAACTTTACCAAATTTAATTCAGCCATTTCCTTTTGTTATTAAATGGGTATTGCTAGGTCAATGCACATGCGCTCCACTTTTAAGATGCTGAAAAAATCCCCATGACCTGCAACAAAATTCATTCTTCCACTCTTATCTTGCCCTAACTTCTGATAGGTTCCTGAAATATAGATCTATAAAATTTAGTGAAAATATTTCTATCTATTTTAATACAGACTCGTAAAACAGATTGGGACAAATGACATTAGTGCTCTGGGATAATAGCAAGTTTACTCTATTTGGATTTTCAGATAAAAGGTATCTTTTGTGCTAAGTTCTAACAATGTAGTTCTCTAATGTAACTATGAAACAGTCCAAATATATAATTCCCCTCAGGGAGGAATTCTGGGAGTTGAAGTCCACAAGTCTTAAAGCTGTCAGGTTTGAAGACCCCTGAGTTTTTTTTTTCCTAAAGGGTTAGGGGTGCAAGGGTCTTGTAACAACAGCTTTAAGACTTGCGTGCTTCAAATGCCAGAGTTTCTGAGCCAACATTTTGGTTGCTAAGCAGGAGCGTTGTTAAGTGATACTGATATTATATAACACTTTTAATTAAGCGGGTACCTTGAATAAACATAACTTTGAGTTTCAAATAATACTGATTTCGTTGTTGTCTTAGGTGACATCTGTGAAAAAAATTCAGGTGCTCAGGCATGAAAATATGCCGCTCAAACACTATACTTTTCTGCTCATACTGAAAAAAAATTAGAGGGAACATTGGTGATGGCCATCTTTAATGACCGCTCTGGAGCCAGGGCATCCGGACCAAGTTTGGAGCAGTAGTGGTGATTGGATGGAATGTTGGGACCAGGAGAAAGGCTGGCCAACCCAAGGGTAAAGAAAAATTTAAATTCGGAGCTTAAAAAAATTTGTCCAGAAATTTAAAACAGCAACTGTCACTTGGAATACGAAGGGAGGGAAAAGAAAGGAAATAAATGGTGATTGCCCAAGAAGATCATGGCTAATATAATTGGAACTGGAACATTTAAAAAAAGGGGAAAGACACGGAGAAAATAAAAACCAGACTCAGTCTCTTGGGCAAATAAGGATTGAACTCCCACTTCTGGACCACACTGAGAAGAACGTTCAGGTAGGACCAACGTTCCTTTTCACTAAACAAACTAGACTGCTATGTCCAATTTGGTTTTCATTAGCCACTATGACCCAGATTTGTACCAGGAAAGAAGATTAGTTTTTCCCTATCCTATTATGTGACATGGAGGCTGCATAAAGGAGGCATAGTCACCAACATTTGTATCCCACACAGTCTAATTATGAAAATGTCAACTATATTCAGCAGTATATATCAATATAATGGTACTAGTTAGATATACTGTTCATCTTAATATTCTGATCTTTTGTTCTTCAATACTGAATTCAAGAAAAACATATTCTATAATTGTCATACATATTTCACATGAAGCAATTAGAAAATCTTGATTAATAGCTAACGTTATGTTTTCAAATTCTTAAAAGCAGATTTTAGGTGTATATTTTACTAGAACTGCAAATAGTTTTTTTTTAATGTTACAAAGACTTCTGAAATGTGTCAGTAAATGAAATAGTGCTAAAACATGATCTTTAGAGCCAAAATGAATTTTGTTTCATATAAACATTGAAATTGACTTATGAACCACATTTTGTACTACGTGTGGTTTCCTTTGTACTAATTGTGGTTTGCCATTATGTCTGGATTTGTATATTTGCGAGACTTTGAAGAAGCTCAAAATTCTAAAGTATACTGAGACAAGAGTGAATTTTCAATCATTAACTGATCACTAAACAGATGGAAAATGGAAGCAAAGAATCAGTTCTAAATTGCTGTTTGTCTTTGCACGTTCCTAGGTAATTTTGTATTGAAATTTGTTTTCCAATTCCCTGAAAATTTTCTTTCCAGGAAAACAAGTGTTTTAAAATCAATCTTATTGTTTGAGTTTTTAAGAAATTCACTGGATTTTATTTTGATATTGCTTTCCAGCTTAGTTTAAAAGCAGAAGAGGGAACCAATGTTTTTTATTGTTACACATTTTTCTGTCATCTTCTCTCTCTTAATTTTAGTTGAAGCATTTCTGTTGGAATTCAAGAAAAGTCCAATTTGATTTTGCTACAATTTAGTTTTTAAGTAAAAAGTAAGTAAAAAAAGTTTAAGTAAAAAAGTTTTTTCCCCTTGCAATTAAATCCTGGAATTATTTCCATTTGGTATTTTTTGATGGCATAATAATCCATTTTGTCCTCTTAAAAGTGATTATATTTTCTGCACAAACTTTTAAGATGATCTTCTCCCACATTTCTACCTGTCCAATTTATTTCAGCAGGTTGGGCATGCTACAGGTCCTGATAGTTCCAGGGAATTTTGGCTGAAGGATACTTGGAGGCATGCCTTCTCTGCCATAGTTGTATGGCAGAGAAATCTGCATGCCCTCTGCAACATTCTCTTTCTAGAGATTAGGATGGGCATAATCTTGTTGGCTTTTCATAAGACCTTGAAGACCTGGTTATGTATCCAGGCTTGAGGCTCCATGAGTTAAAGGCCCATTTCCTGGTTATATTGAGAGTTATAATTTTTCTTGGCTACTGTATATTATTTTTCTTCTGTTCAGTTGTGTCTGGTTCTCAGAGATTGAATGTAGTAGTCCCTGAAGTTTACTTGGCAAAGTTTTTCAGAAATGATGTGGCATTGCCCCTTTTCTAGAGCTGAGAGCAAGTAACTAAGCTAAGCAGTGGTCGGTTCCAGATCCCATTGCAACTGGTACAGTTGCAACGGTGCCCGGGGCGTCCTCCACATGAACATGTGCAGCGATTGTGCACATGTGCACAGTGCGCGCAAGCGTCTTACAGTCCAGCAAAACCTCTGTGAGCCTCCGTGATGCTCCAGCTGCTCGCCGGAGCATCATGCAGGCGCTGTACACGCTGTGCGCAGAAGCGCAGAAGACTTTAAAGACAGGTAAGGAGTGCAGGCGGGCAGGTGGGCCCTCCGGAGCACTGTACTGGAACGATACCCGGTGCTCCGGGCAGGCTCCGGTAAGCCCATACCGGGGCGTACCACCTGCAACCCACCACTGGAGCTAAGGTCACACAGCTGGCTTTCTTGCTCTGTCTCTGTCTTATCCCTCTCCCTCTCTTCTGTATTTCTATTATCTCTATAGGTAGTTTTTGACATACAATTATTTGTTTAGTGGCTGTTCAAAGTTATTGTGGGAAGCCATCTCCCTCCTAGAAGAATGAAATATTTTGAGGAATATTAAAAAGGAAGAATATTATATTTCCTTAAAGGAGGAATGAAAAAAACATGATCTTGGAGACAACAAGGAGCCCCCACCTTTCTTAATAGCCCTCAGCAGATGTCAGCATTTAAGAGATAAAGAGCTTATTGAAAACTAGATAGCTCTATTCATAAGCAAATATCTTCAACCCAAGTGTCAAACCAGAACAAAGCCATTAAACCACAATAGGAACACCCTTTCAGACATTGCATCACCCTCAGCAAACTTCAACCAAACCTGGGAACTCAGACAAATACCTAGGATTTGTACTTTGCCTATAGAACAAACTATGACCCCTATATAACCCCTGCCTGGCCCCATGGGAGTCTGGCAGCAGCCAATAGAAGACATGTTCTTGCACAGGAACAGGAAGCTCAAATGCAAAGCCAAGAGAAGGTATCCAGTGTCTCCAGTGCCTTTCTCCCAGCTTGGAACTGAATCAAATGGATATTTCTTCCCACATTACAATGGCAGTAAAAAAGTGACTTATGACCATTTTCCCCACTTATGACCATTACAGTATCCCCATGGTCATGTGATCAAAATTTGGGTACTTGGCAATTGGCAAGTATTTAAGACATGTGATCACCATTTGTGACCTTCTCAGCTAGCTTCCAACAAGCAAAGTCAATGGGAGAAGCCAGATTTGTTTAATGACCACATTATTCATTTAACAACTGAAGTGATTTGCTTAATAACCAAGAAAAAAGGTCTTAAATGGGACAAAATTCACTTAACAGCCTTGCTTAGCAATGGAAATTTTGGCTCAGTTGTGGCCATAAGTTGAGGACTACCCAGAACACTGTTATTATCTGTGTCTATTCTCTCTCTCCCTCTCTCCTTGTTTCCCTCTATGTTGCGTTTGTAATTGGTTTTAACTGATTTCATCATTGTTCACCATAGAAAAGATGGAGTAGTTGCACTGAATCTTAAACATATTCACTTGTGCATAGAAATCAGAAAGAATGATCTTGGCATTATTGTAGAGCAGACCTGGCATTTTACAACCCCCAGGTCATATCTTGACCCTTTGGCTGTCCCTGTTCTTTTGAAGGTGATCAATTTCATATGTATACGTCTCTCAGCATGCCTACACACCTTCACAGCCCAATTTGTTTTGGCATCCATAGCAGTCCCAGTTTTTCATGGGGCCCCTTGGGGAAATTAATTGCCCACCCCTGCTGTTGAGAGTAGCTGTGTAAAAGTAAAGGGGTGATGATTGTGATGCCTTAAAAAAGCTCCCAGTGGAGCATTCAGGGCTGTGGTTCCAAAGCTGGGAGAATGGCTCCAACAAATCCCAGAAAGGATATCAGAGCTCATGTTCAAAAGAACACAATGCTAGGAAATAGCTAAGATACTGTGCAGAACCTTCAAATTCACAGGACCCAAAATTGAGGAAGACACATACCTCCCATTAAGGGTGAGAAGAGAGAGAGAGGGAGGGAGGGAGGGAGGGAGGAAGGAAGGGAGACAGGCGAAAGAGAGGCGAAGAGAGAAACAGAGACAGAGACAGACAGAAAGTGTTTTCTTTGTCCTGAATCTATTGTTGAACGTTAGTTAAGTAATCACAAAGAACAATGAACATTACTATATATAAGTTGATTGGATTGTCATCATAAGTCAAGCCATAGTTTTTAATCATAATTTGTTGTATAAATCATAATAGGTTTCAGATGTTGTATAACTAGATTCATACAATATGTATACAATAAATCCCTAATTTAAATACTACAATACCTGGAGTTACTAATCAGACTAAACACCTAAATAAAACACATTACTGTAAAACTTTACTGTACTGCAATACTCTATTTGATGTTGACTAAATATGTTTGATTTGATTTGATTTTATTATACTTATATGCCGCCCTTTCCCCCCGAAGGGGACTCAGGGCGGCTCACAATTCAAATCAGGGAAGGGGGGTACAGACAAAAAAATAAAAGACGAAACATAACAATACATAATTTAAAAATACAAATAAAGTAAATGAAAAATGAATGAAAAAACACACAACAGTCATACCATTCGAGACGGGGGCAACAGCTCTTTAGCCCCAGGCCTGTCGGAACAGCCAGGTTTTAATGGCTTTGCGGAAGGCCTGGAGGGTGGTGAGGGTTCGAATCTCCACGGGGAGTTCGTTCCAGAGGGTCGGAGCAGCCACAGAGAAGGCTCTCCTCCGGGTAGTCGCCAGTCGGCACTGGCCGGCGGATGGAATTCGGAGGAGGCCTAATCTGTGGGATCTAATCGGTCTAGTGGAGGTGATTGGCAGCAGGCGGTCTCTCAAGTACCCAGGTCCAATACCATGTTGCATCTACCTAGCCATTGTGAGTTGTAGCTGATGATTTATGGATAACTGCACATTGGAAGTACAATAATAAAGCAAACACTTAGGTATTTTGATTGGATAATGTCATGGAAAAGGCCCTGATTGTAGAAAAAAAGGCAATTGAAAACAGACTAAAGGAAGATTAAAGACAAGTATCCATATTGAAAATATAAGCATAAGATTATGAGAATGCTAGAAGCTGTTGCTAAGTCGTACAGTAATGATCATAGGATTACAAAGACCTGGAAATGACCAAAAGACTGAATAGTAACCACAATTTTGGTAAAATCAGCGACCATTTCAGTTATATATTGAACAAAGGTGTTTCTTTTTATTCGTACTTAAAATAAATTGATTTAGAGCCCAGTGGAATGTTTTCTGCATTTAGATGATTGTGCCATGTTTGCTTAGAGCAGGAGGTATCTGAAAAGAAATGCTAATATTTTTAGATTCTTCCATGTGCATAATTTGTCACAAGCTGCTTAGAAGTATAAGAGATATGAAATGAAAACAAGCAAGCTCAGAGAGCACCAAGAACCCCACATGTCAACCCTGAACAACGTATATTCTCCTTTATTAGATATGAAATGGTTCTTTCATATCTCTCCTTCTCCTCTCTTCTCTTTCCACTCCTTCTTTCTCTCCTTCTCTTCTCCCCCCCGCTCTCTTTCCTGTTCCTCTCTTCTTCCCTTACTTCCCTTCTTCTCCTCTACTTCACACTCTTCATCTCATTTATTTGGTGTATTTCAGCTTCTGACCAAGCTCCATTTTATGTTGATGGTATTTATAATTTCTTTTCAATATACATATTTAATATATGTTTTCCTCCTCCTTTTTTAAAGAGAGAGAAAGAAAGTATATATATATAGTAATTGTGTTTTTAACATACACCCCAGCCTAATTTTGGACAAATGTAGACCTGGTTACAATTCCCAGCTATTCTCATCTTTATATAATTATGCATCCTTACACGCCCCCAATTTGTGATTCTGTCTTTAAATTTCAATAGTTTCCCATTGTAAATATATTTCATTTTCCCTCTCCATTTTTCCATATCTTGGCTTAGATTACTCTTAATTTTTTATAAATAGCAATCCTTGCTATTCAATGTTCAATACAATTCCCTTAATCTACTATATAGAATAACAAGCGGTACACATCTCACATTGATCATCATCTTAAAAGTTCTATATATGTCCATGTCTCATATATTTTAACCCATGCTTAATTGTTCTTCTATTGTCATATTCAATCAATTAGCAACTCAATTTAAATTCCATGTATAAAAGTGAATCACAAACCTCTGCTTTAGAATCTCCCCATTACAGTTTCATATTTGTCCATATTTTAACCTTTATTTAATTATCTTTCCATTATCATATTCGATCAGTTAGCAACTCAATTTTATTGTCACTTATTTCAGCTTTATCTTTCCCTATATAACAATTTCTAATTGTCTGATTTTTTCCTAGTAAGTCTTTTGTTCCACTTCTCTATTCCTGTCTTCTCCCTTTTCTTTGTTTTGACATGTCCACCCTCCTCAATTTTTTCCCAAGCTACCATCAAATAAATCTTTTATATTTTCCTTTGTTGGGGTGTAACCCCCTCCTTCAGTTTTTTCTATGCCACTGTCAACCTCTGAAATCTCTTTTGTCTGCTTTTTATTTCCTTTTGTTGGGACACATCCCCCATTTTCAATTTTTTCTATACTACTGCCAAACCCAATGAAGTTTTTTGTCTACTTTTTATTTCCCACCATTTCTACCCCTTCATTATCTCTCCCTACTTCTTCCTTCCCTTCTTCCTTAAATTCCTGCTTCTCTGAGTTCAGAATTCTGTTTAGACTAGATTTTAATGATTTATGCATATTTTTAATAATTTCACGTAGTTCTTCAAATTTCCACCTTTCCATAATGTCCAGTTCCAAAGTTACAATTAATTATACAGTTCTTATTTCAGACTTCTGGTCCATCTTAAATTTAGCTAGTTCAGTTGCTGAGGAGAAGAAGAGCGGCAGGAGCCATCTTGGTCTTTTGTTCTTCATTAATGTCCAGTTCTAAAATTGCAGTTACGTATACAGTTCTTATTTCAAAGTTCTGGTCCGCCTTAAATTTAGCTAATTCAGCTAATGGAAAATGGAAAAGAAGCGGGGGCCATCTTGATCTTTTCCAGAAAAAAAAACCATCATATTTTCCCAGTTCTTGAGGACATTTGGATCACACTTTTTCAACCCATACTCTCATTCCATTTTTGTCCATTCTTTCTCATGAACATGCACAACAGCTCCTTTTGGAATAACTTCGTTTGGAAAGGTTTTCCTTTTATAAATTAACATCAGTGGCAATTTGGTGCTATCTGCATAGCAGGACAACACAATCATGTAATATGTTTTCTCATGTCCTGAGATTTTCATGGTTGGGTTTTTGGCACCTTTCAGATCAACAGTCTTATTAGGTGGCACATCAAAGGTTAGTAGGATTTCATCCATATTTCCAATCTGGCCAATTTCAAAATAATTTTTCTTCCTAGTAACTATGACAAATGTATGAAAAGACAGAATCTTAGATTCATGTTATTTTGGGATTTTTTGCATAATTCTAGTTTTGGAGTGCATAGCAAGGCCATATTGTGTCATAAATTTGTAGCACCACAATGGTGATCCAGTAAAATCCTGAATGCCTTTCTCTACAGCAATGTGTTTGGCTTTATATATTTCCACTTTTGTAGAAACTGCAAAGCCATTATTCTGGTGACATGTGATCCATTCTTTCATGTCCACCTTAGGGGTGGGTTGCAAATTTTTTAACCTATTCTGTGTGTGTGGCCTATTTTGTGGGCATAGCTTGGTAGTCCTGTGACCAGGTGGGAGTGGCTTGGCAGTCATATGACTGGGTGGGAGTGGTTTGGCAGTCAGGTGACTGGGTGGGAGTGGTTTGGCAGACATGTGACTGGGTGGGAGTGGCTTGGCAGTCAGGTGACCAGGTGGGAGTGGCTAAGTCAATGCCACTGAATTCTTTGCCCCAATTTATGACCTACAAAAAGAAGATATAAAAAAGTAAATGTATTATTTTGTGCACTTACTACTTAAATAAGAATAAAATAAGTACACAAAACAATAAAAGGGCTACTTACAGAAGGAAGATGACTGTCCTTGCCTGTCTTCAACATCACTGACCACCTTGCTCCAATGACCTGCACAAAGAAGAGACACAAAAAGGAAGTTTTAATTACATGCACTACATAAGGATGAAACCAGCACACAAAACAATAAAACAGCTACTTACAGAGGAAAGTTGATTGTCCTGCCAGTCTTCAACACCATCAACTGACCACCTTGCTCCAATGAATGGCCTGTCAAAGAAGAGACACAGAAAGGAACTCTTCAATTGCATGCACTTACACCTTACATAAGAATAATACAATGAAACTTATACATTCAAGTACTTACTTGTGTTATTGGTTTTGTATTTGAAGATGTTTCCAGATTGTTCTTTCATTTCCAGCCTCCTCAGTTGCATTTCTTTTGCTCTTCAGTTGTGGATCATTGACCGTGTGATGGTGTGTTCTGAGCCATTTTTTGATTGAAGGAATTGAGTCCCATCTTTTTACAGGCATGCCAATAATGTTTATTGTCATTAAATTATTAATGTTTGGAACAGTTAGGCGGGTTCTTTGTTCTGAACATATGAGGTTCATTTTTGATAACTCCCTTTCTGCCTCTGCTGAACTAACAGCAATTGTCCTGACAATATCTCTAGCTTTTTTGATAGTGCAAGGAATTTTGTTGTTCTTTGGATCTTTCAGTACATTTTCCAAAAAATCTCTGTAGTCGTTCAAATCAATTTCATAATTAAACATTTTGTCAAATTCAGTCAATCCTTCCTCTGCTTCTGCCCATGGAACGACTACATCTTCAATGTTCCAGTAATCTGGCTCCAAATATGTGAGAAATTGTAATTTGTTTGCGTCTGACAATTGGCTACCAGTTTTTAGATGTTCGCAATCCGTTAGCCTGTTCTTCAAATTGGTGATGATACTTGCCAAAAGATTTCCATGAGGAAGTGCAACAAATCATTGATTTTGAACTAATTCTATGTTTTAGAAGGGTTCTGAAGCTATCATTCATATGAGCCCTTTCCCCATCTAAGCATTTCAAATGCTTTCATTGATCGCAATACCAATTTTTTGGCCTTAACAGTGTCTGTGTTTCTCCCCTGCAGGGCATTTGACAGAAGAGAAATCTCATTTAGAATATCAATCATGAGGGCCAAATCAGTGAAAAAAATTAAATATTCAAAACAGGCAGCCATGCCTGGGAATTTTTCATTGCCCAGAAAAAATTGATGTAGTGCTGGATAAGCATGCCACACAGCTATGGTTGACCTTAAACTACAGGCTATCTTGGTCCCAAAACTCTGCCAATCTTCAGGATTTTAATGCCCAGTTGTTCAGAGATTTGGAAAAGATCATTCCGGCTCTTGCAGAATTTATGGAAAGTGTTGTATATCTTGTCAAGGAATATTTTGAAGTGGTTCAGGTGTTTGATGTATTTTATGGAGTCATCCAGCACAGGTTGGAGGCTATGATTCAAGAAGTGCTAGATTACAATGTTTGGGAAGTCTTTAGCTATTCTGGTACTGACTCCAGATTTTCTCCCAAGTATAATGCTGGCATCATCGGAGCAGAATGGTATTAAATGCTTCCGTAGATATTTGGTAGTAAACCCAACTTTATGTAAGCTTCCCAAAACTGCAGAACATATGATCTCCACATCTTGTTTCTCCAATTCCACCAGCTGAATGAAAATGGTTGCTGGACATTCTGAATCCTCAACTTTAACCAAAACTATCACAACTGCTTTCGTTGATAGCATTGAGGTTTCATCAATGATCAAACATACTTTCAGATTCTTTGCAATAATGGTGGCAAACACGATGGTTTTAATTTCATTTGCAATGAATTCAACTATTTTCACTACGGATCTCAGTAAATGCAAGCCTACCTGCCCTTCAATGTCTGAGAATGGTTTGCATCTTTGTGCCAGATTGTAAATAGTAAAAAATATTGTGCTAGTACTGGATAAATGTTTGCCAGTTGACTTAGCTATGGATTTGGTTAAAGCATCCTGCTCCCATTGTTTACTGTTCTCTTTACAAATAATGTGTGCTTTTGATTGAAAATGTTCCTTCATTTTTTTTCTGAGAGATGATTGCTGATCCTCCTTATTTGTCCCTGCTTCCTCAACCTGAAAAGTTTTCCTTTCTCTAAAAACATGAACATCTTTCTCTAATGAGAACCCATGTTTCACACAGTACTCACAACCTAACTTTTTGTTGGATACTGCCAGTCCATCATACTTGTCCTTCAAGTTTCTATATTGCTGCAAACTCCAGCAGTCAGGAAGTTTTGGAAGACTTTCAGTAGAGGAGATGGACTTGCTGCTTTCTCCGACTTTAAGTGGTGGAAATGGTCATGCTGGTGCTGGTGATGCTCGTCCACCTGCTGGTGCTGGTGGTGCTGGTCCACCTGCTGGTAGTGCTGGTGATTGTTGTGGATCAGCTGATTGCTCCTGTTTTGGTGTTTTGGTGTTTTGGTGTTTTGGTGAAGAAAGCGGTCATACTCTGTTGCCTCTTCTTCATCCTGTTAAATAATACTAACTGCAAAAGAAATAAAATAATATTGTGCTTTGAACTCGATTGTGGTTGTTAGCTGAAGACTACAGGTAACAGAAGCGAACTCTGTTTTCACCCAACAATGTACAGTCTTTTCAGGAAGGATGTCCCCCAACAAACAGGAAAGACATAGTTTTTCATCGAAGAAGTTAGATGAAAAAGAATAAATGTCATAGGTAGATTCACAGAGCAATACAGATTTCTTTTTCTGAAATTTATACCTTAGTTCAAAAAACCTATATGAATTAGGTTCAGTACTTAGTAGCTATTCAAGAGTTAGTGGTGCCATGTTTAGAAGCAAGATATGGATTTAAAACCAGAAATATTTTGTTGGATATTTCAAAGGGAATACAATACATATTTAATTTTACACATGCTAACAGCTGCTGGAATTGTGTTTGTACAGCAGGGAAAAACAAAGATTTGAAAATGAATAAAGAAAATATTAAAATGTGCAGGAATGAATAAATTGATAATTAAAATCAAGGAGAAAGCTTCAGATACTTTTTCACGTGGGATTTGTTTTATCAATGGCTAACTAACAGAAACAAGTTAGAAATCTAAAAGTATGAAAGAAAACACCAATTATGTAAGGAAAACTCACTAAAGTGTATAAGCAAATATTATTAGTATTTGATCATTATTAATGTGTAGATAACTGTGGGACATTACACACACACACACACACAGACAGCACCAGGAAAACACCAAAAGAAAAACAGTTTCCCAGTGCCAGGGGAGTAGCGGCAAGGAAGACCTCAGCCAGTCGCGCCCCACAAAGTCTCAGCCACAGGCTTACTTACCTTTAGGCAGCCGCAGGAGAAAGCAGCAGTAATGCAGCAGGGCAGGTAAGCGGGAAGTCAGTG
This sequence comes from Thamnophis elegans, assembly GCF_009769535.1. NCBI lineage: Eukaryota > Metazoa > Chordata > Lepidosauria > Squamata > Natricidae > Thamnophis > Thamnophis elegans. The sequence continues at coordinate 18,935,627 of NC_045551.1, read as the reverse complement.
AGGATCAAGTCAGTGAGGCTTGAGTCAGCGAGGACCAGGAAGTCAACAAGCAACAACACGAGAGCCAAGCAAGTAAAGGTAGTAAGTGGGCCATCACCGCAATATATATGGCTCTCAGAGGTGGGATGATCGGCAAGCCAGCGAGTCAGTGAGTAGCAGGCGGGTAGGCAGGTGAGGCAAGCATGGTGCCGATGGGTGGGGTGAGAGAGCGAGTGAGCTGTGACTGCGGGTGGTGAGAGCAAACGGGGGCAGGCCAGGAGACTGTACTGGCATGGGGGCAGGGGCAGGCTGCCATTGCTACCAGTATGGAAAGGTTTGGCCGATTTCCACTACCTATTTGGCAGAACCATACCGTACCAGTGGAAACTCACCTCTGGTCCACCTCTAACTGGCCACTTTGCAGAAAGCCCACAAAAATTGTGCTTACTTTTATCTTAATTTTTGCAGCTGAGCGACCTGTTAACTCCACTCTCATCAATTTTTAGTTGGAGATGGTCTAAAATGTTTTTCTGCTGCCCTGATTCCATGTTCCTCAGCATATTTTACTACTTCCAGTTTAAAAGAAATTGTATATGCTTATCTTTTCTGCTTTGACATCATTGTACTGATATGTAGTGTCAGGATGTACCATAATATTTTTATGCAAGAAAGAACTGTCAGTAATGTGTCCTTTATTGTTATGAGAGTACTGTAGCTGAGAACATCAAGGAATGACACACTGTTATAGAGGATCTCCTGCAGACATACTTTTATAGGGGACATGTTTAAGATTTTACCTTTATAGGGGACAGTTTATAAAGAGGACACTTTATTAGAGGACACTTTCTTAGACACTATTCATAGGACCATATTCTGTTTCTGCAGTGTCCCCTTACATCCCCATGTACTGGTGTGTGTGTGTGTGTGTGTGTGTGTGTGTGTGTGTGTGTGTGAGAGAGAGAGAGAGAGAGAGAGAGAGAGAGAGAGAGAGAGAGAGAGAGAGAAAACAGAGGAATGGCTGATCGGAATGATAGTTAAATTTCAGATTTTAACCATGCCAGGTGAGCAGATGAGACCTTCCTCAATGGATCCTTGCTGGATCCTTGCTTAAATGGACGCTTGCTCCAATGTTCCAGGATTTCTTCTCTCCATCCCCCCATTATCTCTGCCTTCCACTGCTGTCAGAGGTACTTCAAGCCTCCTGTGGGCCAGGTGTTCTGACCTAGGCTTCCCAAGATCGTTAAGCAGACTGCTTATCATGATAAAACCTCTTTTATTTAGGTTAAAAAGAATTCCTCTCCAGCAAAGTCCCAGCAAACAGTCTTTCCTGAAATTTCACAACTACAGACTTTTACCAGGCTTGGAGAGTTGCCAGGCCATTATCTTCCAAACACCACTCTGTAGCAGCAATTACTTGGCAAGAAGTCAGGAACTGATCTTCACCCTAATGAATTGAACTAATTGTCTCCTGCAAACTCCCTTCCCCTTTCACTTCTCTTTATTCCCTGTGGGAAGGGCCATTCACCATCACCCGTGCCTTTACTGTCGGCACTTGTTCCTTAGCTGTTCCCTTCTCCTGACAGCTCTGCATATGCGCACATTGGAAACAGGCTCCAACTGTTCTTCTGCCTCACTGATATCGATTCCGAAGGCAGCAAATAACTCTCGGATGGCCCTGGACCCATCTCTGCCTCCAATGCAGAGCACTTATCAGAACATTCCCCAGACTCCAGGACTGGTCCATGTTCCTCCCCATCCTCCTCACTGTCCAAGTGTGCCACCAGCTCTGCTGGCTGCTGGTGGGCCACAACACTATTCTTCACCACAGGGTCCTTCCCCAGGTCTGACAATCTGGGTGTGGCCAGAGATGGGAATTGGTCATGGAAGGCTTGCACCAAAGCAGGTGCTTGCATTGAGGTTGCATCCTCCCAGGAGAAATCCTCGGGCCCATAACCCTTCCACTCAATCAGATACTGGAACCATCCTTTCAGCCACTGGGAGTCCTGAATGCTGGCGACCTCATACTTGGGTGGCCTGTCTCCATCACTTGGTTATGGATGAAGACAATCTGGTTGGCAGAACGAACAGACCGACTGTTCTGGAACAAGGAGTGATCCAAAAAAGATCGGATGGACTCGCATCGAGCGTAGCAATGTCAGGCAGTAAGTGACCAGGTTGATGACTGCTTTAACGGGGAATGGCCAAGGTACGGGTGGTCTAACTTCTTGACCAGTCCGTCTGATGGAAGGTGTTTGGTGGACAACCATACCCGATCCCCCACAGTCAGTGCTGGCATAGCACACCAAGATTGGTCTGCCACTTTCTTATAGTCATCCTTGGCTTTCTCCAGATACCATTGCACCAATTGATAGACATCCTGTAACTCGGACAGATAGTCATAAACCACCAGAACCGGTGAGTCATGTTGCATGAGGGGAAAGAACAAAGGATGATACCCCACACTGGCCAAGAAAGGGGTCGTTTGCATGGAGGTATGCTGTGAGTTGTTGAACGCAAACTCCGCCACTACCAGATAATTTGCCCAATTGTCCTGCTTCTGGTTCATGAAGCAGATTGCTCCATGATCCTGATTACTTTCTCCATTCCCCCATCAATTTTTGGATGATGCACCGACAACAGTCAGATTTTTCACGTCCAAGGTTGTCATCAGCCCTTTCCAGAACTGGGCTAAATTCAGCCCGTCTATCCGAAACGACCGTATCAGGTAGGACATACATCCAGAAGACCTGTTGGATAAACATGCGGGCGGTGGCATGAGCTGTCAGTAAATCACGACACAGAATGAAATGCGCCATCTTCATAAAAACATGTCTACCACCATGAGCATGGTCTTAAATCCAGAAGATGGAGGCAAAACCATCAAGAAGTCCATAGAAATGGCATCCCAGGGTCTCTCTGATATCGGCAATGTTTGGAGCAGTCCAGGGGGGGTGCATTCATTGCCGACTTGGCCTGCTGGCACCATACTCAGGATGTGACATAGACTTGGATGTCATGTTGTAATCGGGGCCACCAGAAGGTACAGGAAACCAGGTTCAAGGTCTTGAAGAGGCCAAAGTGTCCCATCACAGGATTATCATGTCACTGTGAGAGGATAAGTCCCCAGAGTGACCCCACCAGCACATATAACCTGTCTTGATACCGTAAGAGTTCTTCGGTGAATGTCCAGGGAGTGGACATTCTCTCTTTCCTCTGATGCATCTTTCTTCTGTTGCTCCAGCCAAGCATTGTTCTGCTGCGCTTCCTGAACTGAGCCCATAAGTCCACTGACTTCTGAACTGCAGAGGACTCTATGGGCAGAACTGTGCAGGGCAGGAGCTGTTCTGAAACTGAGTACTCCGGTTTCAGCTGGAGCGCATCCACCCTTTAGTTGTGACTACTTGGGATATAGGTGATGTGGAAAGTGAACCTGGCAAAGAAGGGGGACCATTGAATTTGGCATTGGTTCAATTTCCAGGCAGTCTGCAGGAACTCCAGGTTTTTGTGATCTGTCTGGACTTCAATTTGATGTCGAGCCCCCTCCAAATGATGTCTCCAGGCCTCGAACACCAACTTAATGGCCAGTAGGTTCTTCTCCCAGATGGTGTAGTTGCATTCGGAAGAGTTGAGTTTTCACAAATAATTCACGCAAGGGAAGAGGGTACCACCAGACTCATGGTCCTAGAGCAGTAGTTCCCAAACTTTTTCAGTCCAACCCCCCCCCCCCTTGGTGCTACAAACTGATCCTCAGTGCCCCCTACCCAGTGGTGGAATTCTATTTTTTTTTACTACTGGTTCTGTGGGCATGGCTTGGTGGGTGTGGCTGGGGGGGTGTCATGTGACTAGGCGGTTTGCACAATGGAAGGAAGATAGTAACAGTAAAATTCAAAACTAACAATTAATTTCACATTTATTCAAAATCCAATTTAAAAACCTTTTTAGTTAATGTTAATTCAACAAAATTGTTGAACATGATCCAGTGATACCAGGTTTTCAAAGTCTGATAGTTATTTATCAAGAACCTTAGTGACTAGTAACTTAGTAAACTCAGTAAAATTTAGTAACTACTTCACTGTTCAGTAAATTCTTAATATGATGGATGGGCTTGATGAAGTGATACCAGTTTCCCAATGTCTGGTTTTAAGTCACTTAGCAGGCGTCTTAAATCACCATGTTCAGTAATCTGGAGTCGATTTCTTTGCTTGGAGAGAAGTTGGATGACCACACTGAAGCCACGTTCCACCAAATATGATGTTGGAAATGCAACAAGGAATTTCTTAACCACTGTCCATAGTGCAGGACAGCGATCAGAAATTTCTTTCTGTAATCAAAACTCTTGGTATGATTTCTTAAATTTTGGCTTCAGCTCAATGTCATTTTGCAGCTTTATGAGTTGTTCTTCCACTACCCCTTCTTCCTCAGTATCTGAAAATGGATTTATCACCCAATCTGGAATTTCCATCAAAAGAAGATCCTGATATCACTCAGACATATCTTTATGCAGCATGTCCAAATGGTCACAAAAAACTTGAAGATCATTATCTTGTATCCCACCTTTCTCTTCTAGCTCAGACAAGCTCGGAAATTGGTATAGTTCGCGATGGCCTATATTGCACTTGAATAGAGTTAACTTTGAAATAAATAGAGAGAGATGACGGATTTGGCCTTAATAAGATTGACCTCATTTCCTTGCAACTGCAAATTCACTTCATTGAACTTTGCAAATAGTTCTGATAAATAAGCCTGCTCTCTTTGAGTTCACCGCTGAGCAAGGCATTCTTGTCTTCAAAAAACTCCACAACAGTGTCAAATGTGTCAGTGGCATATAAATCCAATAAACTAAATCAAACCAAACCAAACCAAAAAGATTGTAAAAGCGTCTCATACAGTTGCCTTTTGATAGCCAACGAACTTCTGTATGAAGCAGCAAATGATCAAAATCTTCATCATTGAAAAGATATTGAAAAAGTGACATGACCATTTTTGACAGTTATGACCATTGTAGCATCCCTATGGTCGTAAGATCAAAATTTGGATGCTTGGCAACTGACTCATACTGTATTTATGATGGTTGCAGTGTCCCGAGGTCATATGATCATCTTTTGCAACCTTCTGACAAGGCAAAGTCAATGGAGAAGCCAGATTCACTTAACAACGTTAGTAACAAATGCAGTGATTCATTTAACAAGTGGCAAGAAAGATAATAAATTAGGGCAAAATTCACTTAACAACAGAAATTTTGGGCTCACTTATAGTCATAATCTGAGGACTACCTGTAGTCTGCAGCAGGAGGAAAAAGGCTTTTCAGAGGGCAAAGAGATAGCAGAGTTTGGAATGTAGGCAGGAAGAAAGCATGTTTGTATCTTCCCTAGCAATTTGTGAAATACAGGTGGTCCTTATCTTACAACTATTAGTTTAATGACAGTATGAAGTTACAATGGCACTGAAAGAATTGAGTTATGACTGTTTTTCACTCTTATAACTGTTGCACCATTCCCATGCCCATGTGATGAAAATTCAGACACTTGGCAACTTACTCATATTTATGATGGTTGCAGTGTCCTGGGGTCATGTTGTCAGAAGGTCACTTTTGTGACCTTCTGACAAGCAAAGTCAATAGGAAAGGAGGAAAAATGCCACTTTATAGCTAGTACAACTAATGATCAAAGATATTTCACTCATTACTGGGAATGAGATCAGGGCAATGACAATTCATTTTGGGGGGGAAACACAAGGATGTAGACAGGACATGATGTTAAACTGCACTGTAAGTACTTTTATTAGGTGTGTCAATGCTTGAGAACCACTTGTTTCAATTCCACAAACTATTCTGAACAAAATGTACCTCCCTCTTTCAGCAGATCATCCAGCCAGCTAATGCTATAAAAATTATTACTAATTTAAAACACATTTTCTGGAGTATTTCCAGTAGTGGGCAAGATTAAGATTGTTTATTAATCCAGATGATTTTGAAAAGAATCCCATTAACAATACTAAAAATATAGAAAAAAACGTGCATCTATGAAGTAGTTGCAAAATCACGCCCTGCCTCAGCATGAAAGGATTACAATCCACAACCTCTTTTGTAGCTCAAGCGGAGTAGACACTCTTCCTCTTAGAATCACATCCCAAAATTTCAGCTTCCCCTGCAATTTTTTACAGAGGCAGCAGCTCAGTTTCTACACAGCATGACAGACCGGCTGAGGGTCTCCATGCGCTCATGTCGGGTGGGACAGGACCTTCGGCTCTTGTGAAGCTGTTCATCCACACGTCCATTCGTTAAATAACAGCGGGCCGTGGAGAAGGAAGGTGGCAAAGCTGTCGAGAAGCAGGGAAGACAACTCCATTGCTATGTTTAGGGGTTCACGGCTGCCACCCCCCCGCAGCTGAAGGAACAGTTTTAACTGCCAGTCTCGCGCGATGAAGAAGAACCCAGCCCTTTCACCCATTGAAGGCGCGTGCAAGACCCAAGCCTTCCCAAAGGTGCGGCATCGCTGGTTCCTGGTGAGGCGAGACTGAGCCTCCACCTCCACACAAGCCACGTGGGGAAGGACTCTCGCTTTCGGTCCCATTGTATTCCCTTCCGCACCAGCGTGCTAAGCTAGGCGAGTCAGGAGTACAGTACAGCAGAACCCTCCAGCACTCTTCTGCCACCTCCCTTGCCTCTTAGCGCCCCCCTGCTGCCCCCCTTGCCTCTTAGTGCCCCCTAAGTTGTTCCACCGCCCCCAGGGGGTGGTACCACCCACTTTGGGAACCACTGTCCTAGAGTAACACCACTCCAACAGCAGCATCAGACACATCCATTTCCACTACAAACAGATTGGGGGGGGTCAGGATGTTTCAAGATGGGCTCTTTCATGAATTCCTGCTTCAAGGCCTGGAATGCCTGTTGCTCGGGGGCACTCCACCAGAAGGGACCTTTTTCTGAAGGAGCCAAGTGAGGGGCATGGTCAGGGAAGCGAAGCCAGGGATAAAGGTCTGATAATAGTTGGTGAACCCGAGGAGTCTTTGGACATCCTTCACTTGCTGAGGAGGTGGCCAACTATGCAGAGACTTGATCTTGCTTGGCTCCATCACAATGCTCTCAGGAGAGATGCAATGCCCCATGAACTCAATGGTGGACTGAAAAAACTGACATTTTCCAATTTTGCATACAAGCGGTTATCCCAGAACCATTGCAGGACCAGCTCTCCTGAGAGGCAGAGTAGATCAAAATGTCAACCAGGTAAATCACTACAAACTGATCTGAGAGGTCCTGGAATTTGTCATTCGTAAAATGTTGGAAGACAGCGAGGGCATTGGTCAACCCAAACAGCATGATGATATACTCAAAATGTCTGCACTGGTGACGAATGCCATCTTCCATTCATCCCCAGGCCGGATCCAAACTAGATTATAAGCTTCACGCAGGCCCAATCTGGTGAAGATGGTAGCGTCTTGGAGCCATTCCAACAGTTCAGGAATAAGAGGCAGAGGATACTGATTGTGCACTGTGATAGCATTCAATTTATGGTAGTTGCAACTAAGCCTCAAGTCTCTGATCTTCTTCACAAATAATACTGGTGTGGGCAGTGATGACGATGAGAGTCAGATAAAACCCCAAGCCAGATTTTTGTCCAGGAAAGCCCTCAATGCAGCCAACTCAGGGTCTGACATCGAGTACAAACATCCCACTGGGAGTGGTGCATCTGGAATCAAATCAGTGGGGCAGTCATATGGCCGCTACGTACTCACTGAAGACGTTTGTAAAGTCACCTAGGTCAGAGGGCAAGGACACCCTGGATGGACTCAGCAACTGGCCTGCATAGACTTGGTGGATGTGGTCCATGAATTGCAAGCTCGGGAAAGTGATGAGGTTCTGGGATCAGTAGATTTGCAATCCGTGCATCGTGCATCCTTGGCCAAGCCAAGCCCACGACCAAGGGGAAATGCAGGCCGGAGATAATATAAAATTAGATAGCTTCCTCATGAGAGCTGATGGCCAGGTGGAAGGGTTGTGTGGCGGCCTTAATAGACCCAGACAGAAGCACAAGGCCATGAATGGTCTCCACAAGCAGAGTGGGATCCACCAGACAGTGATGGATGGCAAATTTGGCTGCAAACGCCACACTCATAAAGTTTGACCAGGGCATGTGCTGGAATCCCCTGTGGACTGATGGACAGGAATACTCATGCCACCAGTATCAAGTGCCAGGGTGCCCTGGGGCCATGTCTGCTGGGTGAGACTCGGTGTTGGTGCATGCCCAACCCAGGGTCTCCCCTAAGTCAGCCTGGGAGTGTTTCCTGACAGGATTTTCTGTGGCTGTGGGGCAAGCCCAGCAACCGACACCCCTCATCACTTCTTGGGTCAAGAGGCAGCCATAAGTGCCATCTGTTTTTCTCAGTCACTGACAGATGGGGGCTGGCTGCACTAGTTCCATGGGCTTCTCCCATGGAGCCGGGGTCTGATGCATGACCAGGACCACCGGGGAGTCTCCTGGGAGGCATGACAACTTCCCCGTCTCTGCAACCAAGCGTCGATCCTGAGGCAAAGATGAACCAGCACATTGAGATTTGGAGGAATATCGACTCGGACCAGCTCATCCTGCAACTCCTCTGACAACCCATCCTGGAACGTGGCCATGAAGGCCATCTGATTCCAGGCCAAATCCTAGATAAGCAGCTTAAACTCAATGATATATTCCTGCAGTATATCAATGGGTCCTAATAACTCAGCCTGAGTTGGTCACAAAACCCCTGGAAATCATCCAGCAAATGGCTAACCTGGACCAGTAGGGGTGTGGCCCAGAGAGCTGCAGAGCCGGAGAGAGGGCTAATCATGAACCCCACTTTATCCTGGTCATTGGGGAAGTTTTAACCTCAGGCTGATAAAGAGCTGGCATTGTCCAAAGAATGCTGGAAACAGCTTAGTTCCCATTGAATTTTTCAGGCTCCACCATTGGGCATTTCTTCCGGGGAGGTGGAGCAGCATGAGCATGGCGCTGAGCCACTTGGGCTGCCAGCATAGCCACCTGTTGAGTGAGCTGAGCGTTCTCCGCATGAAGCTGTTCCATATTAATAGAGGTTTGTTGAGTCAGGAGACAAACTGTTCTGACCTAGGCTTCCCAAGATCATGAATCAGACTCCTCATCCCGATAAAACCTCTTTTATTTAGGTTAAAGGGAATTCCTCTCCAGCAAAGTTGTGGAAAACAGTATTTTCTGATATTTCACAACCTTTATCAGGCTTGGAGAATTGTCAGGCCATTATCTTCCAAATGCCATGCTGTAGCAGTAATTACTTGGCAAGAAATCAGGAATAGATCTTCACCCTAATGAATTGAACTAATTGTCTCCTGTAAACTCACCTCCCCTTTCGCTCCTCTTCATTCCCTATGGGAGGGGCCATTTACCATCCACCTTTGTCTTTACCCCTGAGTTGGCCCTGGCCCCATTTCTGTCTCTGACACAGAGCACTCATCAGAGCCTTCCCCAGACTCCAGGACTGGCCCATGTTCATCCCCAACCTCCTCACAGTCTGCCACCAACTCTGCTGTCCACTAGCAGACCACAATACCTGGCAGCTGGGATCACCAACTTGCCTCCCCGGCCTGTGCATTTTTGCACAAGGTTTCCCCTCTGCACCCTGCTTTAACCGCTTTTGCTTAGCTAATGGATCCTGGGCACTGTGCTGTAATGGAGAGGTCAGCATGAGGGAAATACGAGGACTAGGGAAAGAGGAGAAATCAGCCTCCTTCTCTCAAGCTGGCTACTCAGTTGCCCATTTCTCCATTATAGCAAAGCTCTTCTGCCCACAACAGCCTCGTCTTTGATGATGCCAAAGCAGAGAAAGCTGCCAGAAAGAAGCCAGTTGGCCCGGGAGTTGGGTACCCTTCCTCCCCTACCCCATTCCATCTACCACCCCCAAATTGCATTAATGGCTATGAAAAGTGAGGGGCAGGAAGCCATACCATGCCCAGCTTTGGTGGAAAAGGGGATGGCAAGAGGAGCCCCATCTCACTATGCACATCCCAATGAAGGGCAATGGCAACCTGGCCACTTCCCTTGCCCACGCTCTCTGGCACTGGAAGCCAAGCCATAATTCTCTCCCTCCATGTCTCTGGGCTCACAGTCCAGAGGGAAGGGCGCACTTGTGGCAGGGCGACAGGCGGAGGCAGGGCATCCTCGGTGAACTGCTCAATGAACATGTGCAGAGCAGGCAGAGGTAGAGTGTGCCCAGGCCAGCCAGAGATTGAATCAGCTGGTTGTATGAACTGCACACAACTTTAACAACCGGTTCGGCCGAACTGGCTGAATCCCAGCTCTGTGTTGCTGCTTCAACCGGGGAATGCTGGAGCCTTCACAGCTGATTGACGGTTGGATCGGCCTTCAGGAATACTGCCAATCATCTGTTCCAGGGCAGCAGAGATCGCTGCTGCCTGTCACTGCTGCCACATCAACTTCCTTCCCCCAGGTATAGCAAATCCCCAGCTGATGCAACATTCGATGTATAAGATGCACAGAATTTATCACCCACTTATAGCGGGGGGAGTGCATCTTATAGTTGAAAAATATGGTACATTTTATTATAATAGACACCAATCATGGTCTAGAATAGATATTATTTGGATATCGCTCCCTCCATCCTTTCCACATTACTACACACTAATTGCGCAATTTTTAAAATAGTATGGTGAGTGTATGGGAGTTGCCTGGAATTGAATGAATGGCCCACTTTTATTATTCTATTACTATTGTATTTTTATATGTTTTTTAAATATTACGTGGGAACTGCTAGGGTGGATAAATGAGTATATTTTACTCGGAGGGCCTGCTGGGGAATGCGGGGGTCAGCGGGGGGGTTGGGGAGACTATTGCTACGGGAGTGGGTCGGAGCATTGCGGTCATTACAGGGAGGGGCAGACATGGCGGGGACTCTAGGGCTGGCCATTACCGAGGAAGGAGGGTTCGCTACATTACAGAGATCCCTCCTTCTGGCTCTATGAGCCCCACTCCAAGGCCAGATGGCGCGAGTAGTCAGGACCCTGGCCTCAGGCTGTTGTCGCTAAATGCCAGGTCTGTTGTTCACAAGGCTCCCCTCGTCCGGGACTTAATTATTGACGAGAGGGCAGACCTGGCATGTATTACTGAAACCTGGCTGGGCACAGAAGGAGGAGTCCCCCTTGTAGAGATGTGCCCAGAGGGATTTCAGGTGCTTCATCAGCCGAGAGCCCAGGGAAGGGGTGGCGGTGTGGCTATTGTTATCCGGGAGTCTCTGTTACCTCGTAGGGTCCCTGCTCCGGAGCTTGTCGGGTGTGAGTCCTTGCTGATAAAGTTGGACCTCAAGGGTCAAGTGGGTTTGCTGCTAACGTACCTGCCTCCCAACTGCGTTGCAGCATCCCTCCCCTCGCTCCTCGAGTCAGTAGCCGAGCTGGCAGTTGAGTTCCCCAGGCTTATAGTTCTGGGGGACTTTAATTTGCCATCGCTCGGTGAACGCTCTGACGGGGCGCAGGAGTTCATGGCTTCCATGACAGCCATGGGCTTGACCCAGGTAATTCGGGGCCCAACTCATGCAGCGGGTCACATGCTCGACCTCGTATTCCTCTCGGAGCAGTGGATGTGTGATCTTGGTCTGAGGGGTAATGAGATCATACCCCTGTCGTGGTCAGACCACTGCCTACTGAGGCTTGACTTCCGGAGGCCAAACACCCACCGTAGGGAGGAGGAACCGACCAGGTGGTTCCGCCCCAGGCGACTTATGGACCCTTTGAGGTTCCAGACGGAGCTTGGGGTTATTCCTGATACTCTCGCCCACAGTTCGGCGGAGGCTCTGGTTGCCGCCTGGTATTCGGCGGCGTCGGAGTCTCTTGATCAGATTGCGCCACTACGGCCCCTCCGGGTCAGCGGATCCCGGAAACCTCCTTGGTTCACTGAGGAGCTCCGGGAGAAGAAGCGCCGGAGGAGACGCCTAGAGCACCTGTGGAGGTCCGATAAGTCCGAGGCGAACCGAGCACTTCTGACTACCTGCACCAAGGATTACGTCCGGGCACTAAGAGCTGCCAAAAGAACACACATCTCCGCCTTGGTAGCGTCCGCCGAGTCCCGCCCAGCCACCCTGTTTAGGATCACCCGCTCCCTCCTCAATAGGAGGGATGCGAGAGACTCCTTGCAGGGTAGGGCTGAGGACTATGCTCAGTTCTTGGCGGACAAAGTGGCTCGGTTTCGGTCGGACTTGGACTCCACCGCAGTAGATCCAGCCGAGACACAGGAGGATTACTTGGCAAACCATCACTGGGTTGAGTTCCAGGATGTTGCCTCTGGGGATGTGGACAAGGCCATTCGAGCTGTAAGTGGCTCCACCTGCACTCTGGACCCGTGTCCCTCCTGGCTGGTTGCCAACAGCAGTGAGGTGACACATGGCTGGATCCAGGCGGTCGTGACCGCCTCCCTTCGGGAGGGGCACTTCCCCGCCGCACTCAAAACGGCGGTGGTGAGACCCCTCCTGAAGAAACCATCCTTGGATCCAGCCATTTTAAATAACTATCGTCCTGTCTCCAACCTCCCCTTTATTGGGAAGGTTGTGGAGAAGGTGGTGGCCTTCCAGCTTCAACGGGCCTTGGAGGAAGCTAGTTATCTTGACCCCTTCCAGTCCGGCTTCAGACCTGGTTACAGCACAGAAACCGCTTTGGTCGCATTGACCGATGATCTCTGGAGGGCCAGAGATGGAGGCCATGCGTCCATCCTGGTTCTCCTTGACCTCTCAGCGGCTTTCGATACCATCGACCATGGTATCCTTCTGCGACGACTGCGGGAGGTGGGGGTGGGAGGCACTGTTTTGCAGTGGTTCTCCTCCTACCTCTCGGACAGGTCGCAGTCGGTGTTGGTCGGGGTGCAGAGATCGTCCCTGAGGCCCCTAACATGCGGGGTGCCGCAGGGTTCGGTCTTATCCCCCCTACTATTTAACATATACATGAAAACGCTGGGCGAGATCATTCGGAGGCACGGGATAAAATACCACCAATATGCGGACGATACGCAACTGTATCTGTCCGCCCCGTGCCAACTCAATGAAGCGGTGGACGTGATGAACCAGGGTCTTGAGGCCGTTAAGAACTGGATGAGCGCTAACAAACTGGTACTCAACCCGGACAAGACCGAGTGGCTGTTGTGTTTCCCTCCCAACAATTTGGCCAATGTTCCAACACTCAGGCTGGGGGGTCAAATTTTATACCCCTCAGATAGGGTCCGCAACTTAGGAGTCCTCCTGGATCCACAGCTGACTTTTGACCACCAGTTGTCGGCTGTGACCAGGGGAGCATTTGCCCAGGTTCGCCTGGTCCGTCAGTTGCGGCCCTACCTAAACCGGGAGGCTCTCGCAACAGTCACTCGAGCCCTTGTGATCTCTAGGCTGGAATACTGCAATGGGCTCTACATGGGGTTGCCCTTAAAGTGCATCCGGCGACTGCAGTTAGTCCAGAATGCAGCCGCGCGAGTGATAGTGGGCGCACCGCGGTTCGCCCACGTTACACCCATCCTCCGCGAGCTGCACTGGCTACCTGTCGATCTCCGGGTGCGCTTCAGGGTATTGATGACCACCTTTAAAGCACTCCATGGTAGTGGATCTGGGTACTTGAGAGACCGCCTTCTGCCGATCACCTCCCTCCGACCGATTAGATCGCACAGACTGGGCCTCCTCCGAACTCCATCCGCCAGTCAATGTCGACTGGCAACTACACGGAGGAGAGCCTTTTCTGTTGCAGCTCCGACCCTGTGGAACGACCTCCCCGTCGAGATCCGTACCCTCACCACCATCCAGACCTTCCGCACAGCCCTCAAGACCTGGCTCTCCCATCAGGCCTGGGGATAGGTTCCCAATTTACCCGCCCGAGTGTTGACTGTTGAATGCGAGTTGTGTTTTATTATTTTCTTTCTTTTGTTCACATATTGTTTGTTTCTGATATTGCACCCCCTTCCCTGTGATTGTAAGCCGCCCTGAGTCCCCTCAGGGAAAAGGGCGGCCTATAAATCTTAATAAAATGACTAAATGACTAAATGTCAGCAGAATTAAGACCAAATGTACAAGAGATACAGCTAGAAACAAACATATGAGAGGACCATAATTCAATAAAAGTTAGTTGGAAGGGACCAAAGAGAAAAGTACGATGGACATTGAACCAATCTATACTAAAAGACAAATAATGTATGCATATGATGGAAAAGGAAATGGGATTCTTCTTCAAAGAGAATAGGAAAGAAGACACCACTACAAAATGTTTGTGACACAGCAAAAGCATGTATTAGAGGGTTAGCTATAACCTATACAATGAGAAAAAATAAGAAAAAGAAACAATATCAAAAGAAGAGGAGCATAAAAGACTTGAATCAGAGTTTAAAAAAACCCACAAAAGATAAATTTAAAAAATCAAATGGAAATGATTAAACATAAACAAAATATAATGGAGAAACAAGAATTGGCACAATGAATTAAAAGAGCAAAACAAAATTCTTTGAAAATGCCAATAAACCAGGAAGATGGTTAGCATATAAGTTGAAAAAAAGAGAAGAATCTGATAATTAAATTACAAGATGAGAAGGGAACATTACACTATCAAAATGAAAGCATAAAGAAAATAATCCAGGAGTTCTACAGCAAGCTATACTATCAAGAAAAAGTTTCAAAGGAAAAAAATAATGTAATACTTGGAAAAAGCTAAATTGCCAAATGTGCCTGAAACGGTGAAGACTGTGTTAAATGTAAGAATTACATGGTGGGACTAGTAGAGGTGATTAAAAGACAAAAGAATAACAAAACGCCAGGGTCAGATGGATTACCTGTGGAAGTTTATAAAAATCTACAAGATACAAGTTTGGCAATGTTAGAAGTGTATAATGAAGTACTATTAGAAGCTAAGATACCACATACATGAATGGAAGCAAACATTACCTTACTCCCGAAAGAGGACTCAGATTTAACACGCATACAGAACTATTGGCCAATATCCTTATTAAATGCAGATTATAAAATATTTGCTTCAATAATAGTTGAAAGGCTCAAGAGATTTTTGAATGAGTTTATACACTTGGATCAAAACAGATTTCTACCTAATGTGAGAATTTATTTAATAAAGTAAACTAGCAATTCATGGTGCAACAACTAAAATGTGGTGAAAAAAGGGCAAAAGTGATTGTGAATGGGGACATGACGGAGAATTTTTACCTAAAAAAGGCACTAGAGAAGGATGTTCACTGTCCCCCCTCCTATTATTTATATTGACATTGGAAGTGTTAATTAGAAACATTAGGCAGGATCCAGAAATAAAAGGGATGGAAATAAAAAGAAAAGAAAAGTATAAGCTACAAACATTTGCAGATGATCTGGTATTCATCCTAGAAGAATCGTTATAAACCGGCTGCAAACTAATAAGAAAAATAGAAGAATATGGAGAAGTTGCAGGACTGAAAATAAAGAAAAACCAAAAATACTAGTTAAAAACTTTACAGATAAAGAGAAAAATGAACTGACAAAGAAAATAGATCTCCAGATAGTAAAGAAAGTGAAATATTTAGGAATTTACTTAACAATATGTGCAAGCAACAAATTAAACTGGACCTCTAGAGAAGGAAGAACTCGTAACTATCGATAGTAGGAAGAATAGCTATGATAAAAATGAATATACTGCCAAACTACTCTTATTATTTTAAACAATTCCAATAAAATAAAACTAGAGAGATAGAGAAATATTTTGAGGAACTGAATAAAATAATTTTGAAATATATCTGGCAAGAGAAAAGAGCATGAATAAGATTGAAAATGCTAGAGGAGTCTAATGTGGGGGTGGGGGGGTTGGGTTACCAGACTGGGAGCTGTATTACCAGGCATCTGTACTTAAAAAGTTAAAATAAAAAATTACAGGAAAATACCAGTCTGGCTCTCCATGATGGAAACATTGATACATCCAAACATTGTTAATTTGGAAAAAAAATGTAATTTATAAATACATTTTAAATGAGGAAGGAAAACTTAAAACTAGGCAGGAACTGCAAAACCAAGGGGTGGATCTAGCATGGTGGCCACATCTGTAAAAACAATCTAGATATAAGATGCTAAGATATGGGGTTTCTATAAAGAATCAACAGCACTCAATTAGATACTTTTAGGGACAGATGAAAAACTATTTAAAGAAACTATATAGTCACTTATTAAGTATTAAATGGAAGATGAACAAGTGAAAGAAACAATGATAGTATGGGCAAAAAACTTTGGTTATACTAAAGAACTAGACAAATGGCAAAAACTTTGGGATAGAAACCATAAACTGACAATGGCCACCTCATATAAGGAAAACCTATAGAAGTTGTTTTACAGGTGGCACTTGCCACCGGCAAGGTTAGCAAAGATGTCTAAAAATATGTCCGCCTAATACTGGAAATGTAATCAGACTCCAGGTACATATTATTATATGTAGTGGACATGTGTGAAAGCAAAAAAATTCTGAACAAAAATACATACGTGATTAGAAAAGATAATTAAGCAACATTTCTAAAGCCAGAAATATTCTTTTAGGTATAATACCAGAAAGTTGCAAAAAGGGACTACATATTTAATACTTCATGTGTTCTGGAAGCAAAAATTTATTGGCACAATATTGGCAAAATGAGGACCTACCCCAGATGAAAATATAATTTGAAAAATATTAGACTGTGCAGAGATGGATAGATTGACATCAAAAATAAAAGATAAAGCAGATGTAGAATATTACTCAACATGGGGATATGTTTTACCAGTGGTTAGATATAAGAGATAGAAATTAGAAGAAGATTATTACTATGTATAAGTAAAAGATGAGCTATGATTATGATTATACATAAGTTAACATTTATTTCTGTGTAAAATGAAATGGATCCAGGCAATACACTGTTGTTTATACATATACAAACCACTCACACTGCGATCATGAAATCTCCAAAACTATAAAACCTACAAACTTGAAATGTGGCACATTTGTTCCCCTTGGCTTCTAGGTCCTTGCTTAGAAAGGATTTTTTAAAGTGTTTTTTATTTGACATTTTCCAAATATTAAAATCACAATTACAATTTTACAGCTTTCTGTTATCGGTATTTCTTTTTTCTGATTTCGGGTTTTCCATTTTCCATTCTATTATCTTATACATATCCTTCGTTTCATAATTTCTCATTTTTACAATATATACATCTATATACAATATTTCCATCCCTATTGCTTTCTAAGTATATGCCATCTCTTTTCATTGTGTTTGCTATGTGTTCCTTCTGCATTGATTTTACATCTCTCTTTCGAGCCAGTTATACCACCTGCTCCATAACTTGTAGTACTCTGTTTCCTCTCTATCTTTTAGTTCCAATGTTAATTTGTCTATTTCTGAGCATTCTAGCACCTTTTTTATGATTTCTACATTTGAAGCAATGATTTTTTGTTTCCAACTTTGGGCAAATGAAATTCTGGCAGCAGTAATTATATGAAGCGTTATATATTGGATATCCTTACTGAATTTTTTTTTTATTATTCCCAGAAGAAACAGCTCAGGGTTCATGTTAAATTTCTGTTCTATTATTTCTTCTAACCATTTTTGAATTTTTGTCCATAATTTTTTGGCTTTTGGACACGTCCACCACATATGACAGAAGATTCCCTGTTGGTGGTTACATTTCCAACAGATTGGAGATCTATTTGGGAACATTTTGGCCAATCTCGCAGGGGGTAAATGCCACCTATAAAACATTTTGTAGATGTTTTCCTTATAGGATGACAACATTGCCAATTTATAATTTTTTCCCCATAATTTTTCCCAGTGCTCCAATTCAGTATTGTACCTGAAGTTTTTAGCCCAAATTATCATTGTTTCCTTCATGGTTTCCTCCTCCATTTTGAATTTTAAGAGACAATAGTATGCTTTTGTAATAATTTTTTCTTCTGTTCCTCTTACTATTTTACTTGTTCATTTTGAAATCTGTACTGTTCTCAATCCTTTTTGTATCTTGTTTGAATTTGTAGATATGGCCACAAGCCTAATTAAATTCCCTGTAATTTTAACTCCTGATTTGTTTTAAGTTTTCCTTGCCCTTCCAATAACTCCTTATATTGCAATATCCTATTCAAATTTATTACATTGGGGTAGATAATTGCTTCCATGGTTGATATCCATCTAGGAATTTTTGTGTAGTAGTTTCTTTTGATTTTCATCCATATTTCGAGTAAGGCCCCTCTTACCTAATGCCTCTGGAAATATTTATGGGCTTTACTCTTTCCCTCCCAGATAAAAGCATGCCAGCCCAGCTGTAAATCATGGCCCTCTATTGTCAATATTCTTTTATTTTGGACTACTATCCATTATTTGAGCCATGTTACAGCTGCTGCCTGGTAGTAAAGCTCCCAATCTGGGAGGCCAAATCCTCCTTTGATTTTAGAGTCCTGTAGTAATTTTAATTTTATCCTAGTTTTTCCCCCCAGCTAAATAAATTTTAAAATTATTTTATTTAGTTCCACGAAAAAAAATTCCCCTAATTTTACTGGTACAGTTTAGAATAGAAATAGAATTTTTGGTAGGATACCGTATATACTCGAGTATAGGCCGACCCGAATATAAGCCGAGACACCTAATTTTACCACAAAAAACTGGAAAAGTTATTGACTCGAGTATAAGCCTAGGGTGGGAAATGCAGCAGCTACCGGTAAATTTCAAAAATAAAAATAGATACCAATAATGTTTTTGAATATTTATTTCAAAGAAAAACAGTAAAGTAGCGGTGTATTCAATGAAATACTTCCGTGTCCCGTGCAGCCGCGGGAGCGATGTCCCGCCTCCTATGACACACAGCACAGTGATTCCTATCATTGGATCACTGTACCAGAGGAGGTGGGACATCTCTATGTGGCTGCTTGCCATAACAAGGAGGAGGTGGGACATCGTTGCAGAGCGGCAGGAGGGGGAGGAAGGGGAATCGTAAGACAGCCCTGCATTACATTAGAACGTGAGGAGGGGGGATGGTGCGGTGCGCGCTGCGCGGCAAACTGACACAGAGGGAGGGGAAACTCACAGGGGCACTGGGCCATTCACGAGTGTCACCCAGCGGCATGGCCCAGCCCCTTTTTCTCCTCCATTTCGGGCAAATTTTTCACTGACTCGAGTATAAGCCGAGGCGGCTTTTTTCAGCCCAAAAAGTGGGCTGAAAAACTAGGCTTATACTTGAGTATATACAGTATTAATTTTTATGGTCGCAATTCTTCCAATGAGCAATAATTATAATTTAGCCCAATTTTCTAAGTCCTTTCGTATTTGTTGTAGTAATTTTGAATAGTTGTCTTCTTTTATAGTAGAACATTTAGCCGTTAGCCAGATTCCAAGATATTTTACTTTTTTAACTATATGCATTTCCAATACCCTCTCTAATTCCTCATTTTGCCTTTGTGTAAGATTTTTAGTAATTATCTTTGTTTTATTTTTATTTATTTTGAAGACTGCAACTTTACCAATTTCCTCTACTTCCTGAATTAATATTTTCCCTGTTTCAAGGGGGTCTTCTATTATAAAAACCATATCATCCGCGAATGCCTGAATTTTGCATTCTTCTTTTTTTATTTTAAACCCTTTCATTTCCTCTTTTTCCCTAATCCGTGTTAATAAAATCTCCAATGAGAGGATAAATAGAAGAGGAGATAGTGGACAGCCTTGTCTGACCCCTTTATTTATAGTGACTTTGTCTGTTAGATCTCCATTCACCATTATTTTAGCTGCCTGGTTTGAATATATTGCCTTAATCATTCTAATAAATTTTTCTCCAGATTTCATAATAGCTAATTGTGTAATAAGAAACTGCCAATTTAAATTATCAAAAGCTTTTTGTGCGTCTACCAATACTAATGTTAATTGTTTCTCTGGATGTGCTTCATAGTATTCTAATACATTTATTATAATTTGTATATTATTTCTTAATTACCTCTTGGGTAGGAATCCATTTTGATCTGAATGAATAATTTTATTTAATATTTTTAAGTGTTTCCACAAGAATCGTCATAAATATTTTATAGTCAACATTTAGCAGTGAGATTGGCCTATAGTTTTGGATCAATTGATTGTCTTGTAATTGCTGTATTAGCTTTTTGGTTTTTTCTTTCTTCAATTTGTGGGCCAGCCATCTACCTGGTTTATTTGCTGTTTCGAAATAGTTTTATTTTGCCATTTTTATATTACGTATATTTCTTCTTGAAGTGTTAGATTGATTTTATGTTTCACCAAATCTTTCTCTTCTTTGATTTTAGTATTTTGTGGTTCTTTCTGCAACACAGTCTCCAACTCTTTAAGCTTCGCCTGTAATCATGTTTGCTATTTCCTTTTTTCCTTATTTCTTCTTGCCGTATATCCTATTGTTATACCCCACACATAGGATTTTGTGGTATCGTATAGGTTTTGTAGTGTTGTTTGATCTTTCTTGTTTTCCTTGAAGAAAATATCTAATTCCTTATCTGTGATTTGTATATATGATTTTACTTTTACAATTCTCTGATTTAGCATCCATCTTAATTTTTTCCTTTGACCTTTCCATTTTACCATTAGTGGATTGTGGTCTGCCCATGTATTTGGTGAAATCTCCATATCTTCTATTTTATTGATCAATTTTGGGTTCATCCATGCCATATCTATTCGAGACCACAAATTGTGCGGATGGGAAAAGAAAGTGTACTGTTTTGTTTTATTTATCTGTCTCCATGCATCCCTTAAATTTAATTCTTGCGTCATTTCAAAGAAGGTATTCGGTAGTTGTCGTCTTTTCTTTTTTTAATTTTTTTAATTTTTTATTTTCAAAACAAACACAACACAAAGAATCCTCCTTCTTTACATACTGTAGAAAGTGTATCAGTTGGTTACAAAAGACATTTGTGGTATCAGTCCTCTAATCATTTCCTTAATCAAAT
Organism: Thamnophis elegans; assembly: GCF_009769535.1. NCBI lineage: Eukaryota > Metazoa > Chordata > Lepidosauria > Squamata > Natricidae > Thamnophis > Thamnophis elegans. The sequence goes on along the minus strand of NC_045551.1, from coordinate 18,914,719 downwards.
TTGCATGAACTCCTCTTTGCAGCTCATTGCTTATTAAATCTCTCATATAATTTCAATACCCTTCTTCTGTTTCCTTGATTATCTTATCTTTAATTATCTGTGGTGTTATCAATGATGTTACTGATAACATTTCTCTCTTTAAATCCATAAATTCTTTTGTTTCTTCTTCTATGTCTTGCCATCTGGTGTAGAGTTCCCATCCATCTAACTCGCCTTTCCGTATTCCACTCTTTCCATTTCCAGACACAAACCATTCCCCATCAATGTCAACAGATTTGATTTCTTTGTGATCATTTTTCTCTTTGGTGTTTAGGACTCTAACCTCCACGTTTTCCACTTGATAAACATCTCCAACTTCTTCATCATATTTTGCTGTTAAATGCTCTAGGTTTTCCCACTTCTTTTCTATTCTCTCAGATGTATTTAATACTTTCTGAATTTCAAACATTATCTTTTGCAAACTTAAAGTTTCTTTCTGCAGTTAAAATTGTGCCATTATCTCCAGCTGACAAACACTGCTGCTCTGGCTTGGAAAGTTTTTACAAGATTAAGCATAAATTCACAATAAGGTCTTATTTTCACTTTTCTCTGGTTAAAGATATACTTCAAAAGAACATCTGTATAAACAATTCGTGCTTTTCTTCTTATCACTCTCTATAAACAAACAGTGAGTCTTGGAAGTGGCAAGCCAGAATGATCAGTGAGGAAAGTAAAAGTGTTTTGTTTCCAATACACAAACTTCCAGCCTCCGAGTAGTAGTGTTCTCTTTCCCTCTGTTGTTACAATTTTCTTTGTTTCCTTTTTTGTCTTTTTTATATTCCAAGTAAAAAAAAAGTCAAATTCTTGAATGAAATAGAGAAGAAAAAGGGAAAAATATATGCAGTAATGAAGGAGAATTTTAGTCCATAGGTTGCAAAAATAATAATAAAAAAGATAGAAGAAGAAAACTTAATCCATTCATTTTAAAAGGCTTACATAAATTCTACCCATGAAAATAGCATTTAAAAAGTAAGATAACACACTGTCCAAAATCACACACAGCTTAATTCCGCCGTTTATTTCTTCTGTTCTCAAATTTAAATTAACTTTTCAGTTTTTTGTAGGTAGTCTCATTTTAAATGGTAAACATTCCTCACCAGCTGAAAACACTTTCTCTTCTGTTTCCTTCCGTTTTGGAGCTGTCCCAACATCATCAGCCTAGGGGCTGTGCTTTTGTCGCCAGCTAGAAGAACTTCTCCTGGATTGATCAGAGACTTTGCGATGTCCCTGAGATCAGCAGGACGTATTCTTCCCATTCACTGTCTCTGAGGGATGGTTTAGGTCCGTTTGGACAACCCAGCAGCAAAGTGTCAGCGGCGATCTCAGAGCATTGAGATTGCATGTCGTCTCGTCACGACGTTGGCTCCTCCTCTCCTTGTTGTCTTTTCTTTTTATTCTTCTTTGTATTCCTATAATCCAGCGATGGCGAACCTTTTTTGGCTCACATGCCATAAGGGGGGAGCCCATGGGGGTCATGCATGGGTGTGCCACACCCATAATGCAATGCATGACCCCCCAGTGCGCATGTGTGCATGAGAGGTGCTCCTCCCATTTTTGCATGCTTTTTTCACCCTCCCCAGGCTCCAGAGGCTTTATAGTGACTTCCGGTTTGCTCGGAGGGTCATTTTTAGTCCTTCGGAGGCTTCAGGGAAGCCTCCTGAAGATCCCTGAAGCCTCCGGAGGGCTTAAACCGACCATATGAGCAAAACCTAAAGTCTATTCCTGAACTTCTGGTTTGCCCAGAGGGACAGTTTTTTGCGCTCCTGAGGCTTCAGGGAAGCTCCCGAAGCCTCTGGAGGGCCTCTGGCGGGGGGGGGGAGGCTCTTTTTGCCTCTTTTGGTTGTGACCACTGGGGATGTAGATGACACGGAAATTGAACCTGACAAAGAAGAGGGACCACCGAATCTGATGTTGGTTCAGTTTCTGGGTGGTTTGCAGGAACTCCAGATTTTTATCGTCTGTCCAGACCTCAATTTGATGTCGGGTCCCCTCCAGATGATGTCTCCAGGCCACAAATGCCATTATAATGGCCAGTAACTCCTTCTCCCAGATGGTGTAGTTGCACTCAGGAGAGTTAAGTTTCAGTGAATAATATGCACAAGGGAAGAGGGTACCACTGGATGCATGAGCCTGGAGTAATACCACTTCAACAGCGACATCCGATGTATCTGCTTCCACCACAAACAGATAGTGGGGGGTCAGGATCTTTCAAGATGGGCTCCTTCACGAATGCCTGCTGCTCAGGAGCACTCCACCAGAACGGGACCCTTTTCTGAAGGAGCCGAGTGAGGGGTGCAGTCAAGGAAGCGAAGCCGGGGATAAAGGTCCGATAATAGGAGAACCTGAGGAATCACTGAACATCCTTCACTCACTGAGGAGGTTGCCAACTACGCAAAGACTCAACCTTGCTTGGCTCCATCGTTATGCTTTCAGGAGAGATGTGATGGTGGATTGAAAGAACTGGCATTTTTCCAGTTTTGCATACAAGGAGCTGTTGTAGGACCAGGCAGAGGTGCTGTTGATGGCTGTCCCAGGAGGAAGAGTAAATCAAAATGTCACCCAAATAAATCATGACAAACTGGGCCAAGAGATCCCGAAATATGTCATTCATAAAATGTTGGAAAATGGTGGGCGCATTCATCAACACAAATGGCATGACTGTATATTCAAAATGCCCATATCTGGTGCCGAATACCATCTTCCATTCATCCCCAGGCCTAATCTGAACAAGATTATAAGCTCCGCGCAAGTCCAACTTGGCGAAAATGGTAGCCTCCTGGAGCCATTCCAGCAATTCACGAATAAGGGGCAGAGGATACCGATTGCGCACTGTGATGGTGTTCCATTTACAGTAGTCGCAACAAAGCCGCAAGTCTCCAGTCTTCTTTTTCACAGACAAGACCAGGGCTGACAGTGGCAAAGACGAGGGCTGGATAAAACTCTGAGCCAGATTTTTGTCCAGAAAGTCCCGTAATGCAGCCAACTCAGGGTTTGACATTGAATACAAAAGCCCCATTGGGAGCAGTGCATCCAGATTCAAATTAATGGGGCAGTCATATGGCCAATGTGGGGGCATTTGGTCTGCCTCCTGCTCGCTGAAGACATCTGCAAAGTCTGCCAGGTCGGAAGGCAAAGACACCCCGAGTAGACTCAGCAACTGGCCTGCGCAGTCTTGGTGGCTGTGGTCCATGAATTGCAGGCTCGGAAAAGAGATGAAGTTCTGGGACCAGTAGATTTGTGGATCGTGCATCCGAAGTCAAGCCAAGCCCAAGACCATGGGAAAACGCAGGCCTAAGGTAATATAGAACTGAATGGCCTCCTCATGAGAACCAATGGTCAGGTGCAAAGGTTGCATGGTGGCCTTAATAGGCCCAGACAGATAATATTGTTACTCATAATTATTACATTTCATTCTCAATTTTCATTGGAGATGTTGCAGTATCCTTCCCCTGGAGAGGGGTGGGAATGGAGATGTTGCAGTATCCTTCCCCTGGAATGGGGTGGGAATGGAGATTTTACAGTATCCTTCCTCTGCAATGCCCACCAAACCACGCTCACTGCCACACTATGCCCACCAAGCCACATCCACAGAACTTGTAGTAAAAAAAAAAGATTTTTACCACTGCTTGTCTCCCATATTCTTCTCTTAAGTCTTTTACTCCATCTACTTCTAAGTCTATATTCTGAGTCTGTGATCTATTTTTTTCTCCCCTCGTTACCCTTTCCCACTGTCTAGTTTTAAGGCTATCTGTTCTAACTGCTATCTTTTCCTCCCAAACATCTTCCTATTCCTCCCATTTCTTTTTTGGAACTTTTAAAGTGTTTTCTCCCTGTTTTAATTCCTTAATCATTATTAATTTTGGTAATAACTTCTCCTTGTTGTCTTCTTTTTGCTGGTTTCTCAGTTCTGCTTTCCTTTCTGGCTCCATTCTTTCCTCATTGTCCTGGTGTTTGCTCATTGTCCCTTGTGAGGGGAGAAAAATATCCATTGGAAAGTTGCAGGTAATAGGCCTAGGAGTGAGCTTGCAGGCCTCACTGAACCAAAGTTTTAAACTAACATAATTGCAAAATGTACCAGACATATTTCAAATGTGCTGAATTGTGTCTGACTTATGTGCTGCTTTTTCTTCAAAGTTTGTATTTTTATGGATATATTTAGAGCAGGAAGAATGAGATGGTGGGAAATGAGGAACTGAAAGTAACAAGTGTCTGAGAGCTTCAAATGTACACGGGAGTATGTGGAGACTATCAGTAAGACAGAACAAGGAAGTAAGTTGTGAAATGCGTGCAGAAAAGTATAAAAAGAATGTCTTGAGAAGAGTTCAGGGCCACTGGCCGTAGCTAATCCTTGCATGATTCAGCTATGTCAGTGGACCTTATTGCAATAGGTGGTTAATGTAAGCATTGCTATGTTGGCTATTCATGTTCAAAATTGATTGTGAAACAATAAACCTCTGATCTTAAAGTAAGATTTATTGCTTGTGGTTACTTGTGTTTTCCCTTTGTTTTTTATGGGGATATTTTTATAACACCCTTGTATAATATTTTCCAGTCTTTGGTCTATGCGATCAGATATTTCCGCCATCTCCTTATAATGTTACTGTGTAAGGTCCTTAATACTTTGAAATATTAGCCCCATTCCATTTAAATCTCCACTCACTTTTGCCTTGCCTTGCATCTTTATTTAATGTCTCCTTTTTAGCCAATTGTCCAGAAATTGTTGATTCAAAAACAGCGCTTCCAAGCCACATTTTTTTTCTTTGCTTGTTTCTTTTTGCTCTTTTTTGTTCTTTTTTTATTGAAATTTTTTTAAAAAAGATTTTACAAATATTTATCTCCCTCCCCCCCCAAGCCCTTCCCCCTCTACCTCCCCCCCCCCCCCGTGACTTCCCAGAGCAAATACAGGGTATAAATCTTCAACAATCATATTCTAAAATAAACTAAAAATAACTTGGCTTCATCTTTCATTTGTGCTTTAACTCCTCTTTTATTAAGCTAACTATAAATAAATTAAATCATTCCTTGCTTTTTCAATCATAAGCTATCTGGAATTTTTTAGTCCCGTATTTATTTTGAATATAATCAATCCATCTCCACTCCAGTTTATATTTCCCATCTGAATGATCCTTAAGATATGCTGATATTTTGGCCATCTCTGCTAAGTTTGTTACTTTTAGTGTCCATTCTTGAATAGTAGGCAAATCTTCTTTCTTCTAGTATTGCGCCACCAACAGTCTCGTTGCTGTTGTTAGGTTCAAAATCAGATTAGTCTCTATAACAGTACAATCAGTAGTTATACCTAACAAGAATAGCTGAGGGGTAAACTTTATCCTCTTTTTAAAAATATTTTGCATAATCCACCATGTTTTTATCCAAAATGTTTTAACCTTTTTGCAAGTCCACCATATATGGTAATATGTAGCATCAGTACAATCACATCTCCAGCATTTAGGTTGTTTATTTGGATACATGCAAGCCAATTTTTTAGGATCTAAGTGCCATCTATAAAACATCTTATAAAAGTTCTCTCTCAAGTTTCAACCTTGTGTAAATTTTTACATTTTTTACCCATATCTTTTCTTTTCTTTTTTTTTTAACATATTTTTATTTCCATTTTCATAACATACAATCACATGTATACTATACATAGCCAATATCATATAGTATTAAATAATGATTACATCAGTTCCTCTTGTCCTCAACGCCCAAAAAAGATTAACACCCATTATTAGCTCTTCTACTCTCCATACACCTCTTTCTTCTACTTCTCTCTTACTTCCTATCTTCCCTCCATCTTCCTTTCCTACTCTACTTCCCCTTCCTTTCTCCTTCTCCTCTCTCTACATTCCACTCCTCCTTATCCTCATCCTCCTCATCTTCCCCCCTTACCCTCTCTCCTATCCCTCTCTTCCCACCTTTGTTCTCCCTTCTGCTTCCCACTCTTCCTCTCATTAGTGTATTTCCGCTTCCATACTACTCTATTTCCTTTTCCTTTCTCCTTCTACTCCCTCCCCTTACCACTCCTCCTTATACACCTCATCTTCCCCCTTCACCCTCTCTCCTATCCCTCTCTTCCTATCTTCTTCTCTCCTCTACTTCCAACTTTTCTATATCCTGTCTTCCCTCCATCATTTTCTACTCTACTTCCCCTTCCTTTCTCCTTCTCCTCTCTCCCCTTACCACTCCTCCTTATACACCTCATCTTCCCACTTCACCCTCTCTCCTATCCTCCTCTTTCTATCTTTCTTCTCTCCTCTACTTCCCACTCTTCCTCTAATTCACTTGGTGTATTACGGCATCTGAGCAAAATCCCTTTTGTGTTGATGGTATTTATAATTCCATTTCAATATACATAAAAAAGAAAAATTAACAGTATACATCCAACATCCCTCCTCCAACTTAGTAAACTCCACTCCCTCCCACCCTCTCCCCAACCCCTCCAACCTTCCCCCACGCTGACTTCCCAGAACCAATACAAGGTATAAGTCTTTAACAAAAACAGTTTAAGATATACTTAAGAGAAAACGTAGAAAGTTAATAACATCTTTGAATTAATATTAGCTCCTCCTTGCTAGGCTAACTATAAATAATTTGTATCGTTTCTGATCTTAGTCTGAAATTTCCTAGACCCATATTTATTTTGAATATAGTCAATCCATTTTTCCCAGTCTGGTTTATATCTCTCATTTGAGTTATCCTTGAGATATGCAACTATTTTAGCCGTCTCTGCTAAGTTTGTGATCTTCAATATCCATTCCTAGATAGTAAACAAATCTTCTTTCTTCCAGTATTGCGCCACCAACAATCTAGCTGCAGTTATCAAATGCAAAGTCAAGTTAATCTCTACTGCTGTACAGTCAGTAATTATACATAACAAAGAATAGGTGGGGATTTTTTTTGAGAGAGAGAGCATTTTACATAATCCATCATATTTTTGTCCAGAATACCTTAATCTTTTTATAAATCTACCATGTAATTAATATTAATGTTTTTTTCCCAACCCATAGCAAGGCATTCCCCAGAGCATGACCTTTAAAGTTCTCATCCACCTCTTTATTATACAGCAAACAAGCAGCCATATACCAAATCAAACCCTTCAATACTGAGCACTCCATTTCCTGCTAAATTAATCCAATCGCTTAACATTCCATATTAGGGATTTAGTTACCATCCTTAGCTCCCTGAAACTTTTTAATAGCCATCTGAACATCTTGAAATTTAACCTTTGGCCTAGCTCCTCCCACTGTTTCTGATGTAACACCTGTATGCTCCTGAACGGTGGCTTGTGTACGTTGCTTTTTTAATTCCTGTTCCATTCGTCTGGTAACCACATGGTCTTGTCTTTGTTCTTTAGCTTCTTGTACCTCTGAAAGAACAAGTTGATCCTCCCTTGTTAAAACTTGAGTGGCTTGCTTTCCATCATATCCTTCTCTTTGTCTAGTTCTAGAGGAAGAGGGTGGTCCACCCTTCAGTACGTTGGTGTAGAAATCTTGAGCTTTCCATACTGTATTGAGGCGATGTCTTTTTCCAAGATAGCTAAATGTGATGCCGGTTGGTGCGTCCCATCTAAACTGTATCTGGCGATTTTTGAGCTTTTCCACTAGAAAGGCATAGTCTTTCCTAGATCTCAGCATTTTAGGTGGTATCTCCTTCAAGACAGTCACCTCCCGACCCCGGATTTGAAGCTTATTTTTGTAGGATTCCTGTAATATTGTATTTCTCACATTTTTAGTGGCGAGGTAGACCACTATATCTCTTGGTAATTGTTTTTGTTTGCCAGCGAGGAATTAACACGATAAACCTTTTCGATTTGCCAGTCAAGATTCCCTCCTGACCTTCCCACCATCAGGTCGAAGGCTTCAGAGAGAGTCTGTTTCAGGTTCTCTTGTGTATTTTCAGGGAGGCCCCTTATCCTTAAAGCCAATTCCATTTGCCTGTACTGTAGCATTATGATTTCATTGTCTGCATCGCTAACCTTTTGCTGGACGCCTCCAGTTTCGTTGCCAATTTCGTATTAGCGTTACTAAGTTCTTCTAACTTTTCTTCAAGGTCCTGTGCATAACCAACTATTAAATTCAGAGCCATCACCAAGTCCCTCCTAATCATTTGGTTATATGTCATAAGTTTTTCAGACATCTGTTTGTTAGAAGCAGCTATCTCTTCCTTAAATTTTGTTTCCATCATAACAGCATGAGTTTGTAACGCATCGATTAATTCCTTCTGTAGAATTTGCCTTGTCAGGGGGTCCCCTGCAGATGTAGAAGGGAGTGATGATTGTATTTTAGCAGAAGGCGCTGGTGAATTTCCGGCACTTTTCAATGCGGGGGGAGGAGGGGGGAATTTTTGCTTAGAAGCCATCTCAAACTTAATCTTCTTTAGTCAGTTAAAAAGTCCAGGCAGTCCAATTATATAGCAATTGCTATTTGTTTTGATAATAAATCTCTTCTTGATAGTAAATCACTTTTAGGTTTTGCAAAAGCTCTACCCGAGGCACACCCCTCCTACACAGCTCGGCACCATTTTTATAGTACTTTCAGCAAGTAATCAGCAGAAGAAATTCTTTACAATGGAGCTAAAGATTTATACATACAATTAAGAAGCTCACAAGTATTGGTTCAGCTCGGCTTGAGGTCCATAATAAATCATTGTGCTGAGGATGAGCGAAAACCTTCGTTCTGCAACAAAAGGCAGAATAAATCCTGGCACGGAGCTGCCATGCTACAGCCGGTGCTTTCCAACTTTCTCCCCAGCGTTTATCTGAAAGAGCTAGTTGGAAAACTTCCGATACATAGTTGCTCATCTCTCTCTTCTAAGCCCGAAGGGAGGATATATAAACTGCTAAACAGCTTGATAGATTGCTGTTTAGACAGATTAACGATGCCAAGATTCCAGAGCTGTTAGAGATAACAACCCTCTGTCAGGCCCCGCGCACCGGAAGTCTTTACCCATATCTTTTCCCAAGTGTCCAACACTATTGGTTCTTCAAAGTTTTGTGCCCACTTTATCATACAATCTTTAACTAATTCTGTTTCAGAATCCATTTCGATTAGGACATTATATAACCTTTTTATGTGCATTTGACTTGGATCCCTGATTTGTTTTAGTAGATTGTCCTCATTTTGCATGATACCAATTTTCTGATCTTTTTTCCATCTAGCTTGCAACTGTCCATACTGAAACCATGTTTGGATTACCTTCTCCTCTTTTAATACATTCAAGGGTTTTAACTGAAACACACCTCTTTCTATAGTAAGAAGCTGTCTATATGTAGTTACATTATGTTTTTGTACTATACTTACGTTCTCTATTGCACGTCTGGGAATTGCCCAGATAGGTATCTTATCATTTAATTTATATTGATATTTTTTCCAGACACGCAATAAAGCATTCCTTAATATGTGACTTTTGAAAGTCTTATCCACCTTCTTGTCGTATATCAGCATAAGCATGCCAACCGTATATCAAGTCATGCCCCTCGATATTCAATAACCTATCCTTTGTTGAGTTAATCCAGTCACTAATTATTGATAAAACTACTGCTTCGTAGTATAGTTTTAAATTTGGCATTTTCAAGCCTCCTCTCTCACGTACATCTTGCATTATTTTAAGTTTTATTCTTGGCTTTCTCCCTGCCAAACAAATTTGTTAATACCCTTCTGCCATTAAAGCAAATTTGCGTCTTTTTAAAGTATTGGTATCATTTGAAAAAGAAATAGGAACTTAGACAAGACATTCATTTTCAGTGCTGCTATTCTTCCCAACAAAGATAATTGTAATTTTTCCCAATTTTTCATCTCTGCTTCTATACTATGCCATAGTGGCTCATAATTATACTTATATAGTTTCCCGTTTGAGGTTGAGATGTAAATTCCTAGATATTTAACCTTTTTAACTATTTCATATCCTGTTATTTTTTCTAAGTCTTCCCTTTGATTAGTGTTCATATTTTTAACTAGCATCTTTGTTTTTCCTGGGTTTATTTTAAACCCAGATACTTGGCCATATTGATTAATCATATTCATTAAAACCTTGATAGATTTCTCTGGTTGGATTAAAGTTATAACCAAGTCGTCCGCAAATGCACGTAGTCTATATTCTTGATGCCTAATCTTGATTCCCTGTAAATCATCTGACCCCCGTATTTTATTCAACAATAATTCCAGGGTTATAATAAACAGTAATGGTGCTAGGGGGCAACCCTGTCTTGTACCTTTCTTGATTTTAAATAGTTCTGTTAAACTTTCATTGACTATAATTTGTGCTGTTTGTTCCTGATATATTGCTTTGATTGATTGTAGAAAATACTCTCCAATTTCCATCTTTTGCATTGTTTTAATTAAAAATTGCCAATTCACTCGATCAAAGGCTTTCACAGCATCTAGAAATATAAGCACTGCGGGGATTTGGTTATTCTTTCCCAAATATTCCAGTATATTAACAATTTGTCTTACATTACTTCTCATTTGTCTCCCTTGTATAAAGCCGATTTGATCATTATGGATCAGTTGCTGAGTAACCAACATTAACCTATTCGCTAATATTTTAGTAAAAATTTTATAATCTATATTGAGTAGTGATATAGTTCTATAATTTTTTGGTTGACTAAGATAATGATCTTCTTTAGGTATCAAGGATATGAAAGCTGTCCTCCAAGATGGAGGTACCTTTCCTTCCACTTGGATTTTATTAATTTGAAATTTTTGAAATTTAATAAAATTTGTATGCCGCCCACTCCCTTGGGACTCTGGGCGGCTTACAGACAAGATAAAAATCATTTAAAAAATTAAAGGTAAAAATACAGTTGTTAAAATTGCACACCATCCATGCTGGACATTGATCAACAGCCCCAGGCCTGTCGGAACAGCCAGGTCTTGGTGACTTTTCGGAAGGCCGGGAGAGTGGTAAGGGTCTGGATCTCTACAGGTAGATCGTTCCACAGGGCCGGCACAGCTACAGAGAATTATTAAATAATTCCTTAAGGGGTTCTACCATTTCTAATTGTAAATTTTTATAATAAACTGCTGTCAAACCATCTGTGCCTGGTGTTTTCCCAGCCTTTAACTGTTTAATTACCTGGAGGATTTCCCCCGAGGTTATTGGTTGATTCAATCTCTCCCTCTGCTCCTCCTTAACTATAGGTATTTTTTCTTTGTCCAAGTATCTATCTATACCTAAGCCTTGTATTTTATCACCCGTGTACAATCCTGTAAAAAAATCAAGGAAGGCCTTTTGGATCATATCCTGTTGATAAACTTCTTTTCCTTTATAATATATTTTCGGTATATTACGAGATTTTTGTTTTTTCCTTGTCAAATATGCTAACCATATGCCTGGTTTATTTGCATTGCAGAAAGTATTATGTTTTCCATATAAAAAATTAGTAGCCACCTGATCTGACATCAGCATATTAATAGGGTAATTGCTTCTTTAATCTTCTTATCTCCTGGGTTTAATATTAACTCCTGTTCTTTCTTCCTAATCTCTTCCTCTAGTTCCTTTCTTTTCCCCCCCTGTCTATGTCTATGTAACTTATTTAAATTTATTAGGACTCCTCGCATGTACGCTTTACTTGCATCCCAAACCATTTCCATAGAGGTACCCTTATTCATGTTAAAAACAAAGTATTCTCTCAACAATTTTTAACATTCATTAACATTTTTCTCATATCTAAAGAAATTTTCATTTAACCTCCAACACCTTCTAGATTCCTTCCCAAATTCCAATTCCATCCAAACCGGGTTGTGATCTGTTAAGGCTCTGGAACATATCTTCGTTTTCTTTACCTTGGAAAGCAAATCATTTGTTGTTAATATGAAATCAATCCTGGAAAAAGATTGATGTCTATCAGAAAAGAATGTAAAGTCCTGTTCTTTTGCATTTCTTTCTCGCCAGCTATCTCTTAGCTCCATATCATACATCATATCGAAAAAAGACTTAGGAAGTTTCGCTCGTGTTTGGATGTTTTGCAGGAGACCCTTCTTGTCTTTCTTGGTATCCAAAACTCCGTTCCAGTCACCCATTAATATGCAAGTTTTATAGTCCCATTGTATTAACTTAGTATGGAGCATTTTGTAAAATTTGTCTTGTTGTTGATTGGGAGCGTATATTCCCATTAAGAGTAACTTTTTCCCTTCTAATATAAGTTCTATTGCAATATATCTTCCTTGGGAGTCTGCTTCAATTAGTTCAGCTTTCATGTCCTTTCTTAGGTATATAACTATACCGTTTTTCTTCTCTGGGGCAGAGGCTACAAAGTATTGTCCAAGTCTTGCTTTCATCAGATATTTCTGGTCAGTTGTTCTAATATGTGTTTCTTGCAGGCAAATTATATCATTCTTAAATTGTTTCAAATAATGGCTTATTTTCTTCTTTTCTGTGGTGAATTTAAGCTATTGACGTTCCAAGTTAAGAATTTAGTTGTCATCTTTAGCTGACAACTTTAAGGTGGCCTTTCAACTCCGATGGTCCTTGGATGAAGCAGACTATCTAGACCCTTTTCAGTCGGGTTTCAGGCCTGGTTACTGCACTGAAACTGCTTTGGTCGCGCTGATTGATGATCTCTGGCGGGCCAGGGATAGAGGACATTCCTCTATCCTAGTGCTTCTTGACCTCTCAGCGGCCTTCGATACCATCGACCATGGTATCCTTCTGCGACAATTGCAGGAGGTGGGAGTAGGAGGCACCACTTTACGGTGGTTCTCCTCCTACCTCTCGGACAGGTTGCAGTCGGTGTTGGTTGGAGGACAGAGGTCGACCCCTAGGCCCCTTAAATATGGGGTGCTGCAGGGATCGGTCCTGTCCCCCCTCCTATTTAACATCTACATGAAGCCGCTGGGTGAGATCATTCGGCGGCACGGGATCAAATACCATCAGTATGCGGACGATATTCAATTGTATCTGTCTGCCCCGTGCCAACTCAGCGAAGCGGTGGAAGTGATATGCCAGTGCCTGGAGGCTGTCAGGGTCTGGATGGGAGCGAACAAGCTTGCACTCAATCCAGACAAGACCGAGTGGTTATTGATGTTGCCTCCCACAGATAGTCCAGATATCCCACCCCTTAGCCTGGGGGGTGAAACCTTACACCCCTTAGAGAGGGTCCGCAACTTGAGTGTCCTCCTGGATTCGCAGCTGATGTTAGAACACCATCTGTTGGCTGTGACCAGGGGGGCTTTTGCCCAGGTTCAACTGGTGCACCAGTTGCAGCCCTACCTGGACCAGGAGGCACTTTGAATGGTCACTCATGCCCTCATCACCTCTAGGCTCGATTACTGTAATGCGCTTTACATGGGGCTGCCCCTGAAAAGTGTTCGGAGACTACAGTTGGTGCAGAACGCAGCCGCGTGAGCGATATCTGGTGTACCTAGATACACCAATGTTACACCTATCCTCCGCGAGCTGCACTGGCTTCCGATTGGTCTCCGAACGCACTTCAAGGTGCTGGTCATTACCTTTAAAGCCCTACATGGCCTAGCATCTGGATATCTGAGAGACCGCCTCCTGCCACATACCTCCCAATGGCCGATAAGAACTCACAGGCTAGCCCTTCTCTGGGTACCGTCGACCGGACAATGCCGGCTGGTGGCCCCTTGGGGGAGGGCGTTCTCTGTAGCTGCTCCGACCCTGTGGAACGATCTACCCGTAGAGATCCGGACCCTTCTCACTCTCTCGGCCTTCCGAAAAGCCACTAAAACCTGGCTATTCCGGCAGGCCTGGGGCTGTTGACTTCATGAATGAGGTCCAGCCCCACTCAGATTGAGTGTATGGTGCATTGCTTTAAATTGTTTCTCTTTTTTTCTATTTTAAAATTGTTTCTCTTTTCCTATTTTTAACTTTTTATTTTAATCTTGTTTCTGTAAGACGCCCGGAGTCCTACGGGATTGGGCGGCATATAAATTTATTAAAAGTTAAAGTTAAGCATTTAAAAGCATCTAAAATATCTTCTCTAATTTCTTGATTACAAATCTGGACCAATCCCAACACTTCTGAAATCTCCTTGAAAGCAACAGAAATCTTTTCCTGTATTTTAATTTCCATCACGGCTGCATGATCTTTTAAAGCATCATTTAATACTCTTTGCAATATTTCTTGAGTCAGAGGTTCTCCAGCAGGAGGGGGGGTTGAGGAGGCAACAATGACTGTAATTTAGTTGTCGGAGCAGGTGAACTCCCTGCGCTTTTAGAAGTGATAGTTGATTTAGCTTGCTTAGAAGCCATTTCCTCAGTTAATCTTATCTTGCACTCAATTAATAAGATCAGGCAGACCGCTTGTTCCAGTTATTACTCTGTAGCTTGCTAATAAATCACTGCTGATTTAATGTTCTTTAAATGATCTTAAGCTCTGTAATAGTTTGTAACATCACAGCACAACCCTGCCTACAAAACTCTTCGGCGCCATCTTTATCTTTCTGCCACATAGTTTATTAGAAGGAATTTTTAGAAAAAATGGAGTTAAAGTCTGTTAAGTACATACGATTGGAAGTTCTCCGGTATTTCTCTGCCTGTATTGGGTTCAGGTATCAATCAATCGTTGAGCAAAGGGTGGACGTGTGTCTTCATTTCTGCAAAAAGGCAGAATTAATCCCGGGCGCGGAGTTCGCTGAGTTGCAGGGAGGCTCACACCTTCTACACCCCAGATTTATCTCCTGGGGGAGGTTAGTGGAGCACTTCCCAAGATCACACTTTTCACCCCTCCTTTTTTGCCCGAAGGAGAGGTAATCAATCTGTCAAACAGCTGATGAATGCTGTTTAGACAGCTTAACGCAGTCTCGGGCCTGGAGCTGCTAAAAAAAAAACAGCTCCTTCAGACAACGCGTCCAAACCGGAAGTCGTACCAAGCCACAATTTTAATGTCTCATCAATGTTCAATCAAATCAATTTAAATTCATCAAGGGATTATCCACACCTCCTCAAATCACTTTTATATATTCAATTATATTCATGGGTTGCTAACAAAAATTGTTATTTGACCAATCACCAGTGGTCATAAGGTAGATACATATAATTCAATAAATGTTTTCAGTCCTTTAAATGTTTATTATGCATAGTTCCCCTTTCATCAGAAGATTATGCTCTCTGCTTCAATCTGCTTCAGCCTCTCTGCTTTGCTTTGACACGTCCAATTTAATTATCTTGCTTATTTTAAATTATAAATCCAATAAATGAACCATAATGTCAGCCTCTATTTTGCTTGCTTGCTATTGGCTGCCATAGTAACAATGAGGGTGGGGCTTGTGGTATTTGGGAGGGGAATTGCAGGTGCTGGAGGAGATTCAAGAATGGAGTTTTGGTCTCACCATCTTCTGCGCATGCTGATAGATTGTGTTTAGGTTTGGTCAAGGTCAACCAACTCTGCATACCAACGGAATGAGGCCCCTTCAAGATGCACTCCACATGATACCTTTGGATGTTGCAGATTGGACATTGGGTTTGGGTAATTGGGGGGAGGGCTCTGGGTAAACGTTTGATATGTACACGTTTGCGCCTTTTTGTCTCAGATCTTGCTTTTCTTTAGCTGCTTTCATTTCATGTCTAGTACAGTGTTTTTCAACCACTGTGCCGTGGCACACTAGTGTGCCGTGACATAGTGTAAGGTGTGCCGTGGGAAAAACACTTTATATATAGTCAATATAGGAACAGAGTTTAATTTTTTTAACATTTTCTAATGGTGGTGTGCCTCGTGATTTTTTTCATGAAAAAAGTGTGCCTTTGCACAAAAAAGGTTGAAAAACACTGGTCTAGTAAAACTACCTTTATCTCTACTCAAATGGAGCTTGGGGTTTTCTTTCTTGGATAATGAATGAGACATGCCTGACATTAAGCAAGATCTCCCTTTGCACCCATCCCGGAATTCAAAGCTTCTCTTGGGGGAGGGGGTGCATCAACATGTCTAACGCCTGCAACAACCATGGACATGGGAGCTGCTGGATCCTACTTTCCCTTGGAAATGGAATGGATGGCTGAACTGAATCTGAAAGAAAAAACAGTCTGGCCCAGATGGTTGCTGGGAGTGGGACAGATGAGTGATTCTGAGGAAAAGCTAATAGGGGTTATGACCACCTGATGCCGGTGACCAGAGGCTGCCTGGCAAAAAACTGAAAGAGAGGATCTCATGATGACCCAGGCTTTACACCTTTTACAAGAAGCCTGGGAAAAACACCATTTCCACAAGGTCTCTGAAAGTGAGGTTGGATTAGCCGAGCAGGCAGAGGGGAGAGCAGACGACCTGGCTAACCCTGAAATGGTCCTGGGAGCTGCTACCGTAGTTGGTGAAGATGGAGGAGTCCCAGCCACAGCAGCAGCAGCCGTTCAAGCTCCTCCAAGGGGGGGGGGTAGCCCCACAAAGGCATCGAATTCCAAAGATTCCTCCTCTTGGAGTAAGTATGGAGGAGATCCCAAAGAGCTGGGGGTTTTTTTAGTTCAAGTTTGGAATTACATAAGGGGAGGATTTCTCATCGGAGGTTGCCAAAGTGAGAAGTGTTTCTGTAGCATTGTAAGGCAAAGCTGCTGCCTGGATGGTGGCCTTGTATAATGATGATTCCCCTGTGCTGAGGCATTACAACGTGTTTATCACGGCCCTGAGGAAACCTTTGATGATCCCCTCACAAATTGGAAGGCAAAAACCTTAATCGATGTGTGAACAGCCTCCCTCCCCCCGTGACCTGCAATGCTTGTATGTGCTGGTAACTGATGTGGAGATTGACCTAGCCAGAAATTGATACTGTGGAAGCAGCAGCCGGAACAAAAATCCCCCATTATACCAAAAGAGGCACCAGGAGCAGGAAAAGGGGGATCTGCAACCAAACCCAGATCAATTGTATGTTTTCAATGTGGAAAAGAGGGGCATCAGGCTGCCGACTGCTACTCTAAGTTTGGCCCCAAACCGACTTTGGCTGGAGAGAAGAAACCCGACTGGCAGCCAGGGATACACCATGAAACTGCCCTGAAAGGCATAGAAGTCGCTGATGTCCTTCCTCCAAGCCAGGAGGAGAAGGAACCCCCTCCTTCTTTGGGAGAAAGTGAAACTGACTCCGATGATGATCCCTTGGTAAGTCCCCAATCGGGCCCCATGACCATCCCAGTAGAATTAAAAGTATCCTTGACCAGTGCCCAGGGGAAGATGCTGGCCCTTTTAGATTCTGGCTGAACCTGATGTGTAATTAGCCCTGAGGTGGTGGAAAAATGGGTTTAAGACTGAGAACTATGAAAGTACCCATTGTCTTTTGCCAGTTGGATGGGTCAGTTGTGGTGGTGGGGAGCCCATTTTGTAACCGAACCAGTGGAGATTGGTGTCTGGGCTTGCTCAGGACCACAGAGACTTACCATCCCCTGCTCCCCTGCTCACCCCTCCTGGAACCCATTTCACCCAATGGCGTGAAAGCCACAGCTCAGACGACGATTGGGGATACATCACCGTGGTGGACAGCCAAACTCTACAGATTCTGCAGGAAAGGTTTGGGGCAATGGGCTTCTTAGATAATGGACGTGGCAGTGGTTGGAAAGATAGTGTGGCAGGGTTACTGGAACATGGATCCCAACAGGCAGGGGGAGTCGTTGGGCAGTCCAGCATAACCAATCCAGAATGGTATGGTGCCCGTAAGAGTAGGAGATCAGCAGCCCAGGCTAGGTTTATCCCGTTGCCCGGGGCACCTGCGGGAGACAAGTGGCGTGAGAGTGCTATGCACCTCACCCTCTCCTTACTCAGAGGGGGTTTCCAGCTGGTTATGGGCCCAGAGTGATGGGATGCTGGGACCCACTGGCAATATAGGCTATTTTGACGGTAGCCCAGGACAAGTGGCCCTCTTCTTAGGCTAGGTGTTAAATCACATGAATTGTTACGGCTATATGTATATGTTGCAGTGGGACATGGTGATGGTAGTGATGGACAGAGGCTGCTGACTGGGTGGCTGAACTGTATGGGGACCATGCTATGGAACTCGCAGACATTGGTCTGTTTCTGATGGCAATTTCCGGAGAGATTTGAAGGTACCCTAGGATCCAGCGGGCAGAAGCGGAAGTGTTGGCTGCAAAACAATAAGGGAAGCCAGTAACTGAATACATCAGAGAGTTCTGGCATCTGGCCAGGAAAGTGAGGATGTGGCCAGAGAGGTTGGTGGTGCATTACTTTAAGGCTGGTCTTGACCGAACACTATGCCGGGCCTGCATATACAGAGGGTTGCCACCTAGACTGACTACATGGTTCCAGGCCGCCACAGAATTAGCTATAGAGTTCCACGAGGTTAAGCCAGAAAATTCCATCCCCTTACAGTCTAGGGTGTTAGCCACTCAAAAGGCCCCACTGGCAGCAGACCTGTATGCCCAGGGGTAGGACCTCTCCAGAGCAATCAAAGCAGCACTCCCAATGGACCAGTGGTTTCAAGAAAATCAAACTTTATTAACACAGCGAGAGGGCTTTGCCTGGAAGGCTTTGAAGTTATATGTATCAAGTGTGATACAAGTGGCCATGCTGCAGTGCTGCCACGACGTTTTCTCGGTTGGACATTTTGGGTTCCTCAAGACTCTCTATTTAGTAAATCACCAATTCTGGTGGCCCCACATGAAGAGGGAGATAGAGGAATATGTAAGGAGTTGTATTGTTTGCACTACTATGAAAGCCTGGCCTGACCGGTCTCCTGGTCTTTTACAGCAGGTGGCAGATCCGATTCATCCATGGGAACAGATAGTCATGGACTTCATCGTGGATTTACCGGACAGCCAAGGGAACAAGGTCATTTGGACGATAATAGACCTTTCTCCAAGCAGGGTCATTTTGCAGCATGTACTGGCCTTCCATCTGTTAGGAAGCTGGCAAAACTGTTTATTGCCACTGTCTATAGACTCCATGGCATCCACAGAAGGATAATTTCAGACAGGAGAGTGCAATTCACTGCCTGGTTCTGGCGCAGATTCGTGGCAATGGTGGGGTCTTCACAGGGATTTAGTACAGCCTTCCACCCTGTGACCAATGGTGCTGCGGAGAGGGCAAACATGATGGTGGAGTGCTACTTAAGTTGTTACGTCCAGTACCAACAGATAGATTGGGTGGAACTCCTCCCCTTTGCAGAAGTTGCCTATAACAATACATTGCACAAAAGTATGGGGTTTACCCCATTTCATGTGGCTACAGAGCAGGAGTTCGTCCCAATTCCAGAGTGTCCTCAAGTGCGCCCAGATGATACTACCTCACAGGAGTGGATAGCCCAGATGCAAAAAGTTTGGAAAGTGGTGAGGGATGCGTTATGTCACTCTTTTGCTACATATAAAAAGAGTGCCAATAAAAGACGGAAGGCGCAAGGACCTTTCCACAAGGGCCAGAGGGTGTACCTCTCCACTAAATATCTCAGGCTGCCCTTGCCATGTTAGAAACTCGGGCCCAAATTCATTGGGCCTTTCCCAATCGTGTGAGTTATTAACCCAGTCACAGTGCAGCTAAGACTCCCCCGTCTACTGGGGAAAACACATCCAGTCTTCCACTGCAGCCTTCTCCAATCAATTCAGGCATCTGATATCAGAGGAGAACAACATTTTGAGGTTAAGGAAATCCTGGATTCCAGGAAGCATAGGGGACGAATTCAATATTTGGTGGCCTGGAAACAAACTCCTAAACTCTTGCAAAAGTTCCATTCTAGATATCCTGATAAACCCTAGTTGTGGTATGTTTTGTTATTGTTGTTGTCTGTTTTATTTTTTTCTCCGGGGATGATGTCCTTTCTGCAGGAGGGCCGAATGTCAGGCTCTACTTTGCTTGCTTGCTATCGACTGCCATAGTAATGGGGAGGTTGGAGGCTTATGATATTTAGGAGGGGAATTGCAGGTTCTGGAGGAGATTCATGAAGGGAGTTTTGGTCTCACCATCTTCTGCACATGCTGATAGATTGTGTTTAGGTTTGGTCAAGGTCAACCAACTCTGCATACCAACAGAATGAGGCCCCTTGAAGATGCACTCCACATGACACCTTTGGATGTTGCAGATTGGACATTGGGTTTGGGTAATTGGGGGGAGGGCTCTGGGTAAACATTTGATATGTACACGTTTGCGCCTTTTTGTCTCAGATCTTGCTTTTCTTTAGCTGCTTTCATTTCATGTCTGGTAAGGTAGTAAAACTACCTTTATCTCTACTCAAATGGAGTTGGGGATCTTCTTTCTTGGATACTGGCTGACACATATTAATAAAAAGAGTTTGGGATCGTAATTCCAGCATTTTAATATGCCTTCTTAATATCACTTCTTTTTGCTTTGAGAGTTCACATTTCTATTTATTTTTTAAAACAAATTTTCCCTTCTTAAATTTTCCAGTATTTTTTTCAAAATGCTTGCAACGCTGCTATGAAAAATTGCTGTAAAATATATTCCCCTTGGATTTTTGGGGGTCAAGTTTCAGCAAAAAATATTCTATTACCCAGTTCATACACCATTCACCGTCTCTCCACTCTTGCACTGTTTTAGGTGTTCAGGCTTTTCCCAGCTTCATGGCAGCCATTTTTGCTACTGCTGCAGCTCGTCTTTGGATGAGGGGGCTTTCTGAGCCAGGGAGGGGAGATGTATCTCACCTCGACCTGCAAGGTGGTTTCCCTTTACTTCACCCCCCCTCCTCCAGCGTGGCTATGCCTCCAATTGGAGCCCTCCAATAGGGAGAGCTCGGAACAGGGCCACAGCTCACGGTCCTCGCTTATGAAGGCACTGGAAGTACAACCAGACATCCTCTTCTTGGTATTTTTCTATGACTTGCACTGAATATATATGGCAATGATATGTGCAGATAAAAATACCTTCAAGCTTCAAAAAGCCCTCCTAAGCATACTTTGCTTCCAGACATAATTTTTAAATATACATGTAATTATATTGGAACAAAAGTAAATATAATTCAGATGATAAAAATGTCAGATAATCTAACATTGATAGATAACACAGTTCAAGTATCAATTTTAGTTTGTAAATATTTTGTTTATTATTATTTTTGTCTTAGGCCTTGATGACTGCCTGCAACAATATATCAAGAATTTTGAGAGGGAAAAGATTGGTGGAGACCAGTTACTACGTATTACTCATCAAGAACTGGAAGATCTGGGAGTTACTCGAATTGGTCATCAAGAGCTTATCCTGGAAGCAGTTGACTTACTCTGTGCATTGGTAAATATTTTGAGAATAAAAAAAAGGGTTCTGAAATGTATGAAAATTGTCTAATCAATGGGATTATGCAAAACTATTTCAAGGATTTTGAGTAATATTAATATATATATAGTTTTAGTGATACAAAAATTGAATTGCAGTACAAATCATAGTTGAAAAGTCTTTCACTTTAAAATCAAAGTTAGCTTTTTTCAAAGAAAAAGTATTTTTATTGAACTAAAAATGATTATATTATTTGCAGAAATAATTTGTTTCCAAAAGGGGAAGCATTGATTACTTTGTAAATCATACTTATTTTTTACAACACCAAGCAAAATGCCTTCTTCTCAAAACAAAAAACAGGGCACTGATGAATTCATACCTCATATTAAATGATAGTTGTAATTATGATTTTGTGAATAAATTGCAGTGGGTGAATTACAAAGTATCCTAAGACAAAACCAAATCAAATTATAGCTTAGCTTTACGTGCAATTAGCATTTCACTGCCAATCCTGTTGGACATAGTTTCTGCGCATGCACATGTGTCAGCAAATGATTACCTGGAAAGTAGCCATACTGAATTTTTGAAAAGCTGTAAACTCCTCAGTACTTTAAAGAGGAGAGCTTCATTTGTGATATTACTGCAGCTGAAGCAACTGTCTGAATATTTTGAAAGGCACTCTAAAATAAGTATTTGCATGTGAACTGTCTGATTAATGAACTCAGAATAAGGAAACACTCCTGGGAGCTTTGAATTCCCAAAAGTAAAACATTATTGGATATACCATATTGGTACTGAAGAAACAAAACCAGCTCTGGTTTTAATATGCAAATGCTTCCCTAGATAAACAATAGCTTCCTCTTCTCCCCACCCCTGGGTGATCACATTGTCCAATTATGAGAAGTCCTTTTGTTATGGGAATAGTCTATTTCTTTCTCCAGCACCTGCAGTGGTGACCTTGATGGTTGCCAAGCTCTCACAATCTCCATATACATTCTCAGCATTCCACTTTCCCCTCCCCCACTCCTAGAGCCGAGGTGGCGCAGTGGTTAGAGTGCAGTACTGCAGGCTACTTCAGCTGACTGCTAGTTCGGCAGTTCGGCTATTCAAATCTCACCGGCTCAGGGTTGACTCAGCCTTCCATCCTTCCGAGGTGGGTAAAATGAGGACCCGGATTGTTGGGGGCAATATGCTGACTCTGTAAACTGCTTAGAGAGGGCTGAAAGCCCTATGAAGCGGTATATAAGTCTAACTGCTATTGCTATTGCTATTTCATTGGCAAGCTGATTCGGCTCTCAATGAAATTGAATTTGACAGCCCTGCCATAGCTAGATTTTTATCCATGAAGCTTATGAGCTTCTCCATCTCCCTTGGGGTCATTTAGTACATCTTTGGTTTGGGTAATTTTGCCCGAGCCAGTGTTTCAATGGCACACTCAGTGGGGTGATGGGGAGGGAGTACATTTGATTCCCACTTGCTAAATGCTTTAGGTCCCAGTATTACTTTGGGATGGCTGACCCCACTTGGCCACTCTCAGATAATGCATTAACAGAGTCTATCTTTCTCCTCACCACCAATGGTTTTTCTCTATCTTTGTGCATCATACCTGTTGCAATCTGGCTGCTCTACTCCTCCAGCACCAATTATTGTCCTTCCAGTCAACCGCTGGATCCCACTTCTTCAGCCCCACCAACCCTAATATCATAGTCTCTGCCATTTTGAGGGCTACTGTGAATCAAATAGTCTCCTTATGGCTACCTGCTCCTAGGGTTACTTGCTTGGTTAGGTACATGATGGGCAGCCCCCCTGTGAGGGAGCCTTCAACTTGCTCAAACTTTATACGCTGCCTCATTTTTTTTAAGTCTCAGTCCCATCTTTTCCACAGTTTGTAGGCTAACTAAGCAGCAGGTGCAACCTGAGTCTACCAGGGCCATGAAGATCCTCCTTGTTCCTGAGTGGGCACTAGCATCTTCACCCAGGCAGTCAAAGGTGGGATGGTTCCACTTATTTTCAGATCGTCCTCCCCTTCGCTGTCACTCAACCAGGTTGGGCTTGCTGGGAGTCGGAGTTCCCTCCTTCTCGCTGGAAGGGGAAGAGATCTCCACAACCTGCAGTGCCACCCACATCTTTTTTTTTACTATATTTTTATTAATTTTACATTTAAAACAATGCAGTACCGCGAAGTCGAAGTGACCATATATTCACATTATATACAACTAGTCTCAACCATTAACTATTAGCCTACTTCTTACAGTGTCTATCATTCTGTCCAATCACAATACATACAGTTTGTTCCAGTCTTGTCACCTTGTTTTATACCAATCATAAAATCTGTTCCAGACTTCAAAATATTCTGATTCCCCTTTATTTTTAAGTTCAAGAGTGAGCCTTCCTGCTTCCACACAGGCCAACACTTTTCTGATTATATCTAGTTCTGATGGTATTTTCTTTTTTTCCAATATTGTGCATACGTTATGCGCGCCACAGTTAGTACATGTATAATTAGATAAAGTGTATCTTTCTTAAACCCCTCTGGTATTATACTGTACCTAGGAGAAAAATTTCTGGTTTAAACAAAATTTGGTCTCCCACCATTTGTTCATGATTGAATCATTTCCCAATATTTTTTTGCCTCATTGCAAGTCCACCACATATGATAAAAAGTGCCTGGTGTTTTTTTTACACTTCCAACAATTTGGGGCCAGATTTTTAAACATTTTGGAGAGCCGTGCTGTGGGGAGATGCCATCTGTAGAACATCTTATAAAGATTTTCTTTATACGCCGTAGCCATTGTTAGTTTCCGATTAAGTATCCAAAGTTTTTCCCACTTAGCCAATTCCACATTATAACCAAAAATTTTCGCCCAGGCGACCATCGTTTCTTTGACATGTTCTTCCTCTATTGTGTTCCAACAAAAATCTATACACCACTTTGATCAACCTGTTTTCTGTCTTTATCAAAAGTTTATCTAATATTGTGTAATCTTTGGCAATACCTTCCTTCCCATCTTGTGCAAACCTTGATTGTATCTGTAAATAGGACCACCATTTACTTGTACCCCTTGTGATGCCAATTCTAATCTAGTTTTAATCTCCCCCTGTCTGTTCAATAACTTTTTATATGTAACAATATTTTCCATATTAATTAAATTTGGATGTATATATGTATGCTTCTATCGTAGATAGCCAAATGGGTGTTTCGGTATAGTGGTCGTGTTCCATATTAATAACAGGAACTGTCTGATGTAGTGTCTATTGAAATATTTATGTGCAGATCCTTTTTCATACCATAGGAAGGCATGCCATCCTGCTTGGAGGTCATGATCTTCCAATTTGAGTAATCTTTTATTTCTCAACAATATCCATTCTTTTAACCATGTTAGAGTGGTCGCAGTATAATAAATTTCCCAATCTGGTATGCCGAATCCTCCTTTTTCCTTAGTATCTTGCATGGCTTTGAGTTTTATTCTTGGTTTTCTTCCCTGCCAAATAAATTTCAAAATCAATTGTTTCAAATCCTTTAAAAAATCATTTTTTAGTTTAATGGGAATATTCTGAAATAGGAAAAGAAATTTTGGTAGTACATTCATTTTTATGACTGTGATCCTACCCATCAGGGACAATTGTAGGTTTTTCCACCTTTCTAAGACTTTCTTAATTTTATTGATCAGATTAGTATAGTTGTCTTCTTTGATGGACACACACCTCGCAGATAAATGTATACCTAGATATTTAACTTTTTTGACAATTTGGATACCCAATTTCTTTGTTAACTCCTCTTTCAATTTGGATGTCATATTTTTAACCAGCATTTTAGTCTTTGTCATATTTATCTTTAAACCTGCTACTTTCCCATACTCTGTCAATTCCTCAATAAGTTTCATACCAGACTTTATAGGATCCTCTAGCACGAAAACTAGATCGTCTGCAAAAGCCTGTAACTTAAATTGTTCCTTTTTAATTTCTAGTCCTTTTATCTGTTCCTCTTTACGTACATTCCTAGCTAGAACTTCTAAGGTTAATATAAACAGCAGCGGGGACAACCTTGTCTTGTACCTTTCTGAACTGCTATACTTTGCGTTAATTCACCATTAATTATTGGCTTTTTGATTTGTATATATTGCTCTAATCGTGTTTATAAATTTATCCCCAAATTCCATGTGTTCCAATTGTTGATGCAAAAATTCCCAGTTCACATTGTCAAATGCCTTTTGGGCATTGAGAAAAAATAGTGCAACCTGTTTTTCATTATGCACTTCATAATATTCGAGAATGTCCAGCATAATTCTCATATTGTTTTTAATTTGTCTTCTGGGGAGGAATCTATTTTGATCTGTGTGGATGAATAATGTGAGGAATTTTTTCAACTGTTCTGCTATTATCAGAGCAAAAATCTTGTAATCTGCATTTAGCAGTGAGATTGGTCTGTAATTTTGTATAAACATGTGATCTGTGTCCATCTTAGGTAACAATACAATGTTAGCCCCCATCCATGATAACGGTGTCTTAGCCTCTTTTAATACAGCATTATACACTTCCAACAGCGTTTGAACAAGCATATCCTGGAATTCTTTATATGTTTCTGCTGGCAGTCCATCCGGCCCTACAGCTTTATTATTCTTTTGTCTTTGTATGGCCTCAATTATCTCTGATGTTTTAATTTCTTCATTGAGCATATCTTTTATTTCCTCTGGTATCTTTGGCAGATCTGACTTTTCCAGATATTGTAATATTCCTTCCTTTGTATAGTCTCGGTTTTCTCTATATAATTGTTCAAAGAACTCTTGAGTAATCCTTTTCTTTTCCTCTAGTTGATAGCAGATCTCACCTTTTTCATCTTATAATTTATTGATCCAATTCTCTTGCTTCTGCTTCCTCAGCCTATAGGATAGCCTCTGCCCCTGTTTATTTGCATTCACAAAGAAATTTTGTTTTGCCTTTTTTATAGACTGTGCCAATTTTGCTTTTTCAAATATAGCCAATTCATGTTTAATCAATTTCATACTTCCTTTTATACTTCCATTTTGTGGTTTCTTTTAAAGTTCACTCTCTAAATTTCTATACCTTTCTTTCAACTCTCTTATTTTTTGATTCTCAATTTTTTTCTTCCTAGCTGGAGCCAATATCGTGACCCCTCTTATAAATGCCTTAGTTGTATCCCATAGGTTTTGTATGGATTTGTCTCCTGGCCAGTTTTCTTTGAAGAAAAATCTCAATTCCTGATTAACTCTCTTAATATATTACTGATCCTTTAGGATTGTTCTATTGAATACAAACGATAACTGCCCTTTTGTTTTTTCCATATAATCCTCATGGGATTGTGATCAGCCTATAAATTGGTTCTATGTTTATCTCCTTCACTTCCGAAATTAACTCCATTGACATCCAGACCATATCTATCCTTGACCAGGATTCATGTCTATTCGAGTAGAAGGTATATTGCTTACCCTCTGGACATCTTTCTCACAATACTTCATAGATATTTAATTCTTTGGCCATTTGGAAGAATGACCTGGGTAAAGTTCTTCTAGCTCCTTTTCTCTTCTTTCCACTTTTATAGTCCCATTTCTGGTCAACTATAGCATTGAAATCACCCATTAAACAGACATTTTTGTTTCCCATCTCTCGAATAATGCTATGTAGTCTATAATAAAAATTTTCCTGACCTTCATTAGGTGCATATATTACAACCAGTGACACCTTTTTTTGGTTTAACATTATTTCTACAAGTAATATTCTCCTTTCCTCATCATGATAAATTAGTTTAGTCTAGATCGTGTCTTTAACATATAATGCTAGTCCTATTTTCTTTTGATCAGCTAATGCCATGTAAAGTTTACCCAATCTAGAATATTCCAAGGTCTGGATCTGTCGTTTAGTTATATGGACCTTTTGCATTGCAATTATATCGTAATTCAAACATTTTAGTTTATTAAAGGTTGTTTTCCTTTTCTGGGGCAAATTTAGACCATTGATATTCAATGATAGAATCTTGATTTCTCCCGACATGATTCTATGTGTATTTAGGTCGTGTGCTTCTTGTTGCCCTTATCTCTCTCACTTCTTTTGGTTCTTCCCCTTTTTTCTCTAAAACAACTTCTTTCTTCTTTCTTGTCTCCACTAGTTCCTTTTCTCTTCTTATCTGTGCCCTGAATCCTTGCATCCTTGTTCCCAATAGTTCTCCTTCATCTTCCTCATCCTCCTGCCCAACAAGATTATTGTAGAAATCTTCCGCTTGTTCCACCGTGTCTATTCTGAATCTTCTATCTCTCCAAGTTACCAGTATGCCCTCCGGCATAAGCCATCTGAAGTTAATTTCGTATTTATTCAGCACAGATATTAAAAATTGATAGGGCCTTCTTAGTTCTCTGATTCTCCTTGGTACCTGTTTTAGGACTCTTAATTATCAATGATTGTGTACTATTGGATCGTCTCTTGTTCTATTCAGCACCTTGTAGTGTATTGATTTTTTAACAAACTTTACATGGACTTCCCTTGGGAGATTGTTCTTTTTTGAGTAGTTTGTCTGGATTCTATATGTCTCATTGATCTCACTTGCCATCTCATCATTTCCTATTCCCAAAGCTTTTGCTATAAAGTCTGTCATCAAATTCGGTAAATCCTCGCCTTTTTCTTCCTTTACATTCTGAAACCGTAGAAATTGGGCCGCTTTCTCCGATTCTAATGTGAGGATCATTAACTCAAGTTCTTTATTTGCCTGGATCAATCTAGAACTCCATTTTTTCCTCATCCTTCCTTCTATTACATTTATTGTTTGTTCGTTTTTACTAATCTTTATTAATTTTCAGTTCCTGGTGGTTTTTAGCCATTGCATAACCTGTAATATTATCTGAAGCTCCTTCATTGAATTAGATCTTTCTCTCTGGAGCATATCCTCAGAGGATCTTTGGTTTGAAGGGCTAGTGGGTGCTAGAGACAGCTGGGATGCTGGCTTCCTCCCCATGCCAATTTTCATTAGATTTGTAATGCTTGTCATTTTTTTAAAGAATTGGATCCCTAATTTAGTTATTTTCCAGAACTCCCACTTTCTTCTCTCACTCATAACTTTCGTCCGTCCGTCTGTCTGTCTGTCTGTCTGTCTGTCTGCTGTCTGTCCGTCCTTCCTTCCTTCCTTCCTTCCTTCCTTCCTTCCTTCCTTCCTTCCTTTCTTTCTTTCTTTCTTTCTTTCTTTCTTTCTTTCTTTCTTTCTTTCTGCCTTCTTCCCCCTCCCTTTCCTCCCTCTCCTTTTCCCTCTTCCTCTACTTAATAATCAATTTTAAGGAGTATTAAGGGGTAGTATTAAGGGGTAGTATAATCTGTATATCAGTAGATTAGTATATTCTGTGAAAAAAGCTATCATAGGATAAAAAGAGAATGAGAGAGACTTCCATATTTATGTGTGTGTGTGTGTGTGTGTGTGTGTGTATACACACACACACACACACACATACATATACATATATATATCACACTTATAATATTCCTCTATTTCTATATTTCTATTAATCCGTTAATCTATTCTATTAATCTAAGAGTCAATTGTAAGGGTGAATTCCTTATAATTATTAATTATATTGTAATCAAACCATCTCCTTAATTAATCAATACTAATGCCAATAATATCTAAAATGGTGGAATTAATAATCTTATAGCAATAACAATACCCAATGTATTGGGTACCCAATGACAATAACAATGTGTTTCTTTGATAGTAGAATTATAACATTAATTCCTAACCTTTAAGTTCAACCTTACATATGACCCTCCAGTATTAAGTAATTATATAAATATTCTGAGTCCCCTTGGTCCATTAAATCTTCTTTCTCTATCTCTGATTGTTTCTTTTAATAATGTCCATTTTTGTATTTTATTTGTATTTATTAGACATTTATAGGCCGCCCTTTTCCCTGAGGGGACTCAGGGCGGCTTACAGTCAAAAAGGAAAGGGAGTGTAGGACAATACAAAAAGAAATGTGCACAAAAGTAAATTAAATAGTAAAACTCAACATTCACTCAACATTCGGGAGGGGCAAAAGTAAACTTATCCCCAGGCCTGACGGGCTAGCCAGTTCTTGAGGGCTGTGCGGAAGGCCTGGACGGTGGTGAGGGTACGAATCTCCACGGGGAGATTGTTCCATAGTGTCGGAGCCGCAACAGAGAAGGCTCTCCTCCGAGTAGTCGCCAGTCGGCACTGACTGGCGGATGGAATATGGAGGAGGCCAACTCTATGCGATCTGATGGGACGCAGGGAGGTAATTGGCAGAAGGCGGTCTCTCAAATAGCCAGATCCACTACCATGGAGCGCTTTATAGGTGGTGAGTAGAACCTTGAAGTGCACCCGGAGATCGACAGGTAGCCAGTGCAGCTCACGGAGGATCGGTGTTATGTGGGCGAACCGTGGTGCGCCCACAATCACTCGCGCGGCCGCATTCTGGACTAGCTGAAGTCTCCGGATGCTCTTCAAGGGCAGCCCCATGTAGAGCACATTACAGTATTCCAGCCTGGAGATCACAAGGGCTCGAGTGACTGTTGTGAGGGCCTCCCGATTCAGGTAGGGCCGCAACTGGCGCACCAGGCGAACCTGGGCAAATGCCCCCCTGGTCACAGCTGAGAGATGGTGGTCAAAAGTCAGCTGTGGGTCCAGGAGGACTCCCAAGTTGCGGGCCCTTTCTGAGGGGTGTAAGTTTTGTCCCCCCAGCCTGAGTGATGGTATGTTGGTCAAATTTTTGGGAGGGAAACACAACAGCCACTCGGTCTTGTCTGGGTTGAGTATCAGCTTGTTTGCTCTCATCCAGTCTTTAACGGCTTCTAGACCCCGGTTCATCACGTCCACCGCTTCATTGAGTTGGCACGGGGCGGACAGATACAACTGTGTATCGTCCGCATATTGGTGGTATTTTATCCCGTGCCTTCGGATGATCTCGCCCAGCGGTTTCATGTAAATGTTAAATAGTAGGGGGGATAGGACCGACCCCTGCGGCACCCCATAAGTTAGGGGCCTCAGGGACGATCTCTGCCCCCCCCCCAACACCGACTGCGACCTGTCCGAGAGATAGGAGGAGAACCACTGCAAAACAGTGCCGCCCACCCCTATCTCCCGCAGTCGTCGCAGAAGGATACCATGGTCGATGGTATCGAAAGCCGCTGAGAGGTCCAGGAGAACTAGGATGGAAGCATGGCCTCCATCCCTAGCTCTCCAGAGATCATCGGTCAATGCGACCAAAGCGGTTTCTGTGCTGTAACCGGGTCTGAAGCCAGACTGGAAGGGGTCAAGATAGTTAGCTTCCTCCAAGGTACGCTGAAGCTGGAGAGCCACCACCTTCTCAACAACCTTCCCTACAAAGGGGAGGTTGGAGACTGGACGATAGTTATTAAGAACAGCTGGATCCAAGGACGGTTTCTTCAGGAGGGGTCTTACCACCGCTGTCTTGAGCACGGTGGGAAAGTACCCCTCCCGAAGAGAGGCGGTCACAACCGCCTGGATCCAGCCTCGTGTCACCTCACTGCTGTTGGCAACCAGCCAGGAGGGACACGGGTCCAGTATGCAGGTGGAGGCACTCACAGCTCGCATAGCCTTGTCCACATCCCCAGAGGCAACTTCCTGAAACTCAACCCAGAGATGGTTTGCCAAGTCTTCTCCTTGTGTCTCGGCTGGATCTACTGGGGTGGAGTCCAGGTCCGCTCGAAACCGGGCAACTTTGTCCGCCAAGAACTGGACATACTCCTCAGCCTTACCCTGTAGGGAGTCCCCCGTCTCCCTCCTATTTAGGAGGGAGCGGGTTATCCTAAACAGGGTGGCTGGGCGGGACTCGGCGGACGCTACCAAGGAGGCAATATATGTTCTTTTTGCTGTTCTTAAAGTCCGAATATACTCCTTGGTGCATGCTGTTAAAAGTGCCCGTTTCGACTCGGACCTATCGGACCTCCACGAGTGTTCTAGGCGTCTCCTCCGGCGCTTTACCTCCCGGAGCTCCTCAGTAAACCAAGGAGGCCTCCGGGGGCCGCTGACCCGGAGGGGCCATCCAAAGATTAACATCAATGTTCTCCAATAGTCAGGTCTCTGTTATCTAAGGGGTATAGTCACCAAAAATTCTGTTTTCTCATGAGGTATACCATAGGGGGAAAAATTCCAGATTTCTCCAGTAGATGTCACTCTTCCACAAGCTATCCAGATACAGACTAACAACATACAGACTTAACAAAATGCACTGTCATGTTCTTCTTCAGACCTTCAATAGTTAACTCATTTCCCTCTGAAGGCAGCCATGTTATCAGAGTTATTCACAGCTGGCCTTTGTTGTGTTAACTAATTAAGTTTAGATTCAGCTCCTCAGACAGTTCAGAGAAGAAAAGAAAAAATTCTCCAGTCTTCACTCAGTGTATTCCTCTTGCCGCTATAAAGGGAGGGATAGAAGAAAAAAACCACCCCACTCCTTCTTTGAGCCCCTTAGTCTCTTGAGCTGTTTTGGGATAAAATATCTTCCACCAAGATCAGGAATCTGTTAAGCCACCCGCGACTCCTGCAGCCTCTCTGTAATAAATCCTCGCTTACTTTGAACTGCTATCAGCACTCTGGGATGGCCTTTACAGATTGCCCTCTTCCAAAGCTCAGGGTTATGAAGGAAATTTCAAGCACAGACCATGAACTGCCATCCTATGGTCGTGCCAAACCAACCTTCTCTTCAGTCTTCCCTTCAGGAAATCATTGGTTTACGGAAGTCTTTCAAGAAACCTCTCAGGACGCCAGATCCAGCTGCTCTTCAAGGAAGTCCCTGTCCAAGCAACCATTTGTGCTGGCAGCTGCCAAACATCTCCCACCCACATCTTCTCATTTCCCTTCCTTGGCACCTTCTTGGCCTTTTGCTGGTTCAAACCCCTTGGCATTGACATGGGTTGCAGGACTGGATAATTGGCTGCTCAATGGCCCTCTTTCCCACATCAGAAGCAAGCTCTGGGAAAGTGCCATGGGGTCTCCTTTGGTTTAGAGGGAGGGCTGTTGGTCCCTTGCATTCTGGCAGGCATCTCTCAGAATAGAATAGAATAGAATAGAATAGAATAGAATAGAATAGAATAGATTTTTTATTGACCAAGTGTGATTGGACACACAAGGAATTTGTCTTTGGTGCATATACTCTCAGTGTACATAAAAAGAAAAGATACATTAATCAAGAATCATAAGGTACAGCACAATGATAGTCATAGGGTACAAATAAGCAGTCAGGAAACAATATCAATATCAATATAAATTATAAGGATACAAGCAACAAAGTTACAATCCTGCAGTCATAAGTGGGAAGAGATGGGTGATAGGAATGATGAGAAAACTAGTAGCAATAATGCAGCCTTAGTGGTAAGATTTGACAGTGGTGAGGGAATTATTTGTTTAGCAGAGTAATGTGGCGTTCGGTGAAAAACTGTTCTTGTGTCTAGTTATCTTGGTGTGCAGTGCTCTATAGCATTGTTTTGAGAGTAGGAGTTGAAACAATTTATATCCAGGATGTGAGGATCTGTAAATATTTTCACAGCCCTCTTTTTGACTCATGCAGTGTACAGTCCTCAATTGAAGGCAGGTTGGCAGTAATTGTTTTTTCGGCAGTTCTGATTCTGAAGTCTCTTTCTGTCTTGTTGGGTTGCAGAACCAAACCAGACAGTTCTAGAGGTGAAGATGACAGACTCAATAATTCCTCTGTAGAACTGTATCAGCAGCTCCTTGGGCAGTTTGAGCTTCCTGAGTTGGTGCAGAAAGAACATTCTTTGTTTTGCTTTTTTGATGATGTTTTTGATGTTAGGTATCCATTTTAGGTCTTGAATTTGATAGAACCTAGAAATGTGAAACTGTTGATACTGTGTTGTTTAGTATTGCAAGAGGTGGTAGTATGGTAGGATTTCTCCTAAAGTCTACCACCATTTCTACGGTTTTCTCTTGGCCTCATCGTGGTGACCCTCATGCACCATGTGCTGCCAGTACTCCAACAGGTCTAGTTTCACTGTGTTTGCCAGCTGGTAACATGCCCCAAGGTCATCTGGAATCCCTCAGGGCAGGCAGTTTTGGTACAGCTCCTTGTTTAGTCCATCTCAGAAATGGTAGACCAGCAAATATTCTGGCCACCCTCTCAGCTTCTAGCCAGGCTGCAGAACTCCAGATGTATTTGATTACTGACCTACTCCCCGGTCTTATAGCACAGATCCTGGATTCTGTCCAGCGGGCTTGCACAGGGTCTCCAAACCTGTCCAGGAGGACATCCACATTCTCCAACTCTGGTGCCCCTTCATCATGGAGGTACATCACCCAATCTGCCACCTTCTAGATTCGAAGAGATGGCATTTACGTGGTCAACTTCATCTGGGTACATTGCTCTGTATTGCTCCAAATAGTTCCACACCTGGTTCAGGAAATAGGCTAACTTCTCTGGTTGCCTGTCAAACATGGCTTTCAGAGGCAGAGGCTCTCAGTCATCCTGAACCAGCACATAGCCTGGTGACAGTCCCACAGCATATGGGACCGCTTGAGTCTGAGCTCCTGCTGTTGCAGGAAACCCTGGGCTTTTCCCGAAGTCATGGGAGAGATAGCAACCTCCCAGGGGGAACCCCAGCTCTTGGGCCATACTCCCCAGTCTCACCCATTAGGGTGGAGACAGGGATGGGGTTGCTGAAGTTTGGTCCATCCAAGCCCTGCTCCCGGGACTGAGGATTTTATTCACACTGCTCCTTGCATCTCCATTCTGCCTAAGCTTTTGTGCAGCAGCTCCACAGAAGGGCTACAGCATGCCGCAGGAATTTCCATTCCCCTGGTTCTTCCCAGTCTGCAAACCTCCAGGCCTTTCATTGCTTCTTTGAGTTACAGCCACTCCTGGAGGGACCAAGTGGAACTCTAATTTAGGTGCCTTCCCCACTTTGCTCGGCCATTGCGTCTTTGGTCAAGGCAAAAGGGTCAGGCCATGACTCCTTTCTCACACACTGGTGGCTGCTCTATCTTCTTCACCCTCATTTTGGATCGGGTCACCACCATCTCCACCCCCGAGTCAGCTTGGGCGGCTACCAGTGCCTCCCGAGGAGGGAGCAATCCAGGCTTCACTGCAGCATCAACTTTTTGCTGCAGTCCAGACATCATTAGGTTACAGCTCTCTCAGAGGCATATAAGTAGGCTCTATTAATTTAGGGAGAGCTGGTTAAATATCAATTGTCCGACTAGTGAACCCAAAATAAGGAAACACTCTTGGGAGTTTTGAATTCCCAAAAGTAAAACTTTATTGGCTGCACCATTTTGGTACTGAAGAAACAAAACCACTTCTCATTTTCCCTCTCAAATGCTTGCCTAGTTAAATAATAGTTTCCTCTTCTCCCCATGCCTAGGTGATCACAGTGTCTAATTATGAGATGTCCTTTTGTTATGGGAACAGTCCCATAACTGTTCTTTCTCCAGCACCTGCAGTGATAACATTGATGGTTGCCAACCTCTCACAATCTCCACATACATTCTCTGCATTCCATTTGCCCCTTCCCCTCTTCCCCCAGTTCATTGGCAAGTTGAAATGCATAAAGGTTTGAAAGAAGCAAAACAGTTCAATCTTGACAAACCGGTTCATGCTGCACAAACATTTTGGCAGCAGATTTTTCTGTTGCCTGAAATAAAACCGATCTCATGAAAGCATTATTTGATTTTTATGAATTTTCTACTCTATAGAAAGAAATTCTACATTATTAGACATGATTTTAAAGATTTTATTGCAAATGGGTCTTAGAATGATTAAGGAGAAGGTTTTCTAGGAAACATAAAGGTTTATAAAAAGAAACAAATAAGGATTTGTGAGAATTTCTGGTCCAGAAAAGTAGATTAAATGTTAATTTTCAAAAAATAAGAATTCTATTGAAAATACCCTATACTATAATGTATTAAAGATTAAGAACAATGGTTAAATTTATAAATGTCATATATAATTCCTAAACTGAATGTTTCTTGTATATTTTTTCAAATAAATATTCAAAGTGTTTTCATAAATATTTGTTTCTTTTAACTAAAAAGTACCATTTTACTATGGAAATATATAATAGTCATATTTTAAATTTATAGTTGATAGATTTTTAATTTCTACTTCGAACACAGAAGTAAAATTATGCAAGAAATAATAATTGATGCATTCATGGGCTAAGCATTAAAATGTTATTAATAAGAATAAACTTTTTGTGTCCTTTTTTAAAATGCAGAATTACGGATTAGAAACTGAGAACCTAAAAACACTTTCTCATAAACTAAATGCATCTGCCAAAAACCTTCAGAACTTTATCACAGGAAGAAGGAGGAGCGGTCATTATGATGGTAGGAGTAGCAGAAAATTACCAAATGATTTCCTTACCTCAGTGGTGGATTTGATTGGAGCAGCAAAAAGTCTTCTAGCATGGCTGGACAGGTAACAATTTCAGTTGTTCCAAGGATGACTACCTTATTGTTCTTATAAGTAAATGTAATGTATTTTAAGTTGTATTAAACTATTAATTACAAGTCATCTGCTTTCTCTATTTGAAACATCAGTAAAATTTATAGAGATCACAGCATATAATTTAAGCTTAAATATAGATTAAATTTAGTTCTATATTGAAGATTTAGCACCAAAGCTAGTCCCATTTGGCAACTGCTTTTGAATGCTGCCTAGTGGCAGATTGATTACTGGTGGTAGAACCAAATTCTGCTTTATTAATGGGCTGCCATTCCTTTAGGTCAGGAGTGTCCAACTATGGCAACTTTAAGACTTGTGGACATCAACTTTCAGAATTCAGAATTTCAGACAGGTTGGGGAATTCTGGGAGTTGAAGTTCACAGGTCTTAAAGTTGCCAAGGTTAGACATCTCTGCTTAAAGCTAAGGATTCCAGCATCCTTTCTTGGTTGTTGAAACAGTCCTTCACAGCTTCAACTTCAGGGCAGTTAGGGTAGATAGGGATGTGGAGTAGCAAATATAGTCAAGACCTTTTGACTTTCCTGTTAGAGTATTGTGCTATATATAACCAACATTTCTGTTGAAATAATAGTGTAACCTTACCCAACACTTTTGAAAATGAAAATGTTATACAGCATGAAATAACACCCAGTGGTATTTTCAAATAAGAACATTTTTATTCTATGTATTAAACATATCTAATTAATTTAAGATCCACTTTCTTGCACTTTTTCAAGAGTCAAAACAATTTAGAACTTATCACAAATTTATAGTTGATAGTGATTGTAGAAAAAGTATCAAATTATTATGATCTTCTATATTACATGATACAAAGACAAAAATACTATTTAAGTGTCATCAAGGTGAATTTGACATGATGCCATTTCAACATGCTTCTAAGAATAGCCAATAGTTTCTCCAGTGATTTTATAGGTAGTCCTTGCTTAACAGTGACAATTGAACAGCATTTCCATAGCTGTGATGAAATCATAAAACTTAATGTCGTGTGACTAAACTGCTTATTGATGGTATAACTGGCATTCCCTGGTTACCATTGTCAAGTAAGGATTGTGTGGGTCATTAAGCAAGGATCTCACATGATACAAATTCCAACTTGCCACTGGCTTCCTTCTAACTTTGCTTATCAGAAAAGGGAATAGAATAGAATAGAATAGAACAGAACAGAATAAAAGAGTTGGAAGGGACCTTGGAGGACTTCTAGTCCAACCCCCTTCCTAGACAGGAAACCCTACACCACTTCAGACAAATGGTTATCTAACATCTTAAAAACTTCCAGTGTTGGAGCATTCACAACCTCTGGAGGCAAGTTGTTATACTGATTAATTGTTCTGACTTTCAGGAAATTTCTCAGTTCTAAGTTGC
Source organism: Thamnophis elegans (assembly GCF_009769535.1). Classification (NCBI taxonomy): domain Eukaryota; kingdom Metazoa; phylum Chordata; class Lepidosauria; order Squamata; family Natricidae; genus Thamnophis; species Thamnophis elegans. The sequence goes on along the minus strand of NC_045551.1, from coordinate 18,877,756 downwards.
TTCTCTTCTTGATTAGTTTCTACCCATTGCTTCTTGTTCTATCCTCAGGTGCTTTGGAGAATAGTTTGACTCCCTCTTCTTGGTGGCAACCCCTGAGATATTGGAACACTGCTATCATGTCAACCCTAGTCCCCCTTTTCATTAAACCACACATAATCATCTTTGTTGTTCTTCTCTGCACTCTTTCTAGAGTCTCCATAACTTTTTTACATCATGGCGACCAAAACTGAATGAAGTCTTCCAAGTGTGGCCTTACCAAGGCATTATAAAGTGGTATTAACACTTCACATGATCTTCATTCAATCCGTCTGCTTATGCAGCCTAGAACTGTGTTGGCTTTTTTGGTTGCTGATGCACATTGCTGGCTCATATTTAAATGGTTGTCCAATAGGATTCCAAGATCCCACTCAGTTACTACTATTGAGCAAGGTACCACTTATACTGTACCTATGCATTTTGTTTTTCTTGCCTAAATGTAGAACCTTACTTTTTTCACCATTGAATTTCATTTTGTTAGATAGTGTTCAAGTTTGTCAAGATCCTTCTGTATCTTAAGCCTATCTTCTGGGGTGTTGGCTATTCCTGACATCTTGGTGTCGTCTGAAAATTTGGTGAGTTCCCCATTTATCCCCTCATCCAAATTATTGATGAAGATGTAGAAGAGTACTGGGCCTAAAACAGAGGCTTGTGGTACTCCACTGCATTCTTCCCTCCATGTAGATGCAGTTCCATTGAGGACTACATGTTCAGTGCGGTTGGTCAGCCAGTTACAAATCCATCTGGTGGTGATGCTGTCTAACCCACATTTTTCTACTTACTCCAGTAGTAGATTATGGTCTACTTTATCAAATGCATTACTGAAGTCCAAGTAAATTATATCAACAGCATTCCTCTGGTTCACTAATTTTGTTCCTTTATCAAAGAATGCAATAAGATTAGTCTGGCATGATCTGTTTTTGACAAACCCATGTTGGCTTTTGGAATACTAGAATCTTCCCTGGTATTGAGGTCAGGCTCATAGGTCTGTAGTTTTCTGGATCTATTTTTTCCCCTTTTTTGAAGATGGGAACCACATCAGCTCTTTTCCAGTCCTCTGGAAGTTTTCCGGTGCTCCAGGATCTCTGAAAGATATAGTTCAGTGGTTCTGAGATCTCGTCTACCAGTTCCTTCAGAACCCTGGGGTGTAATCCATCCGGTCCTGGTAATTTGAACTCATCTAGGGTAGACAGGTGCTCAATTACCATTTCCCCCCTATTTAACTTGTGCTCCTAATCTGTTTTTTGTGGTGCTGTTTTTGATAGGTTGGACTGTTTTTTCTCTTTGTGTAAAGACAGATGCAAAACATGAGTTAAATAGTTCTGCTTTCTCTCTATTGCTTGTCACCTTCTTGCCACTTTCTCCTAGCAATGGACCAATTGTTTCCTCAACCTTTTTCTTGTTTTTAACATGTTGGAAGAAGCTTTTTTGTTATTTTTTACTTTTGTTGCAAGCTTTTCTTTATTGTGAGCCTTAGCTTTCCTCACTTCATCTTTACCGGCTCGGGCTATTTGCTGATATTCTGCCTTAGTTATGTCCCCCTCTTTCCACTTTTTATACTTATCCTTTTTGTCTTTCAATCTGTGAGAGTTCTTTATGCTGGTTTCTTTTGAGAGCTGTTATTTTTCTTCTTCATTGATATTGTGTTAGGGTGGGCTTTTATAATCTCACTTTTCAAAATTTCCCAAGCTTCTTATGTTGTTTTCCCCTTGAGGATTCTCATCCATGGAATCCTTCCCAAGCTTTCTCTAATTTTATTGAAATTAGCTCTCTTAAAGTCCAAGACTCTAGTGTAACTTTGTTCTACTACTTGTGATTGCATAATGTTGAATTCCAATATTGCATGATCACTTACCCCAAAGGTTCCTGTACCTTCAACACCTTCTATTATTTCCTCTCTGTTAGTGAGAATTAAGTCCAATATGGCTCATCCCCTTGTTCCCTTCTCTACTTTTGGGAAAACAAAGTTGTCTGCTAGGTTGTTAGGAACCTGTTCGATCTTACACTTGGTGCAGAGTTTGTCTCCCAGTTGATATCAGGGTAGTTAAAATCTCACATTACTAATACATTGTGATCATGTGACTATGGAATACCCAGGACACTTTCTAGGGGTACGACCATGATCATGTGATTCTGTGGGGGTGCTACAATGAGACATTAGAAAGTATCACTTTTTTTAGTGCTGTCAGAAGTTTGAATAGTTGCTGAACCAGGTTGTTAAATGTATTTTTGATTTGGTCCATCTACCTACTACTACTTTTTATATTTAACCTACCCCAACAAATTTCTTCTAATTTCTTCTTCATTGCTTCTAATCCATTATCTTTTTATATCACATGAGTATATATGTGTGTGAGCTTCTATTATATGATCAAGGGAACACCCAGCTTTTATTTAGTCTAGGAAAGTGATTGATTGGATCTTGCAGCACATGCCCTGTTTTCAGATGCATCTCAATGCATCTGCCTGATTTCTCTCCAGCTTTTGTAACCATTATTGCCACTGAAAAGACCCTGGTCTTTGATATTCTAATGGAAATGTCCTTATCCCAGTGGAAATGGGAGGGTTTTGTAGCTTCAAAGACCCAGAGAACAATACCAGTGGATATGAAAGTTGCTGGTAGGGTTACTTAGTAGAGTTCAAAGGAAAGAGCTTTCCTCATGCTTTACAACTGGGGAAAGCATGAGAGAGGCCAACCCTATTGGCCTAGGAAACAATTCCAAAATCAAACACAGCAGAAGTGAATGGCAAATTGCTTCTGTGTGTTTTAAGAAAATCATAGACATGGAATGAAGAAAATACACAAAGAAAATTAATACAGTTTAAATATGCAACTGACAAAAAGTTATGAGTGCTTAATAAGACATACTAAAAAACAGAACATCCACTTCTCTGTTCATTTAAGATGAAGAGATATTTTAGAATATATGCACTTGGAGTATATGCGGTCCTAGCATTTCAGAGAATTAATATTGAAGATAGAGGAATGTCAAATAATTTTAGCAATATTTTATATTTATTATATAAATAATGCAATAACTAAAAAGGTAGTTTTGTATTCTGAATATTTCCATTTTAAATTTAAATTCTGCTATATAGGAGAATAGTGCTATAAAATAATTATTTTAAAAGATATTTTTTATTCTTAAACAAACTAAATTTATCCTAAAGATTTGTGTAAAAAGCAAACTAAAATATCTGATGCTAAATTATATTCCACATGATCTGTCTTCTGCTATTTATTGCAGTGCAGTTTTAAGTTTAAAGAAAATCAATAGAAGAAATGAGAAAACAATAAGAATGTGTGATTTTTAAATTGTTTTTTCTTTCTCCCTGCTTAAAATAGCTAATTCTTAGAGAACCAATCTAGTTATAGTAGTTAATGCATTTTTCATGATGGAAGCACAACATAGAGCTCCCTCATTAATCTTGGATGGTGCTACATTCTCCATTAGAGATAGGTGTGCTACCTGGGGATCTTTCTGGGATCACAGCTTAACGAACAGATGACAAGTTTTAATATTCAATATTATTAAAAAATGTTGTATAGTTAGCATTATAGCAGATCACTATTAACAAGATGTATATTTACCATATTTTATTTTTCCAGATCACCTTTTGCTGCTGTAACAGATTATTCTGTCACAAGAAACAATGTCATACAACTCTGCCTTGAATTAACAACAATTGTACAACAGGTGTGAAACTACATAATATTATATGTTACTATTTAAAAAGTATTCTAGGTAAAGATTTTGCACACATAATTTCCTTAGAGTTACAAATATTTCTATTTACCAATTTGCTAAGCTATGTTGCAAATTCCTTATAACAATTTAAAGTAAATTTTATCACTGCATTTAGATATAAAGTTAATATCAAACAACTATCTCAAATGTGCAATAAAGCATTTTGAGCTCAAAATATTACAAATTTGAATTGTTTTACATACTCTTACTCTACTTTTTATTTTACTTGACACAAAATTGACAAAGCAAGAGTATTTTAATTTAGAAGAAGAGAAAAATAGTTTACACTAGGCTATGTTTCTTAATATTTAAGAAGGGAAGTAGTGTTTGTATGAAAAGCAGCAAGAAAAAGTATAATTTCAAGTTCTTCATGTCAGGCAGCATCCAGATTCTTTTATGAAACTAATTGCAAAGCCCATTTTAAACTCTACTTTTGCGGGATGGTGTTGGCAATGTTACAAAGGCAAAACACCTACTGTTGTCCTTGGTTAAAAAAACCCAAAGCATATATCCTTTGAGTTACTAGAAATGAGGGAATTCCCTTTTTATTTTTTACTAACAAATCTAATCTTGGTGGACCAAATCCATCAATCCATTCTATCCATCCCTATTTATGTTTCAGGCAGAGAAAATGGAGTCTATGTTTACAGAATCTATATATATTTTTGAGAATCAGTACGTCTCACAATCTGATTGACTTCCACATTGCTATAAGTATCATTTATAGCACTATTTGTCCTAATAGTATCTTTCTGGCAACATAAACTGTTTCATAGCTTAGAAATAATGAATAAAGGGTACAGTCAAGACCAGGGATATCAAACTCAAGTTCATTGAGGGCCACATCAGCATTCTGGTTCCCCTCAAAGGGCCAGTTACATGTAAAGTTCACAATAGCCAGGTGGGCATGACTGGGTGTTGCTGGGTAGGCATGGCCAGCTTGACATGGGTGGTAGGGATGCGGGGGTTCTTTTAAAGGCCTGGAGGGACCAATATGGAGCCTGTGGAAAGTGAAAGGGTGCAAAGTGTTCTAACTTCGGCAGCCAGTGCGCCTGTGCCCATGGGCCCCATTAGGTGCCTTTCTTGGAGTTGGAAGAAGCTCAGCAGCCCCATGAAAGGCCACTCTCAGGACCTGGCCCTGTGTCTCTTTTGCTTCCTGAAACTAATCTACCAAGTTGATTCTTGGAGTGGATTCTCAGCTGTTACTGTTTTTAAGAGTGAAAAAATGAAGTTAGATTTTGTGCTGGATTCCATTCTGAAATATAGCAGAGAGAAAGCTTGGCTCAAAGACACAAACCTAGGCGAACTTCAGCTCGATTCTCCCTGGCCAGTTGAAAATCCTAGCTCCCTTGGCCCCAAATCCTATCAGCTGCCATTGAGAGTTCTTGAAAATGAAAGCCCTTAAGATCAGTTCTTGTGATTCGATAGGAAGTTCTCCAGCTGGACAGACTTGGGAGATGTGGGCTCATAAGAGTCTCACACGAACCCTGTCTGACAAACCATCTCCGAATATTCTTTTGAATAGGGAACCCCACTGGAGATGGGGGTGAAGAAGAGCAGCGTCTCATCAGACCCTCAGAGAAGCAACAGATCTCTCATGGGTTAGAGATTTGCCTATGAATCAGAGTTGGGATGGCAGCCTTCATGGCTGACAAGATGCTGTCCTTTTTGTCAAAATAAATTTGGAACAGGCAGAGACCGGGAGAGATAAAAGACCTGGTAAGAGAATTTAACTAACCCACAACTATAAATTAAATCTGGAAAAGGCAAAGAAATTTTGAGAACATAAATAATACTGATGGTCAGATCAGGACTTTTTTTTTCCTAAAAGAAAAAGAACAAAGGAAGGTGGAGGATTGTAACACCTCCCCCCCCCCCCGGAAGTTCTTTGTCTGTGCTTTCGAACAGAAGAACAGAAAGCAGAGCAGTTACAAACCCACATAATTATAACATTAAATTTGGTTTTGGATTTTAAACAGAGACCAATATTCTTACTTTGTTTGAATTCCTTCCAGCTAAAATAATCAAGGAAAAAGCAAGTTTTTCTTCTGAACCCACTCAATATAAACTCTTAGCTGGTCTCGAATATCAAATAGAAACGAAATATTTTGATCTCTGTTTCTCTGATAACGGATAATCTAACCTTGACTGTGTGGGAAGTTTTAACTAACCAACTACCATAAATCAGAAGTTGCAAGAACAGGAGGCAAAAGAGACACATATCCGAATCTAGCTCTTTATAAGTTTGTTCTAATTGATATGTTTTAAGCAGCTGTGGCTGAACGGAGACGGAATGTGACAGGGGGAAGAATTATTACAGAGATAAGAACTGGAAAATGCTAGGGTTTTTTTTCTTTGTTTTTCTTCCCTCCTTCGTCTTTTTATTTTACTGCAAAAGATTTAAGATGGCCCCGGCTTCACTTCCAGTTCCACAGTAGCTAAAACTTAAGGTGGACCAGAGCCTCAAAATAAGACTTTGCATAACTAACTGCAATCTTGGAACTGGATATTAAGGAAGAACAAAAGACCGAGATGGCTCCCATCTTTCTCCCCTACAGCAGTGGAAGTGGACAAACTTAAGTTCTGGACCAGAACTCTGAAATAACTGTATAGCTAATTCTAACTTTGGAACTGGATATCATGGAAAGCTGGGAATTTGAAGAACTACGTGATATTATAAAAAATATGCATAAATCATTAAAATCAAGTCTAAATAGAATTCTGAACCCAGAGAATCAGATATCTAAAGAAGAATTCAAAGAAGAAGGGGGGCAACAGGGGCAAGATAATGAAGGAGTAGAAAGGGAGGGAAAAGGCAGACAAAAGAGGTTGAGGCTGGTAGTGATATAAGGGAAATTGAAGGGGGAGGTTTTGCCCCAACAAAGAGAAATAAAAAACATCCTTTTGGTGATGACCTGGGGAAAGTTGGGGAGAGTGAATGTGCCGAAACAAAGGGAAGGGGGAGGGCAGGAGCAGAGAAGTGGGACAAAAGACTTACTAGGAAAAAAAAATCAGACAACCAGAAATTTTTATGTGGGAGAATATAAAACTAAGATAAGGGTTTTATTTCTAAATATGACAATAAAATGGAGTTGCTAATTGATTGAATGTAATAATGGAAAGATAATTAAGCAAAGGTTGAAATATATGAAATATGGATAAATATGATATTGATATTGATGTGGGGAAGTTGTGAAAAACATGACAATAAAATGGAGTTACTGATTGAATATAACAATGGAAAGACAACTAAACAAAGCCCAAAATATATGGAATGTGGATAAATATGAAACTAACATGGGGAGGTTGTAAAGCAGAGGTTTGCCATTTACTTTTATACATGATAATTAAACTGAGTGGCAAATTGCCTGGAAACGACAACAGAAGGACAACAAAGTATGGGTTAAAATATATGAAACATGGATATACATAGAACTTTTAAGATGATGAAATAAAGCGAGATGTTTACCTTTGTTATTCTACACAATAGATTAAGGGAATTGAAATGAATATTGAACAGTGAGGTTTCTACTCATAGACAACTAAAGGTAATCTAATCCAAAACATGGAAAAATTGGAGAGGTAACATGAAATACAGTTATAATGGGAAACTATTGAGGCTTAAAGGCAGAATCACAAATTGGGAGCATGTAAGGTTGTATAATTATATAAAGATAATGATGAGAATAGCTGGGAATTGTAACCAGGTCTACACCTCAACCAAAATTACAATGACTATATACGTATACTTTTTTGTTCTATTTTTCTTTTCTTTTTTTAAAAAGGAGAATATATGTTTAAAATTAAAGATGTATATTGAAAAGGAACTATAAATACCATCAATATAAAAGGGAGCTTGCTCAAAAGCTGAAATATACCAAGCAAATGAGATGAAGAGTGGGAAGTAAAGGAGAGAGGTAAGGAAAGGAGAGAGGGATAGGAGAGAGAGTAGGAGGGGGGAAGAGGAGGAGAGAAATGAGGAGTGGAAATGGGAGAGAGGAGTAGGAGAGAGGAAGAGGAAGTAGAGAAGGGAAGGAGGACAGAGAGAAGAAAGGAGGTAGGGAGGAGGATGAGAGAGGGAGAAGAAAGTGAACGCACAAATATAGTGTATGGAAAGCAGAAGATCCAATAACTGTTTTTTTTTTTCTTTTTCTTATGGGGAGTTGATGGTAAGATGAATTGATGTAAACATTTAATAATACAATACGATGTTGGCTATGTAATAGTATACATGTGATTATATGTTATGAAAATGAAAAATAAAAAACTTTACAAAAAAATCAGTTCTTGTGATGTAATCAGGGAGTTTCTCCACAATCGAGATCTTGTTGGTCTTTGATCTGTTTATTCAGAGGTTAGGACCCCTGAAATAAAAGACAGCTGCCCTAAAGATTTTTGCATTGCCTTCTTTCGGCCATCACCAATGTGACTTTGCTTAAGAAAGAATCGGTAGTTTTGGAAATGAAGCACTGGCCTTTGCTCCATGTACTTGAATACCAACCACCTTGCGACTCGGGAGCTTCTCATCTCTACCCAGTCTCCTCACAAAAGGGGCGGAGAGGTAGAACCTGAACAAGAAAAGTGTCATCAAATATTTATGAATGGTTAGTGATCATTGGCCTTTATTAATTCTATTCATTTTCTCTAGATTTCCATGGCTATTTCTTATGCACTTAGGTTTCATCCTTTCACCCCATTGTGTCAACTCTGCTGGGGGAGAGGGGGCGGGGGCAGAGGGGAGCTGAACAAGGTGACGGCCAGCAAAATCTTTTACCTTGAAATGTTGGGGCTCCTTGAGAGCACGCTAGTGTGGCTGGGGGCGAGGCGAAGGCAAGATGTGGTGAGGTGAGGCCAACAAGCTTCAGCTGCTGCTGGGCACTGTCAGCCCCCTGTGCGCATGCCCAGGGAAAGCAACTGCCATGGCTGGGACGGGCCAAGGCGGTGGGGGCTGGCCCCTTGCTGTTTCCAGGGCGGCCCCATTGGGAATGTCTAACCACATCATGGGAAGGATCTGCCCGTGTGCCTTGAGTTTGACATGTCTGGTCAAGACCCTTCCAGGGTGGTTGTTTTTAAAATATCTAATTTGCAGCTTCTACTTTGTTGCTGTTATTTGGCTTGCATATTGCTGCATTCTTGTACTTCAAGGAGGAAAATACGTTACCTTGGGAATCTTCACCTTTTTGTTAAAATTGTCACCTGATGGCATTATGTTTCCATTTTAACTTTGAAAATGGACAGTATGTCCATTTTTTTACCTATTTTCTCTTATGTTTATTGTAAAAGAAATATAAGTTATTGCAATGTATTACTGTATTTATTTGGATTTAAAATATGTTAATGGATGCATGAGAGTAAAAGAAACATGCTAAGGAAGACATTGGCACTGTAATAATGCTGGACAGTGTTCTTAAGCTACATATACTGTACAAACACACACCACAAACACACTCACAAACTGTCTGCAGTTTTACTGTGAATCACGTTGAATTAAGATTGATGTACTCAGCAGTGGTTTTTGCTTAAAAATATTCCCTATTGTAATTCCCTATTGTAATATGTCTTTATGGCATTTATGTATTCCTTTGATATGAAAAGCAATAGGTAAAACCTTATATCATGTTACAGTTTGCTTTTCATCTGATGGCAAAGCTTTTCCCTGACGTTAGATGTTTCTATAACACAGCAAAGACCACTAAAACTTCTGGTCTGTTATCTGCCAATGCAGCTTCCAGGGCTGAAAATATAAATTATTCGTTTAATGTCACATACAATTAAGCAGAATGCTGTTTTTAATCTTAAATATAGTCTCTATATATATTAGTGATGGAAGGCAAGTTCTAAACTTGTTGCTTTAACATTGTAATTAATGGACAGAAATCAAAATGATATACTACTGTGTAATAGAGCATGTTTGTGAGAAATCATGAAGCCTCTAGATGTTTTTAAGAAGTCAATGTCATTTTTGTCTAGAAACCCAATTGATTCCACTTGGAACAATTCATGGAAAATAAGCATTAATCCTTTTCATAAACTGTTTATATTGCTCTTGAGAGTAAAGTAATTCCTTACTCATTTGGGTCCATAGAATGAGTATATAACTCCCTATTGCCATTATTGTGAATATCTCATAGTCTGAATATTTGAAGGCAGAGTGTGAATTGCTCTTCAATAGTACAGGTAGTGAAGTTTGCTCTCTGCTTACATACAAGTGCCTTGTTCTGTCAGCATTGGTTGGGAGTGTTCTCCATGGTTCCTTGGTTAGGCTTTTACTGTTTGATTGTTTGTTTGAGTTGAAATTTTATTGATTGGGGTATTTCTTACTGCTTGATTGTCAGTCTAATATTAATCCTGGTGTTAATCTCTGCTTCTCTGAGTGCTGATGGCTGGCAAGAAGATGTTTGATCTTTTTGTTTCCTTTTTAGCTTTTTGATTGTCTTTTGAATGATATCTAGATGATGTTTATATGTAATTTGTCTGAGTGCCAGGCTTCCAGGAATTTTCTACAATTTTTAAATTTTTGTTTGGCTAGGATGTTCACAATTCCTAGTTGAAACTGATGAAGTTTGCCCATGTGTCGTGTAATTAAGTCATTTTCATCATGTAAACATCATGAAAACAGCGCAACAAATGAATGGCTGCATGCTGAGTCAGAGGCAGCTGGCAACAGAGAGCAACAGATCCAGCTCAGGAGCTCAACTAAGCAGCCCAATGCTAGAAAAGAATCAACTGAAAGCAGCGAACCGGTAGCTGATCAGCGGACAAGAAGGGGTTGGAGGCAGCGAACTGTATTCAGTAATTGCTTAGACCCATACTCCAATCTAGGCAGCCTAACTTGAGGGGCAAACAGGCAACCAAGGGCTCCGGGCCTAGCAAACTTGAGGCAGCTGACTACCACAATCCTCCCGTGCAAACTTCCATCCTTCCCCATTGACCTGCCCCAGGTAGAGGATTTGTAGAAGACTCAATCAATATTCCCTCCCCAGTGAGATCAACAGCCCCCTGCCTCTTGCTAGCCTGGTAGCCCTTCCCAGTGGTCTGTCTGGCAGAGGACAAAGGGCCTGGAGCAACACATCCAACAAAGTGAATGGGTGGCTGTGAGAAATTGATGGTGACTGGCTTTGTTGGGGTTTGAGAGAGGGGAGGAGGGAAAGAGAGAGAGAAACAGAGGGGGGAGAGAGAAAGAAGAGGGAAAGAGAGAGAGCGGGAAAGAGAGGGGAGAAAGAGGGAGGGAGGGAGGGAAAGGGGGACGAGAGAAATGATATTACAAAAGTTTTTCTTTTTTATTGTTGCTAAACGTAATATTTCAAAAGCAGAAAAAAATGAAGGGCCATAAAAGTGCATTTATCATGTTTTTCTTAGAACAATTAGCTGAACTCTGCCTTGTTTATCATTATTCTAGGTAGTAAAACATTATTCAGGTTAAATTGCCACGTTGGCACTTCACGATAAATAAGTGGGTTTTGGGTTGCAGTTTGGCACTCGGTCTCTAAAAGGTTCGCTGTCACTGGGCTAATCTAAAGAAAAGAATAATGGGTGACATAATAGCAGTATTTGTGGGGCTACCATAAAGAAGAGGGAGTCAAATTATTCTCCAAACTACCAGAGGGCAGGACAAGAAATAATGTTTGGAAACTAATCAAAGAGAGAAGCAATCTGGAATTAAGGAGAAACAACAAGGACAATTAACCAGTGGAACAGCTTGCCTCCAGAAATCATGGGCATTCCATCACTGGAGGTTTTTAAGAAGAGACTGGACAGTCACTTGTCTGAGATGGTATAGTTCTCCTGCTTGAGCAGGGGGGTAGACTAGAATATCTCCAAGGTCCCTTCCAGCTCCTAGTCTGTTCTGCTCTACTCTATTCTACTCTATTATACTTTTTGACTGCTCTTCATGGATACACTCTGCTTGACTTCTGCCTATTTGTCTTACATAGTAGTCCTTATACTGTATGTTGTAGATTGCTCCAGGCAGGCAGGCAAACATGCAGTAAATATGAATAGATTAGTTCTGTTCTACTTAAGAAAAGAATCCCATCATTGTTTCTCATTTATGATGAAAAACATGATGTGTGGGAGCAGTTCATCTTGAATGTGGGTGACACACAGTTGGCTTATTTTTTCTCTCTGTAAATGCATTCACTTTATTCATGAAAACTTTTAGCAATTAATATTTATGTCTGTAGGGGAGAGATATGGGCAGAGACGGAGAGAAAGCAGAAAGATTTAAATTGTAAGCTAAAGTATTAAGAACATTGAGTGGTATTAAGAACATTGAGTGGTTTTGACTGGAATATTTCAAAATTGCAAAAGCTATAACTATACATTTTAATGATGTTAGATTGCTCTGTTAGATTAATGAAGCATCTTGATACTTTTTAAAGAAGAGTTAAGGGGCTATTTTTTGTCAATCTGAAAAAAATACTAAGCTACATTGAAAGTTGGATGAATAGAAATCAATAAATTGTAGGGCCTTTAGTCCTATGTACTATTCCATTGAAATTCTTGGTATTAGTTCAATGTTTATGCAACTTAGAAGTTAAGAAAATAATAATTGTAAATAGAACTTTGGCAGCTGGCTTAATTCCACAATTTCTATCAACAAGCATTAGGACAAAATGCTTCATAATAGTATAAGAATTTCCAGGACCCAAATTATTTCAGATTCAGAACAAATTTATTCTGAAAAGGCATTTAATAGAAAATGGGATTTCTCTCTTTCCCTTTCCTTGTGGTTTCTTCACTTTTTAGATTATTTTGTATTTGAATTATTTAGAAAATATATGTATACACTCATGAATATTTTTTGTTCTTGCTTTAGAATAAGCTTTAATGAGTTTAATCAGATTTCACTAGAAAATTAAGGATACTTTGGTTATTTAAATTTCAGGGAATCATATAGTAATTATAAATGATCACTGAATTTTGATTATTTTCAGATATTCGTAACAGTTTAATTTACAACATCTCATGGTAAATGTTATATTAACAATATTTTAAAGACCTAAATAGTGAAATGTGAGATAATGTTGTTATTACATGTTGCATATTCAATGATATGTAAATTAATTTATAAGAACATTCATAATTGAAAATATTCAATGATTAAATTATTAAAGCAAACTGCTTGACTTCCACAAATATAAATTTACATTTATGTTTATTGGCATGACTATATCCTTCACTATTTATTTTATCATTTGTAGGACAGAGTGAATAGTTTTGTGAAGCCCAGAAAGCATTTGATAACGTGAACTGGCAATTTATGCTAGCACAACTAAAAGAGATGGACTTTGGAGAGAGATTTATTAACATGATTAAGGCGATATATTATAAAAAAATACAAAGGTGATGGTAAATGGAGCTATGACTGAGAAGGTTAGCATTAAGGCAGTGGTAGGTTTCAATTCCTTCTCTTTGAGACATGGTTTGCAAAGTCCCAGTTTTGCAAGGCACTTGTCAAAAAGAAGGAAGTTTGGGCGGGCCTCTTCCAACAGCTGAGTCCTGCTCTGGCAAAGGAAGTGAGTGGGCAAGCAAGGTGCAGACAGCCTGGGTGAGAGAGAAAGTGGCGAGCAGGCGGAGGGAGCAAGCAGGGGGGCAGGCCAGGGGAGGGACCGTTCCAATACGGGGCCTCAGAGGACCTGGTACGCAAACACGCTGGGTTTCTGGCACCAGTACGTCCATATCCCCTGAAACCCACCTTTGCATTAAGGAGACAATGATTTCCACTATTATTCATATTGACATTGGAAGTATTAAATAGAACATTAGACAAGATATAGAGATAAAAGGCATGGAAATAAAAAAGGAAAAGTATAAACTATAGGCATTTGCAAATGATTTAGTTTTTATTTTGGAAGATCCACAAGAAACAGGGTGTAAATTAATTTTTTTAAAAAATAGAAGAATATGGAAAAGTGGCAGGTAAAGAGAAAACTAAGAAAACTTAGTAAAAAAAATCTTACAGATAAGCAGAAAAAAGTGTTAATGAAGAGAATAGATATCCAGGTTACAAAGAAAATAAAATACTTAGGAATTCAGCTGACAGCAAGATGTGTATCGATAAAGGAAGATAATTATCACAGATTGTTGAAACAAATTCAAATAGATCTGGAAAAATGGAAAAATCTGCAATTATCGTTGATAGGAAGAATAGCTACAATCAAAATGAACATATTGCCAAGATTATTGTACTTATTTCAAACAATCCTGATAAAATTGGAAAAAAATATTTTGAGGAACTTAACAAAATAATGCATACATATATTTGGCAAGTGAAAAAAGCAAGAATTAGCTTTAAATTGTTGCAAGATTCAAGATGTAGAGGAGGTTTTGAGTTACCAAATTGTATTACCAGGCCACTGTATTAACATAGATGAAAGAATGGATTGTAATGAGGCATACAATATTATTGATTTGGAAGGACATGATCTGGGTTGGCATGCATTTTTGGGGAAAGGGAAAATAAGATGATTACTTTCAAAGTCATTACATAAGAAATGCATTAATATTAGTGTCGGAGAAAATTAAAGAGCAACATTATTTGAGGATACCAGTTTGGCTTTCAACAATGGAAGCAATGATTCATCCAAATGTTATTAACATGGGAAATATTGTTAGATATAAAGATAACTTGAAAGAAAAGGGGGAACTCAATACTAAACAAGAATTCAGTGATCAAGGGATCGTTATGGCATGGTATTCAAAAGTGCAGATACATTCTAGATATGAGAAAGATACTAAATTATATGGTTTTTATAAAGAATTAACAGAATTAGTTAAGACACTAATAGGAACAGAAGAAAGATTGATAAAGAAATTATATAGCTACCTACTGGGCATAAAACTGGAAGATGAACAAGTAAAGGAGACAATGATAGCATGGGCAAAAAAATTGGTCACATAATAGAACTAGACAAATGGCAGAAACTGTGGGATAGGAATTACAAATTAACAATGTCAACCGCATATAAAGACAATTTGTATAAGATGTTTTATAGATGGCACTTTGCACTGGTGAGGTTGGCAAAGATGTTTAAAGATAAGTCAGCTAAATGTTGAAAGTGCCACCAGATGCCTGGGTCTTATTATCATATGCGGTGGACGTGTGTAGAAGCAAAAAAATATTGGACAAAAATACATACATGGTTGGAAAAGATGATAAAACAGCACACTGATTTAAAACCAGAACTATTTCTGTTGGGGATTTTACCTGAAACTTTCAGTAAAGCTAACACATATTTAATTATTCATGTATTAACCACAGCTAGAATTGTATTTGCACAACATTATAAAAGTGAAGAGATCCCTACTGATGAGAAGGTAATTAGAAAACTATTAGAATGTGCAGAAATGAACAGATTAACCCAGGCAATTAAGGAGAAAGAACAAACTGAATATTATATGACATGGAAATTATTTTATCAATGGTTAGAGAATAAAAATGGAAGTTGGAAGTAAAAGGAGATTAAAGAAGAGTAGAAATATGTTAAGAGAGAGATATAAACAATATGATAATTGTTAGTATATGATGATGATGATTATGCTTAATGTTACTTTTTTATCAGAAGATAGGTTAAGAGAAAAAAACAAGCAGGTTCACTATGTTCAACGGTTTAATATACTATAATTCTAAGATTAGAGAATTAATTTCAATGTGAATGATGTAAATTTTGATGTTTATTACACAGAGATATTTGTACCCAGATGACACACTGTTTAAGGAAAGATAGAATGTTCATATTTAAAAAAAATAAAAAACATTTAAAAATAGTTTTGTGATGACTGTATTCATTTTGTATGTAATTAGTTCATATATTAGTTTAATTCATGTTGTATATTAGCTTAGTTCATATTTTTCATTTATTTTATTACACCCCCCCACACACCCCACACACAAAATCCTTTATTTAGTAAACCAACTAAATATGTGAGGTGTTGTAGATAATGTACTATGGTTATTGGGCAGGATAATTCAGAATTATCAAGGGAAGGAACTGATATTTCTTATCAGACGATCTATCTTCTATCTATCTATCTATCTATCTATCTATCTATCTATCTATCTATCTATCATCTATCTATCTATTATCTATCTATCTATCTATCTATCTATCTATCTATCTATCTATCTATCTATCTATCTATCTATCCTTCCTTCCTTCCTTCCTTCCATTCCCCCCTCTCTCTTATATTATTGAAGTATTAAAAAGTAACCACTTTCCCCTAAATATTTCATTTCATTTAATTAAATTAATTTCAGTTCATCTTATCTTTCTAGGACTGCACAGTACATGAAACAGAGAACAAAATTTTGCATGTGGTAAGTAGCATTTATTGCATCATCATAGATATTAATAGTAAACTCGTTAACTAAATGTTAATCCTTATGTAGTCAAACACTCTTGGTTCATCTATACAGGCTGCTTACATTCTAGGCTTTATTCTACACAGTTGTTTTACTTTAATTCTGCCCTACATATTGAACCATTATCTAAAAATATAAAACTATATAGATTTCCATGTACCGTGCATTTAAAGGAACAAGGTACATACTACTAGCCATTCTTTCTTGCTAATCTCTCCACTTGGAACCACCAAAACTATACCAGCACTATATCAAAAGTGGATGATGTTCCAAATCCAAGAGAATGTATTATTTTACCCTTGCTAAGAAGAATGGGATCCTTCTTATTTTAACTACTTTTTGGAGCTCTTTTATTTTAAGACTGGTATCAATTGTTTTTCTTTTCTACAGTAGTTCATCTAATGATCTATAAAATGTATACTTTTATCTATGCATATTAGGCTTCCATCATATATTATTTCACTTTATAAAAAACTGTGTCCTATATCAGTTTTTCATTCTACCATTGCACCTAGCTATAGCATTTGGAGATTTATTTAGCTGACATGCACTCGGTCACTCAGTCATTCAGTTCCTAGTCATCTCATGGCTGACTATTATGCACTCTATATATGGCTACCCTTGAAGAGCATTCAGAAGCTACAGCTGGTGCAGAGTGTGGCAGAGAGGTAGTTCGGGGGGTGGGGGGCAAGAATGGCCCTTGTAATACCACTGCTCCATGAGCTGCAGTCTGCTTCTGGGTGCAATTCAAGATGTGGTGATTACCTTTAAAGCCCTTTATGGCACGGGTCCAGATTACTTGAGGGACCGTCATACTCCATTGGGATTGGCCTGTACAAATCTTGCTGGCTGAGGAGGCATCCTGTGAGACCCATCAACCCAATTGCTTCAGCTAGTGGGCTCCAGGAGGAGGACCTTCTATCCTGTTGGAACATTCCCCCCCCATGTGAGGTTGTCCCCAACTCTCCTATCTTTTTGTAAGAGTCTAAAGATGTTCTCCAAGTCAGCTTGGGGCCCCAGTGGGGGAACAGCATAATGGAGATCCCACCTCTCTTCACCACGGTCCTCCCCATGTGTCTTTGGTTTTAATATTTGATTTTAACTTTTTTATGATTTAACTTAGTTGTGACTGTAAGCCGCCCAGAGTTACCTTATGGTAAGATAGGTGGCGAATAAATTTTATGAACAAACAAACAAACAAACAAACTGTATTATGTATTTTTGCAGCAAACTACCATATTTTTCGGAGTATAAGATGCTCTGGAGTATAAGACGCACCTTAGTTTTTGGGGAGGAAAATAAGAATAAAAAAAATTCTGCCTACCAGCATCCATGGTATTCAGCTGACAGATGGTAACAAGACCAGCCAATAAATAGGCATAGCAACTAAGTCAGCCAATGAGGGCTATTTGGACTCTGAAATTTGCTGTGTGAGCAACAAGGAGACAGGAAGGAGCCTGGCTTAGCCGAGAACTGAAAGTGAAACTGCTTGTGTTTTGCTTGTATTTACTGCTATCTTGAAAAGCCTGCTTTTGGTAATGTATTGTATATTATTATTATTTTGAATCCTGCTGAATCAGGTATTTGTGTGTGCTTTCTGAATGTGATTGCTGTTGCAAATTCTGACCAGCCAGGTCAGCGTCAGTGCTTATTGCAGCCTGATTCAGCAAAGCTGATTGGCGGGTGGATCAGACTGCCGGAATACCCCCAATCAGCTGTTCCAGGCTGCAGGGATTGCCACAGACCATCTCTGTCTCCATGCCTCACATTTTTGGCCTCTGGGTGTGGGGAGCTACCTTTGCTGTATAAGACGTACCCAAATTTTCACCTGCTTTTTTCGGGGGGAAGGTGCATCTTATACTCTGAAAAATACGGTAGTTTTATTTCACTATTTGCTCTTATTGGGGATGTGTGTATATATGATTCTTTTACATGATTGGGTCAGATGTTAGGTCATTAGCATTACAAATTTAACAAAATTTTATTAAATAATATATAATATGTATGGAAAGAATCTGGATTGTATTTGTTATTATGGTTATAGAATAGGTTTGGGTATATATGTGTCCTCTTCATGAATTACTGCCTTTTCATGGTGAAGGAGCTTGTGTAGCTCGATAAAGCTATGAACTATGCCATGCAGGGCCACCCAAGATGGGCAGGTCATAGCAGAGAGCTCTGCCAAAATGTGATCCACTGGAGAAGGAAATGGCAACCCATTCCAGTATTTTTGCCATGAAAACCCCATGGACACTACCAAAAGGCAAAAAGGCAAAAAGATATGATGCCAGAAGTGAGCCCCTCAGGTCGGAAAGTGTCCAATATGCTACTGGGGAAGAGCAGAGGGCTAGTACTAGTAGCGCCAGAAAGAGTGAAACAGCTGGGCAAAAACTGAAAGGATTCTCAGCTCTGGATGTATCTGGTGGTGAAAAGAAAGTCCGATGCTGTAAAGATCTATACTCCTTAGGAACATGGAATGTAAAATTCATGAACCAAGGTAAGCTGGATGTAGTCAAACAAGAGATGACAAGACTAAACATTGACATCTTGGGAATCAGCGAACTAAAATGGACAGGAATGTGAATTTAATTCAGTGACCATCAGGTATACTACTGCAAGCAAGAATTCCTCAGAAGAAATGGAGTACCCTTCATAGTCAATAAAAGAATAGGAAAAGCAATACTGGGATACAATCCCCAAAATGACAGAATGATCTCAGTTCGAAAGCAAGCAAACCATTCAACATCACAGCAATCCAAGTCTATGCCCCAACCACTGGTGCTGAAGAGAATGAATGTGACCAGTTCTATGAAGCCCTACAGCACCTTATAGAATTAACACCAAAAATGATGTCCTTATCATCATGTTGGATTGGAATGCTAAATTAGGAAGCCAAAAGATAACCAGAATAACAAGCAAGTTTGGCCTTGGAATACAAAATGAAGCAGGGCACAGGCTGATAGAATTTTATCAAGAGAATATGATGGCCATAGCAAACACTGTTTTCCAACAACCCTAGAGATGACTCTACACATGGACATCACCAGATGGTCAACACAGAAATCAGGTTGACTGTGCTCTGCAGCCAAAGATGGAGAAGCTCTATACAGTCAGTAAAAATAAGACCAGGAGTTGACTGTGGCTCAGATAATGAGCTTCTCATTTCAAAATTTAGGCTGAAACTAAAGAAAGTAGAGAAAAGCACTAGGCCACTCAGGTATAAACTAAATCATATCCCTGTGAATATGCAGTATAGGTGACAAATATATTTAAGGAATTAGATCTGATAGACAGAGTGCCTGAAGAACTATGGATGGAGGTTCGCAACATTGTACAAGAGGTAACAACTAAAAGCATCCCAAAGAAAAAGAAATGTAAGAAAGCAAAATGGCTGTCTGAGGAAGCTTTGCAAATAGCTGAGGAAAGAACGGAAGCAAAAAGCAAGGGAGAAAGATAAAGATACTGTACACCCAATTGAATGTAGAACTCCAGAGAATAGCTAGAAGAGATAATAATGCCTTCTTAAATGAACGGTGCAAAGAAATATAAGAAAACAATAGAATAGGGAGAACCAGAGATTTCTTCAAGAAAATTGGAGATTGGGAACATTTCATGCAAAGGTGGACATGATGAAAGACTAAATGGCAGGGACTGAAAAGAGGCAGAAGATATTACACAGAAGAACTGTACAAGAATGAGCTTAATGCCCCTGATAACCAAGATGGGGTGGTCACTGACCTTGAGCCAGACATCCTAGAATGTGAAGTCAAATGGGCCTTAGAAAATCTGGGCAACAACAAAGCTAGTGGAAGCAACTATATTCCAAGTGAACTATTCAAAATCTTAAAAGCCGATGCAGTAAAAGTGCTACACTCAATTTGCAAGCAAATTTGGAAAACTCAACAGTGGCCACAGGATTGGAAAAGGCCAGTTTACATTCCAATTCCAAAGAAGGGCAATGCCAAAGAATGTTCAAACTACCACACCATTGCACTCATTTCACATGCTAGTAAAATTATGTTCAAAATCCTACAAGCTTGGCTCCAGCAGTATCTGGATAGAGAACTATCAGAAGTACAGGCAGGATTTCAAAGAGGCAGAGGAACTAGAGATCAAATTGCAAACCTATGCTGGATCATGGAGAAAGCTAGGGAGTTCCAGAAAAACATCTACTTCTGCTTCATTGACTATGCCTTTGACTGTGTGGATCACAACAAATTGTGGCAAATTCTTAAAGAGATGGGAGCACCAGTCCATCTTATTTGTCTCTTGAGAAACTTGTATGCGGGTCAAGAGGCAACAGGGTTGTTTTTTTTGGTAATAATTTTTTTTAAAATTTTTTTAAACACAAATAATACAAACAGTACATATACAACTGAATACAAAAAAGGAAGACAAAAAGAAAAGAAAAAAATACATATTACAGTGCGCACCCCACCCCCTGGAGACCCTTTCACCCTTTATATTTCTTAGATATACAATATATTCCAATTAGATATACAATATATTCCAATTGTGCCAGAACAACATATATTTTTGAGTAGGTTAATTCACTTTGCCTTCCACCATATTTCATTATAATTATTTACTTTAATCATCCCTTTTTAAAGTTTAATTTCTGTTGTTAATTTATCATTTGTTGCCATACTCCAAATTTCATTATACCACTCATTTCTTTGAATATCCCAATTTCGTCCCCAATATTTAGCCATCACTAATCTAGCTGCCATTATCAAATTTACAATCAATTCCTTTTTTGTTTCATTTATATCCTGTTTTTCCACCAGCATCAATAATGTAATCCTCAGTGACATCTCTAGATTTACATTCAATGGTGCTCTAATTTCTGTAAACACCATGTCCCATATTTTTTGTGCACTGTCACAATCACACCACATACGTTTATAAGTTCCAACCTCTTTCTTGCGCCTCCAGCAAATATTTGTATATTTATCATCTATTTGATTTAATTTATGTGGTGTTAAGTACCACCTCAATATCACTTTATATCCATTTTCCTTAACTCTAACTGACATATTCTTATATACTCTTCTATTCCAAATATTTTTCCAATCATTATCATTTATTTATTTCAAATTTGATTCCCAAATTAATTTTAAACCTTTTGCCTACTCTTCTAATTCAGTTAATGTTCTATATATTTTCCCTATTCTTTCTTTCCCTGTATATTCTTTGTTCATCTCACATTGTTTTATAATCATTTCAAATTTTGTTAACTGTCTATCTTTGTCCTTGAATCTTTTTTCCACTTTTATCCATTTCTCTAATTGTATTAAATTCAACCAATTTAATTTTATATCTGCTAAAACATGTTTTACTTGTGTTATATTCTTTATCTTGTTATTCCAGTCTTCCCATTTATATATCTGATTTTCTTTTAGTTTACTAATCCATTCTTTCAATTCAGTCTTTGGGAATTTCTCCATTTCCACCACTGGTGTTAAAGGAGAGATTTCTGGCATTAGTCAGTATTTCCATTTATTCCATAATCCCATCAAGTTTTTTAAAAAGGGATTTTGTATCCTCCTAACAATTTTAATAGCTTTTAAAAACCAATAAATTTCTATAGGACCCCCTATTTCTTTTAACCCTTTTAACTCTATATCCCTCCATATTAAATCTCTAGTTACTACTATAATATCTGGGTCCATCTTTAATTGATTAGTTACCCAATAATTTATAATATTTGGAAGACCTAGCACCCCCTTCTTTAATGGTTCATACCAGAATGCTTTACTTATTCTTGCTCTCTTGACTCCATTACAATACACCTCCAGCAGCCTCTGTATTTGCTTTAATTCTTCATCCGAGAATTTAATTGGGATCATCCAAAACAAAAAATTAGTTTTTGGTAAAACTTTCATTTATATCATTGCAATTCTTCCAAACCAGTGGTGGGTTTCAAATTTTTTTACTACTTATCCTGTGGGCATGGCCTATTCTGTGGCTTAGCAGTCATGATTGGATAGGCGTGGCCAACTTGATGTCACTCACCAGGAGATGTCATGGATTGGGTAAAATGTGGTGAAGCTCACTTAACAACGCTCTTGCTTAGCAACAAAATTTTGGGCTCAATTGTAGTCATAAGTCAAGGACTCTCTGCCTTCCTCTGCATGGCAGCCTTGTCCTAGTAAACTCTTTCTCCTTTCTGGCAATTTTCCTCTCTGTTAGAGGCACCAAAATAATCCAGGCAATGAAAGGTTTCCTGCTGCAGCAGGGGGTTGGACTAGATGACCTCTGAGTAGCCTTCTAGCCCTAAATTACTGTGTTGTTTTTCTCTTTCTTTCTTTCTTTCTTTCTTTCTTTCTTTCTTTCTTTCTCCCTTACCTCTGTGGAAAGCAACCAACACCCCCCGCCCAATACAATTCTCCCAGAAAGGCTCATTCCACATGCCTGCCAGATAGATAATGATATAATAATCTTTTTTTTTAGCTTTTCATAATTTATTTTTTTAACTCTTGACTATTTTTTAGGATGCCAATTCCAAAATATTTAATACTATCTACTATTTTTAATTTGTATTTCCCTTTCAATATCTCCACTTCTTCTTTACTATGGTTATATAACATCATTTCTGATTTTTCCCAGTTTATTTGTAATACACTATATTTCCCAAACGGGCCCTTGTGATCTCTAGGCTGGAATACTGCAATGTGCTCTACATGGGGCTGCCCTTGAAGAGCATCCGGCGGCTTCAGCTAGTTCAGAACGCAGCCGCGCGAGTGATTGCGGGTGCACCTCGATTCACCCGCATAACACCCATCCCCCGCGAGCTGCGCTGGCTGCCTGTCGATCTCCGGATGCGCTTCAAGGTGCTATTAATCACCCATAAAGCCCTACATGGCAGTGGATCTGGATACTTGAGAGACCGCCTTCTGCCAATTACCTCCCTGCGACCAATAAGATCCCATAGACTAGGCCTCCTCCGTATTCCATCGGCCAGCCAGTGTCGGCTGGCAACCACAAGGAGGAGGGCCTTCTCAGCAGTAGCCCCGGCCCTTTGGAACGAGCTCCCCGTGGAGATTCGTACCCTCTCCACCGTCCAAGCCTTCCGCATAGCCTTGAAGAACTGGCTCGCCCGTCAGGCCTGGGGATAAGGATAGTTACCCCTCCCGAATGATGAACGTATGTTGCCTACCATTTTATTATATGTCTTCTATCTTGATGTTTGTGTTCCCCCCTTCCCAGTTTTATGTGAGCCGCCCTGAGTCCCCTCAGGGAAAAGGGCGGCCTACAAATTCTAATAAAACTAAAAAACTAAAAAAACTAAACTAAATTCATTCAGATGTAAATATATCTGTAGTAATTACGGGATTTTGAAATGTTAATAATGTATCATCTGCAAATAAATTTATTTTAGTTTTCTTCTGTACTCCAATCCCTTCAATCAATGAATCTTCCCTAATTGCATTTGCCAAAACCTCCATCTATAATGCAAATAGAACTGGGGATGAAGGGCAACCCTGTCTTGTTCCCCAGCTTAAGGTTGCTGTCTCTGTAACACTATCATTGATGGCTATACTTGTTTTATTCTCTGAATATAGTTGATTTATCATATGTCTACATTTTTTACCAAAACCTAACTTCTCTATTAATATCTTTAACGTAGGCCACTCCACACAATCAAAGGCCTTAAATACATCTAATGCTAATACACCTGTGTTTAATTTTTAATTTTATATAATAACCTATGTTTGATACCCTTCTTACTTTGTCTGATATTTGTCAGCCTCTTATAAATCCACACTAGTCATTTTTAATATAATTCTTTATAAATATATTTAATCTATTTGCCAATATTACTGTAAAAATGTTAGCATCCTGATTAATAAGTGATATTAGTCTATATGATCCTGGGTTTGTATGATCTTTACCTGGTTTCGCTATCAGTATTATCAAGGATTGCTTCCAGGAACATGGAACACTTTCCCCTTCCATTATTTTATTAAACATTATCTTCATCTTCGGCATCAATAGCTTTTTGAAATTTTTATAGTATTCTACACCTAATCCATCTAACACTGGTGCTTTAAATATCTTCAATTTATAAATAACTTCCACTATTTCCTTCTCTTCTTTTTGTGATTCCATTATTTCATTGTTTTCTTGAATTTTACTTTCATTCACATTTATGTCATTTTCCTTATATAGCTTTTCAAAGAATTTCTGAAATATCAACAATTTTTCTCTCATCATATTACATCTTTCTCCCTTGTCATTCTTTATTATCCTTTATTAGCTTGGGGGCTCTAGCCAACATTCTAGCATTTTTATTACTGTTTTCATAAAATTCCCCATTTAAGTATATTAGATTTTTCTGAATCTATTGTTCTATTGCAATATTTTGCAATTCTTTTTTAGCTGATAGTTATAACATAATCTTATTCTCTCTACTTTCTATATATTTACTCTTGAGTTCTCTAATTTCCTCCTCCAAACACTTTATATATTTCTCTTTGTTTTTTTATATTATAAGAATATTTTATCCCTAAACCTCGCACTACTGCTTTCATTGCATCCCATATTACATCTGTATTGCTACCTCTCTCTACTTCATATTTCTTTCAATTCCCTTTCCATTTTTTTAAAAGCTCTTTAATTTTTAAAATTCTCAAATCCATTCTCCATCTACTTGCTTGTTTATAATCACAATCTGTTTCTATATGCATAGTTACCATTGCATGATCAGATATTTTAATCATTTTTATCTCTGCTCTCATTATTTTAGATAATATTTCTGGTGTTATAAATATATAGTCTATTCTCATAAAATTTTTATGTCTACTAAAAAAATATGTATACCTTTTTTGATTACTATGTAGTTCTCTCCAGATCTTTCAATCTATTTCTACTAATAAATTTTCTTAAATCTGTATTATTTTACTTTATTTCCATTTTTGATGGATTGGATTTGTCAATCCTGCTATCCATAACCATATTATAATCACCTGCCATTATGACGTAACCTTTTTTGACTTCTTCTATTTCTTTACATACCCTATTATAAAACTCTCTTTGATTGATATTAGATGCATACAAGTTTGCTAAGGTAACCTCGTGCCCAAAAATCAATCCTTGAATTATAAGAAATCTTCCCAAAACATCATTTTTATAGTCTTTGCCATAAATTCATATCTTTTAGCTACAATGATTGCTACCCCTCTTGCTTTTGATGTACCAAATGCCTTTTCATATACATCAGCCCAGTATAACTCAAGTTCATTCACCCTTTCTTTCTTTTGATGAGTTTCTTGTAAGAATACAATATCTATTTTCTCTTTGCTAATTGATTTTTCAATTCTTACTTGTTTATATTTTTCCCCTAAGCCCTGTACATTCCATGTAGCTACCTTCAACAATTTTCCCATCAATTCCTCATATTACATATTCCCTTTAGTCTCCATTTGTACTAACATAAATCTTACAAAACTAAAACTACACAGTATACATATTACCCCAAAATGTAAATAGCCTCTTAGCCATCCATAAACATGTATAATGTCCCCCTTCTCTTCTTCAGGAGATCGTCCTTCTTTCTGCTGCATAGGGCCTCCAGGGGAGAGAAGAGGAGCCATCCATACATGGACTTCGGTCGCCCACTACCTCCCTTAACCATCTCCACTCTATTGCTACACCCAACATATATACGTATATAATCCATATCTCCTAATGTAACTATTACAAATATTTATATACTCTCTACAGCAAACTTGTAACTCCTGTTGCCTCATCCAGCCTCCCTTTCTCCCGTAGATCTTCTCCATCTCCCTTCTTGAGAATTTCAACTTCTTGTTCATTTTCTGCATCTGCTCCATGAACTCTTCCTTATTAATGATTACAAGCTCCCCTAATTTCCCCATTGCCTCCTCCTTTGTTTCAACTCTATAAAATATTCCATCATATGGAAATCTAAAAAAAACTGGATAGCCCCAGCTATAAATAATATTGTTTTTCTTCATAAGTTGACGATGCATCTCTCTCCTCCATTGTAAAGTCTCACTACTTAAGTCTGGAAAAACTTGTGTCTGATGACCCCCAAACACTATCATTGAAACACTATATTTTGTAGTTTACGCATCAGTTGTTCTTTTTTTGCGTAAGACCAAAATGTTATCACAATGTCTCTCAGATATTTTCTTCCTGATCTTTTTGGGCCGACGCTATGTATTGTAAAAATATTGTATCTTGTAAAGCCTGGGAGGATTGAGGTAGCCCAGTCCAATACTCCTTGAATCAACATTGCTTCATTTTCTTCACTTTTTTCCAGATATCTATTATCCGTAAATTTGAATGGCGCTGACGGTCCTGTATCTCAATCAAATCCTTTTTTCACCTGCTGCATCATAATCATCTGGCTTTTTAACACCCTATTATGTTCTCCAATCTGAGTCTTCACTTCTATAATATTTTGTGTAATATCCTGACTTTGTTTCACCAAATCTGTTATTGTTATATCCATATTGTCCATTTTATCATTTATTTGTTTCATATCCCCCTTTATATTTTTCTTCATTTCTCTTAATTCTTGTAAGATAATATTAAATTTGTCTGTTTGAGCCAGTGATTTCTCAGGCGATTTTTTCCTCGCTTCCATTTCTAAATCTTTTTCAACTCGAATCAGGCATAATTTTGAAGGTCTGAGGCCTGCTTTGAGTCTTTTTCAAACACTTTCCACATTTTGGTACATTTTGACATCCGACCCTCCAAAAAGAGCTCTTGACCTTTTAAACGTTTTACAGTCTATAGTCCATAAATGTCACTTACTCCTTCGTCTTTATCTTATCCTTATCAGCTTATCTCTGAGAATGCAATTTAATAAAATTAAATAAATCCAATGGCAACAGTTAACTTTATTATACACAACTTGTCCAATCTGTGTCTTAAAAATATTTAATTTCTCCAAACGTCGACACTTCAACTGGAAAAAGGGAGTAATGGGCCTTCACACACTAAACACATAAATCAGCTATTTATCTTCTCAGCTGTACTTGTTTAAACTCTTTCCAAATTCTGTCTTTCTCGGGCTTCAATTGAAGGCCCTTCCTCTCCCATCCAAAGGCCTCTCCAATTTTTAAACAAATGCTGAGGCTCAAAGCTCCTCCAAAAAAATATCCAATTCCAAATCAAATACAGTCCAATCTTCAGGAGAAAATCAAGGGAAATAATTCACATTTCATAATCTCTCAGATTTCATAATTTTTAGTTAGGTGTTATCTTTTGTAGAATCATTCTCTGCAATGGTGCAGAGGAGGCAGAAATTCAGCATCAGTTGTCCATTCTGGCAAGCTCCACTCCCATCAAGAAGCAGCAGTGAGAACTGGACATGGAACCGCTGATTGGTTCAAAATTGGGAAAGGGGTCCAGCAATACTGTCGCCTTGCCTATTTAACTTATATGCAGAGCACATCATGAGAAAGGCAAGGCTAGATGAATAAAAAGTTGGAATTAAGATTGCCGGGAGAAATATCAACAACCTCAGCTTTGCTGATGATACCACTCTAATGGCAGAAAGTGAAGAGGAACTAAAGAACCTCTTGATACAGGTGAAGAAGGAGAGTGCAAAAGTTGGCTTGAAACTCAACATTAAGAAAACTAAGATCATGGCATCTGGCCCTTTCAATTCCTGGCAAATAAATGGGGAAGAAATGGAGGTAGTAACAGATTTTATTTTCCTGGGCTCCAAAATCACCACAGATGGGAACTGCAGCCAAGAAATTAAAAGATGCTTGCTCCTGGGGAGGAAAGCTATGGCAAATCTACACAGCTTACTAAAAAGCAGAGACATCACCCTGCCAACAAAAGTGCATATAGTCAAGGCTATGGTTTTTCCAGTTGCAATGTATGGCTGTGAAAGTTGGACCATAAGAAAGGCTGAGCACCAAAGAATTGAGGCCTTTGAACTATGGTGCTGAAGAAGACTCCTGCGAGTCCCTTGGACTGCAAGGCGATCAAACCAGTCAGTCCTAGAGGAGATCAACCCTGACTGCTCTTTAGAAAGCCAGATCCTGAAGATGAAACTCAAATACTTGGCCACTTAAAGAGCAGGAAGGACTCACTGGAGAAGAGCTTAATGCCGGGAAAGATTGGCAAAAGAAGAAAGGGACAACAGAGAATGAGGTGGCTGGATGGAGTTACCAAAGCAATAGGCATGAACTTAAATGGACTCGGGGATAGTAGAGGACAGGAAGGCCTGGAGGAACGTTGTCCATGGGGTCATGATGGGTTGGACACAACTTTGCAACTAACAACAACAACAATATATGTGTATTCATCAGCCATATATTTGTTAATTCTCCCAGAAACAGGGAGAAGAGAAAAATCCTCAATCTCTAAACAGATTTTTCTTTTTGAATTTTTTCTGATTGATTATTTTATCATAATTGCAATTTTATAAGGGAGTAAAATTGTATCTTTATGCCCAAGGTTTGCTGTGTTAGATTTAAAGTTCCTGGGTTAATATACTTTTTTTCCCCCCTAGTGTAAGACTCTATCTAGTGTCTGTGATCATATAATTTCACTTTCATCTGATCCCCTCGTGTCTCAATCTGCTCACCTGGAAGTGATTCAGCTAGCAAACATCAAGCCAAGTGAAGGGCTGGTAAGATGTACACAGTTAATCAAAACTTCATCCAGGATGGAAGGAATACGTTTTCTGAATAAAATGTTTATTTGGCATATCTAGACCCTTTACTGCAAATCTGTATGAAGCAGTCAGATACACCATGGTCAGTATTGCATGTTAACAGTTATTTTATAAAATCCTTAAGAAAACAATATCAATTGAAACTATCTTTAAAGTACTGTAGTGGATTGTATTCTGTAGTTTTCTAGAATTGGTTTTCAAGTTTAAATTACAGAATACTGTAAACTTTATCGTGTCTCTGACTGATAATATATTAATAATAACTTGTAAGGTATTCTAATACTTGAAGAAATAATCCTAATTAATTCATGAAAATGCTTTCGATATATATAATGCAGTTACAAGTCTGCTTATCCAAATATATTGATATTATTGATACTGTTTTCCCCAAATATTGTTGCTTTAATTTCCTCACAGTTATGCTCCGTAAATTTGTTATAAAACAAAGAATAACACTTAATTTTTTTGGATATGTATTTGGTTTTACCTAAAATATTTTAAATCCTGAAATCATTGTTTTCTAAATTTCACAATGTCATTTGCACTCAATCTCACCTTTAATCTGCCTTCTACTGTGCTACTCTGTAGTCCCTTGTTCTAAATCTTGTATTTGTCTTAGTGTCATAGTAGCATATTAAAATCATTTTCTATTCCACCATCTGTAATTTATTCCATATGCTATATCATAATTTGATTAAAATGTCTGCACTTTCATAATTTCATTGGATGTTTGTACAGCTTTCCTACTCCAATCTATCCTTTTAGAAACGCTTTCTATGAGATGACCACATTCTCTTTTTAATTGTAAAGATACCCCCTGCCCCTGCCATTATGGGTCCGGGTAGGAGTGGGGTCGAGGCCTTCAGCTTGATGTCCTCACTGGCTTCAGTTGGCTGCTATGGAAGACCGGGTGGACCTTCCCCAATAGGCAAGGAAGCTTCAACTCCACTGTAACTGGGTCGATCACCCTGACTATGGGGAATGGACCCAAGAATGTCAGATCCAGGTTTTTGCATGGTAGTCTCAGTTTCAAATATTTGGTGCAGAGGTGCACATTTTCTCCTACCTAAAGGTCTCTGTGGTGACCTTTTCTTGTCCATATGGAGTTTCTGGGCCTCATCCACTTCTAGCAATGTCCACTTGACATCCCCCCAGGCTCCCGCAGATTATCAATCAACTTCATCAACCTGCTTAAGGAAGGGGTCTCCAAAGGGAACTCAGGGATCAGCACAAACTCCACCCGGTTCACTACTTTGAAGGGGGTATGACCAATACTGCTGTATATTGCATTGTTTTATGCCATCTCTGCAAACGGCAGAAGTTGTGCCCAATTAGTCTGCTGGTAGGTGATGTAACATCATAGGTACTGTTCCACCATTGCATTAGCTCTCTCTGTGGTCCCATTGGTGCTCTGATGGAAGACAGAGCTAAGCCTTTGTGATGACTCAATCGCTCAAACAAACTCCCTCCAAAATTTGGCTTGAATTGGACTCCTTGATCTGAGATTATCTTCCTTGGCACCCCATGTAGGCAGAAGATATGTGTCAGGAACAGTTTGGCTAGCTTGCGGGCTGAGGGTAGGCCTGGACACGTGATGAAGTAGGCTTGTTTTGAAAAAGATCTATCACTGTCCATATCACCATGTTCCTGTGCCTCTCTGGAAGTTCCACAATGAAGTCCATTGCTATTTCTTCCCAGGGACTAATGGGGTCAGCTGTCAGCCCTCGAAATGGCAAGCCTCTGGCAGACTGTCTCAGGTTGCCAGTTTTGGGGTAGAGGCTTATAAGGATAATGAAAAACATTATAGCCCCCAAAATGACAGATGCAATCATACTGGGACTCTCTTGCTAGACAAATGGGGACCAATCCTCTGGTGGCAAGGGGGTACCTGCAGGCTTAAGATAGAAAAGGGGCCCCAACCCCTTTTCCTCCAGCAAGCAGAAACACCACCCAAACAGGGCCCCCCCCCCAAAAAAATGCACACCAGAACATCTGGGAGCCACATCCGATGAAACCCCAGAGACCGAACAGATCCCAGGGGAATATCAGGACCTCGTAGAAGTATTCAGCGAGGCAGAATGCAACATTCTGCCCCCCCCCCCACCGTGAGGCAGATTGTGCCATCGAAATCATCCCCGGGGCAAAACTACCCAAACCCAATCTGTATGCCATGACACCCTGGGAAATGCAAGAAATGTGCAAATACATAGACAAAAACCTAGCACGAGGGTTTATCGAGCCAGCCAAGCCACGGGTTGCAGCGCCAGTCCTCTTCAAAGATAAAAAAGGCGGAACTATGAGGCTGTTTGTGGACTTTTAGGGGAATAAATGCCGCGTGCATACACAACCTATACCTACTCCCCCTCATGAAGGACATGCTATATCACCTGGCCAAGGGAAAAGTGTTTACCAAACTAGACCTCAGAGAAGCATACTACCAAGTACGGATCAGGGAAGGAGATAAGTGGAAAACAGCATTCAATTGCCCCCTAGGGAGTTTCCAATTCAAAGTGATGCCTTTCAGACTGCAGGGAGCCCAAGTGGTGTTCATGCAGTTAATAAATGAGGTGCTGCATGAGCAACTCTACAAGGGGGTCCTTGTCTACCCTGATGACATCCTCATCTACACGGAGACCATGAAAGACCACATACCCCTGGTCTGACAGGCACTGGAAAAACTTCCGGCAGCCAACCTGTACATCAAGCTATCAAAATGTGAATTCCACCATGCACGGCTAGACTACCTGGGTTACCAAGTGTCAAATGAGGCAATAGAGATAGACCCAGACAAAGTACAAACCGTCCTAGACTGGCAAACCCCTTGCACCCTCAGACAGCTACAAAGCTTCCTGGGGTTCATGAATTTTTATAGGCAATTCATCCCTTCCTTTGCAAAGATTGCTAAACCCATGACACACCTCCTAAAGACAGGGAGCCCAGGAACAAAACCTCGTCCAGGACAACGGTGGGACCTATCCTGCCAAGAGACATTCGAAATGTTAAAAACAAGAAAAAGTTTAAGCAAACAATTGGTCCATTGCTGGGAGAAAGTGGCAAGAAGATGACAAGCAACAGGGAGAAAGCAGAAGTATTTAACTCATTTTTTGCATCTGTCTTTACACAAAGGGAAAAAACAGTCCAACCTATCAAAAACAGCACCACACAAATCAGATTAGGAACACAAGTTGAAATAGGGAAGAAAATGGCAAGTGAGCACCTGTCTACCCTAGATGAGTTCAAATCACCAGGACCGGATGGATTACACCCCAGGGTTCTGAAGGAGCTGGCAGACGAGATCTCAGAACCATTGAATTATATCTTTCAGAGATCCTGGAGCACCGGGAAACTGCCAGAGGACTGGAAAAGAGCTGATATAGTTCCCATGTTCAAAAAAGCAAAAAAAAAAAAAAAATAGATCCAGAAAACTACAGACCTATCAGCCTGACCTCAATACCAGGGAAGGTTCTGGAAAAGATAATCAAGCAATGAATCAGCAAACACCTAGAAGTAAACAAAGTAATACCCAAAAGCCAACATGAGTTTGTCAAAAACAGATCATGCCAGATTAATCTTATTGCATTCTTTGATAAAGTAATAAAATTAGTGAACCAGAGGAATGCTGTTGATATAATTTACATGGAGTTCAGTAACTCATTTCATAAAGTAGACCATAAGCTACTACTGGAGAAAGTAGAAAAAAGGAATTAGACAGCATCACCACCAGATGGATTTGTAACTGGCTGACCAACCGCACTGAACATGTAGTCCTCAATGGAACTGCATCTACATGGAGGGAAGTATGCAGTGGAGTACCCCAAGCCTCTGTTTTAGGCCCAATACTCTTCAACATCATCAATGATTTGGATGAGGGAATAAATGGGGAACTCATCAAATTTGCAAATGACACCAAGCTGGCAGGAATAGCCAACACTCCAGAAGATAGGCTTAAGATACAGAAGGATCTTGACAAACTTGAACATTGGCCACTATTGAATAAAATGAAATTCAATGGTGAAAAGAGTAAGGTTCTACATTTAGGCAACAAAAATGAAATGCACAGGTACAGAATAGGTGGTACCTTGCTTAATAGTAGTAACTTTGAGAAGGATCTTGGAA
Source organism: Thamnophis elegans (assembly GCF_009769535.1). Lineage (NCBI taxonomy): Eukaryota > Metazoa > Chordata > Lepidosauria > Squamata > Natricidae > Thamnophis > Thamnophis elegans. Next base: position 18,844,827 of record NC_045551.1, on the reverse strand, counting down.
TCCTATTGGACAACCATTTAAATATGAGCCAGCAATTTGCAGCAGCTGCCAAAAAAGCCAACACGGTTCTAGGCTGCATAAAGAAAGGGATAGAATCAAGATCACTTGAAGTGTTAATACCACTTTATAATGCCTTGGTAAGGCCACACTTGGAATACTGCAGTTTTGATCGCCATGATGTAAAAAAGATGTGGAGACTCTAGAAAGAGTGCAGAGAAGAGCAACAAAGATGATTAGGGGACTGGAGACTAAAACATATGAAGAACGGTTGCAGGAACTGGGTATGTCTAGTTTAATGAAAAAAAGGACTAGAGGAGACATGATAGCAGTGTTCCACTATCTTAGGGGTTGCCACAAAGAAGAGGGAGTCAAACTATTCTCCAAAGCACCTGAGGGTAAAACAAGAGGCAATGGGTGGAAACTAATCAAGGAGAGAAGCAACTTAGAACTGAGGAGAAATTTCCTGACAGAATAATTAATCAGTGGAACAGGTTGCCTCCAAAAGTTGTGAATGCCCCAACACTGGAAGTCTTTAAAAAGATGTTGGCTAGCCATTTGTCTGAAACGGTATAGGGTTTCCTGCCTAGGCAGGTGGTTGGACTAGAAGACCTCCAAGGTCCCTTCCAACTCTGCTATTGTATTATTGTATTATATTGAAACACTAAAAGAAATGTTTGCAAAGGAACCGGTGCTGAAGCATTCTGACCTGAGCAACCCTTCATGATCCAAACAGACGCCAGCGACATGACAGTGGGAGCAGTGCTACTCCAAAGAAACAGCCAAGAAAACTTACAGCCCTGCGCCTACACCTCCCACAAGCTCACAGACACAGAGAGATGATGGGTTGCATGGGAAAAGGAGGCCTTCACGGTGAGATGGACACTGCTAACCTGACAACACCTGTTGGAAGGCGGCCAGAAACCACAAAACTCTGGAGGCTCTCAGGACCCCACAGAAATTATCACCCAAACACGTTCAATGGGTTAAATTTCTTCAACCATTTTGACTTCGTATTAAAGCACATTTCAGTGGGAAGGAACTTTCTAGCTGACACCCTCTCCTGCATGCTCCAGTACAAATGCGAACATGAGCAGGTAGTGGATGCCATCATTCCCCCTACTCAAATAGCTACCCAAGTGACCACCAGATGACAACGCCATGACCGGCAAGACCAACCAGCAAGCGATCTAACCACGGGACTCAAAACTGAACTGCTAGCAGACCCCTGGTTCTGAAACAACCAACACATCTTAACAAAAAGAGATGACCTTGCATGAAACGGGACAAAATCCTATGTCCCAGAATCCCTATGCACCCTAATTCTCCAGAGGAGCCACAACACCAAACCGGCAGGCCACTTTGGGTTCCTAAAGACTTTACACTTAACCTGGAGGCAGTTCTGGTGGTCTGGCAAAAAGAAAGATATGGACAGTTACGTGAAAAATTGCACCACAATGAAGAGACGACTGGGAAACCTCCCCAGACAGCTGCAACCAGTAGAAGAACGAACGAAGCCGTGGAAGGAGATTGCAATGGACTTTATTGTAGAGTTGCCAAAAAGTGAGGAAAACATGGTGATTTGGACAATAATAGACCTATTCTCCAAACATGCACACTTTATATCCTGCAGTGGACTACCCTCAGTGCACCAGCTGACCAAACTTCCTGAAGCACATCTACTGCCTGCATGGAATACCTCAAAGAATTATCTCAGACAGTGGGGTCCAGTTCGTGGCTAAGTTCTGGAGGGAGTTCCTGCAGTCCATTGGGTCATTCCAAAGCCTTAGCTCAGCTTTTCACTCAACACCAAGGGGCGGGGGCAGAGAGACTGAACTTCATGGTAGAGCAGTTCCTGAGGGGCTACATGAACGATCAGCAGTCCAATTGGGCAGACCTTCTGTCTTTTGCTGTGTGTCAGAAGTGGAACACACAGCCCTCTCTGTGGGCATGCACATCATTGCCAACTGCTGTTTCTGGTTCTGTTGTGTGCATGCGTGCCAGCCAGCTGCTCTCTTCCAGGTTCTGGTACATGCACTGGAACCCAAAAGAGAGCAGCAGGGTGGCACACTTGCAGATGATGAAACCCAGAAGAGCAACTGGCTGCTACATTCATGCACACTTGCCAGCTGCTCTCTTCCAGGTTCTGGTGCTTCGGCGTGAACACCCACACTCCAATTTTAGCAGTGCCAAAAAGGTTAACAATCACTGAAACTATGGCTTTATATATATAGAAACTTGGCTAGGGTATTCATCCAGCTGGCTAGGTCCCAGATTGCAGTTCTAGTCCTGTTCATAAAACAGAAGGATGGGACACTAAGGCTGTGTGTGGACTTTAGGGGGATCAATGGAGTGTGCAGCAAAAATACATATCCACTCCCTCTCATGAAGGACCTGCTGTCCTGTTTGACCGAGGGTCATATTCTCACCAGCTTGAGGGAGGTATATTACCAGTCTGGATCATGGAAGGGGACATGGAAAATTGCTTTCAACTGTCCCCCAGGAAGTTATCCATTCAGAGTAATGCCATTTGGCTTGCAAGGAGCTCCAGCAGTGTTTATGCAATTAATTAATGATGTCTTGCACTAGCATTTATATAAAGGAATACTTGTATATCTTGATGACATCCTGACACCAAAACCATGGATGAGCATGTCCAGTTGGTGCGCAGCATCCTGGAAAAACTCTTGGTGGCAAATTTCTACGTAAAGTTGTCCAAATGCTAGTTCCACCACCGGTTGGACTACTTAGGATATTGTGTGTCGAACACTGGGGTGGAGATGGATCCAGCAAAGGTGCAAGTGGTTATGAACTGGCAGGTCCCTAAGATTTGCAAGCAATTGCAAAATTTCCTAGTATTCACAAATTTTTACCGGAAATCCATCCCTTTGTTTGCATGGGTGGCCCTACCACTAACCAACCTTCTTAAGACAAAGCACACAATGGGGAAAATAAGACCCAATCAACCACTACAATGGATAATGGTATGTCAAAGAGCCTGTTGATGCTGTTTTCTTAGGAGCCTACCCTAAAACATCCAGATCTGGAGCAAGCATTTGTGGTCCAAGCTGATACTAGCAACATGGCCGTGGGAGCTGTCCTTCTCCAAACTAACAAGCAGGGTAATCTCCAACCGTGTGACTATACATCACAAACTCGACACCGAAAGACAGTTGGCGATATGGGAAAAGGAAACCTATGCAGTGTGATGGGCACTGATGACATGGCAGCATCTGCTGGAGGGGAGTCATGTATCCTTTGAAGTGTGGACGAATCACAAGAACTTGAAGCCCAACTCCATGCAAGTTGTCCCCCAAACAGTTCAGGTGGATATAGTATTTTAAATGCTTCCACTTTACTCTGAAGTATATTCCTAGGGGGAGTAATTTTCTAGAGATGCCCTATCAAGGATTCTACAGTACAATAGTGGATGGGGAGACATAGTTCAAGCTATTATACCTCCTCTGTAATCCATGGCACAAGCCACAACCCAAGAGCAGGCAATGCAACAATGAAATGGGACTGGATGAGATGACCTGCTCCTTGAAGGCGGCTCTGCCCACCAACCTATGGTTTCAGGAGAACTGGCAGATGTTAACCCAGACAGATGGCCTGGTGTGGAAGGGGAGAAAATTATATGTTCCTCACACCCAGCGGAAGGCTGTGCTGCAGCAGTGCCTTGATGCAAAGTCAGCTAGTCACTTTGGGTTCCTAAAAACCCTACACCTGGTCAACCATCAATTTTGGTTGCCAAAATTGAAAAAAGACCTAGAGGGATTTGTCCGGAGCTGTACAATCTGTGCAACAATGAAAAATTACCAGAGAAACCACCTGGCCTCTTACAACTGTATCTAATACCACTCGACCATGGGAAGAAATAACCATGGATTTTATCATAGAGCTCTCTGAGAGTAATGGAAATACTGTTACATGGACAATTATTGACCTATTCTCAAAGCAAGCCCACTTTGTGGCTTGTCCGGGCCTCCCATCAGTATGTAAGTTGATGAAGATGTTCATCACCCACATATACCACCTCCATGGGATCCCATGGAGGATCATCTTGGACCAGGGAGTGCAATTCACAGCCAAATTTTGGTGGGAGTTTTTTAGAATGATTGGGTCATCTCAAGGCCTGAGTTACATATTCCATCCAGCTACCAAGAGAGCCAATGCCATGATTGCGCAATACATCAGATGCTATGTAAATTATGGACAGACTAATTGGGCTGACCTCCTATCCTTCGCAGAAGTAGCATACAACAACAGCAGCAGTGCACAGCAGCACATGGTTCATCCCATTCAAAGTGGCCAATGGGATAGAGCTTGTCCCCATTCCTGAGTACCCTCGGGTCTGACAGAGTGGATGGACAACATGCAAATGGTATGGGAGGAGGTGAGAGTAGCATTAAGGAAGGTGGCAGAGACCCAAAAGGTCCAGGCCAACAAGAAGCGGAGCCCCCAGAACCCATTCTGATTTGGCAAGGAGGTATACCTCTCCACCAAATACCTATGTCTGAAGATGTCCTACCATAAACTAGCCCCTAAATTTCTGGCTCCATTTCCATTAGTCCATATAATCAACTCAGTCAGATTGGAACTGAAGCTCCCTCATCTATTGGAGAGAATACACCCAGTATTCCACAGTAGTCTGTTGAAACATGTAACCTCAGAGGTACGTGGTATCCCAAAGCATGAACTTGGGGCCATTCAAGTGGGGGAGAGGTGCACTATGAGGTTGAGCGGACCTAGATTCTTGCATTCATGGGGGGGGGGGATACAATACTTGGTACAGTGGAATTGGTATCCCCTGTCAGAGGCATCTTGGGTGAGGAGTCAGAAGCACCCTCAAAAACCAGACAAGAGTGATTGTGTGGGACCCTGTGCAATAGGCAACTAATTGTGGTCTTTGCTTATCTTCTAGATGCCATGTCCATGGTAGAGGGGAGCCGCCTGTCAACCCTTGAAATGGTGAGCCTCTGGCGGACCATCTCAGGGTTGCCATTTGGGGGGGGGGGTAAGTTTACTGGGCTAATGAAAAACAGTGTATTCATGGCATGGGAGGTTGACGACAAAGAAGCAGCCGGCCAACAATCATCTGGAGCACAGGCTGGCAGAAGAAAGAACTAGGCCCCACAGGAAGATTCCAGGCCTCTCAAGAAGTATTATAGCCATGTAGGTGGGCAGGCGTGCATGGTGGAAGGTTAAATTGGTGGAAAAGCAGCAATGGTTATTGCTGCCTTTGTTTTGGTTGATATGTGCTGATGTTTCCAGGCCTGCAAGAATTAAAAGCAGTTAATCGAACCTTTTATTTTTGTTTCTTGGTTTTGGAGTCAGAACAGTGACATTGGATAGCAATTATAGGAGACCTGGAGGCCATCCCAGCCTCTTTTTCATGGTGGCACAAGCCTTGATATCTCTCTTCATCTGTGGCCACCAGAACTGCCTATTGACCAGGTGTAACATCCGAAGTGACATCCGAAGTGACCGGCTTGCCTGACATCATGGCAATGTTGTAGGACCTGTGTTTGCAATACACCAGGAATGTACAGTTTAGTACCCTTCCATGCTAACCTCTCCCTGTGGGTTAACAACTATTGGTTCCTTAGGAACCAGGGGTCAGTTAATAATGTGGTTTTCAGGATTTGGGTCAGATCATTTGCTTCAGATCCTGCCCCTCCCTTAGCTTGTCAGCCAGCTACAATTTTCGCAACTGGCTGGGACGGAGGAATGATCACAAGTACTACTTCCTCCTGACTGCTTTTGTATTGCAGCAACCAAGGACAAGGCATCCACTAAGAAGTTCTTGATAAGAAGTTATTTTAAAGAAAATTGAAAGCTCCTGAAGTACTGTGCCTATCACACTTGTTTTGGCAATAACTTCCATATGGCCTGTAAGGTCCATCCACATCTTGAACAGCACTATATGCCACTTCAGGAAATGTTGCCATGTCAGCAGCACCCAACGCACTGAGAATAATTCTTTTTCCAAAATTGCCCACCTTTGTTCTGTGGCGGTGAGCTTCCTGGAGATATATCTGCATGGTTGCAACTTGCCTTTGTTGTTGTGCTGCAAAAGGATGGTTCCAACAGCTATGTCTCTTGCACAAGCCTGGATGATGAAGGGTTGGTTGGGTGTCTGAGGATCAGCTCCTGGGTGAACAGGGCCTTCAGAGTTTCAAAGGCCCAAAGGCACTCCATAGTCTACTGGAGGGGTTGATTGGGACAATGCTCAGTTGCGGCAGGTTTAGTTTTTAGTAAGTTGGTGAGTGGCAGAGCTACCTGGGCAAACAAGGGAATGAACTGTCTATAGAAGTTCACGAACCCCAGGAAACTCGGCAACTGCATATGCATCCTGAGTGCCTGCCATTTCAGGACAGCTTTCACTTTTGCGGGATCCATCTTCACCCCCACGCCAGAAATCCAGTACCCCAAATAGTCCAAACGGGTCTGGTGGAATTCGCACTTGGATAGTTTTATGTACAAATATTCTGCAGTAATTTTTCCAACACCTACTATACTAGTTAGATATGTTCATCCATTGTCACAGTATATACTAGAATATCGCCCAAATAAACCACCACCCCCTTGTTCAGGTGCTCATGCAGCACCATGTTGATGAGGTTCATGAACACCACAGAGGCCCCTTGCAACCCAAACAGCATCACCTTTAAGTGATAGCTCCCCAGGGGGCAGTTGAAGGCAGTTTTCCACTCGTCCCCATCCCTTATGCGAACCCTATACTATGCCTCCCGTAAGTCCAGTTTAGTGAAGATTTTGTCCCTAGCCAGGTGGACCAACATGTCCTTCATCAGGAATAGCAGGTACATATTTTACCCACAGACCACGTTTATGCCCCTAAAGTCCACACACAAATGCATTGATCCATCTTTTTTCCCTTAAACAATACAGGGGCGGTGGTCTTGGAGCATGCCAGCTGAATGAACCCTCTGACCAGGTTCATATCGATGTAGTATCACAGCTCCTCCATCTCCCAGGGTGCCATTGAATAAATCTTGGGTTTGGGCTATTTTGCCCCGGGGATGATCTCAATGGCACAGTTAATTGGATGGTGGGGAGGCAGAACATCTCATTTCTTTTCACTAACATGTCCACTAAGTCCATGTACACAGAAGGGTAGGGAAGGCTCTCCATTTTCTGGAGCCTCACAGCTCTGGCATAGGTCCTCTTCCTACAGACCTGCTCTGCAGTGGAGAAAGGGGACCCTGGCCTATCCTCAGCCTCCTGGAGCCTGCCACCACTTGTCCAGCTATGCCAAGCCCAGGATCACCACTTCAATCATTCTGGGTCATTCTTGCAAGGCTTCCAACAGTAGACTGGTATCCCCCAACTCCCAAGCATTCTCGCTATAAAGATTCACTACCCAGTCTGCAGCTTCCCCCTCCAATGCCTCCATCACCACGACCCCAGTGGCTGGGGTATAAGTGGGCAAAGCGGTTCAGGTGACTAACAACCTGGCTCAGGAACAGAGACAACCTGGTGGGCTCATCATCAAAGGTAGCCCTCAGGTGTGGTGGCTCCAGGGGCATGACTGGGCTGCCAATAGCCTATAGGGGTCCCTTGGCCAGAAGAAGCCAAGCCAGACAGCTGATGCAGGCCCTCCAGGGGGCAGCTCTTGCTACTGACCCGGGGGAACTGGCTGCTGTCTCATCCACTGGGACAGTCTGTTAACCTTGCCATATTTTCAGTATGTAGTCCATTTCGTAGTTTTGGTTCTGCTGATGCTAACCCCGTCACCACTTCCCTCACCGACTGGGGTTCCTGGAACTTGTTGTAGCTGGTGTCCAGGCTGAGCCTTGGGCTGGCTAGGCAGAACCATATAGGTAGGATAACCGGTTTCTGATGAGGTGATGGCCTTTAAAGCAGCTGCCTCTCCCCCGGTTCCTAACATTTTTCCCCTAAAAAATAGCAACAAAACATTTGTACAGAATAGGAAGATGAATCCCCATTGCAAATTTTAAAGATTTTGGAGTTATATTTTGCTGCTTAATGAAAAGAATTATGTCTAGTAGTAACAAAATACCCAGATCCATAGCTTCAAAATCCAGAATGGGACATTTCACCACAGTCAATTCACCACAAGGCAACTTACCATAGCCAACTCTCCATGGAACAATTTAACAATTCAATTATTTAAAATAAACATTATTTTATTTTTTGTCATTCACATTTCATTTTGTCCCTTCTTTTGTTCCTTTCCTTAATTATTCTATTCCACTATTTCTTTGATATTGGTGTAACTCTTGTCCTGCAGTGAGTTTTCCCGTGGCAAGTTGGCTGTATCTAGTTGTCCCATGATGAGGTCACTATGGCAAGGTGGCTGCAGCGAATTGTTATAGATCCCCCAAATCAAGAGCCCATTAAAACTAAAAGGAGGGAAAACAAAGGAGAAATTATCTGCAAGGCAATTATCAAGAAATAAGACACCAAAGGAAGTTCAGCAAGAACTGTATAAAATCATATTGCAGAATTTCCTAAATACACATTTAAAAAAATAAAAAAACAAAATGGCAGTTTTTATGGACAGAAAATAAATACGAAATTTTAACTATATAATCAAGAGCAAACAATCCTTTATCTTGGAAGCCATTTAACTATTGGTATAAAATAATATGGAGGACAAAAGATTTAGGCCAAATCTTAGTTATTTTAAACTATATCCCTGCAAATTGTCTGTGTAATATAAAACAGAGGGCATTTTCTTCTAATGGATACTTGCAGTTTTTAAAAAAAAAAATCAGACATATAACTTTACAATAGAATAACAGAGTTGGAGGCGACCTTGGAGGTCTTCTAGTCCAACCCCCTGCCTAGGTAGGAAACCCTATACTGTTTCAGACAGATGACTATCCAACATCTTCTTAAAGACTTGCAGTGTTGGGGCATTCACAACTTCTGGAGGCAAGCTGTTCCACTGATTAATTGTTCTAACTGTCAGGAAATTTCTCCTCAGTTCTAAGTTGCTTCTCTCCTTGATTAGTTTCCACCCATTGCTTCTTGTTCTACCCTCAGGTGCTTAGGAGAATAGTTTGACTCCTCTTCTTTGTGGCAACCCCGAGATATTGGAACACTGCTATCATGTCTCCCCTAGTTCTTCTTTTCATTAAACTAGACATACCCAGTTCCTGCAACCGTTCTTCATATGTTTTAGTATCCAGTCCCCTAATCATCTTTGTTGCTCTTCTCTGCACTCTTTCCAGAGTCTCCACATCTTTTCTACATTGTGGCGACCAGAACTGAATGCAGTATTCCAAGTGTGGCCTTACCAAGGCATTATAAAGTGGTATTAACACTTCACGTGATCTTGATTCTACCCCTCTATTTATGCAGCCTAGAACTGTGTTGGCTTTTTTGGCAGCTGCTGCACACTGCTGGCTCATATTTAAATGCTTGTCCACTAGGACTCCAAGATCCCTTTCATAATTACTACTACTGAGCAAGGTACCACCTATTCTGTACCTGTGCATTTCTTTTTTGTTGCCTAAATGTAGAACCTTACTCTTTTCACCATTGAATTTCATTTTATTAGATAGTGCCCAATGTTCAAGTTTGTCAAGATCCTTCTGTATCTTAAGCCTATCTTCTGGAGTGTTGGCTATTCCTGCCAGCTTGTTGTCATCTGCAAATTTGATGAGTTCCCCATTTATTCCCTCATCCAAATCATTGATGAAGATGTTGAAGAGTACTGGGCCTAAAACAGAGCCTTGGGGTACTTCACTGCATACTTCCCTCCATGTAGATGCAGTTCCATTGAGGACTACATGCTGAGTGCAGTTGGTCAGCCAGTTACGAATCCATCTGGTAGTGATGCTATCTAACCCACGTTCTTCTACTTTATCTAGTAGTAGGTTATGGTCTACCATCAAATGCCTCACTGAAGTCCAAGTAAACTATATCGACGGCATTCCTCTGGTTCATTAATTTTGTCACATTATCAAAGAATGCAATAAGATTAGTCTGGCATGATCTGTTTTTGACAAACCCATGTTGGCTTTTTGGCTATTACTTTGTTTGCTTCTAGGTGTTCGCTAATTTGTTGCTTGATTATCTTTTCCAGAATCCTTCCTAGTATTGAGGTCAGGCTGATAGGTCTGTAGTTTCCTGGATCTATTGTTTTTCCTTTTTGAAGATGGGAACCACATCAACTCTTTTCCAGTCCTCTGGTAGTTCCCCGGTGTTCCAGGATCTCTGAAAGATATAATTCAGTGGTTCTGAGATCTCATCTGCCAGTTCCTTCAGAACCCTGGGGTGTAATCCATCCAGTCCTGGTGATATGAACTTGTCTAGGATAGACAGGTGCTCACTTACCATTTTCTTCCCTATTTCAATTTGTGTTCCTAATCTGATTTTTGTGGTGCTGTTTTTGATAGGTTGGACTGTTTTATCCTTTTGTGTAAAGACAGATGCAAAACATGAGTTAAATAGTTCTGCTTTCTCCCTATTGCTTGTCACCTTCTTGCCACTTTCTCCTAGCAATGGACCAATTGTTTCCTCAACCTTTTTCTTGTTTTTAACATGTTGGAAGAAGCTTTTTTTTTTTGTTAATTTTTACTTTTGTGGCAAGCCTTTCTTCATTGTGAGCCTTAGCTTTCCTCACTTCATCTTTACTGGCTCGGGCTATTTGCTGATATTCTGCCTTAGTTATGTCCCCCTCTTTCCACTTTTTATACTTATCTTTTTGTCTTTCAATTTGTCAGAGAGTTTTTTATGCAGCCATGCTGGTTTCTTTTGGGAGCTGTTGTTTTTCTTCTTCATTGGTATTGTGCTAGACTGGGCATTTGTAATCTCATTTTTCAAAATTTCTCAAGCTTCTTGAGTTGTTTTCCCCTTGAGGATTCTTATCCATGGATTTTTTCCTAAGCTCTCTTAAAGTCCAAGACTCTAATTTGACTTTGTTCCACTATTTGTGTTTGCATAATGTTGAATTCCAATATTGCATGGTCACTTGCCCCCAGGGTTCCTGTGGCTTCAACACCTTCTATCATTTCCTCTCTGTTAGTGAGAATTAAGTCCAATATGGCTGATCCCCTTGTTCCCTTCTCTACTTTTTGGGAAACAAAGTTGTCTGCTGGGTTTGTTAGGAACCTGTTGGATCTTCCACTTGGTGCAGAGTTTGTTTCCCAGTTGATGTCAGGGTAGTTAAAATCTCCCATTACTATTGTGGTGTGCTCCCTACATACCTTAGTTAGCTGACTAGCAAAAAGTTCATATACTTCCTCTTCTTGGTTGGGTGGCCTGTAGTATAGACCTATGGCGATGTCATTTCCCCCCAACCTTTAATATTGACCCAAATGCATTCATGATAGTTCTCATCATTGTTGTGCTCTATTTCTGTAGAGATGTAGTTATTTCTTATATATAGTACAACTCCACCTCCTCTTTTATTTGGTCTATTTCTTTTAAATAATTTAAATCCTTCTAGCTGTATGTTCCATTTGTCGGTTTCATCCCACCAAGTTTCTGTAATGGCAATAATATCGTATCTGCCCTCTTTTACTTGAATTTCTAATTCGCCCTGTTTATTTCTCATACTCTGTGCATTAGTGTATAGACATTTGAGTCCATTTTGATTGACCTTGTGTTTACTGTCTACATAAACTGTGTTATGCCAGACTGCCCCTATTTTCTTGCCACTTGTATGATTCATGCACATAGTATGGCTATCACTATAAAATGCTTGGTTTTGCTTGACAGCAGGAGTGATAATCTTTCCCGCCCAAACATCTATGTTACATGCACTTATAACCCTATGAATTTTAGTTTGCTGGGGACAGAAATGTTCTGTATCTATTAATTCTCTGTCCCCACTGTTCAGTTTAAATGTTTATCCAGAAAATCTGTGAATTTAATGCAAAATAACCCAGTCCCTTTCTTGCATGGGTGCAAATCATATCTTTTGTACAGTTTTTCATTGGACCAGCTGCAGGCATCATGACTAATAAAACCAAAGCCTTCCCTTTTACACCACTCCTTTAGCTACACATTAAACTCTGCTACACGGTGGCCCTTCCCTTTTTGTTCCTTATATACTGGTAAAACCTCTGAAAAGATAAGCCTACAACCTATACTATTAAGTTCATACCCCAAGTTCTGGAAATCATTCTGCACAGAAAGTACATCTTTCTGGGACAGATCATTAGTGCCAAGATGTATAATAGCATCAACGTCACAGTCCTTACTTGCATTCTTGACTATCTTAAAAATACGCCTCTTGTCTCTGCTGGCAGTAGCACCTGGCAAACACGTGACCTCTTTTAAAACCTCCATATCTTTTCCTAAATTTACATCCCTTACGATTAAATCACCAACCAGAAGGTGACTTCTCTTTTTGCATACCTTGCTCTTCTTCTGCGACTGATGTGTGATACCTGGTTCCCCATTTCGCCTTTTTGAAGAAAGTTCTTCATTTTGGACCACGATCCCCTGCTTATTTGAGTCATCATTATCACAACTACCTTGACCTATCTCTTTAGTGTCCCCATTAAAGTCAGCAAGGGCACTATATCTGTTTTGCTGGGTCACAGCAAAAGCTTTGTGTTTATGGTTCACAGCTCTCAACCTGCCAAATCCCACGGTTGTCCAGACTGCTCTTCTCCTGCAAGATCTTTATGGTAGAGAGAGCTGATAGCATGATATCTCCATAGAGTGGAATGGCTGAAGTAGCCACCTAGTTTCTGCTTGGAGAGCACAGATTAGAGATTCTAGATAGGTAATCTGTCTATGTAGACTAGTAATTTGTTTACAAAGGGGACAGTATCCAAATTTGAAATGAGTACTGCAAAAGACAGGTGCAAAACAGCTATTACATTGAACTAAGCCAGTCATTTTGAAATAAAATAAAACCACAATCTCAAGCACACTAATCCAGAATGTATTATTGCTATTTTGGTTTATAGATATATGATTCACGCGCTGTAAGGCGTGGGCCCCCACCTCAGTCTCTTTGTCTCTCTGACTCACCCCTTATATCCAGCAGCTCCAATCCCAGCTTCAGGAAGGTTCAAATGATATGGAGTTAAACTTTGTTAAATAACTTTGTTATTTAAGACAGAACAACAAAAAGGTTGATGATAATAGTAACATTAAAAAAAATCCCACAAAGAATGGAGCTAGTTAAAAAAACCTCCTTAAAATTAAAGTAGACTAAAAATATATTTAACCAAGATAATTTGATATATGAAGCTAACTTCTTCAGGAAAAGAATTTGACAGGGTTCAATAAAAGGAAGTATTAGAGTTTTTTATGGGACATATTGAAGTGTTCTTAAAGCAGATTTTAAATAATGGTGCAAATTAAGAAAATTTAATCATTTTCATCAAAGAACAACTAAAAGTAAATCCAGACTTAATCATTTGAGAGTCTTGTTTATTGAAAAAAGTTGGAGACTAATTATAATTATGTGTGATGATACATAGAAATACTTTTTTCAAAGTTGTTACCACACCTTCCTTAGAATTTCTCTCCCCCATCAAAAGGAGAGCCAATTATATCTAGTCATTTCTATTTACCAGGAATATAAAAGCACAAATAAATTGCTGCTTTAGGTCAACTGATCATAATCATGAGTTCAACAGAGTAAAACTGGAAATCAGCTTCTTCACCTGGCACGCTAGACCTATCTACCAATTATGCATTCAAAAATATTAAAACCATAGAGACAGACTGGATCTCTCATTTAAGAAATGTATCAATGAGTACTGTAAATAATAGAATGGAGAAATATAACCTACATTTGTATCAGCATGAATTTGGAAGTTTATATTCACTGTAGGCTTTATATTCATTTGAACATTTGGAAACATTGTAAATTATAAATACAAGCTTTTTCAGTAAAGTTCATAGAATTAAGGTATTTTATGGTATGTCTTAAATATTAATTTTAAAAGAAATTTAATCTATTGAGAATTTTACTAAATTTCAGTGTTGAATTATATGTATCAACTGATTATACATCAATTTCACACAGTTCTTGAATCAAATTTATAACTTTGCAAAATAAATGCTTACATATATTAGAAACCTTTTTATTGATCTGGGTGAGATGTAAGACCCAAATAATTTAATCCTCACAATACAAAAACAAGTCTGGTTCACAATTCAAAGGTTTATTGCAGAAAAATGAAAAGCGATTGCAAGTCCCTTCCCAAATGAATTGAATTCAAGGAGTGCAAAAAAACAGTTTTCAAGCTATACAATTTATACCCCCTAAACATTGCATGCCACGCCTAAGAATAAGCCCTCCCCATCTCCCAGTGATTCTTTTAAGTCATTTTATACTACAAAGGGTCAGCATGACCCTTCCTGCAGAACCCAGTTATCTTATCTTTGTTTCCTTACAGTTCGCCCTAGGCGGCGGATGTTCCTATCTAACCAAATGGTGGCCCTGTCTCAGACTTATGTTCCTGTTTTTCAGAGGAGTTTTAGCAAGTCAATGTGTATTGTCTTTACTGATTACATTTTGTAGTTAATTTGCAACAGGAAGAATTTTATAGCTTATTGATACATTAAACACTTTTATAAAAGAGTAACTTATTATTTATTTCCTTCAATCCTTTTAGTACTGTAAGTAAATAGTTGAGGGGTTATGATTTGAAATGCTTTATAATAATTCCCTGTTGAATAATTACCTATTTTTTGTTTCAATCAGCATATATTTCAATGGACATGTTTATTAAAACATTATATATTAAATCCTGTGAAATCAGTACATTCTTCTTATTTTATTGAAGAATTCACCCATTTTTTATCATGAAAAGATGGCCTTGCCTTTTACAATCTTTCTTCATTTTCTTTCATGGTGACTTCTTGAAACTTTGGATTTTTAAAAACGTTAAGATATTACTTCAATAATTATGGGAAACCCTATATAGCTTCCTGTTAGCATGAAACCATATGTTGTGTAGTATAAAATGATTGACACATCTGAGAAGTGTGCCTGATTTGATTCAGTACACATCTGGATTTGCCCAGTATTTTTGTCTGCCTTTATGGTTTATAAAGGTGTACCTATAGATTGCACTTATAAAAGTGAGACTATGTTTCCCACTCCAGGGTAGTACATGCTGCCATATGGAATTATTTTAAATAATTTTATGATTCATTAGAGTTGTTGCTTGAAGATTGAGAATATGCTTCATATCACACAAATCTAAGTCAGATGATGAATCATTACAAACAAATGAATAGCATCCAAAGATAGTTGCCATAAATTTAAAATAATTTACATCTAATATACATTAATCTTGGTTGTTTTTTCAGGAATGGGATGGAATCACTTTTTTAAAAAATATTCAGAGTAGTATTCTATTGTATAACTCAATTGTTAGCAGATGAATTTTAGATAGATGAGAAATGTATGTTGGATGATAGTATGGAAAAACTTTTGAAATTCTTTTCCCATGATGTCTTTTTCTTAGGGCATGTACATTAAATCTACATATGATGGTCTCCATGTAATTACTGGAACAACAGAAAATGTAAGTATTGATAATACTTTTTGCTGAGGTGTGGAGCGTTTTTAAATTTAACTTTAGATTAAATTATCCCTGTGATTACCTATCTTAATTGCAAAGGATCAAGAATATGTTATATCGCTTAAGCATCCATAGCTCACCCCATGGGCACTCTACTATAATAATTTATATAATAGCCACTTAAATATATAGTGCAGCAATTGGATTTTCAGAAACTCTCTAGCTCTCATCTAAGTTCACTTGTGCAGTTCAAATAATAATACAAAACAGTTGGTTTGACATTAATTTACACATAAACATTACAGATTGTTCCTTCACTGCCATACCACACATTTGGAAATAACGATATTTAATTTATAAGGGTGTACTGTGTCATGCAAATGTAGCACACTGGAAACTTCCAGTGGGAATAAACAATGGAGAAGTCTCTGTTGTTAGTTGCGAAATCACGTCTGACCCTTTGCGACCCCATGGACAATATTCCTCCAGGCCTTCCTGTCCTGTACCATCCTCTGGAGTCATTTAAGCTCACACCTACTGCTTCGGTAAATCCATTCAACCACCTCCTCCTCCTCCCCAAAAGAAGTCGTCCCCTTCTTCTTTTGCCATCAATCTTTCCCAACATTAGGCTCTTCTCCAGTGAGTCCTTCCGTCTCATTTGGTGGCCAAAGTATTTGAGTTTCATCTTCAGGATGTGGCCTTCTAAAGAACAGTCAGGTTTGATCTCCCCTAGAACTGACCGATTTGATAGCCTTGCAATCCAAGGTACTTGCAGGAGTCTTTTCCAGTACCATGGTTCAAAGGCCTCAATTCTTTGACGCTCAGTCTTTCTTAAGGTCCAACTTCACAGCCATACATTGCAAATGGGAAAACCATAGCCTTGACTATATGTTCTTTTGTTGGCAGGGTGATGTCTCTGCTTTTTAATAAGCTGTGTAAATTTGCCATAGTTTTCCTCCCCAGGAGCAAGCGTCTTTTAATTTCTTGGCTGCAGTCCCCATCTGTGGTGATCTTGGAGCTCAGGAAAATAAAATCTGTCACTACCTACATTTCTTCCTCATCTATTTGCCAGGAATTGAGAGGACCAGATGCCATGATCTTAATTTTCTTAATGTTGAGTTTCAAGCCAACTTTTCCACACTCCTTCTGCACCTGTATCAAGAGGATCTTTAGTTCCTCTTCACTGAGCCACAGTCAGCTCCTGGTCTTGTTTTTACTGACTTATAGAGCTTCTCCATCTTTGGCTGCAGAGCACATAGTCAATCTGATTTTTTGTTGACCGTCTGGTGATGTCCATGTGTAGGGTAGTCTCTTGGGTTGTTGGAAAAGAGTGTTTGCTATGACCATTATGTTCTCTTGACAAAATTTTATCAGCCTGTGCCTTGCTTCATTTTGTACTCCAAGGCCAACTTGCTTGTTATTCTGGTTATCTTTTGGCTTCTTATTTTAGCATTCCAATCCCCCATGATGATAAGGACATCATTTGTTGGTGTTAGTTCTATAAGGTGCTATAGGGTTTCAAAAACCGGTCAAGTTCATCCTCTTCAGCACCAGTGGTTGGGGCATAGACTTGGATTGCTGTGGTGTTGAATGGTTTGCTTGCTTTCGAACTGAGATCATTCTGTCATTTTGGGGATTATATCCCAGTATTGCTTTTCCTATTCTTTTATTGACTATGAAGGCTACTCCATTTCTTCTGAGGGATTCTTGCCCCACCCAGTAATATACCTGATGGTCACCTGAATTAAATTCTATACCTGGTTGGTCACCTGAATTAAATTCACCCATATCTGTCCATTTTAGTTTGCTGATTCCTAAGATGTCAATGTTCAGTCTTGTCATCTCTTGTTTGACCACTTCCAGCTTGCCTTGGTTCATGGATCTTACATTCCAGGTTCCTAAGGAGTATAGAGCTTTACAGCATTGGACTTTCCTTTCACCACCAGATACATCCACAGCTGAGCATCCTTTCAGTTTTGGCCCAGCCCACTTCACTCTTTCTGGCACTACTAGTACTAGCCCTCTGCTCTTCCCCAGTAGCATATTGGACACTTTCTGACCTGAGGGGCTCATCTTCCGGTATCATATCTTTTTGCCTTTTGGTACTGCCCATGGGGTTTTCATGGCAAAGATACTGGAGTGGGTTGCCATTTCCTTCTCCAGTGGATCACATTTTGTCATAGCTCTCTGCTATGACCTCTCCGTCTTGGGTAGCCCTGCACGGCATAGCTCATAGCTTCATTAAACTATGCAAGGCCCTTCGCCACAACAAGGCAGTAATCTATGAAGGGGGAGGGGTCTCTAGCTTAAGTTAAATTTTGACAATGTTCTTTTCCATAAGTTACTTTTGCACTAAATTCACATAGTACATAGTAAATCCTATGACTAGCTGACCAATCCACAGACTTGAAGGGATAAGTGGGTCATTGCACATAGGTATGTGCACTGATAAATCTGGCTTATGATATGATATGATATGGACATTGTCTTCTTAAAAGAAAGATCAGGCTTTTCAATTCTGATAAAGACCTAACATCTCTAAATATAAATTATTTTAACAATCAACTTAGAAGTCAGCATATGGTTTATTTTGTTATATAACGTTTATATATTTATTTCCAACTTACCAAAACTAGAAGGATCCCCATCCCTGTACAATTGAACACATGGATGAATTTAACTGAATGTATGTAAGCCAGAGGTAAAGCTTGCTGCTATAGTTGTCTCACCTTTTCATATTACTTGAATCCTCATGAGTAGTTGAGAGGGCTACTAATGCTTCATTTTTAGGTCAGCACGTGAATGCCCAATAGTTTTCTTTTCTGTTGGTTTATATTACTTGGTTAACATTTCTCTCAAGGTGGAAATGATATCAGATCAAGTTATCTGGTTGCTCCTTCAAACACATTACATGAGTGATCCAATGGGTGTCACACACCTAATTTCTCAACCAAGGCAGGGTTAACCAGACATCTGGTGCACCCCAAGTCCAAGAGGGCTACTATGCTCCACTTGGATTGAATCACCAGTTCTATAGGGATGGTCACTGGATTGACTGGATTACTTACCAAGGGATCATTTTTGTAGTTTGATATGTTTTCCACTGTACTGTCCACCAGGCTGGTTGGAGTTCTCTCACCATCCTTGGAGATGTGTTGGACTCTATGACTTATATTCCTTTCAGGACTGTGCCATGGGTCTCTATGGCAGTTTTGCCAATTTTTTGGCAGGACCAGGAGTTGCGGTCTGGGTTGGGCATGCAGCTCAGCAGTCAGCAGTTCAGTGCCCCTCCTTCCTGCACCTAAAGCAGCCAGCAGAGCATCAGTGTGAGCTTGCTAATGTAACAGCTGTTACTGAGCCTCCTTCTTTTCAGGGTAGAATCTTCACCATCCACAGCTTGGCCGATATTGGATCAAGCCAGGTCAAGCAGGACATACCAACTCTGGAAGGGGGGGGTCTCCCTGGAGACAGAGGTGTTGTAGACCTTCTCACTTAATCTGTCTCGGAAGCATCTGATCAAGGTGTCTTCTGGCCAGTTGGACCATTAGGTCTTAGTGGGTCATCCTCTTCCAGCCACTAGGATAGATCCAGCCCTCAGGAGTGGTTTTGAGGATGCTTTCCCCCAAGCTTTGATCTCTTCTTGATCACTTCCTTGAGCTGACATCTTTGCATGGTCCCCTCGGTAGACGCAATTTCCTCTCCATGTTGACTACAACTGTAGAGT
Organism: Thamnophis elegans; assembly: GCF_009769535.1. Lineage (NCBI taxonomy): Eukaryota > Metazoa > Chordata > Lepidosauria > Squamata > Natricidae > Thamnophis > Thamnophis elegans. The sequence goes on along the minus strand of NC_045551.1, from coordinate 18,825,612 downwards.
ATTCCTAATGTCAGATCTACTTCAATCTGATCCCTTAGAAAAGAAAGGCCTTTGATTCCATTTGGTTGAAACAAAAAGTTATTTTTACTAAAAGATGTTGGCTGCAGTAATGTCAGGTGAGCTCTGGGTTTCCTATGCTCAAAAGATACAGAAAGGTTTCCCTCATCCCAGCCCTTCCTCTGTGACCAGTCTGTCTTCAGCTAATCAGAACTCAAAGTCAAAGTGTTTTGAGAATGTTGAGATGTTTTGTGTAATTCACATTCTTTCTCAGAGTGCCAGGCCTGGATGGTGGTACAAACTGTCTCCAAGCTTCTCTGGTCTTTATCACCTGTCATTCCCCCTCCCTAATTCCCATCACATAGACAACTTTATTGCCCATTTATCCTCCCCCCTTTTAGCCTTTGATGGCAGGATGCTTGTGATTGTGCAAGCGGAGCTTGACTATTAGGAACTACTCCATTCTAAGCCTCATTCCTCTCAATCACATAATGTAAAAGAGCACTTCAGTTTTCCATGTATTTTCCAGTCATACACTTATGCAAAGATATAGCTATTGCTAGTGAAAGGGCATGAAAATAATTCAAAAGATACATTCAATGTGCTTCATTATTTTATTTTATCATATGTTAGAAGTCAGTAAATGCTGGTATAAAATACTGCTAGGATAAGTCATATTTTTGTGTTTTTTAAAATAGATTTTGTAATTTCCAGATGGGTAGGTCATCCTGGGATATACATAGAAATTGTATACGGAATAGCAAAACTGTATAGAACTCTGTTACATTCATAATAATCCTCTGACTGTATTTTAAGATCATTTGCACTTACAACTATTGCCCTAAAATTGTGAAAATTTATGTTATCATTGTAGCAACAAGAAAATTAATATAGTCAGAGATCCAAAACACATATAATAAGAGAACTGTAAATTAATCACTTACAACTAAATGAGCTCTCATTGGCAGTTTATGTAAAAGAATCCAAACTTTAAAAGACAGTTTTAGCATTGGAATAAAAAAAATGCTTTCAAATAATATAAATTAAATAGAAGTTTTTGTATTATGATTTTCTTTGGAGAGACATTGTTGTGAAACATATTTGTGTTTTCGTGGATTAGAATAAATTGAATAAACTTTAGAAAAATATATTATGGCCTATCTGAAAATTGTATGACTACTGTCTTATTATTAAGAAATGTTATGGAGGCTACAGAAAATGTCTTTTGCTTTTAAATTGGGTATATTTGATTTAAGTGGGTCTAATATGGTTACATTCCGAGAAACAATTTCCATTTATTGTTTGTTCTAAATATCCTTATTGTATAAACTGTGAGATTCTGTATTATAAATGATTCAAAATGCCTTTTCATTTGGGATAGACTTAGTGTGTCTATTAAAAATAAAAACATCAGTGGTGGATTTCCATTTTTTTTTACTACTGGTTTGCTTGTGTGTGCACGTGGGATGCTTCTGCGCATGTGCAGAAATGTCTGGGTGGGTGAGCAGAGCTTCTTCCTTCTTCAGTCTATTGTCTGATTTATTTATTTACATTTACAAATTACATAGGTAGTGTTTTCAGGATTAACATACACCAATCCACCTGGAACTGAAAAACAACTTTTTCAGTTGGAGATGCTACCGTAATGGTAGCATACTGCTTTAGTTGGATTGGATTGGATTATTAAATTTATAGGCCGCCCAATCCCAAAGGACTCCGGGCGGCTTACAGAAATAGATTTTAAAATAAGGGTTAAAACAAACAGAGGAAACAGATTAAAAGAAACACATCATGCACCCAGTCTAATCAGGGCTGGACCTCGGTCAAAAGGTCAACAGCCCAGGCCTGCCGGAATAGCCAGGTTTTGATAGCCTTTCGGAAGGCCATGAGAGTGGGTAGGGTCCGGATCTCTGGGGGTAGTTCATTCCATATGGTCAGAGCAGCTACAGAGAAGGCCCTACACCGGGGATTGCCAGCCGACATTGTCTGGCTGATGGCACCTGGAGAAGGCCCAACCTATGCGATCTTATCGGTCGTTGGGAGGTGTGCAGCAGACGGTCTCGCAGATATCCGGGTCCTAGGCATGTAGGGCTTTAAAGGTAATAACCAGCACCTTGAATCGTGCTCGGAGACCAATAGGGAGCCAGTGCAGCTCGCGGAGGATAAATGTACTGTAGGTGTACCCTTGGTACATCCAGTATCGCTCGCATGGCTGCATTCTGGACTAATTGTAGTCTCCAAACACTTTTCAGGGGCAGCCCTATGTAGAACTCATTACAGTAATCAAGTCTTGAGGTGACGGGGCATGAGTGACTGTTTGCAGTGCCTCCAGATCCAAATAGGGCCACAACTGGTGCACCAGGCGAACCTGGGCAAATGCCCCCCTGGTCACAGCCGACAGGTGATGTTCTAATGTCAGCTGCGGATCCAGGAGGACTCCCAAGTTGCGGACCCTCTCTGAGGGGAGTAATTTTCTCCCCCCAGGCTTAGGGATGGACTATCTGGGCTGTCCTTAGGGGCAACATCCACAGCCATTCAGTCCTGTCAGGATTGAGTGCGAGTTTGTTCACTCCCATCCAGACCCTAACAGCTTCCAGGCACTGGCACATCACTTCCACCGCTACGCTGAGCTGGCACGGGGCGGAAAGATACAACTGAGTATCATCCGCGTACTGGTGGTATTTAATCCCATGCTGACGAATGATCTCACCCAGTGGCTTCATGTAACCGGTGGAGGCACTCATCGCTCCCTGGCCTTGTCCCTTCCTCAAGGGTGGCAAGCTGGAACTCATTCCAGAAATCTGTAGCAAGACCCTCCATCGTAATCTCCGCTGGTACTGTCCCAAGATGGAGTCAAGGTTTAGCTGAAGTCTGTTGTTCTGCCTTCCTCCTGTTGTTTGGATTTTAAAGCAGATATTGCTGTTTTAAATTTTAAAAAAATATTGTCTTGGCAATTATTGGATTTTTATTGATGAGGTTTTTGAATCATTTTGTTACTTTCATGAGCTGGTATGAACAGCTACTTATCTCACAAACAAATATTTTACTAGAATTTTCACATATAGAAAAAAAGATAATGAACATTCATGTTCAAATTTAAAAACAGTTACAGAAATAAACATTTTAGAAATATTTTTGCAATCGCTGCAGATTTTACATAAATTTATACTTGGCAAATATCTAATTGGTGGTCAAATTAGCAAACTGGATAACCATATTAAAAATACTCTTTATATCTCAACTATTAACAAAATTATATTAAAAGATATAAAATATTCCTCTGCCCCTGTCTCAAAATCCTAAAGAAAATGTTCTGACTGTTGAAGGATAGTATTTAAAAAGAATGGGGAAGAAAAATGGAAGATAATGAGTTAAACTTGAATGTTTGAGAGTTATTTTGAAATAATAGTTTCTATGCAGAATTATGAATTTATTTAATGGTTTAATCGTGATTTTATATTTGTGGTTTTCTATTTGTTTCCATATTTACATCCTAACTGGAAAATAATAAAAATTGACATACACCGAAGAATTCCAAGCTTACATATTTTAAAATTTTTAAATTAATTTACACATTTCCAAAACTATTTACTGGAAAATTTAAATACATTTTCCTATCTTAATTATTTTTTTTGCAAAAGGAGAGATGATAATCTGTAAGAATTGTATTCTTTGTCATCTCTTTTATTTTAAATTCAGTCACCTGCAGATCGATGTAAGAAAATCCATGCTGGAGATGAAGTGATTCAAGTTAATCATCAAACTGTGGTATGTATAATTGAATTCTTTTCATTTGAGGAGGAAGATGCATTAATTTATCAGCAACTTATGTTAACAAGTTTAGTTTTTTATGTTGAGCAGCATCTGCATGAGATATTTAAAAATTAATTCTTGTGATGCTTATATATAGCCACTTCTTCAACAATTAAAAGAAAACATAGCTGGCCAGTTTATAAAAGTGAGATGCTGCCTCTTAAAAAAAGTTTTGCTTTTCGTGATAATTTGCTGCTGCTTGATGGGTATATTGAGCTGGGGTGGTGCAGTGGTTAGAATATAGTACTGCTGCATTGCCAGAAGTTTGGCAGTTCAAATCTCACTGGCTCAAGGTTGACTCAGTCTTCCATCCTTCTGAGGTCAGTAAAATGAGAACCCAGATTGTTGGGGCAATATGCTGATTCTGTAAACTGCTTAGAGAGGGCTGTAAAGCATTGTGAAGCAATATAAGTGAAAGTGCTATTGCTACAGTGTATTACTTTCCTAGAAACAGCAGCTGAAAATGTCAGTTGTATCATGAGAAAAGCACCGTTGAATTTTAACCACTCATACGACATTATCATATACAACTAAAAAATTCTCTATCAATACATATTTGGTAATATTCATACAGGAGACTTTGTATAAAAAAACCTCTAACAGGACAAAATCTTAGAGTACTAAATATTTAAAGACTTGGTGGATTTCTTACTTTCATAGAATTGGTATAAATGCTATGGCATAAAAATTGGAATCAGAAGTATTACATTAATTTATTTTGTTTTTGATACTTTAGTGGGATAATAATAATGTGCAAGGTGTTTCCCTGCACAGACTGGCTGAAAGCCGTGACGGAGCTGTCAGTGTCCTGTAAGACTTGTGGCCTGGCCTGCCCCATCCCCCACCCCACCTGCCACCCCCAAATTGCACCCCACTGTGATAATGCATGTCTTACCGGAGGCTGGCAGCTCCATCCTGTTTCTCACCATTGTGTCCAGAGAAAAATTTTGAAAGAAAAACCTCATGAGTTCAAGAAGTTTGATTGAACTTGTGAGGTTTTTTTTACAAGGTGCTTCCCTGGAGAAAACGGCAAGGAACAGGACAGAACTCAAGTGTCCAATACCACTAGGATGCGCATGTCGCTTCTCCCCCACCCCACCTGTCATCCCTCTTGCTAAAGAGATGGTGGGAAAGGGAAGCAGCCAGGATGCTGTTGCCATTGGGGCGGGGAGGTGGTCTTTTTGTGGAAGATGCTCTTTTTGTGCAGGAAGGAGTGGTGTGTGAGACATGTTGCTGGTCTGTCACTCTTTTTGTGTTGGGTCCTCTTTTTGCCAGGCAAAGCCTTACTGGTAGTACATAGGCATGTAGGGTGCGTGGGGCATGTCCTCCCCTTCCCCCCCTCTGGCCTTGCCTCCTCACTTTCGGTTGTTTGAGCTTAAAACAACAAGTGGAAACACGCTCGACTCAGTGTTTCTCTCGGAGCAGTGGAGACGTGATATTGAGCTAAGGGAAGTAGACATCTCACCCTTGTCATGGTCGGATCACTTCCTGTTGAGGCTTGATTTTCGGAGGCTACTCCCCCACCGCAGGGAGGTGGAACCTATTAAGTGGTTCCGCCCCAGACACTGATGGACCCGTTGGGATTTCAGAAGGAGCTTGGGGAGATACTGACTCTCTTGCCCATAATTCGACAGAGTCCCTGGTCGCCGCTTGGAATACAGCGGCGACCGGGACCCTATATCAGATTGCGCCTTTGTGGCCTCTCCATGGCAGTGGATCCAAGAGGGCTCCTTGGTTCACTGAGGAACTCCGGGAGATGAAGCGCCAAAAGAGATGCCTAGAGCGACGCTGGAGGGCTAGCAACTCCGAATCCGACCGAACATTACTAAGAGCCTTTATTAGGACTTATTTAGTGGCGATACGGGTGGCAAAATGTGCACATTTTTCCGCTCTCATTGCGTCCGCAGAATCTCGCCCAGCCGCCCTGTTTAGGATAACCCGTTCCCTTCTGAAAGGGGGGGAAACGGGGGATGCCTTACAGGGTTGAGCTGAGGAGTTTGCTCAGTTTCTGTCGGACAAAATCGCTCAGATTCTGACAGACCTGGACTACCATTTGGACAGAACCAGCAGAGATGCCGAGGGAGGGTCTTGTTCAGACTTTCTGGAATGAGTTCCAGCTTGTCACTCCTGATAAGTGGACAAGGCCATGGGAGCGATGAGTGCCTCCACCTGTTTACTGGATCCGTGCCCCTCCTGGCTGGTTTCGACCAGCAGGGAGGTAACACGAGGCTGGCTCCAGAGAATTACGAACACCTCCTTGGGGGAGGGATCTTTTCCACAACCTCTGAAGGAGGCAGTGGTAAGACCCCTCCTCAAGAAGCCTTCTCTGGACCCAGCTATTTTTAAAAACTATTGTCCAGTCTCCAACCTCCCTTTTTTAGAGAAGGTTGTGAGAAGGTGGTGGCCCTCCAACTCCGACGGAGCTTGGATGAAGCAGATTATCTAGACCCTTTTAGTCTGGTTCCAGGCCTGGTTACTCCACCGAAACTGCTTTGGTCGCACTGACCGATGATCTCTGGCGGGCCAGGGACAGAGGGCATTCCTCTGTCCTTGTGCTCCTTGATCTCAGCAGCCTTCGATACCATCGACCATGGTATCCTTCTGCGATGGCTGGAGGAGGTGGGAGTGAGAGGCACCGTTTTACGGTGGTTCTCCTCCTACCTCTCCGACAGGTTGCAGTCGGTGTTGGTCAGAGGACAGAGGTCGACTCCTAGGCCCCTCAATTATGGGGTGACGCAGGGGTCGGTCTTGTCCCCCCTCCTATTTATCATCTACATGAAGCCACTATGTAAAAGGCAGATGAAGATGTTATGCTACTTAGGGTTGACCAGCTGGCATCGCAGCAGGACACATATGGGCTAGCGGGGCTCCATAAAACCCAGCCAATACTTGCTTGCCAGGAGACTCTACGGGGCATAATTAACAAGAATTACCCCTGAAACTGAATACTTGGCTTGGTGGATTAATGAGATTTGGGAAATATGGTGGGCTGCTCTGGATTATTAATACTAACTGATAGAACATTCTATGAGGCAAAAGAAGAAAAATTAAACAAGACTTATAAATTTTGATAATTTCCACCGCAAATTGGAAAAATCTGAGGACTATAAATTTTGTGGATTTTGAGGAACAGTTCCAAGACTGAGTAAATTTTACTAATATTGGCTTTTTTGTGTTTCTGGGCAATTGGGACATTGGAATCTTTGTGGATTATTGAGTAACTTTCAGCCCATTAAATTAATGCAAAATGTTTCAACTTGGAAAAACAAATACATTTCAAAAAGAAATACTATTGACGGTTCAATGTATTCAGGAAACTAATGATAAGGAATCATAGGGATGGTGGAATTGATGCAGGATACAGATGTGAGACTAGAAAACCCTCAGCAAATTATAATGAAAGATGAACAAAAAAAGCAGAAAGTGGGATTTTGACCAGTTGGCATCACAGCAGGATGGTTATGGGCTAACAGGGCTCCCTGGGAGCTTCATGAAACCCAATCAATACCTGTCTGCCAGGAGACCCTACAGGGCCAAAGCCACACTGGAGGGGTGGTGAAGAAAGGAGGGATACTTGGTAGATTGCAAGGAAACAGCAATTTTCTCATATGATCCAAAAAAACCTCTCCTGATCAGCAGCGGAAACAATGTCCATTTTTGGCAAGACCAAAGCTGTGACAACTGGGACAAGAAGAATATGTGCTGGAGCGAGTTGTGAGCAGTGGATTGAAACTGGGTGAGATAAACTTTAATCTTCCATATTAGAGACTTAAACCCAAATAAAAGAACTTTCAAAAAAGATTCTCCAAAAAGTTAAGAAAGCAGTGATTTATTAAATGGAGAAAGATCACAGACCTAAAAGTGAAACAAACTATCAAGGGAAGATTGTGAAGCTTTAAAATAAAGCAGGACTGGAACTGTTAGCAATGTGAAAAGGGATTGAATTTGTGGCTAATATCGCTTGATTATTGCAAGAACTCGTGCAAAAAAAGAGGAATTTTGCTTCTCATTTCTCCTATTTTTCCCTGAGTTTTACGATGTTTAAAGCTGATTTTAGGGCGGGGCACCATTTACTGGTTAAAGAAGATATTATTATTATACAATTCAATTGCATCACAGCGGCCAGTTGTTTTGCTGGATTTGGCATTGGTTACTAGTTATTTCAGACGAAATAACTTCAGACGAGAGTACACCAACAGAGTTAGGAAAATTTTGAAATCTAAATTGAATTGAATTGGAAATGCAATCAAGGCCATAAATACCTGGGCAATACCAGTTATAAGATACACAGCTGGCATAGTTAACTGGACACAAACTGATTTGGACCTTTGGACCGAAAAACCAGGAAACTAATGACAATGCACTACAGTTTACATCCACGTGGTGATACTGATAGACTATATCTGCCCCGAAAATCAGGTGGCAGAGGATTATTACAAGTGAAGCAAACAGTGAAGAAGAAAAACATGCACTGGCTGATTATTTAAAAGAAAGTCAAGAACATCTATTAATCGAAGTAAAGAACAAAAATCTACTGAAGGCCCAACAGACAAAACAAGAATACAGAAAAGATGTGATAAAATCAAGAATGGAGAGTTGGCAGAACAAAGCACTGCATGGCCAATTTCTGGAAAAAATAAAAGATAAAGTAGACAGGGAACAAACTTGGTTATGGTTAAAAACAGGTACATTAAAGAAAGAAACAGAGTCACTAATCCTGGCTGCGCAAGAACAAGCTATCCGCACAAATGCCATTAAGGCCAAAATCGAAAAATCCTCTGATGATGCCAAATGCAGACTTTGCAAAGAAGCTGACGAAACTGTTGATCACATACTCAGCTGCTGTAAAAAATCGCGCAGACTGATTATAAATTGCGGCACAATTCAGTAGCACAAATGATCCATTGGAATTTGTGCAAAAATTATAATATTAAAACAGCAACAAACTGGTGGGAACATCAGCCTCAAAAAGTCACTGAAAATCAGATGGTCAAGATCTTGTGGGATTTCCGTATACAAACCGACAAAATACTGGCGCATAATACACCAGACATCACACTGGTTGAGAAAAATAAGGTCACAATCATAGACATCGCAATACCAGGTGATAGCAGGGTCGCCGAGAGGAACATGAAAAAATCGCAAGATACCAGGACTTAAAAATCGAAATTCAACGACTATGGCACAAACCAGCAGTGGTAATTCCAGTGGTAATTGGCACACTGGGTGCTATTCCAAAAGCACTGGAATTACATTTAAAACAGTTAAAAATTGACAAAATCACCATCAGTCAAATGCAAAAAGCCGCACTGCTTGGATCTGCACGCATATTACGAAAATATGTTACGACGTCCTAGGCCCCTGGGTGGGGCCCGACTAGTAACCAATGCCAAATCTGGCGAAACAACTGGCCGCTGTGATACAATTGTACAATAATAATAATAATAATAATTTTGTGGGAATAACCTTGGACTAAGAATTACTTGATATAATACAAAAATACGAAAAGTAGTAGTGAAAGACAAACAACACCTGGAAGGCCTTTTTATTTTGGTTCCATATCAATTGGAGTTTTGGCTGCCTGGAAGTATTAGAGAGTCATTTGAAGATTTTTAAGGCAAGGTGGATTACAATTAACAAGAAACATTTTTAAAACTGTGGATTTAAGGCATTCTGGAAATTTGATAGGCCAATTTGGAATACTCAGAAGAAAGAAGAAAAATTGAATAAGACCTAAAGTTTGGAAAATTCAGAGGGTAAAAATTGGAAAGTTTTAAGGGCTATAAATTTTTTTTTTTTTTTAATGTATATTTTTATGTTTTCATTCTATACAATCACATATTCACTGTGCTTGATCAGGGCATATGACATTGAATAATAAACACGGCCCTATGTTTTATAGATGGCACCTAGATCCTAAAAAGCTTGCCTCTATGTATCCAAATGTTCAACCTAAATGTTGGAGATGTGGTTCTTGTGATGCTACATATTTTCATATATGGTGGACATGTCGTAATGTTAAGGCATTTTGGATAAAAATATGGTGGATCCTGCAAAACATCTTTAAAAGAAGGATAAAATTTACCCCCCTGTTTTTACTGGGTATATGCATTGATTTTACAGTAGCAGAGACTAATTTGATCCTGTATTTAATAACGGCAGCAAGACTCTTGGTGGCGCAGTATTGGAAGAAGAAAGATTTACCCACCATTCAAGAATGGACTTTGAAAGTTATGAACTTAGCCGAAATGGCCAAAATCTCAGCATATCTCAAAGAACATTCAAACGAGAGATACAAAAGAGACTGGAAAAAGTGGATTGATTACATAAAAAGTAAATATGGGACTAAAAAACTCCAGATAGCTTATGCTTAGTATCAGTAATAATTTAAATTGTTTAAAATTTGGGTAACAGTAAGAAGCTGAGTTCAATGTAGAGATATTTCAGACTGTGATTGTTCAAAATTATACCACGTATGGTCTTTGGGAAGTCGGGGGGAGGGAAGGGAGGTGGGGATTTAGGGGGAGGGGGGGAGGGGAAATACAATATGTGTTAAATTCCATGATTGTATTTGTATACTGTGGCTTTTCAATGTTAGTGCTAAAATAGTACAAACCGAATATACTGGAAGGTAATAGATACCGAAGGAAAGAGTCGAGTGAAAGAAGAAGGAGGGTGGAAGGGTGAGAGAGAGGAGGAGGAGAAGGGAGGGAGGGAATGGAGAGGGAGTGATAGGGTTAGAAAGAAGGGGAGGGGAAGTAGGCGTAGAGGGTGTGTGAGAAGGAAGAATGAAAGTTGGAGGGGGTTGAAAGAGGGTGTATGGCAGGCCAAGGTGGTATACTGGGTTTGTATTGTAGAGGGCATTTTTTTTTTTTTTTAAGGGCTATAAATTAAGGGCAGTTTGAGGAACAGTTCCATGACCGTGTCAATTTTATTAATACTGGTATGTTTTGTGTTTCTGGACAATTGGGATATTGAAATTTTGCTAGAATATTCAGCAATGATTAATGTAGTATATCAGCGCAAAATGTCTCAGCAGGAGAAAACAGATGAAGTCTATAAAGAAATAATGTTGATTTTTCAATGTATTAAGGAAGTTATAATAAGGAATCATAAGGCGATGATGGAATTGATGCAAGATACAGTGAAATTAGGAAAACCCCAGCAAACGACAATTAAAATGAACAAAAAATTCAGAAAATAGAGGAGAAACTAGAAAGTGTTGAGGAAAAACAGAAGAGATAATTCCAAAAATGACACAAGTAGACAAAGAGATGGAAGAGATAACAATAATTTCGAACATGGAACAAATAGAATATTTTTTTTAAGAATTCAAAATAGAAAAGAGAATAAAGAGAAAGATTTTTTAAAACATGATAGGAGAACTGAGGATGTGTGCTCTAGAGATCCAACAGCAAGAGACAGATGCTGTGGCAGCGGAAGTATTTAGATTAAATAAAAAGGACAAAAGCAGTTACAAGATATCAGAGGAGAAACAGAACAGATTCACCAAAAAGTTAATAAGAGTTGAAATTCTAAAAAGGACAAGAGATGATGGAGACATAGAATGCTTTTTAACATGGTGATTATTCTAATAAATGTTAGAAAAAAGGAGTAGAAAGTAAAAATTGGGAAAATAATATTATGTATACTGAAATATAATAGAACATATTATGGCTACTATGTATACACAAGTATTAGAAGTTGAAAAAGTATGATTATGTATATTTAAAGTTTTGGTAATATCACTATTAGAATTGTATGCAAAATATATTGACCCAGATAATACACTGTTCACTAAGCACTATAAGAAATTTGCAATGGGTGATCTCATGAGCCCAGGACACTGCAACTATCATAAATATGAGTCAGTTGCCAAACTCTGAATTTTGACCACATGACCAAGGGGATGCTGCAGCAGTCAAAAGTGTGAAAAATAGTCCTAAATTACTTTTTTCAGTGCTGTTGTAACTTTGCATAGTCACTAAATGAACAGTCATAAATTGAGGATTACTCTATTGCATCTAGTTTAGTACTAGATTTTATAGTTTTGGAAATAGGATTGCTGTGGAGATTATTTATGCACTTTGCTGCTGAAATTCAGAGTAAAATTGGGGAAAATGGTGTTTTATAATCCTGGTATAGCTTACTGAAGGTGGGGGGATATCTAAAGAAATAAGAATGAGGTTTGGCTTCTTTTCTTTTTTTATTTATGGTTGTAAATTCTGATTTTTAAAAAAACTTGTAACTCAAAATTTAGATTAATCCTACACTTTTAACATTTTAGCAAATGTTAGAAATCTGGTTTTTCGGTAGGGCATTTGAGGTTTAATATCTGTATTATGCTGGATCATTTTTCATTTTTTACTTATTGATTTGAGATTTAAATTTTAATTCAATTCTAGTTTTTGTTAATGTTATTGTTGATTTCATTTTATTGTGAATATGTTATACTATATTAAGTGGTTAAAGTTTGGCTATAATTTCATAAATAATTTGTATATGTTTTGGGACAGATTGTGATAGTAGTCTGCAAAGGGACATTCATGACAATTGTAGAAAGATAGACTTAAATATTGCTGTACAAAAGAAAGGGGGTTTGTGTGGAATGGGAGATCATTTCCTGAATATGGTGATTTTCCCCCATAAAATTTCATATAAATATAAAAATACATTTAAAAAAAATATGCAGAAAATAGAGGAGAAATTAGAAGGAGCTGAGGAAAGAATAGAGGAGATAAATCAACAAATGACTCAAGCAGATTAAGACACAGAAGGATAGTAATAATTCCTAAACAGGTAGATCTTTAAGAGGTCAAAATAGAGAAAAATAAAGAAAATCTTCCAGAAATGATGAAAGAGTTACTGATGGGTGCTCTAGAGATTCAACAGCAAGAGATAGGTGTTGAGGCAGATGAAATGCTTACATTAATTACAAGTAAGGTAAGGAGATACAAGATCTCAAGGGAAGAGCATGGGAGATTTGTCAAAAAGTCAATAAGAGTTGAAATACTAAAAAGGGCAAGAGATGATGAATAGATATAATACTTCTTAATATAGTAATTGCTTTGTTAAGGGTTAGAAGATAGAGGTAGAAAGTGAGAAAATACTATTATGTATACTAATATTAAGAGATACATTATAATTACCATATTTTCAGAGTATAAGACGCACCTTTTTCCTCAAAAAAGAGGCTGAAAATCTGGGTGAATCTTATACACCGAATACAGCATTTTTTGCCTCCCAAAACCCTGTCCCCTTCACCAAAATGGCTGTGCCTAGCCTTTAGGAACTTTCAGAGTACTCCTGGGGGCTGGGGAGGGCAGAAATGAGCAAAACAGGCCATTTTTTGCTCAATTTTGCCCCCCACAGCCCCCAGGAGCACTCTATAAACCTCCTAAAGGCTATGCATAGCCTTTTTTGGACAAAGTTTTTTTTGCTCATTTGGGGGGGCACCCCCCCCAGGAACATTCTACAAGCCTCCTAAAGGCTATTTATGCCTTTTTTTTTTTTTAAAGGCTCATTTTTGTGAAAAACGGGCCTTTTTGGGGAGGTTTGTAGAGTGCAAAACCATTTCAAGTTACCCAGCTTACTAAGGATAGCTATATCATTTTGTGCTTCTATATTCTTAATTCTTTGGGCAGCTCTTTTTTTGAGTTATTCTCCTGTTACACAAGAGAAAGAAAGGCCACAGATTCTTACAAATTTGTTAGTTTGATGATCCAGGAGATTTGTGATTGTAATTTTATTTGCTCTAGTAGACATAATTTGGGGAGTCTAACAGTCTCCATTTCGTTGACATTGCACCAGCAGTTATATGCTCTAATTTTGGATAGTGCATGAATTGTATGAATTCCCAATTCAGCTCTAAGTGTTGCAGCAGATGTTCTTGGATGTACACCCAAAATTCATCTCAAGTGCTGGGGCTGTTTGTTTTAGAACTGTGGTTGAGTATAGACCCCAAACTACTGCTCCATACAAGAGCATAGGGGTAACCTTAACTTTATAAACCTTAATTAATGGGGATAGGGAGCCTGAGTAACTATGGTTCTTTAGTTTAAGCAGAAAATTCAAACAGACTTTTGCTCTAAATATACTCCGTTGATGATGGCAAGCCCAAGATCCAGTCTTGGAAAAAATTATGCCTAAATATACAAAGGTGTTAATCTGTTCAATTGGTTCATCATCTAATTGCCACCTATGTCTCTGATGGTGTTTTCCAAACACCATTTTTTAAAATTTAGATATACTGATGATTAGGGAGTTATCCTGGCAATAAGCTGAATCTTCTTAATAGCCTATGTAATCCTACTTGTGAATATGATAATAAAATCATATCAGCATAAGGCAAGCTGTTACAGTAAATATTTAGGATCATCGGCATGTGTACCATGGGATCCTTCATTAACCCTAGAAAGTCATTGATACATAAATTAAATAATAATGGGGCCAGGATACATCCTTGCCTTACAACTTTATTTGTGTGAATCCTGTTAGTCAGAGACCCATTAACCCCATACTGCCCCTCAAACAGGTACTTGTGTAAAAGGCTTTAATCAAAGCTAGGAGTCTAGGTTCTATTTTAAGAAATGTCAATTTACTCCATAGTACTTCTCTGTTTACCATATCAAATGCCGCTGTAAGGTCTAGAAGCAGCAAACAGGGGTTTCCTCTTATATGCATATTTGGCAATTAGATGGTTCAAGACCACTTATCAATAGTAGCTCGGCTTTATCTAAGACCTGCTTGTTCTTCTGTGAAGATATTGTTTTTCTCTACCCAGATTTCAATTCTGTTCAAAAGGTACCAAGCAATATTTTGCTGCAATGTCAATCAGGCTAATGGGCCCATAATTACTAAAATCCTTTTTATTCCCTTTTTTATATGGGAACAATTATTGCCATCTTCCATCTATCTAATATGGCATGTTATGTATGTAGAAAAACCTGCCAATACTAGACCCCACCAATTGGGAAATTTCTTGAATAATTCTGCTGGTAAAAAATCCTCCCTTGGGGCTTTATTGCTCTTTAAGCTTTTAATGATGGATTGTATCTCCTTTTCTGAGACTGGTGGCCAAGTGGGGGGAGTTCTAGGGTTTGCTAGATCACTGCTTAAAGACAGGTTCCTTGGAAGCAAACAAACACTAATAATAATTCTCCCAGTCATCTGCAGAGATTGGTATGTCAAAAGCAAATCTCTGTTCCTTCAAGACACCTGCTATAGAGTGCCAAAATATTACTGAGTTATGACTTCTGGCAGCCAACTCAAGTTCTGACCAGATTGAAATGGCAAAACTTTTTTCTTTAATGTTATATTTTTTATTCCCTTCTTGTGTGCACATCTCAGCTTGTATATGAGCAGTAGGATTCCTCTGGGCAAACCTCATGGCTGCCTTCAATTTCTTTTTCAGTCGCTGGCATTCAGGATCAAACCAACAGGGTCTACCCTTCAGGCTCTTTTGTAGCAGGTTTCGTTGTTAGGTGTTTCTTTAGAATATTAGAGAGATTAGAGAATGCATTGAAGGCTGACAGCCAGTCAGCAGTAGATGACTGGATTGTTCTAGCCCACTTAGTAGCATTCTCTGTTTTAAGGCAATCTAATATTGCCTTAGAATCAACTTTGGCCCTAATTAACCTTTTATTTTGGGCCACCTCTACCTTTTTGGTGAGCCATCTGTCAGCCATATTATATGGTCTTAAATCTGAGTGGCCTCTCAAAGTCACGCTTACAGGCTGATGGTTGTTATTGTCACTAAGATGTACTGTGACCTCCGAAAAGAGGTCGACTTTATCTCTAGACAAACAAAAGAGATCCAGTATACTGCTTGAATTGGCCGAGTGGTATGTGTAAGGATACATGTAATTCTTATCCTTACCTCCCAGAATTTGGAGATTACCCTTAAAATTAAGGAGACTAGGAGCAGGCCAGCAGCATTATTTTCGCAGTCTCTTGAGAGGATGGTAATGGTAATCAAAAAACTCTCCTGGGACTCCCTTCTTCTGGGCGAGCTCATACAAAGAGGGACCCAACCTAGCATTCAAATCTTCTAGTAATACCACTATGGACTGAGGGTACAAACAGATATATCATCTAGGATAACTTCCAAGACCATCCAGTATTCAGAGTTATAATATCGGGATGTGTTTGGAGGGATATACACATTTACCAGTATTAACTTGAACTTTTCATATTCAAATTTGACAGCTAGAAAGTATGAATACTTATCTTTTGTTATATAGTTTCTCCCCCTGCCATTGCAACTCTTGCTTTATAAGAATGCATAGCCCACCAGAGGGTCTCCCTTATTTTTTGGCCCATCCCTGAAAGCCTGGTAGTTGTACTGGTTCATCCACTTCAGTTAACTAGGTTTCTTGTGAGGCTATTACATCAAATCTAGGGAGAAAGCTTATTAGTCCACTATCAACCATCCCTTTCCAGCCAGGTACGTTCCTGATCATCATCTCTATGGGATTCCTGGTGGCAAGGTGGTCTGGCTTGGTTGGTTGACTAGCTGGTAGAAATTCTGGATGTCAACTTGACGTTGGAGCTGGGTCGATATCATCTATGCTTCCCATATAAACCCAGTTGTTGTGAGGTTCGATATTTATCCTCATGAGTTGCAGAACTTGTTGCTCCACTATATCTTGATTGCCAGTGTGCCTCTGCCCTTGCTCCAAGAATGTTTTTTTTTTCAAATGGGCAGGTACTTTGGCTTAGATCTATAAATGCATATGTCCATTTTTGGAGGGGCATAGCTGACGATTCAACTTGTAAGAAGATGTGGGAATTTCTAAGTCAAATGAGGATGGAAACTGGATTATAGTGTTTGTTGGCTTAGGAGGCACTGTGTGATGAAGCCCTTTGTCTTTCATCTGTTTCTCAGAGTCTGGGTCAGTCAGTGCAGTTACTCCACTGTCAGCCTGTGTGACACTACCTTTTTTTACTATTTAGCTGTCATAGGAAAATTCCAATAGGAAACAAAGGCAACAATACAAGCAATAATTCTTACTTTAAGATCAGAGATTTATTATTTCTAATCATTTGGAACATTAGAAATGAATAGATATAAAAGAAATAATAGTAGTAATACACTTGCATTAATAAGTCATTGCAATAAGTCATTGCATGGGCCAATGATAAATAGCAAATCCTACAAGGACTGCTATGAATCAAAGGGCCCTGAGCTGATCTTGAACCCTATCCTTTATACTGTTCTTCTAAACACATACATGCTTCACAACTTCACTAACTGTCACTTTCCATGAACACTTGTGTACATTACTTTCAATTCCTCATTTCCAACAGTTTCATTCTTCCTGTTTTAAACCAATCCAAGGTGCATATTTGCAAAAAACATATTTCAGTTAGCAACAGTTCAGCGGGATTACAAATATTTCTGGTAAATTTTGAAATCATCCTAGCTGAAAACTTTGGTTCATATCTTTTTTCTTCTGGGGTCTTCTATCATCCATAGATCAATAGGCTATATTTCTTGACTCTCACAGAGCTAACTGCAGATTGTTGGTTAAATATATTGTCACAAGGTTGAGCGATTATTGGAGCCAAATTAAATAGAGGCTTTACTGTAGATTGAGTTGTTGTCAGAGCCTCTTTTAGATCATCCAATCTTTGAATAATATAACTTGCTCAAGTTCCGGCAATGCACTGAATAGGTCAATCAGAATTTCTTCTGGAACATCCTCAGCAGTTTCTACAGCTGAGGGTAACAAAGTTTGTATATCACTCTCTTGCCTTCTCAGGGTCAGTTCAACAGCAGCAGCTTCAAACTTAGCAGTGTGAGGGCTGTTGAAGCCTAAATTTAAAGCAACAGTTCCCTCTTGATGATGCTGTTTCAGGAATGGACACACTTTGAGCAAAAGACCTGTATTGGAAATATTGAAAAGGTGCTAAGAAAGGGCTTCATTCTAAAGAGCATAGAGGGAATTGTGGGCTGCTTGAACAATAGGAGAATTCTCATACATTGCCTTCTTGCTGGCAGCCACTATGTATGTAGTAGATCTATCAGAGTAAATTCACAGCGGAGCAGCTGGCTTAGGGACAGCCTTACAACTTCTCTATTACTCCAATGCCCTCTATTCACTCTGTTGTCATATATTTGCAAGGTAACCTGATTAATCTGCAGACTGTAGTTATACTGGTCATCTCTTAGGCCTTTGCCTGATTGAGTGTTTTCTTTTAAGTTTTTAAGTTACAATCTCCTTTTTTTGTTAAAAGGACAAAACATCATCTTAACAGACCCATAACTAAAGTTTGAGACTGGGATTTATACTAACATTATTTGTGCTGTTCATTTTCAGCTAAGTGATATAGATATAATATTTTGCTAGCATATTCCTGGGAATCCACTGAAAAGATTCTTGGCAATAATACATATTCAACATTAGTGCAGAGCTTTAAACTACTTTAAAAGCTGCTGAGCTGGTACACTTGAAAATATATTACTATCGTAAACAAGAATTTCTCAGTTTTACTCAAACATTATTTGTACTGTTCATTTTCAGCTAAGTGATATAGATATAATATTTTGCTAGCATATTCCTGGGAATCCACTGAAAAGATTCTTGGCAATAATACATATTCAACATTAGTGCAGAACTTTAAACTACTTTAAAAGCTGCTGAGCTGGTACACTTGAAAATAATATTACTATTGTAAACAAGAATTTCTCAGTTTTATTCAAACTCTTCTGATATATTAGCTATTTATTCAAGTGCTAAACAGAGAAATGGCAACTTTTTCCTGGTTGCTGTACAACTTTCCTCAGTCATATACATTCCACTTACATAAAATTAATAAACTTATAACCATCTTACCAAAGAAAAGACATGAGGTATACTAGGTAGTCCTAGAGCTATCTGTTGTACTGGTAGCATCACATTCTTAGAGAAATAATTTCAACCTGCTCCACTGTATATTGAGGGGGGCTGTGTGGTTTCCTCTTTTAAATTCTTGAGAGTGCTTATTAGTCAAGATCTCACCTGGAAAAACAACACGTCTCTGATGATTGGCAAGACCCAACAGAGACTTCATTTCCTTAGAGTCCTGTGAAAAATCAGGTGAAACAACGGCTGATGACCTCTTTCTATCAGTCCACCATAGAAAGTGTCCTCACATATTGTATTACAGTATGGTATGCTGGTTTAACAGCTGCAGACAGGAAGACACTACAGAGAGTGATCAATACGGCACAAGAAACCATTGGTTGCCCTCTGACACCACTGGATGACATCGCCAGATCTCGCTACTTTAGGAAGATACTCAGAGATGATTCACACCCTGGTCAGTGTCTCTTTGCACTTCTACCATCAGGCAGAAGACATCAAAGTATAGCCAGCCGAACAAACAGGTTTAAAGATAGTTTCTATCCTTGGGCTGTGAGACTTTTTTTTTAATGTTTTTATTTTACACACATAAACACATCAACAAGAACAAACATATGACTTAAGACAACATAGGAACGAAAAGTTCCATCATATATCATACAGCAGTTCCGTATCAGTTTCTTTGCAGTTAGTGTTTCCCTTTCTATACCTTTCTATCTTACATTCATGGTCTCTTTATTCATTATCCATTTTTATGTATAATTCTATATTTATTTATACTTAGCTATTTATAACCAAATATTGTTTATCTATAATGTGCTATATATTCTTACTATCATTTCTTTCTTACATACAATTCTAGATATACATTCACATGATTATTCTTTTTCGTTGCCAATCTTATACTATTGTTATTCCATTTAAGAGATTATAAGTACAGTTTGGATTGGATTGTTTACCATCCCAAGCATCTGTTATGACACCACCTTATTTTCTCTTTCTTTCTTTTCTCCCTTCCTTCTCTACTTCCTTCCTTCCTCCTCTCCTTCCCCTTCTTTCTTCCCTTACCTCTCTCCTACTCTTACCCTCTCTCTTCCTCTTCCTACCCTCTCTCCTTCTCTTTCTCTCCCTTCCACCCACCTTTCCTTATCTCTTTCTTCTTCCCTTACCTCTCCTCCACTCTTCCTCTTACCTTTCCTACTATCTCTCCTTCTCTTTCTCTCCTCCTTCTCTTCCTTTCTCTCTATCTCTCCTCCTCTTTCTCTCTCCCTTCCATCCTCCTCTCCTTCCCTTCCCTCCTTTCACTACTTCCTCCTCCTCTCCTCTCCTTCCTTCTTCCCTCTTTTTTTTCTATTGTTATAGGTGTCTTTTCAAATCTCAATTTATGTTTTCTTGGGGATGGTATTTCCACCATATAATTTCCTTCATTTCCTTTTTTCTCTTTCGTTCTATAGTCTATATGCCAGCTATTGTCCTGAATTATTTCACCATTCTTAACCTTCTTATTTTGTTGGGCTCTTTTTTTTTTTTTGGTGCATTCAGTCCATTCAAATTTATCGAGATAATTGTTGTTTCTTGATCCATCTTTAACTGGGTTGTTTTTTTTACTTCTGGTTTGTATCTGACTTTTCCCTCTCGCACGTTCCTTCTCTGCTCTCTCTCTTTCTTGCTCTGTTCTTCTCTCCTGTTTCTTTCATTATATTCCTCTTGACCCACTTTCCAATTCCTCCTTGCTTCCTTGTTCTATTTCCCTCTTGCAGAATTCTTCATAGAATTTCTGTGCATCTTCTATATTTTCTATCTTATATCTTTTCCTTGCCAAGATACTAGAACCCCTTCTGGTACCAACCATCTGTACATTATTCTGTTTTTATTTAACTGGTTTGTTAAGAATTGGTACTGCCTTACGTTGTTCCCGAATTCTTCGTGGAATCTGTTTGAGCGTGATCAACTCTTTTCCCTGTAGAGTAATTGTCTCTTCTCTGATTTTTTTGTATACTTCATCTCGTTATTTTTTTAGCAAATCTTATATGCACTTCCCTCGGGAGTCCATGTTTCTGGCATAATTAGTATGCACCCTATAAGCCTCATCAATGTCTCCTCTCAATTTAAGAGATTCAGTGAGAATTTAATTATTTTCCTTTCACATCCTCCTCCTTCTCTTGGTATGTTTTGGAATCTTAGGTAGAATGCAGCTCTTTCATTTTCCAGTCGAATTAATGATAGTTCTAAATCTTTATTAAGTTGTTTATATTCCAATTCCATTTTTTTCCATCCTCTGGTTGATTGTTCTATTTTTTCTTCCATAACTGGATTTTCTGTTCATTGATTGTTAAGGCCTTCTGTATCTTTTCAATTTTGTCATCTACCATCTTAATAGTTCCTTTCAATTCTCCCATTTCATTTTTATTTCTTCATGATTCCTCCTTGTTTTTCATGATTAGTAGTTGTCACTTCTTGGCTTTTCGCCAGTGTCTCTTGTATCATCTGGAGGATTGATTGCATACTCTGCATCGTTGGAGCTGGTCCCGCTGTTTCTGCCATCTTTTCACCTTTCTCCAACCCCAACGCACTCTCAATTGATCTTTGATTTGATTTGAGGAGGGGGTGTTGCAGAGATCACATTGGGTGTAGTTTTTTTCACTAATTTTACTGAAATTGCCATTTTTTATCCCCCTATTTATCCTTGCCCACAATTGCATATAAGTTTTACTTTTGCTTCTACTTTGTCAGTAATATTTATGATATAAATAATTGTATATTTCAATATTCAACAATAATTAACTGTCCTTAATATCACATTTCAATCCCTAAACATTCCTATGTAGTATTCTATCCTATTTGATTATTTGGTTTTTGGTCTTTACTTAATATATCATAGATTTATAAATTACACTATTATCTTATACCAATAAATGTCTCTCAATTTTATCAATTATGCAAGCATTCAATCCTAGTAATTCGTCTCTCTGTGTATATATCAGAGATTTTCTTACATCAGATTTCAGGGTTCGGATTTACAGTCCACTAGGTGTCACCCTTTCCTCAGTTCACTGTTATTATCCACGAAGCAAAATTCTCTTTCTCTATCTGTTGTCTCTGGCACTGTTCCAAGCTCCAAGGCAAATAAATGTCAAATACTTATAAATTCAACAAGCAGTAGAAGGAAGCGTGAGCAGAAAAAGAAAAGGAGCTCAGTGTACCAACCCGACTGTTAAACAATCTCTTCTTTGAGGTTTCCAAATCTTTTGGCAAATATTATTTTCGACTGCACTCCTTTTTGTCCATGTCGGATTTTCGTTCTCACTGTAGCTAATCCTTTAACCTCTTCCGGCTGTCCCTTCTGTCTCAGTCTCTGCTCCAGTCTTTTCGGCAAAATTGAGCTGCAAAAATAGCTTCTCTCCTGGCTCTTTCTTCTTTCCAGCTCACCCTCTCTGCCAGTTCCGCGTTGCCTTCCTCTTTGGGTTGTCAGCAATAGTAACAAGTATTCCAATTTCCACTGCTTCTCTGTCTATTCGCTCCCTTCTTATGCGGTCGCCCACTCGGTCCTAACCAAAAGGCAGGATAGCTCCTCGTCCGTTTAGGGGGTTTCTCCTATTCGCAGGAGGATTTGCCTTATCACCCCAGCATCTACAGAGTATCCCCTTTAATCTGTTGGTCCCTTCAGGATCAACAGTGCTCAAAAAGAGCCCAAATGAAGATGTTAGAGTTAGAGGTTAGGAGAGCTTCCTTCACTCCACTCTAAGCATGGTGACATCACCACAGGAAGTCCGGGCTGTGAGACTTTTAAATATAACCACAATCACTCCATGCACACAATAATTTTTTTTTTTCTTTCTTTTTTCATTTCTGTTATAATTTTGCACCAGTGAGGTTAAAACCAATTTCGTTGTATTTAAGTACAATGACAATAAAGATTATACTTATGCTTATGAACTCATAACATCCAATTCCTGGCAAGGCCATTGTTTCTATTTAGCATCAAGAGCAACAAACTGGATGATTGGCTCACAGAAAAGTACCTGGTACAGGAAGATCAATTTTGAAGTATCCTGGAACTAATGTATTTTGGCAAAGAGAGACTGGGTTCTTGTACTTAAGGCACCACATGAATAATGGAGTAACTTTCCATGAGAATCTGTTACTGTATTTGTGCTTCACTTAATTATAACTGTTCCCTTTGTGTCCACCTGCTACTATGAAGTTTTGTCAGAATTTTTTACCTTCAGCAACAAACTTTTTCTTAACTCTGACTATCAGCAGAAATCTATTTCAATTTGGGTCAGATTTACGGTATATTGTAACTTTTGATATTTAAAACTGCTAGTTAAATTTACTTCCGATTTTTAGAGGAGCTGGGGAGAGTACATAAATGTTAAAATCAAATTTGCATATTTGATAATATAAAATATATGAGGCTTCAGTGAACAGTTAATAAAAAAATCTGACTTGATATATGTAATTGAATCTATAAATTAAGCTTTTTTGAATTCTGGAAGCTGTAGTAGTCCAATATATTTGAAGGACATAGGGCTGGAGAAATTTTGCCTAGATATTTAGAATGCTTTTATTATTAAAATCATTAACCCATTATTAGATGTATTGAATCCCTTTATGCTGGTTTTTAATTAAATGATTGGGGTAAATTAATGATAAGGGTTTTAAGAAAAACATATAGTTCTCTGTTTTACAGTTTTCAAGAGTATATGGTCATTCATTATAGGGATTCAATAGGAAATAATATGAGTGACCTTCACTGTAGCCATAATATTTTACTGATTTCACAATTATCTTTTGAAAATGTTTCAAATTTTTGCTGTAAATTGCCAGTTGATTGTAGTTTAAAAAGTTATTTTGTATTCAATTCAGCAAGCTGAAGTAGAAACTAAGAGAAAAAGTATTCCCTTGTCTCGTCACCTCCTAAAGAGTTATTGGGAAAGTTATTTGTATATTTCACAGATAGTAACATGTACTACTGTGACTACTCTTGTTGCTCTAAGTTTTAAACATTGGCTTTTAGTATATAAGGGGAAATGAATTAAATAAGTTTTTCAAATTCAGTGTACTTATTGCTTTGTACTTCAAGGCAAAACATTACATAATTATCTTGGTTCATTTTTTAAATCGTCTACTTATAAATGCATTAAAGGGGGAAAGATAGAATTATGTACCCAACAATAGTAGTATCAAGTGGCATTTTAGCACTAAATCAGTAATGTAGAAAGCCACTTCCCACTATTTAAAAAAAAATTAAATGCATTTTATCTCCAGAGTCTCTGAAATCTAAAAGCAAATTTAACCCAGTACTTTAGACCAGGGGGTTCCTGCTGCCACTACTACCTGTTTGCTCAGGGATGCCCTGTGGGTGTGCGCGCAGGGGCGCATGCACAGTACTATAAAAATATTTCTATGCATGTGCAGAAGCAAAAAATAAGAAGGTGGCGCCTATGGCGGCGCCAATATAACCAGTTTGGGGGGTATGGCTGGCGGAGTTACTACCTACTCAGCCAAACCAGTAGGAATCCACCTCTGCTTTAGACCCAACAGTTCTCTTTGTGTACAGTTTGTGTTGTCATATGTGTCAAAGATCATTCAACACACATCACTGTTTTTTGTAGCTTCATATGAATGACTCCAGAAGTGATAGCAGAGAGTGATATCAATGTATTCTTTCAGAAAACATTTATTCTGACCTTACCTGCCTTAGATCTGTTGTAAAGTTACAATGAATTCCAAATTTCCATACACATGATACACAGGTATGTGTATCATGTGATCACCTTTTGTGACTTTCTGACAAGCAAAATCAATAGGGAATCCAGAACCACTTAACAACCATGTTACTAAGTTAAAAACTGCAGTGATTCACTTACAGGCTGTGACAAGAATGGGGCAAAATTTACTTACCAGTAATAAGTGTCTTGCTTAGCATTGGAAATGTTGGGCTCAATTGTGGTCATAAGTCGAGGACTTTGTACTGTATCTGTAATACTACAATGTTTGCTACCAAGGCTAATTTATATATGTGTGTGCACTTATTAATAATTTTTGAACAATTTGAAAGTTAATTTTTTGTTACAAAAAGATAGGCATTTTAGTGTGTTTGTTTTTTTCCCTTTGGTCAGTCTGAAAAATAATATTTTAATGATTAATTTTATAACATTAATGCCTACTGAAATGATGGATTAATAGCATGGTTAATTTAAGAGCACAATTAAACTTGACTGTGCAGCTAAAATAATGCTAGCTAAGTTGTAGGAAAATATTTGTTTTTAGCTCTATCTGGGAGTGTTCCACTGCTGAACTCTAACTAGTTTGAATTAATTATTGAAAGAACTCATAAAAATAAGAATATTCCCCAGTTTGCAACAGTGATATATACTCTAATTTTAAAAATCAGATAACCCATTCTAATGCATTCCAGTACTACTGATTTTAAACAGCATGCTTTAGTGATGTCAACTGTGAAATTTTAAACAGCAGTCTGTAAAATCTAATTATTTTACTAATCTTATTAAAAGGGGAGGATTACACTGTGAATAATTTATCTCAACTTTATTGTAATAATTTTGCTGGTTACCAGGTGGGGTGGCAGTTGAAAAATTTGGTGAATGCACTACGAGAGGATCCGAGTGGTGTTATCTTAACTTTGAAAAAGCGACCTCAGAGCATGCTTACCTCAGCACCAGCTTTACTGAAAAATATGAGATGGAAGCCCCTTGCTCTGCAGGTAACAATGCTTAATCATAAATCATACACCATCATTTTAGCTTTAGATTATCTCAGTGCTGCTCTATTATGCTTCATTTTAGCAGCATATGTGGATTTAATCTTGTATGCTTTGAAAATGCTTTGTGAAATATCTGCAGATTTATTTGCTATCTTAAATTAATATTAAATCCACAGCTTGCAAATTTGAGGAAATCTTTCATTCCTAACTTTTAAATGCATATATAACCTGAATTTTACATATCCTTTTTAAAATGCATAAAATTATATGCCTTATTAAATAATAATTTAATATGAAGTAAAAATAAAATACTAATCTCATGCTTGTGCCTTTCGATTTGTTCATTTTTAAAATATGAATCACCTTCCTCTGTTTAGTGGTCAAGTGATACTTTGCAGAATAGAAGGAAATCAGTGGGTGCAAACCAAATTTCAAGTTGCTTGAGTTCAAGATGAATTTTGGTAGATGAATTTGATGCTGTTTTCAACATTTTGGGAATGTTCTGTGCTTAGGCTGTCCTGAAAATGAAATGGATTGTTTTTAGCTTGAAATGATTCAGATTTTAAATTGTTTCTATATCACTAGAAGGAAGGTGTCCTAGATACATGGATTATTTCAGTTTTCCAGGCAAAAGGAAATAACATTTCTTGTACTTTGGCTCCAAGCCAAGTGACATTTACTCTTTCCATCACGTTGTAGATACCATGTGTAGATTTTTGGAGAAGTTGCTTAAAAGAGTTAGGGGCTTGCAAAAATATTTACTTTTATTTTTGAAGACAATTTAGTAGGTTGTTGCCATATATTGAGATATTGTTGCTCTTATAAACATCACTTGTACACTATGTTTATATATTTTCAGAAACAAAATAATAAAATGGAATATGAATTAATAAAATTGTACTTTTGCAGTATAGGTCCACACAATATCTTACATTAAGTTTGAGGTGTGGCATTGCTAAACTGTTCTGGAACATGTATAAACTTAATGTATAAACACATAAAAGCAATTTCAATAACAACAGATTCTGTTACATAATATTTATATCATAGTTTTTCCTAAGAATATTTTACCCTCAACTTTATTCAATGCATTTGAAGGAATGAATAAGAAAAGTATTTTGTGTGGAAAATTGGATGGGCAGAATTTCATTAATTAGTACAAATATTTGGTACTATCCAATAACTCTGAGATTAGAGAGATCCCACATTCAAACAGTGTACCTTGAAACTGAGACGCTAGAGAGTGAATGACAAAACTGTGATGTCATAAAGCAAATTACACTTGTAAGTATGTGTGGTAGTACTATCATAATATCATTTTATCATTTGCTCTCTCTTCCTCTCTATTAGAAACTAGGATGGTGGCTGTGAGATTTGTTTTAGATCTTAAAAAATACTTTGACATGTAAGTGAAATAAATAAATCTTTGTGACTCTCCTATATAATCCCTGAAAATTATGAAAAGATCAATATATATGCCAGTCATTATACTATTGTACAGGTAGTTCTCAACTTACAACTATTCATTTAGTGGCCATTTGAAGTTACAATGGCACTGAAAAAAATTATTTATAATCAGTTTTCACATTATGAACATTACAGTATCTCATTAATCACATGATCAAAATTCAGGCATAGTTGGAAACCCTGTTTCCCCAAAAATAAAACCTACCCAAAAAATAAGACCTAGCATGTTTTATGAGTGTGGCTAATTAAGCCCTACCCCCCCCTTAAGCTCTGCTTAAGAACCTGCACAGCCAGTGCCCACCCATTCCATTGGTTGCTACGTTGCCACAGCCACAAGAAAAGGCAGAGGGGTGGAACTGCTCCATGTGCCCTGCACCAGCTTACCTGAGGACGTATACAGCCAAGGCATCTATGCCCCACACCTACCTCACAGTGTACAGCACTGGCAGCCATGTGCACAGGAGCCCACATGGGCCAACAGCCCACATCTTCTGTTGCTTGTGGCTACAACAGAGCAGGAGGCCAGCACGTGGTGCTTCAGCCACAAAGTGAGGCTGGTATCAGGGCATGGATGGCCTGGCTGAAGGGGCCCTGAGGTAAGCCAGTACAGGGTGTGGGGCAGCTCCATTTCCCTGCCTCACGGCTATGGCAAGCCACACAGCCTCCTATCCCAACCATGAGCAAGCAGAAAAAGTGAGCCTCCTGTACATGGGAAAAAAGTAAGACACCCATGAAATAAAGCTCTATTGCTTATTTTCAGGCCCAAAAGAAAATAAGACCCAAAACTTATGGCCTAAGACCTGGATATCTCCGTAACCGCCTCTGCAACATACTCCCAGCGTCCAATAAGATCGCACAGGGCGGGCCTTCTCCGGTACCGTTGGCCACACAGTGCTGTCTGGCGGCTCCTCGGGGGAGAGCTTCTAGTTGCTGCCCTGGACCTTTGGAACGATCTACCCCCTGAGATCCGGACCCTCCCCACTCATCCTGGCCTCCGTAAGTCCGTTAAAAACCTGGCTGTTCTGGCAGGCCTGGGGCTGTGATCTGACTGAACTTCAGCCCATTATACCTGAGTGCATGTTGTGTTTTCTGTTTTTAAGTTGTACTGTTCTGTGTTTTAATCTTTTTAAATCTTTTCTAAAATTGCTTTTATGTAAGCCGCCTGGGATTGGGTGGCATACAAATCTATTAAAATTACAAATTACAAAATTAAATTTTGGGGGAAACACAGAGATTTATGATAGTTGTGGTATCCTGGGGTCATGATCCCATTTGTAACCTTCTCAGTGACTTCCAACAAGCCAAAGTCAATGGAGGAATCCAGGTTTGCTGAACCCAACACATAATTTACTTAACTGCAGTGATTTGGTTAATGATTGGGCAAATATGTCATAAATTGGGGTGCAATTCACTTAACAACTGCCTTGCTTAGCAACAGAAATTTTGGGCTTGGTTGTGGCCATAAGCTGAGAATTACCTGTACATAACTAATCCACATATACAAATATTATGTTTTTTGTGGTTATACTGCTCTACTTCCTAGAGGAGCCAGAATGTGCACAAAGAAAAAATAAGAACAATCAAGAATTAAAGTTTATCCTAGAATAAGACAATAACACCTATTAAATAATGGCATTAAAACCATTGTTTTTTTAAAAAAAAATCAAATAAAAGGTATTTTTATAATATTCAGCCAGAATATTTATAATAACTGTATTAGCAGTTCCCTTCTTATTAGGTTATATTTTTGCCTTAATAATAACAATGTTTTGTTATTATTTTAATCATTTTGTTAATATCTATAATAATTTGGTAAACTATCTAGAGTTCAGCGGTTTCAGGTAGATATATTTCTATATAACTATAATAATAGTTCACTACAGCCTTCATTTGTTAAAACTGAAATTACAGAGGGAATGCATGTTTTTTCTGAAAACAATTATTGCTACCTTGCTTTTCAGGGATAATTGTCCATTGGTTGTTCCTGCAATCATTACTTATTGTTTTCTTTTTGGGCAAATAAACTGCAGTTGCAATCATTTTTTCAAAATTTATAGTCTTAAATTTATTGTATTTTAAATCATTCTTCTTAGCACATTGCAGTTTTTGGCATATATTCACTTCCCAATCTCAATATTTCCTTTTGGGAAAGAGTTGTTTAACTTGTAATAGGATCTAAGAATTCAAATAGACCTCTGATTGAAATTAATGAAAAAGCTATGTTTTTGGCGTGGAAGTTACTAGCCTATCTTTTATTACTCTTCCTTAAAGAAAATAATTCATATGTAATATTATTTCAAGAGAGTATAATGTTTAAAGAGAAAAATAAGTATCTTGAATAAAAATTTCTTGGATATGTCTCCGGTAAATGAATATGGTATAGCCTTAAAGTGACCAGATAGATTTTTTTGATGTTGGTGTTTATCCATAACCATATTTTTTTGCTGTTGATTGAAATTAAGAGGAGATCATGTTGCTCTCCTCTTAAAGTTCAGGTTTTTAGGCATAAGGTTGTAAAGATTTTCTTGTTTAGAAAAATGCTGTTTCTGTAGAAAAATATATATGCTACACCTAGGATTTCTATTAGAATTTTTTTTCTGTATGCTAACAAAGGTTTAATGAACAAATTAGGAAAACTGATTGAATACCCTAAGCCTTTCATTACATGTAGTCCTCAAATTACGATCACAACTGAGCCCAAACTTTATGTTGCTAAGTGATAGTGAAACATTTGTTAAGTGAGTTTCCCTCATTTTTATCACTTTTCTTGACACAGTTGTTAAGTTGAATATTGCATTTGTTAAGTTAGTAAATGGTTGTTAAGTGAATCTGAATTCTCCATTGACTTTGCTTATCAGAAAGTCACAAAGAGTGTCACATGACCTAGGGACATTGCAACCATCATAAATATGAACCACTTGCCATGGCATCTGAATTGATCATGTGACCATGAGGATGCTACAAGGGTCATAAGTGTGAAAAATGGTCATAAGTCACTTTTTTCACTATCTGGAACACTTATTTCATATTTCATGTAGATTTTGCTCTAGTTGCTGACTTCAGCAAAAACAACTATGCAAAATTTTTTGAGGTTTTATTTATTTTATTATATAAACATTCAATTTCCATGCAAACAGTGTGTAATCTGGTACAGTTATTTTTTAAACAATCATAATTCAAATATTTGCTGTAGAATTCATCACAATAATATTGATAATATAATAATCTCAAACAATAATACATAACTTCTTCTTTAACAACTCTCCCACATTAATATTTCCTCTTTTATGTTTCCTCTTTTCTAACTTCTGTTTCTGTTGTTTAGCCATTGATAAATAATCCCATATCAAAAAATATTCAGTTTCTTCTTTGGCCTTAATAGTAAGTGTAATCTATCCATTTCTGCACATTCTCATATTTTCTTAATTACATTCTCATCTGACAGATTCTCATTGTTTTTCCATTGCTATGCAAATAAAATTCTGGTTGCAGTTAGTATATGTAAAATCAGATATACAGTCTTTTTATCATATTTTTCCGGTTTAATGACCAACAAAAATATCTCTGATTTCAAGTCTATATGTTGCTTTATCATTTTTTTCCATCCAAGTATGCATTTTTGTCCAAATTTTTTAGCTTTTGGACATGTCCACCAGATGATTGATTACACTTCCAGCATTTAGCAGATCTATCTTTATACATTTTTGCCAGTCTTGCTGGTGCAAAATGCCATCTATAAACATTTGTATACAGATTTTTCTTTATATGCAGTTGACATAGTCAGTTTAATATTTCTATCCATAGTTTCTGCCATTTATCTAATTCTATTGCATACCCAAAATTTAGCTCATTGTCTCCTTTACAAGTTCACTTTCAAATTTAATAATAAATTGCAATATAATTTCTTAATTTCACCTATTGTATTACAGTATGGTATGCTGATTTAACAGCTGCAGACAGGAAGGCACTACAGAAAAGTGATCAATTCGGCAACAGAAACCATGGTTGCCTCTGACACCACTGGATTACATTGCCAGATCTCGCTGCTTTAGCAGAGTAAGGAAGATACTCAGAGATGATTCACACCCTGGTCAGTGTCTCTTTGCCCCTTCTACCATCAGGCAGAAGACATCAAAGTATAGCCAGCCAACAAACAGGTTTAAGATAGTTTCTATCCGTGGGCTGTGAGATTTTAAAATACAACCACAATCCCTCCATGCACATGCTAGTTTTTTTTTCTTTTTCTTTCTTTTTTCGTTTCTGTTCATAATTTTGCACCAGTGAGGTTAAAACCAATTTCGTTTTATTTAAGTACAATGACAATAAAGATTATACTTACTTGTACTTATTCTGGGTGGCCAATCCAACCGCCAATCAACTGTTCATGCTAAATCAGGCTGCGATAACATGATCAGGCTGTTTGCTGCAAGGATGCTAGCCAGATGAATACTTATGGATGCTGGTAGCAGAGGCAGATTTTTTTTCTTGTTTTCTCCCCCAAAAAACCATATGTGCATCTTATAGTCCAGAGCATCTTATACTCCACAAATATGGTACAATCTAGAAGAACAAACAAATGCATCTTACTACTTGCAATATGGCCATAGATATTGTGATCCATACCAATGCCTTTTCTATGGCCCCTGTATGTAAGGCACTGGTATAATTTGTGCAGAAAGGTTTATTGGGTTTTTTTACTGTCCTAATGCCAGTGTTTTGCTTGACTTTGCATATGTAATGTCAGGCTTGCAGCCATATTCCGCTTGGATCTTTGGCCTGCCACACTTCTATTATTCTACTATGCCTTTTCTATTGTGGGAAAATGGGATGGGGATTGTACAGAGTTAGATGCTATGTAGCCAAAACAAAATTCCTTTCTAGAAATCCAAGGTCATCCTTTGTCTCTGTAACTCTGCACCTGACTGGACTGGATAGGTAGAACTGTCAGCATAGCAGTGGAAGATTGGACCATGTGATGGGCTGGGGCCGGGGCCAAGATCATGAACTTTCAACTGGGTGGGAAAACTGGGAAGGCTTCAGATTCGGGTTTTCCCAGATGTGCCAACATGGCTCCTCTTAATAAATTGGAACTTTGAGCAATACTTTTCTTTGGACTCTGATTTAATTTTGGATGCTATTTGGAACCCTGACATGCAAACTGATTTATTCAGCTTGTTTGGGGATACTGTTTCTATATTTTGACTGTTTGGATGAAAGGAATTTCTATCTTCATAAAGCTACTAGACACAGTGCTCAAGTTGGGAATGCTACTATAGCTCTGTGTGTTCATGTGATTAGAAGTTTTGTGGTTTTTCTCATCCCAAATAGAGGTTTATTGTTTGAGGATTTTTGTTTATTTGCTTAATAGAATTCTTGTTTTATCTTTTTTGCCACCCAGAGTTGTTTTATAGTATGCGACTTATATATATTGAATAATTATGTGATTTATTGATAAATAGATAGTGTTCTATGACATGAGACCTGAATGATACACCTTTGGCTGCATATCATCAGATATTACTTACAATGTGTTGGATTATCTATAGATTGACTGTAAATTGGGAGCAAAAAAAAAGCAGCAGTAATACAGGGCTGGTTTATGACTTGAATGAAATATTTAATTTACATTCTCTTTCTTTTAAATGGACATCATTGCTATTCTTGTGAGTAGGAGTATGCCTATGGAAATGTATTCCTCCTAAGTTCTGTTTTGCCTGTACCTTTGAATTGTAAGCATTAGTTTCATTATTCTACAGATGATTATTGGCATTATCCCATCTCTTTCACCAGTTTATGAAAATACACCTGTTCTTATCAAACATTGAGAAGCGATACTAGTTAAGATTTAAAAACAGGTGTGTATAATGGAATGGGATTTTTTTTTTCATCTGTGATATTGGGTTAAGTAACAGTTTCTCCATATTTGTATTCTGTACAGACATCGAGCACATTATTTCTCTGTTTCTTAATTGTATCTGAAAATGGAAACAGACACACATTTAAACAGAACTTTATAAAGTTATATTTCAGTTCTGTTTGATTATTTGCTTTTTAAAAGATTCACCTATTATGCAATTGAGTAGGACTCTGGATAATGTGCAATATCCCAAACTGTTAATTTATTATGGAGTCAGGCAGCATATACACATGATATTATTAATAATAATAAAGTCTTGACAAAATCCCCATCAGTTAATTGCAAATGCAGATTTTCTTGGGTACAGCTTACAGTCTGTGATGTGATGATACCTTAACACCATCAAACAACAACTAACTATCCCAGCTCGATAGGGCATAAAAATGACAAATCCAGTCTAAATATATAGTTGATTGTGTAACCAACCATTATACAATGAAATACATATTAATAAAAAACAATCTGGGGATGGTGGGTCCATGGTAATCAATCCCAAAAGGTTTTCTGGAAATACTTTTATAAAGTAAGTTTAGTAACTTATATGCATTTTCATTGTTAAGAAGTAGAATTTTAATTTGTAATTCAGCCTTCTCAACTCTTTGTTTTTGTACATTTTACTGTTTTAATTTACTTACATAGATTCCTAGCACACAAATTATGTTATGCCCACAACAAATTTACTGTGCATTATTGATGAAAAAGAAATGAAAAATAGTAGGTGAATAAATCTGCTCTACTACATAAATTGTAATTTAAAGATACATTTTATCATTTTTACCAGTGCAATATTCATCAAATCAAAGCATATACCAGTTAATATATGGGAAAACCTCAGTGGTGGGATTCAATTTTTTTTCTTACAGGTTCTGTGGGCATGGCTTGATGGGCATGGTGTGGCTTAGTGTGCATGGCAGGGAAAAGTTACTGTAAAATTTCCATTCCCACTCCACTCCAGGGGAAGATTACTGCAAAATCCCCATTTCCTCCCAATCAGCTGGGACTGGAGGCAAAGAATAGATGGGAGTGGGGCGAGTCAGAGGTTCTCCAAACTACTCAAAATTTCCGCTACCAGAACTGATCAGAACCTGCTGAATACCACCTCTGGAAAGCATGCACTTTTCATAGCTGCTATCAGTCTGTTTCTAATACAATATTGTAGAATTATTGAATGGGATCTATTTATATTGGGTATTTCTTTTTGTGAGTGTGTGTATGGTATTTTCTTCTAGTTTCTTCTGGGTAGCCATTGTTTGTTTGATCAATAAAGTAAAATTGTAATGTTATATTAAATGATTAGGATATTTATTACATACCTGTGATCATGTTATCAAAATCAGGGCACTTGGCAACTGGCATAAATTTACAATAGTTTAAAACAGTTACAGCTGGGTCACATGAGTACCATCCTAAAGAGCTTCCAACAAGCCAAGTAAAAGGAGAAGCCAGATTTGCTTACTGACCAAGGCAAAATATATTGTAAAATTGGTGTGACTCACTTAATGAGCACATCTTTAGTGAAGGCAATTCCAGCCCCAGTTGTGGTCATAAGTCAAGGACATAAGTTGGACTTTGGGAACTTTTTCTGGCTTGTAGGTACGTGGAGTTTTGGAATATTGAATATTGAATACTGAACAATATTAAGAGGCGCCATCGTGCCATCTAGTGGACTGTATTGCCGAGGACTGGACACTCAAGAAACCATCAGAGGGAGAAAAAAAATCTGATGCAATACGGTTGGAGGTTGACATAAGTAAGGTTGGAAGGAGGAAACTGTACAAAACTCTTAAATATCAAAACCAATTAATGAAATGAAATAGTGAATACCAACTATTTAATATAACTAAGAATTAATAAATAATTAGTATAATTCATTTGCATAAACAAAGTATACTAATATCAATTGATTAGACTATACTGCTGGAAAGCACAACTATTGTTATATATATAAAGATATAGAATTTATTAAGAATACATTTTTAGAGCTAATCTCACAGTGTACTTAGTAGATTTCCTTGAATATTGTATATACTAGATAAATTAGATAATTGAATAGATTGTAAGCAAAATATTGATTTAATATTATATAAATTCAGTGTCTGTAAGATATATTGGAAATAGTAAATTGAAGGTTGATACGGAACTTGAAAAAAGTGAGACTTGATTGATTATAACTGCATGTTACTGTGGGATAACATCAACCAAGTGATAAAATGACATGTACAACCACCTTAACTAAATACGAAAAAAAGCAGCCTCAAACTCAGCATCAGCAACATCGTCACCCTCAGACCAGATGTCGATTGAGAGCGTATTGGGGGTGGAAAAAATCAGGATCAACATTGAATATTCAGAACATTACTAATGATCCAGGAATCAATGGCGAAGACACAAGAGGCAATAGTAAATAACCATGAAGTAACAAAAAAAAATACCATGAAGAAATGGTAAAAACTGAAATGGAAGGAGACATTAAAAGTATGGATGATAAAATTGAGAACATTCAACAGTTCATTACAGAGAATGAACAGAGGATAAAAAAGGTAGAAACAAAAATAGAACAATTTGATCAAAAAATAGAAACAATAGAATGTATGCTGGTAAACAGAGATGTCAAATAAGCCATCACCTTCCTTGAGATGGAGAAGGCTTCATTTATCTCAGATTTTGAAATATTATGGAAGAGAAGGAGGACTGGGCGGGGGGGGGGGAATAGCAGAGATTCTCGCAGAAATTCTACAGAAAGACAAGCAAGAGATATCAATGAAGTATACAAAGTGCACACAAATTATGCACAGAGACCAGTGGTGGGTTCTGGATCCCTTTGCAACCAGTACAGTGCAATGGGACCTGGCATCCACCACATGAATGTGCGCCACAGGGTCGCATGTGCATGCATGCGTCCTTACCTCCTGTGACACTCCACGATGCCTCCGTGATGCTCCAGCTGCTCGGTGGAACGCCGCAAAGGCGCTAAAGCGCTGAAGAGTCAAATACCAGTAAGGAGGGCGGGCGGTTAGGCCCTCCAGAGCACTATACCGGAACAGTACCCGGTGCTCCCAG
This sequence comes from Thamnophis elegans, assembly GCF_009769535.1. Taxonomy (NCBI): domain Eukaryota; kingdom Metazoa; phylum Chordata; class Lepidosauria; order Squamata; family Natricidae; genus Thamnophis; species Thamnophis elegans. The sequence goes on along the minus strand of NC_045551.1, from coordinate 18,789,782 downwards.
CAGGCACCGGTATGCCCGTATCGGGCGTACCAGTCATAACCCACCACTGACAGAGACACAGGTTACCTAAAGACGTAGATGTGAGATCTGTAAAAGGAACGATCAGAGACAAAATATATAAAAAAATCAGAGGAGATGATAACATACAAAGGAAAAGAAATAATAACATTGAACCAAATACCACAAAGAGTGAGAGACCAAAGAAGGCAATATCAATTTCTAACAACTCAACTGGCCAAATACAAGTCATGGAGAGATGGTTAGTGCCAGAAGGTATCTTGATTGCATGGCAAGAAAAAAAAATAGACTCAGTGAAAAAAGCACAATAATTTTTCGAACACCATTTTGTGACTGAGGAGGATCAAGAAAGTAAAGAAGAGGTGGAAAGTAAAAGTCAAGAAGACCTAATAGAAGTAAAAGAGAAGGAGAGAGAAGAAAAAAGGATACAAGAGAGGGAACGTGTGGAATGGGAAGGTGCAAGAGGAAGAGTACAAAGAGAAACCAGAAATACAAGAAAACAATACAAGTAAAAATGGAAGAGGAAAGTACAATAATTTCAATAAACATAAATGGACTAAACTCACCAAGGAAAAGAATGCAAACCTTTACAAAATTATGGAAACTGGGTATTGATGTGATATGTCTCCAAGAAGTAAATATCAAGAGAGAACACAGCAAATTACTTGAAAATCCAAGAATTTAACAGTACAGGAAGAGCTAACCCAGAAGATTAAAACAGCTGAACAAAACTATTTTGAACATACAAATAAACCTGGACATTGGTTAGCACACATTGAAAAAACAAACACACACACATACAAACACACAAACACACACACACACACACATCCACACACCAATTATTAGATGATGAAGATAATACATCATAGAGGGGAAGAAAAAAAGAACACAATACAAAAGTATTTCACAAAACTTTGTCTCCAAGATAATATAGTAGAAGACAAGATTAAACAATACCTAGATGCAGCAACTATAAACCAAATTCCAGATGAACATAGAGAGATGTTAAATAGACCAATCACAATAACAGAGTTAGGGATGGCACTGAAAAAAGAGAAAAACAATAAAACACCAGATCCAGATGGAATTCCGGTCGAATTATACAAGAACTCACAAGAAATACTAGAAGGGTCACTATTAGAAGTATGCAATGAAGCCCTAGAATAAGCCAAAATACCAGAATCATAGACTGAAGCAATGATAACCCTCATCCCAAAAGAAGAATCAGACCAACAGAAAATCCAAAACTATAGACCCATATCGCTAGTGAACACAGATTATAAAATATTCACCTCAATAATAGCAGAAAGGGTTAAAAGAATTCTAAATGAACACATTCATCCAGATCAAAACGGCTTTCTTCCAAATAGACAGATTAAAAATAATATGAGAACCATAATAAATGTCCTAGAATATTACACACCCTGAGAAACAAATTGCACTGGTTTTCCTTGATGCCCAAAAGTCTTTTGACAATGTAAATTGGAAATTCATAATCTCACAATTAGAAATCATGAAATTCAGAGGGAAATTGGTAAAAACGATAGAAAAATACATACACAAATCAATCAGCAAGAGTGCTCATGAACGGGGATCTTACAGAAATATTTGAGATAACAAAAGGAGTAAAACAAGGATGCCCACTCTCTCCACTTCTCTTTATTCTAACGTTAGAAACACTCCTAACCAAAATTAGAAAAGATCAGGAGATAAAAGGCCTAAAAGTTAAAAAAGAAGAATATAAAATCCATGCCTTTGCCAATGACCTAGTATTCACATTGGAAGAATCATTGGAATCAGGACCTAAATTAATTCAGAAGATAGAAGAATTCGGGGAGGTGACGGGTTTAAAAATTAATAAAAGTAAAACAAAAATAATAACAAAAAACATCATGAAAAAACAAGAGAAAGAATTGGAGGAAAAGACTGAAATGCAAGTACTCAAGAAATTTAAATATTTAGAAATCTGATTATTGGCAAAATGCTCCTCAATTAAGGAGGACAATCACAGCAAACTAATACAACAAATAAAAAAGATTTAGAGAATTTGAAAAAATTGCAACTGTCACTCACTGGATGCATAGGCATGATTAAAATGAACATATTACCAAGAATACTATTTTTATTTCAAGATACACCAATAAAACCAGTGAAATCATTCTACCATGACTTAAATAAATTAATGACAAAATACATATGGCAGGGCAAAAAGCCCAGGATTAAATTAAAACTACTACAGGATAGTAAAGAAAAAGGAGGCTTATCGCTCCCAGACTGGAAACTGTATTATCAGGCAACAGCATTAACATGGGCTAAGGCATGGATAGTGTTAAAAAATAAGAGAATCTTGACATTAGAAGGACATGACCTGCAGGTAGGATGGCACACATTCATCTGGGATGAAAAAAATAGATCCCACACATATGTTCAAAGACATCTAATCAGGAATGCTTTGTTACAGATTTGGCAAAAAAATTAAAATAACCACTATACTAAAATACCAAATTGACTATCCACAAGAGAAGCATTGAAACACCCAAATTTTATAGATATGGATAAACTACTGAGATATAAAGATTTAATAAAAGACCTGGGGAATTTGAAAACCATACAAGAATTAAAAGACCAGGGTGTAAATATAGATTGGCTTGCATACATACAAATCCAATCCAGATATAATAGTGATATCAAAAAGTATGGATTTCAGTTGGAGCAACATGAACTAGATAAAACTACAAAGCACAGAGAAAAAAATTGAATAGGAAAATATACACATTTTTGCTGAGGTATAAAATGGAAGATGAAGTTGTCAAAGAAACAGTGATAAGGTGGGCAAAAAACTTTGGGTATAATATAGAGCTGGAGAAATGGGAGAAACTTTGGGAAATAAATTTGAAATTGATCATGTTGGCAGCATACAAGGAAACCAGCACAAGATATTTTATAGATGGCACCTCCCTCCTGTGAGGCTTGCAAAGATGTTTCCAAATATATCACAGATGTGTTGGAAGTGCAAAAAATCATACGGGACTTACTACCATACATGGTGGACATGGGAGATTGCAAAAAAATTATGGACCACAATTAAAAAATGGCTTGAAGAAATAACAGGGGATCATATAGACTGAAGCTGGAAATATTTCTATTAGGTATAACTACAAAAAAGTATAGCAGAGAAATTCTGTATCTAATCCTACATATTATATAGGCCCAAAATCGGAAAAACAATGCAGTACCAAAGGAAGAAGAGGTGATAAGAAAGATTTTAGAATGTGCCGAGATGGACAAATTGATGAAGGAAATACAAGGAAAGGAGGAATCAGAATATAATTTAATTTGGGAAAAATGGTATACTGTAAATGGTTAGAGGACAGAAATAAGAAATAGGGAAATATAAATAATGATGTAGTTGAAAGTTAGTGATAAGATAGGAGTCAGTAAAGATAAGTTAAGATAGAGTAATTAAATGATAGTAAGAACATAAAGTATAATATTGGTAAAACAATATTTTAATATGTGATTTCTATTAAGTCAAAAAATCAAAATATGTCATGTTGAGAGTACTTACAGATCAATTTATATTGGATTTGATTTTAAGGCATGAAGAACATATGTTCCAGTACAGGAAATCTGCAACATATAAATGGAGAAGGGCAGCAGTTCAAAATGTACAATATTGAAAAGTTCTCCCCAGTTAAGCTGAATCTGATGTTTCTTAATTTATTAATATCACTTTTTTCCAATATAGAGATTATATATGCTTAATTTCTTGTAACATAAAAATTGTGACATAGATATGACTTTAAATAATTTTGCTTTGTTTTAACCAGCCACTTGTATCTAGAAGTCCTACAAGCAGCGTGGCAACACCTTCCAGTACTGTCAGCACACCTACTAAAAGAGACAGCTCAGCCCTCCAGGACCTCTACATACCACCACCTCCAGCAGAGCCTTATGTTCCCAGGTGAATCATCACAATTGATTATACTCTTAATTTTACTCAGGGTTATAAGAACGTACAGTGATTCATATCTAGGGGGGAACAGGATATGAAACCATCATTACTATATTATGACCATAGCAGTACTATATAAGTAAAAGAAGAAAGGCATTAACAATTCATTAAACATTCCGTATCCAAAATCCATATATCATCTTAATTCCTTTTTATATTTTGGTGCTTGGTTTTGGACAAATTATATCAGTAAAATACACATTTGTGATTTCAGAATACATTGCCTTCTTTGAATTTGCATTATTTGAAACCGGATATTACTCCTCCCTAAAAAGCTAGCTCATCTACTAAAAAAAAGTTTCAATACACATATATGGAACTGAAAGTGAAAAACAAAATGATTAGTTAGATTAGTGGACACAATATTCAAATATTAAATAATAGAACAAACTTATTTGCTTGTTAAAAAGGGTCCTTCATTATTATTATACAATTGTATCACAGCGGCCAGTTGTTTTGCCGGATTTGGCATTGGTTACTAGTCGGGCCCCACCCAGGGGCCTAGGACGTCGTAACGTATTTTCGTAATATGCGTGCAGATCCAAGCAGTGCGGCTTTTTGCATTTGACTGATGGTGATTTTGTCAATTTTTAACTGTTTTAAATGTAATTCCAGTGCTTTTGGAATAGCACCCAGTGTGCCAATTACCACTGGAATTATCACTGCTGGTTTGTGCCATAGTCGTTGAATTTCGATTTTTAAGTCCTGGTATCTTGCGATTTTTTCATGTTCCTTCTCGGCGACCCTGATATCACCTGGTATTGTGATGTCTATGATTGTGACCTTATTTTTCTCAACCAGTGTGATGTCTGGTGTATTATGCGCCAGTATTTTGTCGGTTTGTATACGGAAATCCCACAAGATCTTGACCATCTGATTTTCGGTGACTTTTTCAGGCTGATGTTCCCACCAGTTTGTTGCTGTTTTAATATTATAATTTTTGCACAAATTCCAATGGATCATTTGTGCTACTGAATTGTGCCGCAATTTATAATCAGTCTGCGCGATTTTTTTACAGCAGCTGAGAATGTGATCAACAGTTTCGTCAGCTTCTTTGCAAAGTCTGCATTTGGCATCATCAGAGGATTTTTCGATTTTGGCCTTAATGGCATTTGTGCGGATAGCTTGTTCTTGCGCAGCCAGGATTAGTGACTCTGTTTCTTTCTTTAATGTACCTGTGGTTAACCATAACCAAGTTTGTTCACTGTCCACTTTATCTTTTATTTTTTCCAGAAATTGGCCATGCAGTGCTTTGTTCTGCCAACTCTCCATTCTTGATTTTATCACATCTTTTCTGTATTCTTGTTTCGTCTGTTGGGCCTTCAGTAGATTTTTGTTCTTTACTTCGATTAATAGATGTTCTTGACTTTCTTTTAAATAATCAGCCAGTGCATGTTTTTCTTCTTCAACTGTTTGCTTCACTTGTAATAATCCTCTGCCACCTGATTTTCGGGGCAGGTGTAGTCTATCAGTATCACCTCGTGGATGTAAACTGTAGTGCATTGTCATTAGTTTCCTGGTTTTTCGGTCCAAAATGTCCAAATCAGCTTGTGTCCAGTTAACTATACCAACTGTGTATCTTATAACTGGTATTGCCCAGGTATTTATGGCCTTGATTGTATTTCCACCATTCAATTTAGATTTCAAAATTTTCCTAACTCTGTTGGTGTACTCTCGCCTGACAATAGTTTTTACTTCTCCATGCTTGATGTTATCCAACTGCAGAATGCCTAAGTATTTGTAGGCTCCATTTTCTTTGCATTTAATTAGTTGGCCATTGGGCATTTCAATTCCCTCACATGCAGTGATTTTGCCCCTTTTTATGGATACAGTGGTGCATTTTTCCATGCCAAACGGCATTGAAATATCGGTGCTGAATACTCGGACTGTGTTTGTCAATGATTGGATTTCTATTTCTGACTTTCCATAGAGTTTCAAATCATCCATATATAGTAAATGCGAAATTTTTTCAGCTTCTTTGGCTGTTTGGTAGCCTAATTTCATTTTTTTTAAGATTACTGATAGTGGGATCATTGCGATGATGAAGAGAAGAGGTGAAAGTGAATCACCCTGGAAAATTCCTCGCTTGATATTAACCATTCCGTAGATCTCATTCCCTACTGCCAACTCAGTTCTCCATTGTTTCATCGCCTTTTCAGTAAAGGATGTAATATTTTTGCTAATGCCAGTTGTTTCTAAGCATTTTATGATCCAACTATGTGGCAGTGAGTCAAATGGGTTGACTCAGCCTTCCATCCTTCCGAGGTGGGTAAAATGAGGACCCAGATTGTTGGGGGCAATATGCTGACTCTCTGTAAACCGCTTAGAGAGGGCTGAAAGCCCTATGAAGCGGTATATAAGTCTACTGCTATTGCTATTGCTATTGCTAAATGCCTTTTTGTAATCAATCCAGACCATATTCAAGTTCGTTTTTCTGTTCTTACAATTTTTTACTATCATTTTATCAATTAGAAGCTGATCTTTTGTGCCCCTGCTCCTTCTTTTGTTGCCTTTTTGCTCTACTGGCAAGATGTTGTTTGTTTCCAAATAATCCATCATGTTATCTGCAATAATGCCTGTGAGTAATTTGAAGGTTGTTGGCAAGCATGTTATTGGTCTGTAGTTTTCAGGTGTTGTTCCTTTAGTTGCATCTTTCTGAATCAAGTATGTCCTGGTATCTTGCGATTTTTTCCTGTTCCTTCTCGGCGACCCTGCTATCACCTGGTATTGCGATGTCTATGATTGTGACCTTATTTTTCTCAACCAGTGTGATGTCTGGTGTATTATGCGCCAGTAATAATAATAATAATAATAATAATAATAATAATAATAATTATTATTATTATTATTATTATTATTATTATTATTATTATTATTATACAATTGTATCACAGCGGCCAGTTGTTTCGCCGGATTTGGCATTGGTTACTAGTCGGGCCCCACCCAGGGGCCTAGGACGTCATAATGTATTTTCGTAATATGCGTGCAGATCCAAGCAGTGCGGCTCTTTGCATTTGACTGATTGTGATTTGGTCAATTTTTAACGGTTTTAAATGTAATTACAGTGCTTTTGGAATAGCACCCAGTGTGCCAATTACCACTGGAATTATCACTGCTGGTTTGTGCATAGTCGTTGAATTTCAATTTTTAAGTCCTGGTATTTTGCGATTTTTTCATGTTCCTTCTCAGCTACCCTGCTATCACCTGGTATTTCTCAACCAGTGTGATCTCTGGTGTATTATGCGCCAGTATTTTGTCTGTTTGTATGCGAAAATCCCACAAGATCTTGACCATCTGATTTTCAGTGACTTTTTCAGGCTGATGTTTCCACCAGTTGGTTGCTGTTTTAATATTATAATTTTTGCACAAATTCCAATGGATCATTTGTGCTACTGAATTGTGCTGCAATTTATAATCAGTCTATGCGATTTTTTTACAGCAGCTGAGTATGTGATCAACAGTTTCATCAGCTTCTTTGCAAAGTCTGCATTTGGCATCATCACAGGATTTTTCGATTTTGGCCTTAATGGCATTTGTGCGGATAGCTTGTTCTTGCGCTTGTTCTTTCTTTCTTTAATGTACCTGTTGTTAACCATAACCAAGTTTGTTCACTGTCTACTTTATCTTTTATTTTTTCCAGAAATTGGCCATGCAGTGCTTTGTTCTGCCAACTCTCCATTCTTGATTTTATCACATGTTTTCTGTATTCTTGTTTCGTCTGTTGGGCCTTCAGTAGTTTTTTGTTCTTTACTTCGATTAATAGATGTTCTTGACTTTCTTTTAAATAATCAGCCAGTGCATGTTTTTCTTCTTCAACTGTTTGCTTCACTTGTAATAATCCTCTGCCACCTGATTTTCGGGGCAGGTGTAGTCTATCAGTATCACCATGTGGATGTACACTGTAGTGCATTGTCATTAGTTTCCTGGTTTTTCAGCCCAAAATCTCCAAATCAGCTTGTGTCCAGTTAACTATACCAGCTATGTATCTTATAACTGGTATTGCCCGGGTATTTATGGCCTTGATTGTATTTCCACCATTCAATTTAGATTTCAAAATTTTCCTAACTCTGTTGGTGTACTCTCGCCTGACAATAGCTTTTACTTCTCCATGCTTGATATTATCCAACTGCAGAATGCCTAAGTATTTGTAGGCTCCATTTTCGTTGCATTTAATTAGTTGCCATTGGGCATTTCAATTCCCTCACATGCAGTGATTTTGCCTCTTTTTATGGATACAGTGGCACATTTTTCCATGCCAAACTGCATTGAAATATCGGTGCTCTACTGGCAAGATGTTGTTTGTTTCCAAATAATCCATTATGTTATCTGCAATAATGCCTGTGAGTAATTTGAAGGTTGTTGGCAAGCATGTTATTGGTCTGTAGTTTTCAGGTGTTGTTCCTTTAGTTGCATCTTTCTGAATCAAGTATGTTTTTCCAGTTGTCAACCATTCATCAATTTGGCCCTTTTGTAAAATTTCATTCAGTTGCCTGGCCAATATTGCATGTAAACTGGTCAGATATTTGAGCCAGAAACCATGTAATTGGTCCTTTCCAGGTGATGTCCAATTCTTTACCATTTTTACTCGATTTTTGACCATCTCAGTTGTTATTTCTAATACTTGCATTTGTTTGTTGCCAATGCTTTTCTCAAAGTCATGTATCCACTTTGCTTCCTTATTGTAGTCATTTGCATTTTCCCACAATTCTTTCCAGATTTCAACTGTGGCCTGTTTTTCTGGTTTTTCACTTTTGGTGTCACCATTCACATTAAGACTTTGATAAAAACGCCGTTGGTTTGATCGAAATTGCTGATTTTGTTTATATTGGATGATTCGTGCCTCATATCTTTCAATTTTTCTAGCTGTTGCTGTTATCTGCTGTTTTACAATCCCTGCAGCTTCATTGATGTTTCTTGTATCCAATCTATATCTTCTGATTAGCCGATCTATGATTTTGTTGTTTTTAAGCCGTTGCTCATGCATGTTCTAGCATCTGCCCTTAATTTTTTGACTTTTTGTTTTAATCGGATTTTCCACTTTGGCTTTGATGCTTTTTCTGTTGTGTGACTAGGTACTTTGATTTTAATGCCTAGTTCATTAGTGACTATTACAGCTGTGCTGTACATTAACTGGTTCGTTTCCAAGATGGATCTTGATTCAATTGTTGAAAACACTGCATTAACCATTTTCATGATAGGGGCCAAAATTTTCTTAGGCACAGTTTTTAGTGATGGTAAAGGTTGCCTTTCCTCATTAAGCAGAAAATGCTCCATGATCTTATTGGTTCAGTGATAACTGGTTCTAGTGGTGGTGATGTTATTTCCTCCCCGAAAGTTTCTTCTGGGAGTTTTACTATAATGTCTTTAGTTGTGTCTTGAATATCAGTTATTTCTGCTTATGATATTGTTTTTTTGGTTTTGCAATTTGCCTGAATTTCCTGAAGTTCAACTTCACTAAACACTTTATTCCGTATAATAAATCGCCTTTGATCTGCTAGTCGTTTTTCACTAACATTTGAATCTGGATATTGTTCTTTCCATAATTCATACATTCGCTTTAAATAACCTCTTTTTTCTGGCTCTGAGTTGTAGTAACAGGCCATTATGGCACGGTTTTCATCTGCACTATATTTTTGTCGTTTTGTTGGCTGGTCCACTTGTAGCCCACTTGTCGACGGATGTCCAGGGACCCCAACATCCGCCACGGCCCTTGTTAACCCGCGCGATGACCGATGCGGTATAAAATTTTTATTCGTTTTTTTCACCATATTGTATGGGTTGGCGGGGTTTTTTTATGGGGCCAGTTGCCAACCTGACCCCAACCCTCCTCCTTTCTCATCCGGGCTTGGAACCGGCAACGGCGGAGTATTATTATTATTATTATTATTATTATTGCCAAAATCGAAAAATCCTCTGATGATGCCAATGCAGACTTTGCAAAGAAGCTGATGAAACAGTTGATCACATACTCAGCTGCTGTAAAAAAATCGCACAGACTGATTATAAATTAGATTAATTACAATTAGATTAAGATTAGTATCACTGTTTATGTTAGTAGTCAGAACTGTTAGGCCATCATTAGATTATTATTAGATTATTAATTGTATTGATCAATTGTATAAATAGAGTATTAGTTGTATTATAATATAGGGTGTTCTATATTGTGGTCACCAATAATAGTTACTGAACTAGGTAGAAGAATTTTGAGGAAGTGAGGTAGAGACACACACAAAAAAAGAAAGATAAAGGGGGAAAAATGGGGATATATGGTACTGTGGAAAAACTTTTTAAAAAACATTAAAATGATGAGTACAACCACCACAGTTACCAAAATAGGGGGGGAAACAACTGCGACAATAACATCCCCATCAGGACCACATTCAGTAGAGGTGCTAGGAGGTGAGAAGTCAGGCTCCACTATAAATCTACAGAGCATGCAATCAACCCTAACATTAATCCAGAGAGACACTGATGAAAATGCAAGTGGAAATGACTTGGGCAAAACATATAGGGTCCACACAAACTATGGACGCAGACACAAACTTCCAAGAGAGATGCATGTAAGATTTACAAGAAAAAAGACAAGAGACGAAGTCTACAGGAAAACAAGAGAAGAGCCTCTGGTCTATAAAGAAAAGGAAATCATAACGCTAAAGCAGATACCAAAATGGATAAGGGAACAGAGAAGAAACTACCATTTCCTATCGACCCAATTGCTCAAATATAGAGTGATGTTTAGATGGCTTATCTCTGAGGGGATGCTAATAACCTGGCAGGAAAAAAAATCTGTATTGACTCTCTGGAAAAGGCACATGAGTTTTATGATCACAATATAATAGGAGAAGATGAACAAGATAGTAGAGAGGAAGCAGAAAATAAGAGTCAGGAAGAACAGACATCAGAGGAAAAACTTACAGAGCAGGATATAAGGGACCAAAAGAAAACAACGACACGAGAGAGAAGGAGCCAGGACAAGAACACAAACCGAGACAAGAATAAGAAAAGGACCAAAATCAACATACAAATAAGATGGAAGATGAAATAAAGATGATATCCTTGAACACCAATGGTATTCGGCCAAGCGAAAACAAACATTAACAAGACTCAAAAGACAGAATGTGGATATTGTCTGCCTACAGGAGGTCCATATCAAAGAAAAATATGGTAATATTCTAGAATGCCCAAATTAGGAAAGCTACATCTGGCGTTAGCACAAAATAAGAAAAGAAGGATTGCAGTATACATAAAAGATTGGTTAAATTTGAGGAAAATATTTAGTGATAGAGAAGGCAGATTTTTAATGATGGAAATAACAGCAAATCAAAAAAGAATTCTGCTGGTGACAATTTATGCTCCAAATATAAACCAAGAAGAATTCTATAATAAATTACACAAGAAAATAATTGAATCAGATTGAGAAAATGTCTGTATAATGGGCAATTTCAATGCGGTGGCAGACAACAAAATAGATTATAGGGCTTCCGGGGGAAGGAGCCTGCCATCGCCGGTGGCTCAACGGAGCTGCCCTCAGAGTTCTGGTTCGTATATCTATAAGATCGATAGATATCTCTTCTTTCAGGCAAGAAAGAAGCAGGGAGGAACTCAGTCGTTAGAATCCTCTTTGTAGTTCACAGCTAAGTTATTTAAAATCAATCCAAGCAGCGACCATTCCTGAGAACCCTTTTTATTATTATTCAAAATACCAGCTTCAATTTTATAAAAAACTCCTTTGTTTAACTGCTTTTCAAAATGGCGATTTTATAGCTTCCGCATTTGATATATGATATATTTAATCAGCCCTGTTTTCTTGAAGACTTCTCTTTATTAATTGCCAAAAGTTTATTGAAAGTATTTTATCTTAAATCAAGGTGAGCAGAGACTTTGTTTGTTTCCTTTTTATAATGGCTCCCAAATCTAAGCAGTCTAAACGTTTTTTTAACAATACATCCCAAGCAATTGCTATAAAGCCGCAGCTCTTGCCTTCTACGCCCTCTACTGGTGATTTGTTAATGAAAGAATTTCTTTTTGAAACTCTTAAAGAATTTAGAGAGGAAATGAAGCAACTTATTTCGGACTTATGTGACAAGCTTGATGCCAAGATTGCTCAAACGAAGGAGGATATGATCGGGGTCATAACTGTAATGACAGATTATATTGCAGGAATGGAAGATAAACTGGAGCTTTTAGAGGAAGCTAATTCTAATCTGACATCTAAAATTGAAATGTTGCAACAGGAAGTTGAAAACGCAGAAAAACAACTTGTTATGACAAATTATAAAAAGACGGCGTTTGCAATAAGAGTTAGGGGATTGCGTGAAAATCAACAGGAGAATTTTAAACAGACCTTTTTTGAGGCTTTCAGTCGTTTGGTGGGAAGCCCGGGACTCAACTTTGATTGGCAGATCCAAAAAATTTACCGCCATAATTCGTGGACAGCAAAACAGAGACAGCTTCCGAGAGATATAATTATATATTTTGTCACAAGAGAATCCAGAAATGCGATTATTACAAGAGTTTTACAACAACAGGCTGCGAATTGATGGACAGGACTTGATCGTTTTCAAAGAAATACCACCCCAAATGTTAAGAGCCAGGAGAGACTATGCTTTTCTAACTAAAGAACTCAGAAATAATCAGATACAGTACAGATGGGAGGTGCCATTTGGTATTACAGTTATATTTGATGACCAAAAACATCGCCTCAACTCTGTTTGGGAAGCTCGAGACTTTTACTATAAGATCCTAAAGGCGGGACTTCCTGAACTACCCGGACTTGGAGAAAGACAAGGAGAAGTAGAAGAGAAACAACAAAACACACAACTACAAGGCGGGAGGTATCGCTTTCCCCCTCCGGAAGGGCAGAAGAGCAAAGAACAAGGATTTAGTTATGCTTCCAAAACATTTGCTTAATTTTAACTTGAATAATACTTTGTGACTTCTGTCTTGTATAAAATGGTATAGTTGTATACCGATAAAGAGACATTAAGGCTGAAAGAAGTGATGCGGATTTCCTCGGAAAATATATTGTATGGGACTTAAAAAAAGACTTGATGGATAACTCTGAACTTTTATATAAATTGTTTATGATTTATTTTCTAGGGTGAGGAGGGTGGAGATCGGGATGTTCCTGGATTGTGGTTTAGGTTGAATAGAGTTGGGACGCCTGGTGTAGACAGGAGGGTAGTGAAGGTTCAATTAGAGCTTATTTTGAGTCAGAAAGTAAGTTGATTTTTATATAAACTGTTATTTGAATATAATGTTTGGAAGGATATATCCAGGGAGTGTGCAGGAAGGCGGAGCAAATATGAGAGGAGTACGGATGAAAATAAAATATATATATGGACACGGGTGAGGTAGGATGAGAAGAGTTGGAAAAGGAAACTGAGAGAAGTATTTGAGAAACTGCTTTATAGAGAAGGAGGTAAAAGGGACAAATTAAAGGTTTGGAATTGGACAGATATTTAGATAAAGAGATAAGGCCCCTAGCTAGAGTAGAATTCCATCTGATTAACTTATTCGGTTTCAATATAATTTGAAACCCTGCAAGTAATAAATTAATCAAGATTAGGAATGATGTACATTGTTTAAGTTTTAATAATGATGGGAAGCTGAGCTCAATGTAGAGAGTTTATTGATTTTTCCCTTTTTTTGTTTTTTTTATTTATTCCTTTCTTTTTTCCTTTATCTTTTAATTTTTAATTTTTAATCTATTTGATTTTAATATACTCCAGACTGTGTTTGATAAAAAGCTATGCCGGGTATGGGACCTGGGAAGTCGGAAGGGGGTTAGGGAGGGGGTTTACTGGGGGGAGGGGGGGAGGGGGGAAATATAGCTTTAATTTTTAAAATAACAAGAATGCACTTGTATACTGTTGCTCTCTTTTCTTTTTTTTCTCTTTTCCTTTTATTTTCCTTTTTTTCTTCTTTTCTTTCAATTTTAGTGTAAAATACAAATCGAATAGGTTAATGAATAGTAGAAATACACCGAAGTGAGGAGTAGAGGGAGAGAAGAGGGAGGAGCAGAGAGGGAGTGAGAGGGGAATGTAAGGAGGGTGAGGTGGAGGGAAGGGGAGAAAGGAATGTCTGAGGGGGAGGGGAAGTAGAAGAGGGGAATGCTGGAGGGGAGAAATGAAAGTTGGAGGGGGAGAAGAAAGGGTGTATGGAGGATTGAAGTGTTATGTTGGTTTTCCATGGTGAAATAGAAGATGAGTTGTGTTTATTGGTTTTTTTAATTGCACAGTATATAAGTGATTGTATAAAATGAAAATGAAATAAAACAGTTCAAACCTTAAAAAAAAAAAAGATTATAGGAATACAAAGAAGAATAAAAAGAAAAGACGACAACTACTGAGTACCTTCTTTGAAATGGTGCAAGAATTAAATTTAAGGGATGCATGGAGACAGATAAATCCAAAGAAAAGACAGTACACTTTCTTTTCCCATCCACACAATTCGTGGTCTCAAATAGATATGGCATGGATGAACCCAGGATTGATCAATAGCATAGAAGATATGGAGATTTTGCCAAATACATGGGCAGACCACAATCCACTAATGGTAAAATGGAAAGGTCAGAGGAAAAAATTATGATGGACGCTAAATCATAGAATTGTAAAAGAAAAATCATATATATAAATGACGGATAAGGAATTAGATATTTTCTTCAAGGAAAACAAGAAAGATCAAACAACACTACAAAACCTATGGGATACCACAAAAGCCTATGTGTGGGGTATAACAATAGCATATACGGCAAGAAGAAGTAAGGAAAAAAGGAAACGGCAAACATGATTACAGGCGAAGCTTAAAGAGTTGGAGACTGTGTTGCAGAAAGAACCACAAAATACTAAAATCAAAGAAGAGAAAGATTTGGTGAAACATAAAATCAATCTAACACTTCAAGAAGAACTATACGTAATATAAAAATGGCGAAATAAAACTATTTCGAAACAGCAAATAAACCAGGTGGATGGATGGCCCACAAATTGAAGAAAGAAAAAAGTTAATACAGCAATTACAGGATGAACATGGGAATTTGTTCCATAAAATAAAAGAAAAAAATGTATAATCAAAAACTTTTTTCAAACTCTATACAGTCAGGAAAACATCTCAGAAAAAGAACTCCAAAATTATTTACAAGAGAGAAACCTACCAAGTATTTCAGAGGAAGCAAAAGAAACGCTAAATGAGAAAATAACTCTAACAGAGATAAAAGAGGCAATTAAGAAACCAAAAAACCAATAAATCACCAGGACCAGATGGGATTCCCGCAGAGATATATTAAAAATTTAAAGAAACTTTTGAGGAAATCATGTTAGAATTGTACAATGAAGTATTAGAACAAGCAAAAATGCCAAGTTCATGGACTGAAGCATTTATAACATTAATTCCAACAGAAGAAACAGATGATCAATTGATCCAAAACTATAGGCCAATCTCGCTGCTAAGCGTTGACTATAAAATATTTATGACGATTTTTGCCGAAACACTTAAAAATATTAAATAAAATTATTCATTCGGATCAAAATGGATTTCTACCCAAGAGACAATTAAGAAATAATATACAAATTATAATGAATGTATTAGAATACTATGAAACACATCCAGAGAAACAATTAACATTAGTATTGGTAGACACGCAAAAAGCTTTTGATAATTTAAATTGGCAGTTTCTTATTACACAATTAGCTATTATGAAATTGGAGAAAAATTCCTTAGAATGATTAAGGCAATATATTCAAACCAGGCAGCTAAAATAATGGTGACTGGAGATCTAACAGACAAAGTCACTATAAATAAAGGGGTCAGACAAGGCTGTCCACTATCTCCTCTTCTATTTATCCTCCCATTGGAGGTTTTATTAACACGGATTAGGGAAAAAGAGGAAATAAAAGGGTTAAAAATTAAAAAAAGAAGAATGCAAAATTCAGGCATTCACGGATGATATGGTTTTTATAATAGAAGATCCCTTGAAACAGAGAAAATATTAATTTAGGAAGTAGAGGAATTTGGTAAAGTTGCAGGCTTAAAAAAAAGATAATTACTAAAAATCTTACACAAAGGCAAAATGAGGAATTAGGAGAATATTGTTAATGCAAATAGTTAAAAAAGTAAAATATCTTGGAATCTGGCTAACAGCTAAATGTTCGACTATAAAAGAAGACAATTATTCAAAATTACTACAACAAATAAGAAAGACTTGGAAAATTGAGCTAAATTACAATTATTGCTTATTAGAAGTGCGACCATATCAATGAATATTCTACCAAAAAAATTATTTCTATTCCAAACCATACCAATAAAATTAGGGAAAAACTTTTTCATGGAACTAAATAAAATAATGTTAAAATTTATTTGGCTGGGGAAAAAAGCTAGGATAAAATTAAAATTACTACAGGACTCTAGAATCAAAGGAGGATTTGGCGTCCCAGATTGGAAGCTTTACTATCAGGCAGCAGTGGTAACATGGCTCAAAGAATGGATAGTACTCAAAAAAAAAAAAAGAATATTGACGATAGAGGGCTGTTCTGACACCCCCCCCCCTTGCTTGTTCACAAATGACAGCCAGACAGAACTTCAAAGGAAATATCTTTATCAGTCCCGGCTCAAGCTGGCTGCGAGCCCAAAGTAAACATAGATAAAGTCTCTGGCAAAAAGTTACACAGCAAATGCAAAAACAAAACTCTTACAGCAAACCAGGTTTACAGAAAGCAAATCACTTATCCAAGTGCCTCTTTGAATCATGAACACTAACTCGAACAGGAACGGAACTAAACTCATGAACAAACAAATGACGAACGTTGACTTCTGCAACTAAGGCGTGGCACCATCAGTCTTTTATCTGCAGGAGAAGACCCTAATGAGCAACAGCTGCTCATTATCCTGCATCCTGAAACAACTCACAGGTTTCTGCTGAGACACAACAGAGGGCCATGATTTATAGCTAGGCTGGCATGCTTTTATCTGGGAGGGAAAGAGTACAGCCCATAATATTTCCAGAGGCATCAGGTAAGAGGGGCCTTACTTGAAATATGGATGAAAATCAAAAGAAACTTCTACACGAAAATTCCTAGATGGATATCAACCATGGAAGCCATGGAACCATGGATTTGAATAGGATATTGCAATATAAGGAGTTATTGGATGGGCAAGGAAAACTTAAAACAAATCAGGAGTTAAAATTACAGGGAATTGAATTAGGCTGGTGGCCATATCTACAAATTCTAACAAGATACAAAAGAATTGAGAACAGTACGGATTTCAAAATGAACAACAAGTAAAATAGTAAGAGGAACAGAAGAAAAAATTATTACAAAAGCATACTATTGTCTCTTAAAATTCAAAATGGAGGAGGAAACCATGAAGGAAACAATGATAATTTGGGCTAAAAACTTCAGGTACAATATTGAATTGGAGCACTGGGAAAAATTATGGGGAAAAATTATAAATTGACAATGTTGTCATCCTATAAGGAAAACATCTACAAAATGTTTTATAGGTGGCATTTACCCCCTGCGAGATTGGCCAAAATGTTCCCAAATAGATCTCCAATCTGTTGGAAATGTAACCACCAACAGGGAATCTTCTGTCATATGTGGTGGACATGTCCAAAAGCCAAAGAATTCTGGACAAAAATTCAAAAATGGTTAGAAGAAATAATAGAACAAAAAATTGACATGAACCCTGAGCTGTTTCTTCTAGGAATAATAAAAAAATATTACTAAGGATATCCAATATATAATGCTTCATATAATTACTGCTGCCAGAATCTCATTTGCCCAAAGTTGGAAGCAAAAAACCATTCCCTAAATGCAGAAATCATAAAAAAGGTGCTAGAATGCTCAGATATGGACAAACTAATGATGGAACTAAGAGATAGAGAGGAAACAGAGTACTACACGATATGGAACAGGTGGTATAACTAGCTCGAAAAGAGATGTAAAATCAATGCATAAGGAACACATAGCAAACACAATGAAAAGAGATGGCATATACTTAGAAAGCAATAGAGATGGAAATATAGTATATAGATGTATATATTGTAAAAATGAGAAAGTATGAAACAAAGAAGAATATGTATAAGATAGTAGAATGGAGAATGGAAAATGGAAAACCCGAAATCAGAAAAAAGAAATACCGATAACAGAAAGCTGTAAAAGTGTAATTGTGATTTTTAATGCTTCGAAAATGTCAAATAAAATAAAAAAACATTTAAAAAATCTTCTGAATATTACTGCTATATCAGGATTTGATTCATCTGATTAGAAAGATAAATATAGAACACAACGAATGAAGAAAGAAAATGAAGATACCATATTTACCTGAAAATAAATAGTATTATTTTCTTTTGGGCTTGAAAATAAGCACTCAGGCTTATTTTCGGGAAGGTCTTTTTTTTTTAAGTGCACGAGGCGGTGAATGCAGGGACCAGCAGAAGTGAGAGCACAGCTCCCGCTGACCCCACCCTCTCTATCCCACCGTCTGCTTGCCCACGAGTGCAATGGGCCAAGGTCTCAGCATGCCCAGCCTCCACCCTCTTTGCCTGCTGGCCCAGCTGCTGTTGGGACACTTCTCAGGTGTGATGGGTGCCATGCTAGCCACCAAGTGGCTCCCCATGGTGCTGCTAGCCTCACAGGGGCTCTTCACCCTCCTGACAGCACTGCTCTTGGCCGCCCTGCTGGGCTGCTGCCTGGTGTGGGGTGAGTCATCCCAGATCAAAAACCTCCAGACCGCCACCAGCCAGCAGGGCCCTTTTGCAAGCAGCTGCTGGTGGAGCCATGTCACCTGTGCCACCTCGCCCTCTGTCACCTTTGGGTCGCTGAACAATGGCCTGCACACCTATTCGGTGCTGCAGGTGCTAGGCTTATAACTACACTGAGCCCAGTGTTCTTTGGGCCCTGGTGGGTGCTGCAGCTCTCTTACTGGCTGTGTGAATCAGGCACAGGGCAACCCCTGTTTGTCTTCAGCATCTGCCTCACCTGTAGGGGCTCTGCAGCCATCTCACCCTCTGTCCGGCCTGGTTCAGCCCATGCCAAGCCCTGGCATCTACCTAGCAGCCTCCACTACCTCCCGCTGGACCTACCACAGACACAACCTGCAAGAGAGCTGCAGCACCCTCAAGGGTCTGAAGAGCGCCGGGCTCAGTGTAGCTGTAAGCCCGGTGACAGGTTCCGAAGGGTTAATGAAAACTAACAAAGACGGAGACGGTTTGAAAATGCAGTTTATCTTCTTCCTTCGGCACGAACTGACCAATAAAACCCAAGGCAATGAATAAATTGTCAGAGCTAACACCTGGTGCTCCCCACCACCTTTTATAATTCCTTGGTAATTAGGCTAAACCCCACCCCACCCCCATGCATGCACACACCCATCACCTCGTGACCCAGAGTGAAAACTATCTGGCAATCAATCATGGATCGTTCGCAGTCAGTTATCAGTTCTGGAATGTTCTCAGTGGAAACCTCCCGGCAGTCAATCATGAAGAGCTTTGTAGAGTTCTCAGCTCGACTGCTTGTGGAGGAGGGAAATCTCTATCTGGTAAGGATGAGTCTTGGCAGTTGGCCCAGTTGCCCCCAACCCCAAATGGCAGCCGGAGCTGACACCCGGTGCCTGCAGCACCAAGTAGGCATGCAGGCCAGTGATAGCAGCCCATAGATGGTGGTGGGTGAGGCACCATAGGTGGCATAGCTCCACCAGCAGCTGCTCACAAAAGAGCCCTGGCAGGCTGGCGGTGGTTCAGAGGTTCCGGGATGACTCACCCGATGCCAGGCAGGAGCATCCAAGGCAAGCCACTTTAACACTTGTGGATTTCAACTCTTAAAACTTCCCACATCCCACCCCCAATTTTCCTGCTGATTGTCCTTTCCGTGTGCCAAAGATGCATAAGGAGCATTTTTTGGAATATCCACCTATGCAGGGTTCCCCAAGGAAAGGATGATTCGGCAGGGAAATCCCCCCTATTTTCCTGCCCATTGTCCTTTCCTTGGGGAGCCCTGCACAGACGCACATCCCAAAAATGCTTCCCATGAAGCCTTCAGCCTTGCAATCCTGGTGTCATGGTTTCAAGTGATGAACTCAATCAAATCAAGACTGAGGCTTCAATCAAACTCTTTATTGAGTACATCATGTTGGCATGTAGAAAGTTGAAACTAACTCTAAGTAATTCCCATGCTTTAGGGTAGTTAAAAGAATAGAAACTTCCCACCCCCCTCAGGTGTCTTAGGTCACGTTAACCAATCAGTCCAGCTGCAGCTTCCCCCTTGGTGTCAGATATTAGTTGCCATGACCTTGGCTCTCAGGCTGAGTCAGGTCGATGTTTTATCTAGCAGGTTAAGTCACTACATTCCAATACTTTCTGACTCCTCCCTGCCCCCAAGAGTGGTACTGAGAAACAAAATGAAAGTAAACATAGCTGAAGGTGTTTTGAGAGTTGACACTGGGGATGTGCATCTATGCAGGGAAGCCCAAGGAAAGGACGATCGGCAGGAAAATACCTCCCCTTTTCTTGCTGATCATCTTTTCCTTGTGCCAAAAATGTGTGGAATGAGGATTTTTGGCATGTGTGAGGGGGAGCCTATTCCAACGTGCTGCACAGCTTTCTGCTTTACTGTAGCAGCAGTCTGAGCAAGATCTGAGCTTCAGGCCTGGTGAAGCACAAACTGTGGTCCATTCCTGCTCCAGCCACAAGGTGGTTCTGGAGGAAGAAACAAGCCCTTGGCTGCGAGGGTCAACCCTGAACCTCGCCTCACCGAGGCCATTTTTTGGGCTTCAGTGTTGCACGCTGGAGCTGAGGGATAGGGAGAGGGAAATAGAGATAACTGGGGTTTTGTAGCCAAAACAAAATAGTTTCTCCTTTTAATCAAGGACATTCCAATAGCTGGCTGGAGAGGGGAGGAAGAGAGAAATAACCAGGCAACCAGCCAGCACCTAGATTGGACAATGTGACATTGTTTGGGGGAAAGGGGAATTTTCACTTTTTAATTAGGTGAAAATTCTCACAGTTGGTTTTCACCAGTCTATGCCAATATGATATCTCCAAATAAAACTGTTCTTCAACTAATTTACCTGCTTTGGAGTTCTGTTAGCTATGTGTGCATTACTTGGAATGCTGACAGCGAGGTTGCCTGGTACCACGGGTAGAGTGCACCGGAAACACCTCCAGGTAGCTCATGGCACTTGCTGGCTCAGCTGATCTGCGGGGCTGCCATTAAGCAGCTGAACCTCCATGAGGTGACCAGGGAAGGAAAAGTCTGTCTCCTGTGCTGGCCATGCCCACCCCCTTTACTGGGGCTTATTTTTGGGGTGGGACTTATATTAGGCCTAGCCCCCAAAAAATCACGCTAGGGCTTGTTTTTGAGGTCGGTCATATTTTTGTGGAAACACGGTATTAATCCTCTTAGATGTGAATCTGTAAGACACTTGTTGCCAGAAGGGATAATCTAGGAATATGGATAGGATAGGACAGGAATAGGAATGGGAACAGGAATAGAATTATTTATTGACCAAGTGTGATTGGACACACAAGGAATTTGTCCCCAGTGCATAACTCTCAGTTTACATACAAGCAACAAGTGATAAATCATGATTATAATCATAAAATACTTTCATCATAAACCACAAGATACGACATACAGTGATAATAAAAGGGTACTAAATAAATCAACATAAATCGTACTAGGATACTAAATAAAACAAAATAAATTGTAAGATACAAGTAACAAAGTTATAGTCATAAGAAGATAAATAAGGAATAGGTAATAGAAAACATGAGAGTGCAATACAGCCCTAATACGTAGTTTGACAGTGTTGTGGGAATTAGTTGTTTAGCAGAGTGATGGCATGAGGAGGGGAGCTGTCTTTTTGTCTGTAATTACTGATTATACTATAGTATGCTGCATATACAAGTTCCAAAGGGCAAATAAGTTCCTCATAGTATAATGTGAATGATTGCAGCAACCATTTCTACATATACCTTGTTAAACAAATCAAAAGGTCCTATTGGGTTCACACTGCAACATAAATTGTACAATCCTTCCAAATACTTGCCATTGAAAAATTCCAAGGTACAGAACAAGTCTAAACAGAATTATTTGCTTCTCAGGAGTCTTAAAACTTTTAATCTCCTGACTGCTTGTAATAAACAACTTCAGCATAGGTTAAATAGGAGTTACTGAAATTTAATGTTAATAAAAATTGTGCAATATTTATATAATAAAATAGCACAGTATAAGTGGTAACAATCATTTTCGATTTGTAAGCATCTAAAAATATGATTTCTTACAGAGATGAGAAGGGGAACCTTCCATGTGATGATACTGGAAGACACCTAGTGGGAAAGCCAGTACATAAAGGATCTGAATCTCCAAATTCATTTCTCGACCAAGAGTATCGAAAGTGTTTTAATGTTGTTGAAGAAGATGCCATATTGTATTGTTATGAATATGAAAAAGGAAGAACAAGTAGTTCTGGAAGAAGAGAAAGCACACCAACATATGGTATGTATTAATACTATTAATTATTTAAAAGCTATTTTTTTAGATTTGTTTCTAGTTACATATTTCCAATCCCAAAGATATAAACATTGTTTATGCCTATAAAAGTTATCATGTACTTCTCACTTTATTCCTCTTTTGTGTTTCATTAAATTTAACCCAGCTGCGGAAGTCAGTTTTTGAAACCTGAATTGACCTAGGATTGTTCATTGAAATACAATCCTTGACAGTTTTAGGTTGGTTCGAAGCTAAGGAGGAAAGTGAATGAAAGTTGATGAATATTTGAGCACTACTAATTTGCATAAGCTTCCATTTTCATTTGTGCAAAGTTGCATTCATTTATTTAATTAGATAAATTAAAAATGGAAAATTATAATTGTATATAATTGTATGCTGTAATTTCAATTTCAGACTACATCTGGACTTTTTAAAGTTTTGACTTAATTTGCAAACATTGCACAGATAGAACAAATAGATAAATAGAAACATAAAAGTCCATTGAATGATTCTAATAGACTATTTTTTGCTTCCACTCAGTCCTATTATGGATATAAACATGGTTGATGTAATAAAAAAATCCAGGAAAACAATTCCAATGCTATTGCCACTGTCCCTCTCCAGATTAATACCAGGTGGGGTCATTAGGGCAGTTTCTATTCTCAGAAGCAGATATAAAAGCTGGTTATATCAGTCTAAAAAGAGAGAGATTTTGTGCAAGAGGATAATCTGTTAAATCCTCAAGCATGCAAAGACCTCCTGCTTGTTTGTGGGTGCATTATTTTGGTATATGGGAATCAACAGTCTCTTAACATTATTAACAGATGGAAATATTCTGCTTCTATAAATGAACTTCTATTTTTTGCAGTTATCTTAATTATTTCAGAAATCCATGTGGCACACAAAAATATAGCATAGTAAGGAAGTACAATAAATGTAATAATCCCAGATCCTTGGGAAGGTCTTGATAGATGGATAAAAATGCCAAATCCAGTCTAATCATCTGGCTGGCTGTGTGATGTATAATAATAATTCCCTTTAGGTTGGGAACATCCTGGATAGACAACTGTGTGAGCTAGTTCCTCCAGTTTTTTGGCAAGATTTTTGGAAGTGGCTTGCCTCCTTCCTAGAGCTGAGAGTGATTGACCTTAAGTCCTCTAACTGGGCTCATGCCAAAAGTAGGATTAGAACTTAATTTCCCAGTTTCTAGCTGGTGCCTTAATCACCACACCAAGTTGGCTCTCTCACACTCTATACTGATTACTTGGTAACTTCATTTCAGGATATTCAGATTTTGATTTGATATTCATAATATGCAAGGATTTGTAATAATGATATCAGTTTTGCCATGTCATACCAAACTATATTTTTTTCTGACTGTCATATAACATAAATCCTCTTGAATTTGCTTACAAAATGTTTGACTACTACAATTAACTTTTCAAATGTCCATTTGTTTTTGATAACAAGTTATTTTTACTATTTTTATAAAAATGTAGGCTTATTAATCTTATCTGTATTTTTAAACATATAAATATGTGTCTGTAGAAACAGAACTCAAAACTATTGGACTATCTAATTATGTCTGTTTTAACACTGAAAAATAAATAATTGTGGTGGTTTTTATTTATGTTTTTTGCAAACAAATCTTATAATTGTTGACTGTACTATATGATCTTTCAATTTTATTTTTAAAACAGTAGTAATTATTGAAAAACATACCATTTGTAACAATATCTAAGACTTCATGAGAAAATAAGCAATTACTTCCTTTGTGATTTGGAGCTACAGCAATGCTCAAATTAATTAAGCTATAAATTAAGCGGTTTGTGTATGGCTTACAAAAACAAAACTAAAATTCTGCCAATTTGTATAAAAATTTCACAAGCAGTAGAAATTCTGATTTAAGTATCTAAAACCATTGAATACAAACCAAGGTACTGTACCTAACATAGTCTATCCAAAGAGTAGACTCATTTTAATCAGTGGGTCTTAAGTTAATCATATCGTATTGAAATACATTTTTTCAATTTATTTGCCCTAAAGATGAGAAGATTTGAATGTAATATAAAGCATCTGGAAAAGGTGGATGCATCCAATTTCAGTTGTGCTTTTTAAGTTCTAAACTATTGCTCTGCTTTCATCTTTAATTATCAGCTCTAATATTACCATATCCTTAATAATGATGTAATCCATTTTGAAAAGATTGAACTATTACACTAACATATGATGAATGAGCTTAGCATTTTTGTAAGTTAAAAAACAGTAATTTATACTGAGAAACATATGATTAGAATTCAATGAAAGCCATTCCTATTAAGTACTAAATTTTATTATTTTGATTCAAAGAGAAACATTTATTCCATTAGGGATAAGAGTTTTAAAAAAGAAAAGAAAACCCTTAATTTTACAAAATTGGAAATTTGTTTCTATATCTCATGCAAATATCCCTATGTATTACATCAAAAGATAGTTAACTTTTCAGTACAGAGGTAATTAGCCTAAAAATCAAGCAAGCCACTGATAAAAGTAAGGCATTTCCTAGAAATGTATGATAAAAATACCTGATCTATATGCTTGTTTTATTTATTGGTTGGTCTGTTTTCAATTTCTATTAGAGGAGGGAAATGTTGAATGAAATAAGACTGGAATAACAGAGAAAACTGGACAAAGTATCAAAATTATTTTTTGAATTTTTTCCCTTAGAATTCAATTATAAGTTAGGCTGAACAAAAAATTAAATGTAGGGTTCAAATTCTTTTCTGATTCCTTTTAGAATGGTTACATATTTTTCATCCATAGTATTGGATGCTGATTCATGCTGACATATATGTATGACCATGTTCCATGCAAATGTATTAAAAAATACGGAAGTTATGAAAAACAACATAGATGATTTTGAACAATTGATATGTCTATTAAATTGAGGGGATTTTTGTCCTTGTAGGTACAGTAAAAGATTTGTAAAAATATCCACTTGATGACATTAAATCACATCAAATTTTATGCATGTGCCTGAATAAAATTCAGTTACAACTTAACTTTGCAAGTTTGCCCCAAGTATTGCTCAAGTCCAAGCAATCTGATTTATTTTGTTGCAGGGAAATTAAGGCCTATATCTATGCCGGTAGAATATAACTGGGTAGGGGATTATGAAGAACCTAGTAAAACAAAAAGAGACAGCAGGAGAGGTAAGTAATTCTGGTTACAAATTATGCATAGCATTATTTGATTATTTATTAGAAATATTCATTCCAATAGATAATCTTTAACTATATAGATAGATAATAGATAATCTTTAACTATATATTTACATTAACTATTCAACAGTTTTTATGATATACAGAGATTTGAAAAAAATGCCTTGTTAATATATTTGGTTGATCATCACCACAATCATCATTTTAGCCGTTGTCTGCAGGATGAAGGACTCTTCCACATGTTTCCAACCAATAAAGTCCTGAGCTCTCTTTTGTTAATTGGGCCCACAATACTAGCTAATGTCATCCATCCATCTTGTTTTAGATCTCTTTCATGGATGCTTTTTAATAAATGAGATCCCACTTGATTTGGTTGACATTTAAGCATATATGATGTTTATATTTAATTAATATCCTAAATTACAAATTGCTGTTTCCTAATTTACCAATTTTATAAGAGCGTGTGTCATATTGAATCAGGAAGAACGTAACAAAAAAATTCCATTGATGTTCTCTCTCACCATGCACTTAAAATGTTCCTCTTTGGTTATCCTTTTTCCCCTCATTTAAATGATTAGAAGATACGGCACATCAAAACACTTTATTTATAGAGTACATCACACTGCATGTGGGCCTTCAGATCAGGGCACTGTGTTGTGAATTAGTACTTAGAGATATAAACTGTGGAAAGTTATAATCATTTTCTCTGAGAACTTTAATACTCTAGAAGAGCTAAGTAAATGCAATAATGTACAGATATCTGCAGGGGGAAAACAGGTGGTTACTGTTGCCAATCTGTTCTATTTACATCAGTAAAAAAATATCAGTAAATTTTATTTGTATTAAAACAAAAATGCAAGAAAAAATTAGTGGGGCCTTGTTAAAAAAGCATTCTGTAGCAATAGCTTTTAGACTTATATACTGCTTCACAGTGCTGTACAGCCCTTTCTAAGTGGTTTACAGAGTCAGCATATTTCCCCCCAACAATCTGGGTCCTCATTTTACCGACCCCAGAAGGATGTATCTCCATCTTTTCCTATGTTAGTATTACAAATGCTTTGACAACTATTCAGAAGTGCTATGGAACCCATGGAAGGGCAGTATCTCTGTGTTATTCATTAAACAAGTCAAACTTCTTTCATGTTTCAATATAAATCTGAAAAAAAAGGCTGCTGTGATGCTTTTGAAAGCCAGGCAGAATATATATCTAATAAAAACCAACCAACCAAATAAATGAAGAGGTCATTAAATTGGTGTTATTTTAGTTCAAGACCCAAAGCACTTTATTAAAAAAAATCATGTTCAAAGAGTCCATACCATTTTGTGTGTATCGGTATGCTTTCCTAACTACTGTAATTATTCTTTCAATGGAAGCTACTACTAATAAGAAAGCTATTGTGACTGAAGAAATTGTATTGCTTCTCATACAGTTAAGTTAACGCCTTAGTTTAGTGCAGTGGTGGGTTTCAAAAATGTTCACTACCGGTTCGGTGGCTGTAGCTAGGGAGGGCATGTGAGTGAGTGGGTGTGACCAACTTGACATCAATCATGCCATGCCCACTCAGACACATGACCACCTCACTAAGCCACGCCCACAGGAAAAGGTAGATTTTTTTAAAAAAAATTCTACCTATTTACCCCTGTCCCAGTTTCCCCTTCTTTAGTGGCCCCGCCCTGCCCCACCTGCCACCCCAAAATTGCACCCCACTGCGAGACGTGCATCTTACCAGAGTCTGGCAGCTTTGTCACATTTCTCAGCCGTTGTATGCAGGAGGTGAGTGCGAGGCAATTAACAAATTATCGCACTTGTGAGAAGTTTTTCTTTACTGTGCAAGTGCCGGGAGTGGCACCGAGGTTGCAGGTGCCTGAGGAGGCGGGGGAATGCTGCCCGACTGCCCTCTCCCAAAGCAACCTCGGAAGTTTTCAAGCTTATCTGGAGAAGTGTTTTTTTTTTTTTTTAAAAAAAAAGAAAACTCTGAAAACTCTGCAAGATCTGGAGCTGCCAGTCTCTGGTATCTCACAACCCACCCCATCCCCTGCCCCCACCCCCAAATTGCACCCCACTGCGAGCATCTCTCAGCCATTGTGTGCAAGGAAAGAAAGAAAAACTTTCCAAGAGTGCAAGAAGTTGTTAATTGCCTTGCACTCATAAGAAGTTTTCTTTACTGTGCAAGGATTTTCCCTGCACACAACGGCTGAGAGACACTTGCAGTAAGGCGCAACTTGAGAGTGGCAGGAGGGGCAGGGCATAGAGCAGGGTGAGGTGGGCCATCAGATGCGCATCTCACCAAAGGCTAGCAGTTCTGGATCTTGTGGCTTTTCAGGGGTTTTCTTTAAAAAAAAGCCTCTCCAGATGAGTTTAAAAACTTTCGAGGTTACTTTGGGAGGGGGAAGTCAGGCAGCGTTCCCCCCTCCCCAAGTGCCTGCAACCTTGGAGCCTGCCCAGTTGGTTGGTTAAAGTGCAGGTTGGATTGTAAGGCTCCATCACTGGAGGCTTTTAAAAAGGAGAACATTTCAGCAGCCGGTTGGCAAAGAAAGCTCTCATCTGTCACCAACACTGCTGCCACTGCCACCGGACAGTTGGACAAAGGAGCAGGTGGTGGCTGCGGCCTCGGTCTGGTGCAAGCTGCGTGCCTGGCCTGGGGAGGATATGGAGTGGCTTGCTCAGGCAGCTGCTACGACAACCGCAAGAGGAGTGCCCCTTCTTGCCTCTGATGGGCCTTCCCCGCAGTTGCAGCCCCAGCACCCCGCTCTTGATGGCACACTGAGCCAGGCCGCAGGGCTGTCCCATGTGTTGCACCCCCCTCCCAGCCTTTGCCCCAGCCTCCGTGCTGTTTTTGGGTGCTCAGCTTTCCAGGCTGCCCCCATCTCCACCACAGCATGGAGGTGCGGACGAAGTCTGGGAGAGGGGGTGCAACACATGGGAGAACCTAGCTACAGTTTATTCATGAACAACATTCAAGAGAGGCAGGAAGAAAGGCCACTGGTGCTCACGAGTAAACTGAGGCTTCTAAGTGGGATTGAATCTCCCTGCTTACTTCTTCACCTCAGGGCATCGCTGGCAGCCACTTCCTTCTGAAGTCTGTGCTCTTCCTGCTGCTGCTTGGCCTTCTCAATGCGCAGAGGCAGGAGATAGCAGTTTCGTTCACTACCTATAAGCTCCCGGGGGGGGGGGGAGCAACTGAGCAAGCAAGTCAAGATCTGTCGACTGTCTCTAATCTGCAATTTACTCGTGAGCATATTTACTCAAGAGCATGGTGCTCATGAGTAAACTCCAGATTAGAGGCAGCCAGTGTGGGTTCTGCATCTGAAGGGCAGGCAGCCTGTGGCAGAGGCGGTGCTGACTCTGCTCTGCAGCGCTGGGGACCCTGTCGGCTTTTGGGGCTGCTGCTCCCCGTATCCTGGCCAAAACCATGCAGGAAAACTCTCCAGGAGTTCTGGGATGCTCCACTGCCACTGCTGTCACCGCAGCTGGGATAGGGTTGGGGGCACTGCCCATAGCTGCTGCTGCTGCTGTTACCACTGCCCTCTCCTTCTGCTGCCACTGCCCTCTCCTGCCACCATCATCTTCTTCTGCCGCCCCCTGCCCCCATCCCCGCCACAATACTTACCTGTGTGTAGGCAGGAGAAAGCAGTGGATGCATGTGGCGAAGGCGAGGCAGGGCGAGCATCCAAGTGGGCAGACCAGTTCAGGGGCATGGCCAGCCTGTGGTCACTACCGGTTCTGCGACCCAGATTGGCATACCACTACCAGTTCTGCCAAACCAGTAGGAACCCACCTCTGGTTCAGTGACATAAAGTGTGGCTTTCAGACTCCAGAGATGTACTCAAATTCTATACCCTGAGCAGGATACTGAGATTCAGTAACAATAAGTCAAAGTTTGCAAAAGAAAAATCCAAACACATATTCATTCACTCATTCAAACTTACCTACAAGCTTGTTCTTTTACACTTTGCCAAAGTGTATGTCATACATTCTGTTCATTTCACTTCAATCTTGTTAATTTGCCCAATGGCAATCAATGTTCTTCTCTCTGACAATTGTCCTCCTTCCTCTGATTGGTCTTCTTGGTTCCATGTTTTCCAATTTAGTATGGGTCCAGCTGAAGCTCTATTCTTCCAGGTTGTTTTCTTTGTTCATTTCCCCTGTCTATTATTTTGATTATCACTAGTGATAGTGAAATGAAATTTGTTGTATTTCAAGGAAATTGAAGGGAAAGTTAAATGAAGTTCCTTTGACCCAACTTATAACAAGGATCATTTAAAAGCCTGAATCAGAGCAAGCTGGATAGTTAGAACTGATCTGATTGGTATTGGCAATATCCTGAATTTGCAGTATTGGTTCTCTGCAGTTTAAAAAGCATCCCTTCATCTTTTAATTGTTTTATTGCCTCTAATTACTAAGCAAAAAACTCATCTTGTATTTACTTTCTTAAATTACTGTTCTGTTGTGGTAAGTTATTGATTTGAAGTAAAAGAGAGAAAAGGCAAAATCACTTCTTTCTCATCTGAATGGAAATGGGAACAGTTGCCAGAGCTGAAGAACAGCCAAATACTGAATTAATTGTTGACCCACAGCAGAATTCAGAAAATAAGGGAAAAGCTATGTGGGGTTCTTTATTTCTTTAAAATCTCTTTCTTATGATTTGCAGTCTTTTAGAAAGACCGAATTTGTGCAGATAACGAGCTGAATGAATGAAGTGAAAGTCAACTTTTTAGAAATAAAGCAAAGACATGATTCTTCTGATTTTAAAATGA
Organism: Thamnophis elegans; assembly: GCF_009769535.1. Taxonomy (NCBI): domain Eukaryota; kingdom Metazoa; phylum Chordata; class Lepidosauria; order Squamata; family Natricidae; genus Thamnophis; species Thamnophis elegans. The sequence goes on along the minus strand of NC_045551.1, from coordinate 18,759,300 downwards.
TATAATTAAAACCTTAGTTATGATTCATATGAAAAAAGAATCATGCAGCTTGAGAATTATAGTTCGAAAGTAAATATATTCCACATGAAGTAACCAATTCACAGAGTACTTCAGGAGTATTCAAATGCTCAGGTATTTTTTGTATTCTAGAATAATTTGGATTAAATTTTGAAATGAGTAGATACAGCATTATTAATCAGATTTTATATAATTAAAACATTTTTGTACTTTATTCGCAACATTATTGGTTTTTGGAGGCAAAAACCTGCTTATTATTCAACTTCTTTTAGTTAGATTTATGTTAATTTGCTAGTATTTAAGAAATAATTTTGTAATACATTTTTATACCTCCTGTCTAGAAAATTCACTTCTTCGATATATGAGTAATGAGAAAATAACTCAAGAAGATTATATGTTCCAAAGGAATAGCAAAAAGGACACAGGGAAAAAAACTAAAAAGAAAGACAAGAATAACAGTCCTAGTCATTATTCTCTATTACCTAGTTTACAAATGGAATCATTAAGGCAAGACAGTGTGAGCACACCTGGACCTGAACCAACTTTGTACCATGTAAGTAAAATGATAAAATACTTCATTCTTTGTTGATACTGCTGCTGAATAACTAAAATGACTACATGTATTTGTTAACACCTTATGTGTTCTTATCTTTTAAATATTATTTCCAACCTTATTTTTTATTATTATTATGATTCATCACACATTCTGTCAGATGGATGTGGCATTTTTATCCACCTATTAAATGCTTCCCAACATTTTATTGAATGATGGTGTTAATGGTATTGTCTCAGGATATAAACTGTTCCAAGTAAAGCTGCCTTTTGTAATTGATGATGATTTTGTCAATTCCAATGGTGTTCACTCACTGCACTGAAGGTGCCTATCACTATTGATACTATTTTTATTTTATTCTTGCCACAATGTTATTACTGTTATTCCTTCAAATAACTGTTGACTTGTAGAAAGTGCCTGCACAGGTCAATTCAGTTTTCTTGGCAAGATTTTTTAGAAGTGAAATTGTTTTTGTCTCTTTCCTATGCTTGACAAATTAATGGGCTCAGAATCACCCAGCCAGTTTTTCACTTACGGCGGAAGTAGAATTCACAGTCTCCTATTTTTCAGTCTGATACCTTAACCATTACATCAAACTTGCTGTTTGTATTATTATTAAATATTATTATTTTAATATTAAATGAAATAGGAAAGTCTGACTCTTCATTGGTTCAATTTGTAATGCACCATCTTTACTATTTTTTGTGAAGATAGGAAGCTGGGAAGTAGTATTATATGTGTACAGGTAGTCCTCAACAGTTCTTTTAAAGACCTTTCAAAGTTACAATGGCACTGAAAAAAGTGACTTATGATCGTTTTTCACACTTAGACCATTGCAGCATCCCCATGGTCATGTAATAAAATTCAGTTGCTTGGCAACTGGTTCATATTTATGATGGCTACAGTGACCTGGATTTATATGATCACTTTTTGCAACCTCCTGACAAGCAAAGTCAATTATTCACTTAACAAGTTGCCAACAACTGTGTGAAGAAAAGTTGTAAAATGGAGCAAAATTCACTTAATAATTTTTTCATTTAATATCATAAATTTTGGACTCAATTGTGGTCATAACTCGAGGACATTTTTTAACAATTATATATATAATGGAATTATTGGTTCCATTATAAAGCTATTGGTTTGCATGAAGAAAAATATCAACGATTAAATAAGTGGCTCCCAGAAAACCTGGTTAAATATATTCAGCTTAAATCTGGCAATTACCATATTTTTGGGAGTATAAGACATTCTGAAGTATAAGATGCACCTAGCTTTTGGGGAGGAAAACAAGAAAAAAAATCTACCGTATTTTCACGACTATAAGCCGCACTGAAAATCCTAAAATTTGATCAAAAACCGGCAGTGCGGCTTATAACCCGGTGCGCTTTATATATGGAAAAAGATCGAAAATCTCTCCCTCCCGATTTTACGCTCAAACTTGAAACTCGCAAGCGAATGACCGCGAGCAGGCACGCACACGTCCCTTGGGTCTCTCCCTCCCTCCTTAGCCAGGAGGCACCAAACTGCGCCCAGCCATCCTCACTTCGTCCTGGTTAAGGGTGGGAGTGTCTGAGATGCCGCTGGGAGAATGTCCACTTCGGGTTGCCGGGACAGCAAATTTCAAGGAAAAACGCAGCTGCTGGAATTGGTGCACCACCGAAAGTTCTCTGGTCTGGCTGCACCCGAGCTGGTGAAGCGCCCTTGCGATCGGAGCAATCGCGTGGCTCACCTGCACTGGCTGTCTCCCTGGCGATAGGCGGGCGGTTGCGAGCACTCCATCAGCTTGGGTGCAGCCTGACCGGAGCCCTTTCTCTTCTCAGAAATGTCTTCTCAGTGGAGCTATAGCAGCCTGCATGCCCCTTTCAGGTACTTTGACCCCCCCCCCCGGGAGGGAGGGGGCCAGCCAGAGGGGCATAAAGGGAGCCGCAGCTTCTCTGTGAATGGAGGGGAAAGAGTTCGGCTTCTCTCTGCCATTTAAAGGCTGCAGCAGGGAGAATCCCAACTTTTTTCCTCTCCCTCCATTCAGAACGAAACTGCTCCAGCCTCCCCCACCCCCACGTTGCCCAGTAACCCTAACCTTCGCGCTCTTCTCCGCGTTCTCCTCGGGATTGCAATAGATGTCCAGAAGCAGCTTTTGGGGCTAATGGGGATTGGATTTCCAGCTCGATAGCCCCTGCCGCTTCTGGACGTCTATTGCAGTTGTGAGGAGCCAAGGAGAGTGTGGAGAAGAGCGTGAAGGTTCTTGGTGCTCCGGGAAGCGGGAGAGGCGCACGGTTTGGTTTATCCTCCCTGGATGTCGCAGTAGCAGCCCCAAACTCACCGATCTCAGTGTTTTTCGCATCGGGGTGTGCTGCAAGAGGGAATGAGTGAAGAGTGAAGACCTTTTCCAGCCAGCGCAAAGGACTCCCCCGGACTTTTTTTGCTGAGCACAGGGCGACGGGCCCGCACCTCCACCACCAGCAATCCGGAAAGGTCTTCACTCACTCTCTCTTGCAGCATGCCCCGATGCGAAAAACACAGAGATCGGTGCGCTTGGGGCTGCTGCTGCGACGTCCAGGGAGGATAAACCAAGCCGTGCGCCTCTCCCAGCTGCTTTCGCGGCTTCCTGGAGCGCCAAGAACCTTCGCGCTCTTCTCCGCTCCTCACGACTGCAACAGATGTCCAGAAGCGTCGGGAAACGTGCGGCTTATAACCCGGTGCGCTTTATATATGGAAAAAGTTTGAAAAATTAATGTTAACTGATACTGCGGCTTATAATCCGGTGCGGCTTTTGGTCGTGAAAATACGGTACCTCTGCCTCCTTGCAGTAAACAGCAAACAGCCAGTTTCAGCTTCAACTTCAGCTCAGTCTAATTAGCACAAGTAGCTGATTGTCGGTTGAATTGTCCTCCTGACGATCAGCTGTTTCAAGCTGCAGGGATTGCCATAGCCTATTGCTGCCTCCTCACACCCCATTTTTGGGCTCCGCGCACCACATTTTCCATCTATTCCAATCCCCGCTGCCCAGAGCAGGTGGAAAAGGGGGCAGTGTGGAGGTGGCAATAAGCAATGGCAATCCCTACAGCCTGAAACAGCTGATGGTTGGGAGGCCAATCCAACCAACAATCAGCCTCTTGTGCTAATCAGACTGTGCTGAAGCTAAAACTGAAACAAGCTGTTTGCTATTTGCTGCAAGGAGCAAATTGCTGGGAGGCAGAGGCCAAAGGGTGGAGCCAACAGGTGGGTGGGGCTACATTCTGTGTATAAGATGCACCCAATTTTTCACCCTCTTTTAGGTGGGGGAGTGTGTCTTATACTCCAAAAAATACGGTAAATTCATATAAATCTTTGATTTCATGAATTACTAACATTTTTTTTATTTTGAATGACCATTAAAAGAACGTATATATAGTTTTATGCTGCATTTATCTTCTAATAAATAACTTTTTGTTGCATTCTTTAAGACATAGAGATCGTTGCTGAATATATCGTACAAAGAAAGGCGATATAATGAAGTTGTATATGCATATCTACCTTTTAAGACATAGGTTTTAAATTTGAATATTGGTCAGTGGCAGTCCCTGGCTGATCTTTTTTGTATTTGGAAACTAGTCATTCTTGGGAATTAGAACTTGCGAAGGAGATGTTCAAGTAATAAATAGGACTATAGACTACACTAGGATATTTTTTAATACATTTTTTTTAATTTAACAAACAACACACACAAAAAATAATCATCTTACATTACATCTTGTAGAAAGTGTGTCAATTAGTTACAATTAGCTTTCATGCATCACTTCCATGGTCATTACTTACATTCATAAGTATTCATTACTAGGATGTTTTTTTTAAAGAAAACATATTGAAGAAAGTAATGATGAATCACCTTGGTTTTGTTGCCAAAGAAACTACTTAGATATGTTTATGAAATCATAAAGAGTTGAGTTTTACAGCAAGATTTAACTTGAAATTTATGGAAAGTTTACAGATCTTGTGTTTAAGTATCTTCATATTCTTCATATCAACTGAAAATAATCAGTTTGTATACAATAATTTTTAAACATGAATTATTTTTAATTAAATTGAATTTTGCTTTAGATACTAAGCTTATGAAAATAGAAACTGATATATCGGTCATATAAGTGCAATTTAAATAAACATTGTAAAGATATATAAATCAAGCAATTTTTATTATGGTTACAGACCAGCATTACAAGTAAAATCACTTAAAAGTATTTATTTAAAGTATTTTATTAGGTGAGGTGTTTTATAGTAGATCCATGAGACCTTATAGAAGACACAATATTGTAGGACATGAACTGTAGTATCACTCAGCCCATATGGGTTTGTTTGTTTGTTTGTGACAGCCCTCCAAAATTATACAAAAATCTAAGTGTCAACCTGGAATCCATTTTGGAACATCTTCAGGGCTGCCACAAGCAAGGCTGGTTGGAACTGTGGGAATGGGATATAAATTAAGAGGTTCCCCACCTCTTGTGGGGCTGCTGTCTAAGGTCCTGAGTATGGCTTACCCAGTACTGGGCAGCAGGAAGACTCAGGGAAGATAGAGAGGGGGGCAGAAGAGAGGCTGACTGATGTCAGTGGAACTATGGCAACAGGCAGGGCCTGTGGAGACAGCTCTGGGAGCCTCAGTTTCCCTTCAGTGGCCAGTCAGCACCCACAGCAGCAAAGTCAAATGCCTGACCCAAGGAGCAAGTCCCCTGGCTGTCCATGCAAGAGCTCCACCAATGGAGCGATGGCTCCGGTGGCAACGTCAGGATACAGGTGCCCCAGAGCTTGTGAAGTGGCCGTCCACCCAAGAACTCTACTGGGCTGAGAAGGACTTATCCAACCACCCAACACTCCAGGATTGCCAGATTGCCTCATTGCTGGCAGAGCGCACCCCTATCCTCGAGTGGTTCCTGGACCACAATGCGCCCCGGAAATGGGGTGCCCAACCAGACCTTGGAGGGGCTGCCAGAGAGGTTTGGCCAACTGAGTGTCATCAGCATGAGTCAGCATCACCAAGCCAGCCAAACCGTGATGGCCTTGGCCCAGCCAACGTTCATCTTCCCCAGCCAAGGGGAGGGGAGTTTCCTCCTTGTTCCATTTGGTGCAGAGTGGATCACACCCAGGTCTCTCTCAGTGGGCCTGATCTACTGCTTTGACACCTCAAACTCTGACAGCCACCAAACCAACATTGGCCTCCATGGGCCAGGCCAGCCCGGGGCTGCAGCAGGGTGTCTTCAACCTGCCAAGGCTAGTCATCCTGCCGCGTCAGCCACCTCTCCAGATGCCACCAGCAGACCAGATCTGCTGGCCGGGCATACTACCCCAGCCAGGCATGGTTCTAGTGCCAATAGGCATCAGCACTCACTCCTGCTCCACTGCCACCCGCACCGCCAGCCGCCCCACCCACTTCAGGGCTTCCTTTGATGGGAGCCCTGAGAAGCTGGTTTATTTCCTGAACCAGAGGTTTCTTGGGTTCACCAACTTATATAGACAATTTGTCCTTACCTTTGCTGAGGTGGCACTACCCATCACAAAGCTATTAAAGACAGAGGGGGAAAGCCACAACCCAGCCAGCCATGGTCCCTGGACTGTCAGCACACCTTCAAAAGCTAAAGAGGCTGTTTGCTGAGGAGCCAGTTCTCAAGCACCCTGATCCCAAACAACCATTTGTGGTCCAGGCAGACACCAGTGACTTGGCTGTAGCGGCAGTCCTATTGAAAATAAATGCCAAAGGGTAGCTGCAACTCTTATACTTCCCAAAAGCTCACAGACACTGAAAGACAACAGACATTGTGGAAAAAGAAGCTTATGCAGCCCGATGGGCCTTCCTCACTTGGCCACATTTCCTAGAGGGGAGCCAAGTGCCGTTTGAACTGACCACAAAAACCTAGAGACACTCAAAACTCCCCAAAAACTCTCCCCCAAGCAAGTCCACTGGCACAATACTTCAAACAATTCAACTTTGAATTAATAAACATTCTGGGGGGGGGGGGGTTGAGAGCCTGCTTACTGACACCTTGTCCAGGAAGCCACAGTTTAATAGCTGCTACAAAGAAGTGATACATGCCATCATCTCGGCCCCCCAAACGGTGGCCCAAGCCACCACCCACAGCCAAGCCAAATGTCAAGATACCACCAGGGGAGACCAAATGACAAAAACCCTGAAAATGGCACTTCCAGCAGATCTATGGTTCAATGACAATAAAGACACCCTGACTATCAAAGATGGACTGGCATGAAAGGGGACTAAACTGTATGTCCCCACCAGCTTAAGACTTCAAATCCTACAGCACAGCCATGACTTTAAACTAACTGGACATTTTGGCTACTTGAAGACCCTGCACCTAACCAGGAGGCAGTTCTGGTGACCAAAAGATATGGAAGACTATGTAAAAAGCTGTGCCACTTGTGGTGACATGAAGAAAAGAACTGGAAAGTCCCCTGGGTTTCTCCAGCAAGCGGCAGACTCAAGTAGGCCCTGGGAGGAAATTGCTGTGGACTTTATAGTCAAGTTCCCAGAGAGTGGCAGGAACATGGTCATTTGGACCGTGATTGACCTATTTTCAGAGCAGGCCCACTTGATTTCCTGCTCAGGGTTCCCCTCAGCCAAGAAGCTAGGTAGGATGTTCATAAAGCAAATCTATATGTTACATAGAGTGCCACGCAGGATCATTTCCGATAGAGGGATCCAATTTACGGCAAAATTTTGGAGGGAGTTCCTGAGGGCCATAGGGTCCATACAGGGGCTTAGCTTGGCTTTTCATCTGAGCATGAAGGGCACGGCTGAATGAACGAATGCCATGGTGGAGCAGTACTCCCTGCTAAGGCCGGTGGACTGGGCAGCCGCAAAGCCTGTTGTAGTACAGGGGGAGACCCATTATGAAGTGAAAAGGATTTTAGAGTCTCGCTTACATCAGGGCGTTTACAATACCTAGTTCACTGGAAGGGATATCCCTTATTTGAGGCTACCTGGTAACCACCTGGAGTTGGGACTTTGACCTGGTTGGACCATGTGATGGACATGTGGACTGTGGGAAAGAACTTTGATTTTTAATTTGGGTGGGGAAAACCTTGGGACTTTCAGAGTCGGGTTTTCACTAGATGTGACAATATGACATGTCTAATAAAATTGGAATTTGAGGAGCACCTTGACCTCGGAGTTTTGATTGCATTGGGTCTGTTACCTGGAATCCTGACACCAGGTTTGCTTTTATGTCATGGCTTGAATGAGCAATTAAACACAAAGACTTCTTTAAAAACATAAAATTTCTTGGAAAGTTGGTATTTAACAAATTGTAACAGAGTTATCATGATTAGAATTTACAGGAATAGAATTACAGACTTAATTATCATGGCTTAATTTATTAAATGCAACTGATGAAATTGTTCAGAAGAGGCAAGAAGAGTTAAACAGCTGAAATATCATAGAACCTAATTGTAATATTTTGATGCAATTGTATCCAGCCTTTGCAGTGCAGAGCAGGAATGAAAAATAGTAATTTCCCCAGGCCAATTAATAGAGAGCATGAAAGTACTGAGGAATCATATAATATTTACTTATTTATATGCAGCACTGTATGGCATCTGATTTTCCAGAGAAATATGATATTAAATATATGCTTGGGTAGCATAATATTTTTTTCAGGAAAATCAAATGCCATATAGTCACTTAAAATTAAATACAGATTTAACTGAATTAGAGTTAAAGGTCTGTGATGAAAGGTATTGATTTTCTTTGCAATTATAGTTCATTTATACTTCTTCAGCCCCTTGGCTAATATATCTGGAATGCCAGGCACAAATTTCTAATTTCTTCTACTGACAGATTTTTTTCCTGTTCCGAATGTTTTACTATAGTGTGACAAAATTAGAATTTGTTTAAATTAGACTTGACAGAAGTGGTTGTTTCAATTTCTTCTTTAAAATGTTTAAAAATTATTACTGTTGAAATAAAATAATGAGTAATTTTTATACAATAATTCTGTCACCTTTTCAGCCACAGTTATATTGCACTTATTCAGAATGTGCACATTAATAATTGTAGAAGTTAAATTTAATTAGTTCATAAACTTTTTATTTCCTTTTCTGTTTGCATGAAACTTGAAATGTAAACTTTACAAGTCAAAAACCAGCATAGTACAATATGAAATAGTTTTTTTAAAAAAATACTTATTGATGGAGAGGGGGAGACATACAAAACCAGATGAGGTTCAAGGATATACCTAGAATATAATATCTGATTAAGACCCTGTTTCTATCACCTCTAAAATATGATTGATACAGAATTTTTTTCCTCCCCTGTAAAGGTTTGATAATTATGTTACATGACTGTGATTAGATTGGCATATATTAATCAAACCACATGTATGTTTTTCCCCCAGACATTTCAACAATCCTCTCTTCAGCATAAGTCTAAAAAGAAAAATAAAGGTGAATATTATGTAAAATACTTCTTGTACATGTGGTGGCAAATAAAATAATATTGTAAGTTATATAAAAACATTTTAAGTTTAAAATAAGTATACAGGAAGTCATGATTTTTATTCAGGAAATCTAATTTTCAGTCTATTTCTATTAAAGAAACAGCCTTTTCACTGGTTTTCTTTTTGATCTATAGGTATTCAGAGTGCATGTGATTTAAAAGATATGTGAGCTTTACATAATTATAACAAGTCACATCCTTAAATATTCTTGCTATCAGAGAAATATGTTGTGCCTCAGACATAGCTATTAATTAGTGAGCGGGTGTGTGAGGTTTTTTCCTCCAGAATTTAGCCTTAATAATAATGCATGGCAGAAAAAAAGATTCATGTTAGACTGAAAGCTTTATGAAGGTCAGAATATAGTTTTGCTGTATTAGATTCAAATAGTCAAACTGGCAAGATCATAGCAAAAATGACTGAATAGCATCCCCACTCAAATATATAGCCCTTATGACTAGCATTCTTTGCTTTTATGCATACTAGTTGAAGTTTCCATTTCTCCATTCCTTAGTAGTTCAGACACATCAGCGTGTACCCTTTAGGGTTTATATTTTGTAGATGGCATAACTTTGTATATGTGCATGTTAATTCGTTTTCCATTTTAAACTCTTTTTTTTTCAGGTCTAGCACCTAGTAAGAGTAAGCGACGGATTTCTTGTAAAGATCTAGGTCGTGGAGATTGTGAAGGCTGGCTGTGGAAAAAGAAAGATGCTAAAAGTTACTTTTCACAAAAATGGAAAAAATACTGGTTTGTTCTAAAGGAAACCTCCCTGTACTGGTATATTAATGAAGAGGTAAGAAATAGACATAGCTATTTCTCTTTTACCAAAACTAACAAATATATAAACATCGAAGATACAATGTATACTTATCTAGAATTTTCTTTATTTTAATTATTTTTACAACTAAGAAGTACTCCGAAAATCATCACTTATTTCTTCAGCAGTAAAAAAAAAAACCTCTTATAGCATGAAAAAGTAAATGGAGCACAGATTGTGTACAGTTCATCCCATGCATATATTAAAAATAATATTTAATGATAAAGAATTAAAGCAAATGAAACCTTTGTCTTTGCTTTAAAGAAAAACAGTATGCATGTATCTATCTTAGGAGGGAACTGGAAAATACAGTAGTCATTAATTGAAAGACATGCATTTTCAAGATTCTCTGGCTGTTCTGTACACATACTGGTACATCCCACTGCATACAAGGCAAACATGAATCCTATACATTGTAACAAATTTTTGTACCAGAACAAATCTGGGATTTTTAGAGCAGGTTAGAGGTGGTCTCATAAAATGACTGCCAGTGGATGGGCTTGCATAAGAGAGAGTAGTAAAGCCAATTACACAACATTGAATGAGATTGTTCTGTAAGTAAAAGTTGCCTGCTTCTATTAGTCATATGTAGAATTCACTGTCCTACATAATAAACTCAATTTGGGGACAAATGTGATTTTTGGTATAAGTATTTTTTTTAAATAACTTAACTGTTCTTTTAGTTCCACTTCTTGGAAAACTTAATATTATTAGATTGATTATAATTAAGCATAGAAGACTGTGACTGGGGAAGAACTATGAAGTAAAATTAGAGTCTATAATATATTCTTGAGTTTAACATGGAAAAGAAAAAGGGGGGAAAGATATGAAGACAAAAATAAACGATTGGTCAAAAGACAGTAATTAAAGAGAAAATTGACAATTACCTGTAAAGTGTGATAGCTTAATATGTTGTAAATATATAGTTGAGGAAAAAGATATTCAGAATAAACATTCACATAACTTCTTACAGCTCAGACAGCTATGCTATCTTGTGAAAAATATGATAACCATAGAGAACATAGAAATATAGAATTACTAGATCTAGAAACTGGATCTCAGAAAGAAAAGTCTGATTGTAGTTCCAAATATAATAGTGACACAAAACATTTAATTCTAAGTAAAAGCGATAGCAGAAATAGATGTGAAATTCAAATTTTATATGGGTATTCTGGATTTTACATCATATGTTCCATGCATCCATCAATTTAGTAAGCCATGCATAATTAAGATGTTGTGCAAGTGCAGGCAGTGTGATTAAACCATCATGGATTAATTTGTTTCCTGAACTCAGTATTGATTTGACTGTACACTTTTAATATCTTTAAGTCTATATCTGCAATATACTGCAATATTCTACCCACAGAATTCTTATGTTAATAGAATTTAAGTAACATCTTTTGCACAAAAATTAATTTAAGCAAGATTTTTGGTAAGCCATTATGACTTATTTCATATATTATGCCATCATTAATCATTCCATCATCTGAATTCTCTCACATCACTAAGCCAAAACAAAACTGTTATTTCATATTTTTTACTCTTACCTGTAACACAAGTTACACATTTTTGTTAATGAACTTTAACTGACACTATGATCCACTTTTTAGCAAGATTTTTAAAGTGATTCTAACTGAAATGATTATTAAATTAAATTTTCTCCTTTTGGGGCCAAACAAGTTATAAGTATACTTGCATTTGTTTGTTTATTATTTGTCTGCTTTTGTTTTTTTAATGTATTCGTTTTCATAGGATGAAAAAGCAGAAGGATTCATCAGTCTACCAGAATTTAAAATTGATAGAGCTAATGAATGTCGCAAGAAGTAGTAAGTATTGTAAATTAACAGTTAGAAACAGTAGACAAAAATGATATCTTTCTCTATTTTAACCTTTATTTATTTGAATTCCTTTATTATTATGGTTGGCTCACAACAAGTTGATGCTTATATGGTTTTTGCATGTTTATCCACTTATTGGGTCTTTATTATTATTTAATGTGTATTATATAATACTAGATAAACATATAAAGGTTTATCATTGCTTCTTACAGTCCATTTAGAAGGTGAAGATAAATAGTATAACTCAAAGCGTAATAAAGATCTTTAGCTAACCTTTATATTACCAAGATAATTTACAAATGTTTTGTTCGGATTAACAGAGACTTATTTCTTTTGTAATACCTTAGAACTAGGCTTGATGATTTAACTGAGGACTAACTTTTCAAATATTTTCAGGCTATGGAACCTGCCAAAAAATAATCCTGAATACCTTTGATCGAGAGGCAACCCTCAAATGTTAGAAAATTAGCTGCATTTGAGTGAACTCCCCCTCCCTTAATCTGTAATGGAACCCTCTCAAGTTCTCATAAAAGCCTAATTTCCATGAGATGCAGTTTGAAAAATCCTTATGTAAATTTGAAGATATTGTTATACTTTATTGAAAGAAAACAGATCTATGAAATTTGCCATTACTGTGAATGATTTTATATTTAATAGATTGTCAAAAATGTACTCCTTCAAGTTGAAGCCCAAGAGAAAATGGTTAAAAGAGGAAGAAAGGGAAAAAGAGTTATATTAGTAGACTAAGGAGAATAGTAGTAAGATTGTTATTGTTATGTAACTAATTAAGAAATAAAGAAATGATAGTATATTGTTAATGGTAGAAAAAAATTGAAAGAAATACTCTCTATGCTTAAATTGAATTAGAGGATGTATGCTGTTTATAACAAAATATACCAATGGAGAAAATAAGAAATGGAAATTTGGTGTAACTTTGAAAAGGCAATTGAAGATATTGTTTATATATTAAGAAAAAAATAACTATAAAAATGGAAAAGAATAATTTGGCTGAAAGTGAAAACAAAACTATGATGTAAATGGACTAGGTAATGAAAGGATGTAAAAGAAAAGACCCAGACAACTCTTTGATCCTATAATATGTATAATTTGTATTTTAAAAAACTTGAACGCAAAAAAAAGAAGTTGACATATATAGAGATGCATCTGTAGAATTACAACATCAGGCCTATTGAATTCACTGTGTTCTTAAGTAGACTCATATCATTATATATTTTTTATTATGTGATTACACATGCATATTTCAGTTAAAAACAGAAATAGACATAAAAATATTATTGATGTCAATTTATAAAAGCAGTTTTTTCTTACAAAAAAGAACATGAACATGAAATTCAGAAAGAATGCAGAAAATACAAAATGTATTTAATATTTTGTTATGATTTTTTCATATTTTTTGTGTAGTGCATTCAAGGCCTGTCATCCCAAAATCAAAAGCTTTTACTTTGCTGCTGAACATCAAGATGACTTGAACAGGTAATTCATTCTAAAAGATTAACATGATATTTTTATTGTATAAATTTTATTTTATATTTTGTGTTGCATATAATTCAAGAAAATACACTAGCTATGAAAATATAGGAAAATATGTAAGATAATTATATTTCATTCAAAAAATGCTATTTGTGTGTGTCTGCTTTTATCTGTATACATGTACACAGTGTAACATGTATAACAGACACATATATACAGGTCTGCTAAAGATAACTTTTGAGTATTAAACTTTCTGGAAGGACAAAAATCTTCTGGATTTAATGGGTGATTTTGGGTGCAACAATCCTGATATATTCACAAATAGCAAAATTCAGTAGGCATCCATAGCCAGTTCTGATGATAGAAATAGTGTATAGTGATGTCACAATTTAAACTCCCATACTATCTCATTGCCTCCCAACATGATACATATACAGGTAGTCCTGGACTTACGACCACAATTGAGTCCAAAGGTTTTGTTATTAAGAGAGACATTCGTTAACTGAGTGTTGCCCCATTTTACAACCATTCTTGCCACAATTGTTAAGTGAATCACTGCAGTTGATAAGTTAGTAACTCGCTTATTAAGTGAATCTGGTTTCCCCATTGATTTTGCTTGTCAAAAAGTTGCAATGACTTTCGAAGACAGCAACGTTCATAAGTATTAACCAGTTGCCTAGCATCTGAATTTTAATCACATGATCATGGGAATGCTACAAATTTCGTAAATGAGAAAAATGGTCATGTCACTTTTTTCAGTGCTGTTGTAACTTTGAACAGTCATTAAATGAACTGTTGTAAGTCAAGGACTACCTGTATAGTTTTCCAGATAGAGGAAATCCAAAAGGGCTGAGTTCAGAGATTTTATAGACTGATTTCTAATGTTTTTGTAGGTATCATAATGTTAGTTTAAAAAAAAGCTTTTAAATTAATGCTCATTGTTATCCATGCTTCATCTTTAAGTATACTTATAGTTTATATCAATTATGAATATTTTTCAAATGTGTGACCTCTTAATGCTAAAATTAAATATTCCCTAATGTGATGTAATTAGGGTAATGCTGGTAACAGTGCTAATATAGGATTTTTTTTGCAAAGAGCCATTATTTATTATTTCAAAAAGGTCTAATTAGGCAGACAAACATATTTGGCACATATGCTGTAACTACCCTGTTTTCTTCTGAACTGATGATGTTGTATTTCATGTAGTTCACTCCATGACATTAAATCAAGAACATGTGCATAACCCAATTCTACTATGTACTGGTAAAACATGTAGCATAGTTCAATATGTTCCAATATATTGAGATCGTTTTGTCTTCCAACAGATGTATTCTCCCTGTTTTAGCCAGATTATATCTTTCAAAATGAAGACATTTGTGGAATGAAATTAGCTTTTATAATGAAATGTGTATTTTACTCTTATAGTTAAAATATTATTACAAATTACTGTTATTAATAACAGTCCTTAGTGGTTCTCTGTGCCGCTAATTTATTATGAAACAATAATAAAAATTATGTATATCACATCATGTTAGTAATCTCTGATTATGGAAAAGAGGGTTACACTACCTTTCAAGTATTGTTTAAATATCTTTCTACTTTTCTTAAAATGTAATCGCTTCAGTATGGATATGAAGCCTACCATATTTAAAGAAATAGGTTCATAAGGCTGAGAGCTAAAATTCAGATTGTCTTTTTTTGTTTAGTTTGCTTTGTTCCATTTTGTTTTGCCTATGAATAGACCTTTGGAAATATATAAGTATATTAGCTCTTCAAGATGGATTAAATCAGACTCCACAAGTTTCACTGGAATTCTACTTTACTGCTGGAGGTTATAGTATCAGAAACTTGAGAACCTGACTGCCTGTTTCCCCCACTCTCTTGCTTTAGCTTACTGAGTTTCTTTCTCACATTTTCTCTTTTCCTGGGCTTAAAAAATGTCTATTTTTGTAACTTGTTACCACATGTTTTTTCCAAGGCATCTGTGAGGTTATCTACAATACCTCTTACACAGTGGCTTTCATGTGATGCTTCACAAAGGGCTGGAAGCTATATTTGTCACAAAACATTTACGAGGAAGCACACTGATCTATTCACTTCCCACAATTTGTTTTAGCTCCCCCCTGCTTCCCTATTACCTTAGCTTATTTTCTATTTTTTTCTGAACAGCTGAACAAATTCTTTGGGCTTACCTAAAATCCTGATATAACCTGGAAAAGATTATGATGGAGTCTGCATTTTTTGCTTTGCGGCATATAAGCTTTCTATTCTATTTTTGTAGTTTGTTTAAAACTAACCATGGTATAAAAACTATTGTATTTTTCAGAGTATAAGATGCACCAGAGTATAAGACACACCAAGGTTTTGAAGAGGCAAATTTTTTTAAAAAATGTTTGCACTCTGCAAACCTTCCAAAAAGGGCTCGTTTTTCGTGAAAATGGGCCCATTGTTTGTTTTTTTTTCAAAAAAAAGGGCATGAATAGCCCTTAGGAGGCTTGTAGAGTGTTCCAGGGGGGTGGCCAAAATGAGTAAAAAATGGCCTGTTTTTTTGCGAAAACAAGGGGCAGGATTTCAGGAGGCAAAAATGCTGTATTCAGTGTATAAGATGCACCCAGATTTTCAGCCTCTTTTTTGAGGGGAAAAGATGTGTCTTATACTCTGAAAAATACGATAATAGATGTCAACAGATATCTATAGATACATTGTTGCATTCTTAGGCAGGGGAAAAAATCCTCAAAATTTTGTTGCATTATCATTTTTTTTACCTATAGAAGTCATTAAGTCTTACAACCAATTTCATTGTATTTAAGTATAATGACAATAAAGATTATACTTATACTGTAGGTTTCCATTTATGATTATAAGTATTCAGCTTAACCAATAGGGTCCACTTTCTTCTTTCATGGCAAAATGGAGTAAGACTTACCTTTCATTTCTGAAACTATTATTTTATAATATTTCTATGTAAAATGTCTACAACAAAATATTACTGTTAGAACAGCGGTGTCTAGAAGAAACTGGATTTCTTCAAGGGCTGGATCAGCATTATAATTCTCTTCTGTGGACCTGCTGAGGGGGGGAGATGGGATGGATGCCTCCTGCAGCACCCTGCAGGCCAAAATGGGTCTCGGGGGGGGGGCATGTGTGACTCCCCTGCACCCCGTTTTCTGCTTAGATGGCCTCCTGCAGCACTTTGCCAGCCTATGTCCCATTTTGGCTGGCAAAGTGCTACAGGAGGTCATCCAGGCAGATAACGGGTCACAGGGAGCCACACACAGCCCCCCGCAACCCATTTTCGCTGCTAGAGGCACCATGGGACAGTTCTTTGCTATTTCCAGGCTAGCCCTGTGGACCAGATTTAAGCATCCCGCAGGCCTTGAATTTTACACCCCTGTGTTAGCAGGACATAGAAAGCTGCAGAAATGTTGGTGGTATTATGACTTTAATTTTCTATGACATGTGTCACAAATAGAATGTAAGGTGCTGGCTTAGAAACTGGAAATTGAGTTCTAGACCTCCATAGGTATGAAACGAATTGGGTGACTTTGGACCAGTCACTCTTTTTCTTAACCCAGCCCACTTCACAGGATGGTTGTATGTTCATTATCTTGAATTCTCTCCCCCCTCCCTCTATCCCCCCTCTCTTCCTGTCTCTGTCTCTCTCAAGGCAGAATAGAAATCTAATAATAATAGTGAGTTGATAATCCTGACAAATCTATATAAAAAGAGGTCTAAATTTACTACATAAGTATTGGGTGCTCAAAACCATATTTAAATGTACTTTCTGGATAATGATAATACCAAAAATGTGCAGGTTAGAGTAACATACTTGTTATCTCTCTCAGTACCATCAGTATTGTTTCACTTCATGCTTCATAGAGAAGTTATTACATTTAACATAGAAAGGGATTCCTTACCTTTCCCTGTTTAATGCCTTCAATTGTATCTGTGTTGTTTTAGTACTTGATTCATGAACTTTAGCATTAAAAGGAACATACAAAACCATTTTATATTTAAAGTTCTTGTTGGTATGATGAACAATAGTTTAGATAATTTAATGTCTGTTAAAAATAATAATTTAGAGAAGCTTTCAATATCTTAAACTATTTTTAATGCTTAACTTACTGAAGACCTAATTATAAAATTAGCAAGGAGCTTTGCTGTGTAGATCTTATCCAGATGTTTTATAGCTTTAATAAATGTCCTATAAATGTCAGTCATGTCAGTAATTCAATAAACATGTTATTTCAGGTGGTTGAACAGAATTAATATGCTTGCTGCTGGATATGCAGAAAGGGAAAGGATCAAACAAGAACAAGGTAAAAAGTTAATGACTTAGTGAAAATGAACTATTATTTTAGAAAATGCATTACAATATTCCTTCACATGCAGACAGATTAGCATTATATAGCAAAGTGTTACAATTCAAATTCATTTTCAGTGCTCATGTCAACATTTCGACAGACAAC
The DNA here is from genome assembly GCF_009769535.1 of Thamnophis elegans. NCBI lineage: Eukaryota > Metazoa > Chordata > Lepidosauria > Squamata > Natricidae > Thamnophis > Thamnophis elegans. Next base: position 18,741,636 of record NC_045551.1, on the reverse strand, counting down.
CCCAAGCAAGCATGCATGAGCGAGATGATCCAATCTCTGAATGCAAAACTTTATTGAGTACATAATTTCGGCATTGGTTAAGGCAAAACCAGATCTAACTAATTCCCATGCAAACCCACATAATTAAAGTATAGATTCTCTCTCTTCCCCTATTAGAGCAGGTCACGTTGTCCAATTGAATCTCATTATATTGTTATGAGAAAATGTATTTGGCTCTAGCAAACACCTGTTAAAGTATCTTTGGTTCTCACAGCTGTCTTCTTGATGTCTGGAACCTACATTCCACTTCCCCCTTCCCTCCCTCCTAGTTCGTTGGCAAGCTGAGAAGTGATAATGGTTGCAACAGCAAAAGCGCACTTTGAAACTTGATAGGCAGACCACCAATAAAATGTAGGAGGTAACAGGAAAACAATAATTGTATATTATTCTCATTTACTGTGAGACCCTCCATGGAGGGGCCCTAGCTTCTGAGGGTAATTTGCATGGAATCTGCCTATTAAGCGCTCTGCCTTAATATTGTGGGCCTTGATCCACCTTGCCTTTGAAATTGGATAGCCTTTCCAATGCACCAAGTATTGAATCTTTCCTTTATAATGCCTGGAATCTAAGATTTGTTTAACCTCATAGTGTCTTTACCTCCCCTGGGACATCTTTTCCAATTGGCCTTAAGTTAGAGCCCTGGGCTGGTTTCAGCAAACTGCAGTGGAATACTGGATGTACCTTTCCCAATATCTTGGGCAATTTTAATTCTACCGTGACCGGGTTGATCACCTTCACTATGGGGAAGGGTCCTATATACTTGGGACCAGTGACGTGTGGTGAGGTTTATACCTGGTGAGGCTCAGCTGGGCATCCTTTTGCGAAGCAGGGCAGCGGTCGGCCTCGGCGGGGGGGGGGATTTGCATCGTGGGTGCAGCCAAGCGCCCGGGTCTGCAGCAAAGGCGCTTGGCGGCTCCCACGATGCAAAGTGCCCCGCAGCCTCCGATGCTGCTGCCCGCCCGCTGCCCCGGCCTGCTTCTCCAGGCTCCGCCGCTGGAAGTCCCGGATCATCTCTGGGGGAAGGCTGGGTGAGAAGCGGAGCGAAGCTTCTCCGCGGCCTCCCGGTGCTGTGCAGAGGCTCTCGCAGGAGCGCGTGCCAGCGGCCGGCTGTCTCGCAGCCTCCCTTGCCTCTAGTGACTGCACGTCCCTGCTTGGGACCTAGTTTCCTGCTAGGTAGCTTCAGCTTTAAGTACTTCATGGGACAGGTACATCTTGTCTCCTATGTGGAACTCCCCTTGGGGAATACATTTCTTATAGGCTTGCTTTTTCTGACTCTCTGTTGCTCTAGCTAGGGTCTTTTTTTACATTGCCCCATGCATTCTGGAGATAATCTACCCACTCCATTAGGGTTACTGATGAGGATAGTTCTCTTGGGTACTCTAGCATAGGTACAAATTCCACCCCTGTAGCTATTTTAAAAGGGGTGGGTCCAGTACTACTATGCACCACATTAATGTATGCAACTTCAGTGAATGGCAGGAGTTTTGCCCAGTTTGATTGCTGATAGTTGACATAGCAATGTAGTTACTGCTCCACTATTATGTTACTGCAGCCCCGTGCATGCTCAGATGGAATGCAGAACTGAGCCCCTGGGAGGAACTATTAGCCTTATGAATTCCTACCAGAATTTGGCTGTAAGTTGGACCCCTCTGTCCGAGAAGATGCATTTTGGCACTCTGTAAAGTCAATAGATCTGCTGCAGGAACATCTTGGCTAACTTCTGGGCTGATGGGAAGCTTCAGCAAGCTACAAAGTGAGCTTGCTTGGAGAACAGGTCAACTACAGTGAGGATTACAGTATCCCCCCTCACTTTCTGGGAGTTCTACTATAAAGTCCATGGCTATTTCCTCCCTCCCTGAGCCAGCTGGGTTGGCTCAGCCACTTGCTGCAGCAATCCTGGGGTTTTTCCTGGTCTCTGCTTCATGGGAGCACATATAGTGCAACTTTTTATATAGCTCTATTATGTCCTTTTTCATGCTTGGCCAGTGACCGGCTTGCTTAGCATCATGGCTGCATTGCAAAACTAGAATCCACAGCTTTTCAGGAATATACAGTTTGTTCCCTTTCCAGGCCAATTCCCCTCTTAACATCAACTTCCCTAAGTGGGCCCCAAACCATGCGTCTGTTTGTAGTTCTTTTTTCAGCTGTTGGGTCAGAGTGTTGCTAAGGTTTGAGATTTTCTTCTTCACCTGTTGCTGCTGCGAGCTGTTTCATGGGAATTATACTCCCTCTTGGATGCTTATGTATTGGGGCATGTAGGACAGTACATCAGCTAGGAATCCCCCCCCCCCCAGATATATTTCAATGTGAATTCAAACTGATTGAAGTACTGGGCCACTGCACCTGCTTCAGGGAAAGTTTGTGAGCATTTCTCAATGCCTCTACATTTTTGGGGTCAGTCCCTACTTTGAAAAGATTTTACTGCCCTCGAAGTTTCTCAAAGGCCACTTGGCATTCCACTTCCAGTTTAGAGGCTGGCTGGGCTGGGTTCCCCCCTCCCTGCAGTCTTCAATAACTCAATGATCAGTTTTGCAGAGAGGATGAATTGCCTATAGAAAATAGCAAAGCACAGGAAACTTTGCAATTGTTTGCAAGTTTGTGGGGCTTGCCACTCTAAAATGGCTTTCACCTTCCCTGGGTCCATTTCCACCTCTTCACAAGACACTCTATATCCTAGGTAGTCTAGACTGATCTTATGGAACTCACATTTTGACAACTTGGCATACAACTTGGCATTCAGGAGCTTTTCCAGTACTTGGTGTACTAGTTTCACGTGTTCCTCCATCATCTCAGAATAGAGGATTGATTGATTTGATTTATTGATTGATTTATTCAGTTTGTATGCCGCCCTATTCCCAAGAGACTCAGGGTGGCTAACAATCAAAAAGGAAGGGGGGGTGCAGAATAAAAAAATAAAAAGACAAACACATTTAAAAACAACAACAGTCATAACCTTGGATGGGGCTGGAAAATTCAACAGCCCCAGGCCTGCCGGAACAGCCAGGTCTTAAGTACTTTGCAGAAAGCCGGAAGGGTGGTGAGGGTCCGGAACTCAATGGGGAGATCGTTCCAGAGGGCTGGAGCAGCCACAGAGAAGGCCCTCCCCCGGGGAGTTGCCAGTCGACACTGGCCGGCTGATGGAATTCGGAGGAGGCCTAGTCTGTGGGATCTGATTTGTCTTTGGGAGGAGGCAGTCTCTCAAGTACCCAGGTCCGATACCATGTAGGGCTTTAAAAGTAACGACTAGCACCTTGAAGCGTGTCCGGAGACCAATGGGCAGCCAGTGCAGCTTGCGGAGGATAGGTGTGACGTGGGTGTACCGAGGTGCACCCACAATTGCTCGCGTGGCTGCATTCTGGATAAGCTGAAGTCTCCAAATACTCTTCAAGGGCAGCCCCATGTAGAGTGCGTTAAAGTAGTCCAGTCTTGAGGTCACGAGGGCGTGAGTGACTATTCGAAGGGCCTCCCGGTCCAGGTAGGGTCGCAATTGGTGCACCAGGCGAACCTGGGCAAAGGCCCCCCTGGTCACAGCCAACAAATGGTGTTCTAAATTCAGCTGCGGGTCCAGGAGGACTCCCAAATTGCGAACCCTTTCTGAGGGGCGTATAATTTCACCCCACAGACTGAGAGATCGAGTAAGTAGCCAATCTTTAGGAGGGAGCATCAATAGCCACTCAGTCTTCTCGGGATTGAATGCAAGCTTGTTCGTTCCCATCCAGACCCTGACAGCCTCCAGGCACTGGCACATCACTTCAACCGCTTCACTGAGTTGGCACGGGGCGGACAGATACAACTGTGTATCGTCTGCGTATTGGTATTTAATCCCGTGCCGCCGTATGATCTCACCCAGCGGCTTCATGTAGATGTTAAATAGGAGGGGGCACAGGACCGAACACTGCGGCACCCCATACTTGAGGGTCCTAGGGGTCGATCTCTGCCCTCCGACCAACACCGACTGCGACCTGTCCGAGAGGTAGGAGGAGAACCACCGAAGAATGGTGCCTCCCACTCCCACCTCCCGCAACCGCCGCAGAAGGATACCATGGTCGATGGTATCGAAGGCCGCTGAGAGGTCAAGGAGCACTAGGATAGAGGCGTGGCCCCTATCCCTGGCTCTCCAGAGATCATCGATCAGCGCGACCAAAGCAGTTTCTGTGCTGTAGCCAGGCCTGAATCCAGACTGAAAGGAATGTCATCTAGATACACTAGGACCCCTTTGTATGATCTGCGCTTTTGGCACCAATTCGGGTGCCGCTTTTGTTTGCTCGAGTCCTTCCCTTTCTTTCTTCTGCTGGTTAGGATTGCCCTGCTTCCTTTTTGGAGGTCCCTTCCCTGCCATTGCTATGCCTCTCTCTCCCTTTCCCCAATGCACAATGGGTTTCCACTTGGTCAGGTTTTTGGGGTGACCACAAACTGAATGCTCTCTTGGTGGGTTCCTAGCTTTAGATGCACCAGTTCTGTTAGGTAGAAGGTGGGCATGTACCCCACAATGGAGCCATCAACCTTGAATTTCATGGGTTGGCGTAGCTTTCTCACTCGCAATCCCAACTTCTGCATTGTTTGCATGCTGACTAAGCATTGGGTGCACCCTGAGTCTGTTAGAGCTTTTACAACTCCTTTTGCCTTTCTGAATGGGATGCTACAATCTCTATTTGGTGCTGAAAGAAGGGTGATGGTCTCACTTACCATTTGGTCATCTTCTCCCATACTATGGCTCTTGTAGAGGGTCAATTGGGGCTCCTCCTCAGTCAGAGTTCTCTTCCCTTCACTGCTGAGGGGGAGAACTCTACGACTTGCCATGCCACTTGTGACTTCTCCTTCCCCTGCTTGGAGGCTTCCTTAGTTTTGTTGGGCATAGGGATCTCACAATCAAAATGGGTGCTGGTGCCAGGCAGATTGCAGCTCTGTGGCCCCCTTGATCACATTGGAAACATAAGATTGGTCTGTGCCTTGGGGCTTCAGAAGGGGCAGGTGCCTTCACAGTAGTGGCTTTCCATCTGAGCAGACACCTCTCCTGGCTCCTTTTCAGGTGGCCTTCTCATCTGTGTTGTTTATATTCCACTAGGTCTAGCTTCTAGAGCCTAGATGGAGAAGCTCCTTACAGTCAGTAAAAATAAGACCAAGAGCTGCCTGTGGCTCAAATCATGAACTTCTCATTGCAAAATTTTGGCTTAAATTGAAGAAAGCATTAGGCCACTCAGGTATGAACTAAATCATATCCTGATGACAAATAGATTTAAGGAATTAGATCTGATAAAAGAGTGCCTGAAGAACTATGAATGGAGGTTCACAACATTGTACAAGAGGTAGCAACTAAAACCATCCCAAAGAAAAAGAAATGCAAGAAAGCAAAATGGTTGTCTGAGGATGCTTTGCAAATAGCTGAGGAAAGAAAGGAAGCGAAAGACAAGGGAGAAAAAGAAAGATACGCCCAACTGAACGCAGAATTCCAGAGAATAGCTAGAAGAGATAAGAATGCCTTCTTAAATGAACAGTGCAAAGAAATAGAAGAGAACAATAGAATAGGGAGGACCAGAGATCTCTTCAGGAAAATTGGAGATATAAAGGAAACTTTTCATTCAAAGATGGGCATGATAAAGGACCAAAATGGCAGGGACCTAACAGAGGCAGAAGAGATTAAGAAGAGATGGAAAAATTACACAGATGAATTATACAAGAATGAGCTTAATATCCCTGATAACCAAGATGAGGTGGTCACTGAAGAAGAAGGAAGGGTGAAACAAAGTATTGCCCTCTGGCCATTCATATCCGGAAAGAATCTGGAAGAAGAGCACCTGACACCATCTAGACTTGGAGGTGGAAGGAAATGAGAAAATCTAGAAGGCAGTAATGTAGGAAAATAAGGGATCAAGGCAGAAACAAATACTTCTCATGCTAGAAAAAGCCTTTATGACCAGATGACTTCCAAGGTACCAAGAATGCTGACTTGAAAAGGTATGGGGGAGGGGAGCTGCAATTAAAATTCTGGAGCACAGACAGATGATAAGGACTTCAATGTCTAAGTACTAAAGTCAACAAATATTTTTATTTGGCTTCATTCTTGTCTTTAATGAAGACATGGATCTAAACAAATAGCATCCAAATCCATTCTGGATAGTAAGCCAATTTCTGTATTACATGACTGAAAAGATACACAACCATCCCTTCATCTAATGTGAACCCTGATATTAATTTTTATTGTGAACCTCTGTAGATAATGAGTTTCTTTTTATTTATTTCTCTTTGTCCCTCTTCTCTACAGCTACCTCTTGTTAAGTCTCATATACTGGTATTCCTTTCTATTTTAAGTAGCAAATGATAATACCTGAAGGTCTAACATAGAGACATATGTGCAATCTTACATTTCAGCAGAATTGCTGAAATATTTTGTTGAGATGATTTCTTAATGGGAAAATCATGCCATATTTATGTTACAAATCTTTATCGTTATTAATTATTTTTAGGCATTTTTATAGCTTGATGCTACTTAAACACCTGTCACTGCTTGCTTCACAGTAAATCAAGTTTCTACTTTTTAATTTGTTTAGATTATTGGAGTGAAAGTGATAAGGAAGAAGTAGATACACCTTCAACACCTAAACAAGACAGTCCACCTCCACCATATGACACATATCCACGACCTCCTTCAGTAAGTGATTATGTATAATAATTAGTTGTTATTATTCAGAGCTGTCTGCATGAATCTTGTTTGGAAATGCTTTCAAATTCAAGCATCACATGTTTACAGCACATATGAGCATTCATGATGGATGATATCCAAATTATCTTTTGTAGATGCTTGCTACTAGGGAATCCTGCTTGTACATTTTTCTGTCAAAATATAGGCAAACAGCCTAAATCGGTGCAGAAGCAAGAACAATAGAAGGACAGGTAATCCTGGGTTATGAGCCTTCTCTTAGTGAACGTTTGAAGTTACGCGATTAGAGCCCCCTAGCATTTACGAACAAGTCCCAAAATTATGAATATACTGTGGCAGCACCACAGTAGTTGTTTGCTCTTACAAATGGCAGCAGAGCGCTGCAACTTTCACCCTGCCCGGCTGGGTCTTCACAGGCACTTTGACTATAGAGACTCACTTAACTTGTGAAGATCTCCTCTGTCACACTTTCCAGTTTCATTGCTTCAGGTTTTCAGTGCATTCACAGAGAACAGAGGCATAATGTACCATGAGCGCATGTTACTGATCTCATGTGATCTCATGCTTTAGGCCTCTATTCTCTGTGAATTGAGGCCTGGACATTTGCAAATGGATGGAAGGCTTCAGTCCTTCAGTCCTCCCCTCTGTTTGCAGTTTCCTTGCCAAAGTCTGCATTCCTGTAGGCTTTGGAAGCTCTTCGCAAAAAGGTTTTGTTGGCATCATTGGAGCTTGGGAGGAGTGTACATGTCCTTCCAAAGCTCTATTCCTTTTTGAAAAGGGCTGCCAAAGTCTAAAAGGGCTGCCAAAGCTTGAAGTGCTTTGGCAATGAGAAAGGAGGCACGGAGGACCAGGCGTGGCCTTCTGGGCCTCCTTTCTCACTGGCGATCCACTTGATGAGGCCTCCAGTAACAAAAAAGGAAGGCTTGTCAAGTGGAAGCCTCATCAAGCATATCGCTGGTGAGAAAGGAGGCCTTCCTGGACTCTTTTTTCATCACCGGAGGCCTCGTCAAGCCCTTTGCTGATGAGAAATGAGGAAGCAGGCAAAGAACCAGGCTGGAGTGGGGACAGATCTTTATAAAATAAATCACCTGGCGTGGCAGGATTGGGGGGGGGAGCAATTGTGGGGACCCTAGGAGAGGGAGAAAGAGGCATCTGTGGGTCAGGGGAGGCCTTGCGTGGTTGGAAGCAGGTGGCCCGTTCCATCACTAGGCTACCCCATGGCCTTCCCCACCCCAAGATACCTTTTTTTTTATTTATTTATTTATTTTTCTTAACACATATTGTATTTCCCCCCTCCCCCCAAATCCCCACCTCCCTTCCCTCCCCCCGACTTCCCAAAGACCATACGTGGTATAATTTTTGAACAATCACAGTCTGAAATATCTCTACATTGAACTCAGCTTCTTACTGTTACCCAAATTTAAAACAATTTAAATTATTACTGATACTAAGCATAAGCTATCTGGAGTTTTTTAGTCCCATATTTACTTTTTATGTAATCAATCCACTTTTTCCAGTCTCTTTTGTATCTCTCGTTTGAATGTTCTTTGAGATATGCTGAGATTTTGGCCATTTCGGCTAAGTTCATAACTTTCAAAGTCCATTCTTGAATTATAGGTAAATCTTTCTTCTTCCAATACTGCGCCACCAAGAGTCTTGCTGCCGTTATTAAATACAGGATCAAATTAGTCTCTGCTACTGTAAAATCAATGCATATACCCAGTAAAAACAACTGGGGGGTAAATTTTATCCTTCTTTTGAAGATGTTTTGCAGGATCCACCATATTTTTATCCAAAATGCCTTAACATTACGACATGTCCACCATATATGAAAATATGTAGCATCACAAGAACCACATCTCCAACATTTAGGTTGAACATTTGGATACATAGAGGCAAGCTTTTTAGGATCTAGGTGCCATCTATAAAACATCTTATAAAAATTTTCTCTCAAGTTTTGTGCTTGTGTAAATTTCACATTTCTTACCCAGATTCTTTCCCATGTTTCAAGCATTATTGGTTCCTCGACATTCTGAGCCCATTTTATCATACAATCCTTAATCAGTTCCGTTTCAGAATCCATCTGTACTAATACATTATATATCCTCTTTATATGCATTGAGCTTTGATCTCTTATTTGTTTAAACAAATTATCCTCAACTTTTACAAAGCCAATTTTTTGATCTGTTTTCCACCTAGCTTGTAGTTGACCATACTGAAACCACGTTTGAACTACCTTATCTTCTTTAAGTACCTCTAAAGATTTTAGTTCCATCACCCCTCTTTCTGAGATAAGAAGTTGTCTATAGGTGGTTCTATCGAGTTTTTGTTCTACATTCATATTTTCAATTGCATGTCTAGGAATTGCCCACATGGGCACTTTATCATTTAGTTTATGTTGATATTTTTTCCAAACCCGCAATAAAGCATTTCTTAAGATGTGATTTTTAAATTTCTTATCCGTTTTTTTGTTAAATAACAGGTAAGCATGCCAACCATATAACAAATCATATCCCTCGATATTCAAAATTCTGTCATTAGTTAGATGAATCCAATCACTAATTGCAGATAATGCCACTGCGTCATAGTATAATTTTAAGTTAGGTAATTTCAATCCTCCTCTTTCACGTGCATCTTGCATTATTTTCATCTTTACCCTCGGCTTCTTTCCTGCCCACACAAATTTGTTGATACCCTTCTGCCATTCTAGAAGATTCGCATCTCTTTTAAGTATTGGTAACATTTGAAAAAGAAATAAAAATTTTGGTAAAATGTTCATTTTTACTGCCGCTATTCTACCCAGCAAGGACAAATGCAGTTTTTCCCACCTTTTCAACTCCAACTGTGTACTATGCCAAAGTGGTTCATAATTATACTTGTATAATTTCCCATTTGAGATTAAAATATTAACTCCAAGATATTTAACTTTTTTAACTACCTCACATCTTAGCGTCGCCCCCAGTTCTTCCTTCTGTTTGATAGTCATATTTATAGCTATTATTTTGGTTTTTCCTAGATTTATTTTAAATCCCGAGACTTGACCATATTGATTGATCGTATTCAATAATACCCTACTAGTTTCCTGCGGTTGCTCCAATATTATAACCAGATCATCCGCAAATGCACGAACTCTATATTCTTGCTGTCTAATTTTGATCCCTTTTAGACCGCCCAGGCCCCGTATCTTATTCAACAGTATTTCCAAAGTTATAATAAACAATAATGGGGACAGAGGACAGCCCTGTCTTGTACCTTTTTCAATTTGAAAGGAGTCTGTCAGACTTCCATTGACAATGATCTGGGCTGTTTGCTGCTGATATATTGCACCAATTGACCGTAAAAAGCCATCTCCTATCTGCATTTTTTGCAATGTCTTCAGCAGGAATTGCCAATTAACTCGATCAAAGGCTTTCTCCGCATCCAAAAATATGAATGCGGCCGGGATTTGATTGTTCTTTCCCAGGTATTCTAAAGCGTTGATAATTAATCTAACGTTATCCTTCATCTGTCTGCCCTGTATAAAACCAGTTTGATCGGTATGTATCAGTTGCTGAGTTACCCCCATTAGCCTATTTGCTAATATTTTAGTAAAATTTTTATAATCTACATTGAGTAATGAAATAGGTCTGTAATTTTTTGGTTGGGTAAGGTCTTGATCTTCTTTGGGTATCAACGATATGAACGCAGTCTTCCACGAGGGAGGCACTTTCCCTCCCGATTGAATTTTATTGAATAGTTCTCTGAGGGGTTCTACCATTTCTAACTGTAGATATTTATAATAAACAGCTGTTAAACCATCTGTACCTGGTGCTTTCCCTAACTTTAATTGTTTAATTGCCTGCAAAATTTCCCCAGAGGTTATAGGTTGGTTCAGCTTATGCCTATGTTCTTCTCTGACTAGGGGGATTTTCTCTTTATCTAGGTATTTTTCTATATCTCCGTCCTTAATTTTATCCCCTTTATACAACTCTGTAAAAAATTCCCGAAATACCTTTTGAATCTCTTCCTGTTGAAACACTTCCTTCCCTCTGTAACACAATTTGGATACATTTCGAGCTTTCCTTTTTTTTCTAATCTGATAAGCCAACCACCTACCGGGTTTATTTGCATTGCAGAAAGTATTATGTTTAGCATATAATAAACTAGTAGCTACCTGGTCAGAGATCAGCATATCAAACTGAGATTTTAATATAGCAATTGTTTCCCTAATCTTTGTATCTCCTGGATTCAATGTTAATTCTGACTCTTTCCCTTTAATTTCCTCTTTCAATTCTTTTCGTTTTTGCCCTTGTTTGTATCTATGTATTTTATTTATATTCATTAATACTCCTCTCATATACGCTTTGCTTGCATCCCATACATATTCCAAAGATGTACCCTTGTTCATATAGAAGACAAAATATTCCGATAGCAATTTTTTACAATCATTAACATACTTTTCATATCTAAATAAATTTTCATTCAACCTCCAAGACCTTCTTGCCTGGGCTACCCTTCCCAATTCCATCCAGACTGGATTATGGTCTGAAAGAACTCTCGCCATAATCTTTGTCTTCTTCACCCTACAAAGTAAATCATTTGTAATTAGTATAAAATCAATCCTTGAAAGAGATTGATGTCTATTGGAAAAAAAGGTAAAGTCATATTCTTCTGCATGCCTCTCGCGCCAAGCGTCTCGCAATTCAAAGTCGTCCAGCATGTCAAAAAAGGGTTTGGGTAACTTAGCTCGAAATTTGGTGTTCGGTCGAGCTGTCTTCTTATCTCTTTTGGTGTCGATCACGCCATTCCAGTCACCCATTAATATACAAGACTCAAAATCCCACTGTACTAATTTAGCATGGAGGTTTCTATAAAATCCATCTTGTTGTTGATTTGGAGCATAAATTCCCAATAGTAACGTCTTTTTCCCTTCTAAGATTAAATCTAATGCAATATATCTTCCAAAGGGATCTGCTTCAATTAGCTCAGCTTTAATGTCTTTTCTTAAATATACTACTATGCCATTTTTCTTTTCCATGGCTGAGGTCGCAAAATGTTGGCCCAGTTTGGGGTTAAACAAATATTTTTGATCGGTTGATTTGATATGAGTTTCTTGCAAGCAAATTATGTCATTCTTAAACTGCTTAAGATAATGAAATATTTTCTTTCTTTTCTGTGGAGAGTTCAGTCCGTTAACATTCCATGTCAAAATCTTAGTTGTCATTTTTGGTTGCCTGAAGCTTTTTTAGAGCCTCCCGCAAGGCCTGTCTCACCTTTGGTTTGGCTCCTCCCACAGCTTCTGAGCTTGTTGCAGTAGCACCTTGGTCAGTGGCCAATGATTGTTGAGATTATTGCATAGTAGCTTGTTTATCCGTTTGTCTGGTGGTCTTACGGTTGGATCTTTTTTCCTTGACTCCTTGCCCTTCCGGAAGAGGGAGATGATACATTTTATCTAATGGTTGTGTGGTTTGCTGTTTATCTTGTTCGTCTCGTGGTTTTTCACCATATCCCGAAGGTTCAGGGTATCCCATCTTCAGAATCTTATGATAGAAATCACGAGCTTTCCATACAGAGCTGAGACGATATCTTTGTTTGTCCATTGTAACTATAATACCGAATGGGGCATCCCATCTGTACTGTATCTGACGCCTTCTGAGCTCTTCCACCAGAAAAGCATAATCTCTTCTGGCTCTTAGCATCTGAGGCGGTATTTCTTTCAAAACAATCAGGTCCTGTCCACCAATTTGAAGCTTAGTATTGTAGGACTCTTGTAGTATCATATTTCTAGATTCTCTTGTAACAAAGTATATTACCACGTCTCGGGGAAGTTGCCTTTGTTTTGCCGCCCATGAATTAACACGAAAAATCCTGTCAATCTGCCAATCAGAATTGGATCCCGGTTTTCCCACCAGACGGTCAAAAGCTTCAGAAAACATTTGCTTTAGGTTCTCCTGCTTTTCTTCACGCAGCCCCCTCACTCTTAATGCAAGCTCCATCTGCTTATACTGTATCATAATAATTTGATTTTCAGCATTATCAATTTTTTGTTCCACCACTTCAGTTTTGGATATCAGGTTAGTTTTAGCTTCATTGAGAGTTTCTAAATTATCTTCCATTCCAGAAATATATTCTGTTATCACATTTACAATTCCCATCATATTATCATTCATTTTAGTGACCCTGGTATCGAATTTGTCATATAGAACTTCCATCTCATTCCTTATTTCATCTTTGAAATCTTTAATCATTTCTAGATTCTGTTCTCTGAATTCTTTAAACATTTCTAAGTTCTGTTCTCTGGATTTTTGGAACATTTCCAGAAAAAAATTCTTTTGTTAGTACATCTCCACTAGGGGGCATAGATGGTGGGGGCTGCAACTTTGTGCCAGGTATGGGAGACGTTTTCGGAGGTAATTTAACAGAGGTTGATTTGGATGCCATTATATTTTGGTTTTAATTATTTATTCTAAATTACTAATCCACTGTGCTATGTGGAGAAAAAGAAATTCCTCCCCCCCCCCTTTTTTTCCTTCTTTTTTTCTTTTTTTACAAGGGGTTTTACGGAGGATTTCAAAAGAGAAAGTCCGTTTGGAATGTTTGGAATGCCTCTGAATCAACAAAGAGTCTTGAAAGCTTTAAGGGAGTAGCTCTAATTAAATTATAAGAGATTATTTCTTTAGTTCTGTAGCAGGAAGCCGGAGATAACAAATGCAGAAGCTGTAAACGCCATTTTGAAGACAATTAAACAAAAGAGGTTTTTATAACATTGAAGCTGGTATTTCAGATAGAGAAAGGTTTTAAAGTTCACAAGTTGGTCTTTGCTCGTATTGATTTTTAATAGTCTCTTTTCTAAAGATTGTCCTGAGGGGGAGGGGATCCTGTCTTGTGCTGTGGATAACAGCTGCGAAGTTCAGGTCGGAGTTGAATGACTCAGCTATGGGTTGATCCTCCCCCTCCGTCCACAGCTCACAAAGAAACAAACTGTGAACTTCAAAGAAGATTCTTACCAGCTGAGATTCCTCACTGCTTTTTTCTTGTCTGAAAAAAGAGTTATCTTCTTGATATTGAGTAGATAACGGTCCTGAATTCTGGGGGCAGCTCTGTTAAGCTGCCGACCAGCGACAGGCCACTCCCCGGAACCCCACCCCAAGATACCTCATGTGCACTTAATGAGCCATGCATTTGATTATAGAATGTGCAAGCGAAAGGAGGGAGTGATTGTAGTATGAGATTCACTCCTACGAATCAGGTTATAAATGGAATGGGCAAGTTCCAATACATTCATAATTCGAGGATTCTCTGTAAATTATTAGCTAAAGCTGATAAGGCTTCCAGTTTCCATTTGAATAGCAGAGCAGCATTTGTTAAAATCTTAGAATATTCAAAAAAGAACTAGTTTTTATTGCATATTGCCAAACTTAACTAAAATATAAGCAAGATGGCTTTGACCAGTATATAATATTTTTTATCTTCAGATGGAAATACATCAATTCTTTAATCTTTTACTTGGAAAAAAAATTAATTTGGAAGATGGATGTTAAACTTACAAGATATCTAGATGTTGTATTCTATATTTTAAACAACTCTAAAAGCCATTTCTGGCAGCATTCAAGTCTTTGAAGATAAGTGATGCTTACCTATAATTCCTGGTCTTTCCAGGGGTTTTTGTTACATGGCCTTTACCCTATAAAAACCTTGGCATTGCAATAAATAATGTTATTTTTTTAAAGTTATTATTTTTAGAAAGTTAAAGAAGTTAATAAATTTAGAAATTGCTACTAACTTAGCAGTTCTAAAGACGTGATGATTCTATTATTAATATTTACAGAAATAATATTCATCTGGTCCTGATTCAAAAATGGTATATAATTTACTGGATAATTAAGCAGTGTAATTAAACATAGATGTCCTAGTCTGCTCAACTCTTGCCTTCAATATTTCAATTTTACCTGTTGGGTTTCCTTTTTAATTTCATTCAAACCAGTACCACAGAAGTGACTAAGGTTTTTTTTAGTGATATTGTTCTGAGTAGTCAAATCAAAGTAATTTTCAGCAATCTTTTCATAAATAAAAAAAAATTAAAAGGCAAATTGTTAAAAATTTTTAAAAAATGCGAAGAAAACAGCTGAAAATAACTTTTCAACTGCTACAAAAGTGGGCTCATGCAAGAGAATTTCAAAGGTACTTATGAATACTGAGATTCTTTTCCTGGGTCTCCTGATCTATAATAACTAAGGATCTCATGAGCTCTGATAGGGATTTCAAATCTTAAATCAATGATTATAGGCTATCCTTCTGATATATTACTGGTTCTTATTAATATATCATCTATATTGATTTATCAGTTGAAGCCAAAAACTAATTTGTTTTTTTAATAATAGCAATAGCAGTGGACTTATATACCGCTTCATAGGCCTTTCAGGCCTCTCTAAGCGGTTTACAGAGAGTCAGCATATTGCCCCCAACAATCTGGGTCCTCATTTTACCCACCTCGGAAGGATGGAAGGCTGAGTCAACCCTGAGCCGGTGAGATTTGAACCGCTGACCTGCTGATCTAGCAGTAGCCTGCAGTGCTGCATTTAACCACTGCGCCACCTTGGCTCTTCCATCCCAATCAATCAAAATGTTGGATTATATTTATTTTATCCTATATGTTAAAGTTTGAAGAACATTATTTGAAAGATAGATAAAATTAAATAAAATATATAAAATAATCAATAAGGGAGATGCCAATATATAGAAGGTGAAAAGCTATTTAAGATTAATTAATTAATTTTATATTTCATCCAGCTCACCAATAAGATGACACTAAACAGATTGCAAACAGCAAAAAGATAAATATTGCATAAAAACAATTAACATTTGAAAAACTATATAAAAAACTAGAATCAAGGAGACAAGTGGCAGAGGAATGAGATCTTCTTTTCATCCCACTTCTTTTATCCCACTATAAACCACTTCTAGTGGTGAGCATCTCCTCAGGGCCAATACTTATGACTTCTAGTCTTTTCCAATGTGTATTTTTATGCGACATATCTTCTTAAGAAATATGCATATCTTCTCAAGAAATAGCAAGGATGATTTTGCTTTAAATTCTCCCGAGATCTACAATTAACAGAGCTGTCTGAAGGACATTTTCTGAATTATCTTTATGGAAGCAGTTCATTTAATGCATATTCCTATTATACATGCTTTTTAAAAAAAAGGAATATATAACTAAGAGAGCTGTAATTATAATTAGCTACTTAAATATATATTGTATACTTATTTTACTATTGTCTTCAAGCCAGAATGTAAATTTCTGTTACAGATGAGTTGTGCAAGCCCTTTTGTGGAACCAAAACACAGTCGACTGTCATCTACTGAAACTTCCCAGTCCCAATCTTCACATGAAGAGTTCCGTCAGGAACTGGTGGGGAGTACTACTGAATCTCCCATTCGTAAAACAGCAAGCCAGCGACGGTCTTGGCAGGATTTAATAGAAACACCACTGACAAGTTCAGGGTTACATTACCTTCAGACTCTGCCCCTTGAGGATTCAGTGTTTTCTGATTCTGCTGTTATCTCTCCAGAACACAGGCGACAATCAACTCTTCCTACCCAGAAATGTCATCTACAGGATCACTATGGGCCTTTTCCTTTAGAGGGTGAACAAATACAAGTTTTAAATGGGAATGGAGGAAAGCCTCGTAGTTACACTCTGCCGCGGGATGGTGGGTTCAACCATTGCTGCCATATACTTTCTGTCAGTGGTTCAAGCCATCAAGAAGTGCCACAAAAAGAGCAAGAAGAAGAGAAACGAGGAGGAAAAATTGAAGAAGAAAATCAAGTAGATGAAAGTAAGCATGAATCATATTGCCATCATTAAAACAATTATCATAGAAATAATTGAATACTGAGAAAAATTGGATTAAATATATG
Source organism: Thamnophis elegans (assembly GCF_009769535.1). Classification (NCBI taxonomy): domain Eukaryota; kingdom Metazoa; phylum Chordata; class Lepidosauria; order Squamata; family Natricidae; genus Thamnophis; species Thamnophis elegans. The sequence continues at coordinate 18,725,039 of NC_045551.1, read as the reverse complement.
GTTTCAAATTTACTTTGTTCTGCACATGGTGGAAATAGTTTCTTTAAATATAATTATACACAATACTTCATAAAATATATTTCAAAACTTTATTTACTGCATAGTAATTAATGAAGGCATTGTCATACTTTCTTAAAATTATTCTTGTTTGGCCACATTCTTGCTTGCTGAGGTATGTATGATTTGAGCATGGTTGTTTATTTTTTTTTTATGAGTGGATCTGCAGAATTTTTGAAAGCAAATGTTTCATGGAATATGAGTCCTTTCCATTTGGTAAGGTTTCATTTCATAAAACAAGGAAGTTTAGGATGTAACGTATTCTCTTTCTGAAAAGTATGCCTGTAGTCTATTACAGCATAGTAGTTAACAAGCAAGCCATAGATTGCATGTTGTTTTCTTGGAATCATTTATTGGTTGTATTTGTACAGTTGTACAGTCAGATGAAGGAGATAATTAATTCTAACTAGATGCTAATTTAAAAATTAAATGTCTAATGAAAGACTTTTTCCACTATTGCAATATTTTCTGTTGTATGTCCTGAATTCAGTAAAAGAAACAAACATAAAATATAAACATATTAAATGCTAAGTGCAGAAGCTGAAGCCTTGTTACTGTGGTTACCAATGTTATATTCACACTACTGACTCTTATTTTCTCTGTATACTCTCACGTATACCTACACATATGTAGCAGTTGGGCTGCTACATTTTTGCTGTTCTGTCTGAATTCATTTAAAAGCAGCCTTGCATTCAAAAGCAAATGGAAATTATTGAGAAACACCGTTCGTTATAATTTCCAACCTTATGACTATTGCATTTTCACACACATGCATGAAGATTTGAAATCTTCATATATTTTCTGTGTCTAACAACATTGTACTCACTATACATCAAAGAAGGAAAATGGTTGCTATAAAAAGGAATGTAAAAAATAATAATAACATCTCCCCCACTTAAAACAATCATAATTTTTTTCTAACTCCCTTATGAATTTAGTAGAATATTCGAATGTTGCGAATTGTTAGCTAAAATGTTACTTATATGTAAAAAGTACAGGTAATCCTCAATGAACGACCACAATTGAGTGATAGTAAATCACTTTAGTATAAATAAACATACACAAGTGACACAATGTTTTGGACGTCCCAGGCTATAAAATGGTATCAAGCAATATGTATTGTAATAGAATAGAAATGTGCCTGGTTTGTTGAGAATGTGTGAGTGATAAATGAATATCAACTGAATACAATATAATTAATACAAAATAAATATGTTGAGATACTTGGTTGAATGGAGAAAATGAGATACAAAACAAATTAGAAAGCAAATAAATGTAGAAAAAGTTAATGGGTTGCAAGGAAAGGGAGGAATGTGGTAGAATTAAGTTGATCATATTCTCAGAAGAAAAGACAAATGTAGGGAACAAAAGGCAATGTCTAATGAAGTATATGGACATGGTAGAAATAAGCATGTTTGATAATTAAATAGGTATGGAGACTTAAGAGTGAAAGGTGTTAGTTTAAACTAGATTTGGTTAGATTTCATTTTCTCTATGTCTATAATTTCTTTGGTTCACTCCTTATATTTTTGTGCTTTGCATCATGTTTCTACCATGAAATGGATTAGGATAATGGATATGTACATAAATACATTTATATCTAATAAGTTATAGTGCATGACTGAAAGTGCACAACATATGGTACAAAAATCACTCTTCCACAATACAATAATTTAGAATTATTCTTATCCAAAGTATATATGTAAAAACTAAAAAACACATTTTATTTTTATTTTTAGGGGTGGCTGTATATAGTATAAAAATTAATTAGAATTGTGGGGATTTCAGATATGATTAGTACAGTCATACTTCGGCCCTCAACTGCTTCAAAAGGCATCAAATTCAGTATTCGACACATTTTGAAGTAGAAATCTTGTCCCAATGCTTGTCTTTCTCCTGATAGTTGACATGTAAGAAAGAACTTACTGATGTCAGCTGCCTCATGATTCACTATTTCTTCTGGCCAAAATAGTGGGCCACATGGTAAGTCACGTGATTTTCTGGTACCTGCCAGTTTTAGTATTCAGCATGTCTTCTGGAGTGAATTACCTACGAGGACTGAGGTACCACTGTATAAGTTTAAACCATTCTGCAGAGGTTTCAAATGGGTTTGCTATCTAGCTCAATGAAAGTGTCTTCTGGCATACATGCATATCTGTAGAAAATATTGGGGGAGGCTATGAAACAGCCATACCATAACTTTGATTTATTTTGACTGCTTCACAGCTTCAGAAAATTCCATACTATCATACTCATGAAACATCCTGGAACAATTTGCACATATCTGGTACAAAATACAAAAGTACAGACTTCAGTTTTTCATTTATTTTCTTTTGAATATACTGCAACATATTTCTGGATTAACTGGAAAAGATATAAGTACCTTGGTCTTCATTTTATAGAATGTTCATATTGCATTTTAGCAAAAAAAAATTGGCCTGGAAGCAGCAATAAAAATGAATCTCTATCTTCAGGCTTACAGATAAAAGTGTAACTTATACAGAAAAGATCAGGGGAGAGGGTATGAAGCAGCAGCTAATTTTTAAAGTTACAATTCATGTTATGACTAACATGATGAGAACATAATAGTGTGGTTATCACTAGGTTACAATTGGAAAACCAGAAGCAATTGGCCCTGCAAATTCTGATAACATTTGTAAATGATAAAATATATTTTAGAATTAGATTTATAAATATAAATTTCAGTATCCTTAATATTAGTCTGTCTTTTAAAAAAAGCAATGTTTAGTTTAGCATGTTCAAAATTAAATAATTTGACTCTGCTTTTTTATTTATGTTAGGAGATTTTCGCCCTCACGTTCTTATAGGTGTGACTTAACCCTTCTCAGTCTCACCTGCTAATAGTTGGAGAGAAGATCAGCCAATTACTGAGCTTGCTCAGTTTTATCTTTTTTTTTTTAACCCTTGAGTCACTGTTGGCTGATACTGACTGTCTAGAGTCCAGTGGTCTCCAACCTTGGCAACTTTAAGACCTGTGGACTTCAACTCCCAGAGTTCCTCAGCCAGCAAAGCAAAGCTGGCTGAGGAACTCTGGGAGTTGAAGTCCACAAGTCTTAAAGTTGCCAAGGTTGGAGACCACCAGTTACTTCAGTTTTCTTGGCAAGATTTCAGAAGTGGCTTGCAGTTGCTTGCTTCCTAGGGCTGATAGAATATGACTGGCCCTAGATCACCAGCTGGCTTTGTGCCTAAAGAGTCTCTAGCCTATTATCTTAAGCACTGCACATATTGTCCTATAAGCTGCTAAATCTGTTAGTTATGCAGTTTATTAGAATTGGACCTGGAATACAAGGCCATAGTGTGAAATGTTTCAGTTCACTTTAGGCTTTTATGTGATAGATTACTTTCGTCTAATATTAAGACCAACACATATTTGGAAATTAATGTCAGTAAATATTAAAGCAATATAGGACAAAGTGTAAGTAGAATACTACCTGAGGTCTCAAAAAGGCATTTTACATAATATGTATAATACGCTACCTATTATGGGCAGGATTATTCCAATCAAGTATATATTCGTTAGGATAGAATCATTTTGACTAATTTCATAGCACAAGGGCAGATTGTATGTAACAAAAGTGTAGCTACATCTGCCAACTAGTCTGAACAAGGCTTCCATCATTCCTCAAACATATCATTGTAAAGCCCAATGAAGATGTAAGGAGTGCGCAATAATCTCTATTTAATGAGATTTCCACTGAAACAAATAGAAATTCCTCCTAGAGGGGAAAAATAAAGCAGTTTTCACCTTGATTTTAGTGTGAAATAATGTGTTAAACTAATCATCTACTGTATATCCAACATTTTGTTTATGACAGGTTCCTACAATTACTATTTAAACATTAAAACAATTGAGTTATGTATCATTCAAAGGCCATCTAAAAATCATTAATCTACTTTTTTACATTATCTCTGTAAATGATCTTTAGCCAAGTAATAGCTGTCTCACACATGGATTATCATTTCTAATAGGTATTTCTCTTGCATTAATCTCTGGGCCAGTCTAAGTATTTATACAGAGACTTTCACTGTTTTAAATTATAAATTACTCCCTAAAATGTAATGTACTTTACAAATGCATAGAATATATACAGGTGAAACTCAAAAAATTAGAATATGTGCAAAAGTTCATTTATTTCAGTAATGCAACTTAAAAGGTAAAACTAATATATGAGATAGACTCATTACATGCAAAGCAAGATAGTTCAAGCCATGATTTGTCATAATTGCGATGATTATGGCTTAGAGCTCATGAAAACCTCAAATCCACAATCTCAGAAAATTAGAATATTACATGCAATCAACAAAACAAGGATTGTACATAGAACAATATTGGACCTCTGAAAAGTATAAGCATGCATATGTACTCAGTACTTGATTTGGGCCCCTTTTGCAGCAATTACTGCCTCAATGCCGAGTTGCATGGAAGCTATCAGCCTGTGGCACCGCTGAGGTGTTATGGAAGACCAGGATGCTTCAATAGCGCCCTTCAGCTCTTTTGCATTGTTTGGTCTCATGTCTCTCATCTCTCTCTTGGCAATGCCCCATAGATTCTCTATGGGGTTCAGGTCAGGCAAGTTTGCTGACCAATCAAGCACAATAATCCTATGGTCATTGAACTAGGTTTTGGTGCTTTTGGCAGTGTGGGCAGGTGCCAAGTCCTGCTGGAAAATGAAGTCAGCATCCCCATAAAGCTGGTCTGCGGAAGGAAGCATGAAGTGCTCCAAAATCTCCTGGTAGACGGCTGCATTGACCCTGGACTTAATGAAGCACATGGACCAACACCAGCAATCAACACAGACTGTGGAACTTTCACACTGGACTTCAAGCATCTTGCAGTGTGTGCCTCTCCATTCTTCCTCCATACTCTGTGTCCTTGGTTTCCAAATGAGATGCAAAAGTTGCTCTCTTCAGAAAAGAGGACTTTGGACCTCTGAGCAACAGATCAGTTCTGTTTTTCTTTAGCCCAGGTAAGATGCTTCTGACGTTGTTTGTTGTTCAGGAGCGGCTTGACAAGAGCAGTATGACATTTGAAGCCCATGTCTAGGATCCATCTGTGTGTGGTGGCTCTTGATGCACTGACTCCAGCCTCAGTCCACTCCTTGTGAAAGTCCCCAACACTTTTGAATGGTCTTTTCCTGACAATCCTCTCCAGGCTGCTGTCATCTCTGCTGCTTGTGCACCTTTTTCTTCCACACTTTTCCTTTCCACATAACTTTCTGTTAATGTGCTTTGATACAGCACTTTGGGAACATCCAACTTCTTTTGCAATTACCTTTCCCTCCTTATGGAGAGTGTCAATGATGGTTTTCTGCACAACTGTCAGGTCAGCAGTCTTTCCCATTATTGTGATTCCTACTGAACCAGACCATTTAAAGGCTCAGGAACCCTTTGCAGGTGTTATGGCTTAATTAGCTGATTAGAGTGGGACACTTTGAGCCTAGAATATTGCACCTTTTCACAATATTCTAATTTTCTGATATTGTGGATTTGGAGTTTTCATGAGCTGTAAGCCATAATCATAATTATGACAAATCATGGCTTGAACTATCTTGCTTTGCATGTAATGAGTCTATCTCATATATTAGTTTCACCTTTTAAGTTGCTTTACTGAAATAAATGAACTTTTGCACGATATTCTAATTTTTTGAGTTTCATCTGTATAATATATCAATGTGAATGGCTGTGGAGTTTTTATTGAATATGTCTGAAGTAGAATTTTAGATTGAAATAGGCTTTGTTGCTGTTCTCTATATGTTTATAATTTCAGGGATGTCATGTTGTAAGAAATTATCACACAGTCATGAAAAATAAGAAAAATTGCAAGAAGATAGAGACAAGCAGGCTGGCCCAAAAGAGGCCTAATCCCTTAGAACAGGAATGAAGGATTGAACATTTCCAGCATTCATTTTTGATGTACTGAAGTTGTTCATATTCTTGTAGTATGGTTTCTTATTTCCCTTAGTAAATTTTACCTAGGTCTTGGTTTATGTGAAATGGCCTAAGGGGTCATTTCTGCCTGTGTCATGAAGCTTTGCAGCCAATTTCAGCAATTTCTTATTTCAGTTGTAACAATTTCAGCAATTTCTTATTTCAGTTACAACAGGCTTTGAGTGACTAGATCCACATGATAGCAACTGACACACAGCTCCCCTCCCCACACCCCTACACTGTTGATTGCTGAACAAATGACGGCACAGCTTCAGATTTAATACAATCCAAATTGATTGTATTAAAATGGATTCCACCTTGTTCTGCCCTGCCCCTGAGAAATATTAAGAAGCTTTACAACTCCTTAGGGTTTTGTAACATTTCTTGCCACTTCATACATTATTTTTCAGCTTCTGGAAGAATTTCAATTAGTTTACAAAAAGTGTTCTATTTAAGTAGAATTCAGATGTGTGATATGCCTTTTTATCACTTAAATAAGTGTTGGGGGGGATTGGCTTCCCAGGTTTACCTTTCTGACCAAGTACAGATTTTGCTTTGGTAACAATAAAAGAATACTTAGGTTTCTACCACCCATTACAATCCTCCTCCTCCTTCCATGTTACAGTTAGAAATAAGAAATTTGAGATAGAATATATTTTGGATTTCCAATGTAGAAAATCCAGAATGGATTATCCAATTCATTGATCTGGAGACAGAACATGCAAAGCAGCAGAATGCTTTCATCAATTGTTTACAATTCTATAAACCCATGAACCTAACTCATTCCAGTCAATGTTACTCAGAGAAGCCCTTGGGCAATAAGAGAAAATAAGTAGATTACTGAACTTGTAATTGAATTTTATATTTCTTTTCTACTTGCCTCTTATTCGCACCTCACAGACTTTACCTTCTACTCCTGCTAGACCTTGGGGTGGATGAATGTGATCAGGAGATCTGCATGTTTGAAAAGCTTATGCCTCACTTTCTGCTTTGGGGAAAATACAAATTCTAGTTTGCACCCCCTCCCCAACTCTTTGGGAAGTGAAGATGGACAAAAGAAACCAGCCTGTCCCAAAGAGAGGGACGAGGTCCATTATGTAATGTAGAAAGGAATATTAGATTGTTGCTTCTATAACTAGGACTTATTTTTTGAATTATTGGAATTGCTGATACACTTTGGTTATGGTTTCCAACTGTATTCAATAAATCTTAATTATCTGCAGTTGTTTGCTATCTTGTGAGGTGGCCTAAATAATACACTCCTGCCTCTGAGATAAAACCTAAGATCTTGTTTAGGTTGTAACTGAATATTTGGTGATTCCCCTCTGGCGACTCCCCTCTGATGACTGAGAATCATAACTTGATTTTAGGTGAACCTTCCTTTGTTTTTGCTTTTTTCCCCAGAAACTTTTGTTAGAATTCATAGGTTTTCTTCCTAATGAGAAAGAAGTAATCTTTTAGGATAGTTTCAATATTTTAAGTGCCTATCATGCAAACCCCACTACAATTGTTAAGGTAATAGTAGATATCTTGCTTTACATTTATTCAATATTATTTAAAAATTCTAATAAATGTTCCCCATACTCTTGGTTTGAACATGTGCATTGTGAAACAGGCAGGAGTTTTTATTTTGAAATTTCAACTAATGCTTTTGTTATTCCCTGATAATGGTTTGATTTTTTAAAATAATAATTTTTCAGCCAAAGTTTGTTCCTTATTAATTAATTTATTTATTTTTAATATAGAAGATTTTGGGTCTCAATGAGAAATAATTGAAGCAAATACCTAAATTGGAACAAATGAGTCTGTGTTCAAATGGATCAGTGGAACATGTTGTCTTTTAACTTTTATTAAAAAAAAGAGAACATTTTGATTAAAAATCTTCCATGTAGACTTTTATATATGGAAGACTAGACTACCTATCTAGTTTGAGAGGCTTATTATTTTGAATTTGGCTAAATACCATATAGAGGGTATTCACTTCAGTTTAAAGGTTATACTGCTTATATTTTATGTTCATAGTTGCTTACTAAGCCATTGTTCTAGATGTAGATATGTTTTGGTTATGTTTTTATTCTACTTGGCTTGAAATATATGATTCATTACTTAGATTTAATCTCATTTGCCTCTCATATATACATATCTGTCAGCACTCCTCCATTGAATAATTAGGAAAGAAAACCACGAGACTTCATTGATAGAAATCAAGTGTACTTTTACTAATTATAAATGAAGCGTAGCAAAGCGAAGACTGATTATTTAGGCACGAAAGCAAATGATGTATAGAATAACCCATTCCCCACCCCTTGGCATCCCAGTTACAGTCCAATCATAATTCTCCCAAGTGTCAGGTGCGAGATAACTTCGAAAGGCATCACCAAGATGGAATGTCGGTGCCGTTGGCCTTGGCGGGAAACCTCCTCCGCATGCGCAGTAAGACAGGACAGCAGAACTCCAGAATCTTCCTCCAGCGCAATTAGTAATTCCCTCCCAAATACCATGCCCCCCCTCCCCGTTTCAATGGCAGCCGAAGCAGCAGCAAAGCAGAGGCTGACATCCGGCCCTCCTCCGGAAAAAGGCGGTCAGGCCTGGAAAACGACAAAACACAAACAAACAGATGAACAACAAAAAACAGAAAAAGAAAAATAGGGGGGGAGAAAGCCAGGAAGGAGAGTCAACTAGGGCTTGTCAGGATAAGCAGAATAGAACTGGCGGAGCAGTTGGGGGGCCCGGAGATGGGACTTGTCCACCCACTCGGCATGAGATTGAGGAAAATGCTTCCAAGCCACCAGGTACTGAAGGCGATTCCGCCGTCTTCGAGAATCCAATATTTCCCGAACCTCAAAATGCTGTGAAACTGGGTGAAATTATTTCCAAAACACAGGCAAAAGCATGTAAGAAAGAACTACACCACTGTGAGAATGGCTCAGAGTATTTATATACTCCATTGTATATTTTACCCCATTAGAGACAAAGTTTACCCAATCAGAGACAAAAATTTGTTACTAACATGGGTCTTTATTTTCAAATGTTTCTTTGTTCAGGCTCCTGTCTCTGCCCTCCTTGTCTATGGAGCATCCCTATAGCTCGGGGGGGGGGGGGAGTTGTCCCTCCCTGACCAAGTTGTTTATTCAGCAAAATGCTTTCAGGTAACTCCCTGCTGTGGTACTATCTATGAGGCAGGAAACTCCCTACTCTGGTTCCCTTATCAATGGGGCCTCATATTCCTGGATAATGGTTTCTTCTATATTTTCAAGGAAGTGCCTAGGCTTGAAGCCAAAAACAGAAGCGAGACACAGAAGCAATGCCACAAACTTTGCACTAATGCCAATCAGTATCAAGAATACAATAAGCTAGAACTAATTCCTAACAACTAATTTCTGACAGTACAATAATATGAGCATAAGCCAATAACAAAGCTTAATTCCTAATAAATGATTTCTAGCAGTATATCATATCAGAAGCAAACAGCAAATATTGGTTTGATCACTATGCTCCTTCACAATAAAGAACTTTGTGAACCACCTGCAATCTTTTGAAGTTAGGCAGTATATAATTTAATAACAGTAAAATTACTACTTGACTATCAAACAAAAACATATGTATACATTACCTTAATCATGTATAATCTAGTGTTAAACATGCTAAAATGATCTCTTTCCCAGATTTCTAATATCTGCATCAAGCAGCTTCATAAGGATATGAATAGGGAACAAGATAATATTAAAAATCCTTATTAAATTGCTGTAGTCTTTCAGTGCCAGATAATATTTTCGTGAACATTGCTAAAATAAAGTGGAGCATTTGTGTTGCGTGTAAACTACCTCCAGGTTAAATCTCCAAATAGTAGTAGAAGAATTGACTGAACTGAGGAAAAATATAGACAGTAAGTTTTATTGATACAGAACTAACTGTATTACTTCATAGGCTGTGCTCCAAAATTTGTCATATAAGCTTTAAGTAATTATTTTCTTCATACTTATCTTCTGGGGCAAAAAATTTAAATCAATTAAGGTAAATAGAAGCAACTCAGAGAATGTGGGCATTTTGTTGCCAATACTTAGGCTTGGGTATATTTCTCCTAATTTATTGTTAGAAAAATGTTGCATTAACTGTTGCTATGACAACATTATTAGATAACGGCATGATGACACTTACGTTTTATCATTTGCTGAGTTATAGGAAACAATGTACCCTGCTAGTTTTTACAGTGAACTATGAAACGTTCTTCTGTCTTTCCCACTCAGTTTCTCATCTCCAAGGCAACAAGCGTCTGCCCCCATAATTGAGATCTGAGATCAAATGCTTCAGGTGGGTTGTTTGAACACTAACAAATGTGTTCTTATTTCTAAGATATTTGCCATGGTAGGCCTTTTATAATGAAAAAGTTTTTTTTCATAAACAGCTCGATTTCTTTGCAGACTTCTGTATCAGGGCTATGGAAAGATAGATATGAAGGACAGACTGATTTGAAACATGCACGGACACATACGTAGATGGTGGTTTTTGCTGGGTTTATGCAGCTTTCATTTCCTGCTATAACAATGCAATCCTGAGGAGGGGTGGGAATGTTTAGATTAAGATCTTCTCAGATACAACCTGAATTACATTTCTAATCTGGATCTAAGCAGTGTCTTATTTTTCTTTTACTTTTCTCTGTATTCCTAACCAAAACCTAGAATGAGGAGGAATAATTAGGAAAATGGAAAACTTGTATAATAGATTTTATGATATAATATATCATATGTTATAATATTCTTTTTATTAAGCACTGTAAACATTATCCTGGTTTATTCATGTTTGTTTAGTTATGCATTTACACAGCTCCCATTTAGGAGAGAATAGTAGATGCCATATAAAATGTGACTATGTTTAAACAAGAATTGGCAATATAATCCAATTCATAATGTAGATTTGGAGTTTGTGAGACCTAGATTTAGGTTTCTTTCCCAGCTTTAGATGCAATGGGCCATTTCAGGTATGTCTTGGCTCCTGTTTGTTCAATACAAGAAATCTGTAGTCTTCCCATGAATATGGTGTTACAGTCTGATGTAATCCAGTGAACATAAATAAATGTGCAAGATGTTGGGAATTAGAGATTAGTAGTAGTTTCAAGTCAAGTGTTGCTACTGCTGGTTTAATGAAAATTTAAAGATGGTATTTTTCAAGATACCGTGAGAAGCAATAATGTTGGATCCGACACACAATATAAAATACATCTTGGATGCTGATGTTGTTGATGATAACAATGATGATGTGATGATGTCACATTTTTAGAAACTCAAAAGACAGCTCATGTTGAACTCATACTTAATTTTACCCCCATAACAGCAATCCCATATGAGTTGGACTAAGAGAGAGTTTCCATGGCTGAGAATTGTTTAGAACTTTGATCTTCTCAGTCCTTATCCAATCCCTTGACCATCATACTCTATTGGCATACTTTACAAATACTGGTATTTAAAAAAAAATCCTACTCTTTGACTACATAAGACAACAAGATATTGGTTAATTAATAAAAATATTGAGCAATTGGAGAACTAGGGAAGCTTTACATGTCCTTTAAGGTGGAATAGGATTATAATGTCAGAATCTTTATGTATGATAAACACCGACTTTTACTCTACAACTTTTGAAAAAAAATGGTCACCATTCAAAATAAAATGTTTTCACAGGTCTGCAAAAAAAATTTTTACGAGAGCTGTTTTGGTTATTCCACATAATCTTTATGTTTTTTGGTGCACTGAATCTGAAAATGACCTCCATTTTGTCATAGGACATCAAGTTTTATTACAATATTTTCATGAAAATCCTTTTTTGAACTGAAATGAGCTCACCTACACACACTAAACTCGACTCTTCTTCCTTGTGAGGCTCCTCTTAGTGCATTTACGCTTGTGAGTAGCATCTGGAATGTCTCTCTGAAGCATCCAACAGTAGTCTGCCATCATTGTAATGCTCCATTTTCCCTGGTATCTCCTTTCCATCTCTTTAATCTAGTTGAATCCTTCACCTTGTTCCTCACTCACAGCTCCCAAATTTTCAGGAAAGTAGTCAAGGTGGGACTGGAGGAAATGCACTTTCAAACTCATCAGGCAACCTAAAGCTTGAAATGCTTTCAACATTCTTCTGACGTTCTTTTTGTAGTGATGATCTTTGTTATTGCCTAAAAATTTCTGTATGATTTCTTTAAATGCAATCCACCCTTCTTTTTGAGAATCCGTCATGGTATTGACAAACTCTTGATCAACTATAAGTCTTCTAATATCTGGTCTGACAAACACACCTTCCTTCAATTTTGCCTCTGACAAGCATGGAAACTTGGTGACCAAGTATTTGAAGCATTCTCCATATCTTGGAAGGGATTTTACGAATTGCTTCATCAATCCCAATTTTATGTGGAGAGGTGGTAGAAGAGCTTTATGGGAAGGTACCAAAGTTTCTCGGAGGACATTTTTTTCACCAACTGTTAGCACCCTGGGCTGCCAACTCTTCTTGGTCCAGTGATTTTGTCGGTCTTGACTGTCCCATAGACACAGAAAACAAGGGTATTTGGTATACCCAGCTTGTTGCCCGAGCAGCATGCACAAGACCTTCAAGACCCCACACACTTGCCAACCATGGTTTTCATATTTAAGTTTACGAAGAACCAATTCCAAGTTCTCTTAGGTTTCCTTCAAGTGTACAGAATGACCTATAGGTATGGAAGCATAAAAACCGTTGTGGAGTAAAACTGCTTTGAGACTTCTTTTTGAAGAATCTATAAAAAGATGCCATTGCTCTGAATCATATTGGATTTTAAATTGACCCATCAGACCTTCAACATCGATGCAATAAACCAACTTGTCTTCCTGGGCAAAGTAAGGAATGAACTCCTTTTCACGATGTCTGAACCATGAAGATGACATTGCTGGCAACAATAATTTCCTGCTTTTCAGCCTTGATCCGAGTAACTCAGCGGCATCTTTGGGAAGATTCAAGTCTCTTACCAAATCATTCATCTCCTCCTGAGAAAACAATTTTGGTCTTGTATCATCTTCAAAGTCAGAACTTGATTCATCATCTGGTTCAGGTATGACTTCACCTTCATCAGAGCTAGGTATCTCTTCCAAGGTAGCAGGGGGCTTGGGTACTGGTATATCTGTGCCATGGGGGATGGGACGAATTGCTGAGTGAAGATTGGGGTATGAAATGGAATACTTCCATTTGGAATTAATCCTTTCATATCGCATGGACAAAAGTAACAGTCATCACTATGGTTCTTTTGCTCTCGCCATACCATAGGAATCCCATAACGGAAAGATTTTTTCTTACCCTTGAACCAGTTTTGGAGGTCCTCAACACACCGTTTGCACACTTTATGAGGCGCCCAAACTTTATCTTGATCTCCAATTTTTAGTTCAAAGTATGCAAAGTATACTTTTTTCACAAAGTCTGTAATATTCTGCTGTTGCTTCAACACTGTATATTCACCACAGATGAAACAGAAACTGTCTGGTGAATTAATACACTTTCGCAGAGCCATAACATAACAGTTGAAGAATGACGAGCTAACATGAATTGCAATGAAAAAGTGTGAACAGCCTAGAACCAAGAACCTGATGATGATTCATGCACAAGTGTGGCATGCAGGAGAGAGCAGCTCTGTGTCTGTACACGAGACGTCACAATGCTGGCCACACCCCCTGCACTGACCGGAGATGCTGCCATCTGCCCTGTGTCTCCCTCCCACTGGATTCTTCAGGAAAGATTAACCCCTTCTACCATTAGAAGCACAGACTTAAAACTTGCTTAGCTTATGTATATATTGCTGACCATCAGATTTACAGTACTATATTCTTTTTATATAACTCGGACAAACCCTTTAAGGTTTTTTGGCATTTTATATCTTAAATGCACTTATGTGAATTAATTAATAATAATTTGGACTTTAAATTTGGTTAAAAACCCATAATATAAAAAAAATACCAAAAATTTAAAAAATTGATAAATTTGAAGACAATTTTGCATGCTGTGGCAAATCATGATGTCTAAGAGTTTTTTCAATATTTTATTTGTTTTCAGCACACCAAAATACATGGAAATTAGATGAAAATAATCAAATAGCTTTTTAGTCGCAGACCTGTGTAATGAAATGTTATCAATTAAATATTTCACTTTAGTTGTATTTTCACAAATGCACATCTACTAATCCATTCAGTAAAAAGGTTAATGCTAATGGTAATATAGAAAGAAATAAAAAAATAATGCTAAAATGAAAAAAAATATTGTGCAACTATAACATATATAGCAATTAGGGATGTATTGATATTGAATATTATACGTACTCTAGTATTTATATAAATGCTATAATATATCTAAAAAACAAATATTTTTCTATTTAGAGTTCATTATATATTTTATTTTTTAATGTGAAAACAGTGCAAGTGTTCCATCTTAGGAACAAAATGGAAGAAAAGTATTCCATTTTAGTATGTCAGGTGATGTGATTCTGAAGTGTTTTCATTGCAAACCATTATTTAAGCCCAGCTGTAGTTAGCCCAGCTGTAGTTAGCCATGAAAATAAACTCCATTCACAATAATTATTTCAAGTTCTTTATTCCTAGAACCAAATGCTGTTGTTTAGCAGATTGGATGCTCAGTTGCTGAGAAAAGGAACTAAGGGAGGAAAATGTACAGGATTGCTTAAATGGAATAAAAAAGTGGAGCCAGAAGAAAGAGTGAAGAGTTGAAGGCAATGGACTGCAGATGGTGCAACAGCCCTGAGTAGCTACAAACTAGATAAACAGTATGGACACATACCTGCACACATACAGAGATATGAACCCAAAATTCTCCCTATAGGTTTGTAAGGTGTTGCAGGAAAGAGATGGAATGAAGCAGATAAAAGCAAAAAAAAATAATCTTTTTTCTAAGCTAAAGGGTGATATTGCTATAATCATGAGTAGAATTATATGCAGTGAAATAGAATGCCTAAAAATGTTCTGATGATTTCTCAAAATTAAAATAGTGCGCTACCTAACATGCTTCTTCTGTTTTCCCCTTAACGTTTCTTTGTTAATATATTGGTTTGATTATGAAACAAAAATGGTTTTGTAGAGAGAAAGAGAGAGAAAGAAAGAAAGAAAGAAAGAAAGAAAGAAAGAAAGAAAGAAAGAAAGAAAGAAAGAAAGATGCAAAGGCAGAGAGCAATCTCAATGCTGCTGGCTGTTTCTATCTTTAAATAATGTTGTACTACACTGGGGATGTCATGAAATTTTGTTACTTGAATCCTGTAATAAGAATTAGCATCCTAATAAAATTCCTAGTTCTGATTCTCTAGTTCCTAATTCTCTAATTACAGTGCTAGGTGTAGCATATTATATATTTGGCATCCAGATGCTATCTTAATAACTTCAGTTAGAAGCTTTCTAGTTTATATAGTAATAAGGATCTTGCAGAATGTTTGTGAGGGAAACAGCTGTCACCTATTAACTTTTTCTTTCAATTAATATAAAGTACTTTTAACTTCAGATTTATTATCAGAATTAAAAATACTAACCAAATTTTATATGGGATGTGCAATTTTATGTCCCTTTTAGGATAAATTGAATTGTTGAACCAGAAAAACGGATAATTAAAAAGAGCTTTACAAACATAAATTTGAAAAGTGCAGACAGCTTGTACTAGTATAAAAACATTGATTTGCAGCCCCAGTTTTTGTGAATCAGAAATCATATCAGGCATTTGCTACCATGTTTTCCCAAGAATAAGACCTGATTTTATTTTATTTTTTGCTTCAAATAAGCACCAGGTCTTATTTTCAGGGGATGCCTTACCCACTTACCTTAGGACCACTGCAGCCATGTCTCCCATTCCCCAACACTTGTCGCACTGCTGCCTGACTTGTGTGACCGTTTGCAGCCACTCGCAGCTAGACACTGTGTGGCTTGTCGTATCAGCGACACCACTTTCAGCAGGAGGCTGCATGGTGTGCTGTGCCATTGTGTGCAAAGAGGCTTGTGGCATTCTGCCACGAGTGGCAGCACCGGCGCAATGAGCCTCGTAGTGTCTTGTGCTCCATACTTGGTGGAGATAGCATCCAGGAATAGGAATGTGTTAACTCTAGTATCCAATTGGAATGAGTCTACAAACTGTGATGTCACACCTCCTCTGGTAGCTCCTCCCAGCTTTTAGACTCAGTCTATCTTTGGACTGGATGTGTTTCTTCTCCTCTCCTCAAGAGTTTTTTTTTTTTTTTTTTAGCAATTAGGCATTTTTATTATTTTTCTAAAATTAGCAGTTTGGTCTCTTTTAACATCAGGTGGAGCAGGAGTTTCTTCCTAACCAGTGGGCAGGGCTTCTCCCTGCCTCACTGGGTGTCTACAGAGGCACTTGGGCTCATTGACGATGAGCAGCGGCCATGAGTTTGTTCTGGAATGCTGCCCAGGGATAGCAAGGGGAGCATGATTCCCAAAAGGCCAGCAGGCACTGCCCATGAATGCTCACTCCAAGACCTCAGCCTCCACCTTCCACATCCAACCACCATTTTTGCCAGTGAGGATATCGGGCACCATTTTGAAAAGGCACAAAGAACGGCGGTGGCCATTTTGCAGTGGCGAAGTTCTTCCTCGACGTATCAGAGCTGGGTGAGCCCCTTTGACAATTTCGACCCAAGCACCCTTCTTAGCCACAGCCCTTCGGACTCAGTTCCCTAAGTCGGCATTAAGTCCTGCCTGACTACCTTGGGCTCTTTTTAACGGTGCATAAAAGAAGCTGCATAGGTCTCACACATGGCAACTGCCGCATTGGGGAACTCAGCCTTGGGGGTGGCTGCACCCCAGTCTTTCCCACATAGCGACAAGGAGATGGCAAGAACCTCAGGATCAAGGTTCACCAGGAAGCGGGCAGCCACGGAACCTAGGGGCATGCCGCTAAGGCTTCTAAAGCCACACAAAAGGCCAAAAGCCAGCACCAGAGGGCCCTGGACAGAGTATTGGAAAAGGCCCAAAGAGAGGCAGCCAAGAGGGTGTCAGAACACAGGTCCATGGAACAGGTCAGCCCTCCCATGTTCTCAGAACTACCTCTCACTTGCAACAGCCCTACTCAAGCTGAAATGTTCCCTAGTGCTCCGCATGCCATCTTGCCTTCTCTAACTCCAGGACCACGTGTTCCTCAGGCCTCAGAGGCCACCCCCCCCCCAATATGGCAGCCATAATATCTGAGGTGATTATACAAGGGGTTGGGGTGGGCCTGCAACACTGAGCCAGGTCTCGTCAGAGAGGATTGGGTCCAGAAGTTCCTGGGAACCCAGGGACAATTGGTCTCTCGCCACCCTAGGATCTCCTTCCTTCTGTTTCACCCAGTCAGGCATCACTATTTGGGGAGGAGAATGCCCTCAGGGATTCTGAACTCTCTGAGGCCCTTTGTGAGCCTCTTCAAGCTGGTCTTATTCAGGTCCTCTTTGTTCAAGGCCAGAAAGGAAACCAATATGGGGGCCACCCGAGCCAGACGGAAAACAGCCACTACAGCAGGGGACCCTTGTAACCCCTTGTTTTCAGAGCTGGCTGTGGAAAGGGAGGTGGTTCTGTCCCCCAAGCTGTTCCTGGACATTGTCCAGCTACAGTGGTCCTCTCCTGGGTCGGGTTCTCTCCCCAACACCCAAGACAAACATCTCTACAATATAGGACCAGATTTAGTCAAGGCCTTGGAGGTTCCCACTGTAGATGCTCCTGTAGCTGCTCTTTCCTCTTCCACTGTAGTCACAGGTTCTCCTGAGGAGGCCCTTCGACTGGAAGATGAGATCTGAGCAGACTGTGATCAAAGGCCATCAATCAATAGCCTGGGCTCTGGGCGCCTCCACGGTGGCATCCTTCTTTAACAGAGCCTTTCTGCTCTGGCTAAAACAATTGCAAGACAGGCTTCCCCCAAGGGATACCAACTCACCAAGATATTAATAAAATTAAGGTGGCTATGGAATACACTGCAGACACATCCTTAAATGCAGCCAGATTTGCATCTAAGGCCATGGCAACCAGATGTCTCCTTTAGCTCAAGCCATGGCAGGCAGACACCAGGTCCAAATGGCAGCTGGCTTCCGCTCCCTTCTCAGGAAGCCACCTATTCAGGGCTTCCCTGGAACCACTCCTAATCGAATATAGAGACAAGCATAAAAATCTTGCCATCCCTTTACAAGTGGACTGAAGCCCTTACTATAGATGCTCAACCTTTCGAGGGTCGGATGGGGATTTAACCTCCCCCCGTCTACAACAACAACCCCTTCCTAGACAGGGGCAGTGGCAGGACAGGTCAGGCAGAAATGGTCAGCGCTTCCCTCCCAAGAGATCTTTCCGGGGGGGGGGGGTCATCTCTTCCAGCATCAAAAGTGACTTGCCTTCCCATCGGGGGCCTCCTAACCTTCGTTGCCAACCAATGGGAAGAAATAACCACGGACACCTGGGTCAGGGAGACAGTAAAATTTGGCCTATCCCTGGAGTTCCTCTACAACACCACCCCAAGTGTCCTGTGTCTCGGGACTGGCAAAAGAGGCTTCTGGTGGAACAGGTGGAACTGATGAAACTGGTCTAGCTCTACTCCAATTTCGGGACTCTGTTCACAACAAGCATATTCTCGTCCTGACGGACAACACGGCCAGAAAGGCCCATATCAACTGCCAGGGAGGGAGGCCATGCAGGAGGCCAACCTGTTTGGGTGGAATCCCACCTCTCCTCCCTCTGAGCAGAGCACATCTTGGGAGTAACGAACGTCCAAGCAGATTGGCTCAGCCACTCCCAAGTCGACCACGCAGAGTGGAGCATTCACCCGGATCTCTTCCAGGTCCTGACCCACCAGTTCGGCTTTCCAGTCCTCAACCACTTTGCCACTCTGGACAACAACCAGTTGCCAAGATACTTCACAAGGTACGCGACTCTGGGGTCGGAAGGAGTAGACGTCCTCCACTGTCAGTGGCCTCCCAACCTCCTATATGCCTTCCTTTGGCTCCCACTCATCCAGAGGGTAAGGAGGAGGAACTTCTACTCCTGGTGCCTCACTGGCCTCGACGGCCTTGGTTCATGGACCTCATGAACCTATCCCCCATCCAAAATGTCACTCAGCCAGGGGTCACTTCTCCACCCAGACCCTCAATGGCTGAAGTTGACCACCTGGAGATTGAGTGGAGGCTCCTGACGCAGATAATCTCGATGAGGGTCATCAGAACTATCTGATGGAACTATCCACAGAGGGCCTCAAAAAACTCTATCTATGATGCCACCTGGAGGGTCTTCGCCTGCTGGTGCTCGAGCCACAACATCTTCCCCACTGCGGCCTCCATCCCTTGAGTGCTGGAATTCCTACAACATGGCCTTAACGGCAGCCTCTCTCCTAATACTCTTAGGAGACCCTTTCTTCGGTTCTTACCTGCCAATCCTCTGAATCTCTGACCAACCATCCATTAGTTTGATGATTTCTCAGGGGTGCCTCCAACCTCCTACCACCAGTTGTCCACAGATACCCAATCTGGGACTTGATCAAGGTGCTGGATGCCATCACAGGGGCCCACTTTGAGTCCTTACGATCAACTTGCATGTGATATCTTTCCCCCAAGGTCGCATTCCTGGTGGCCATCACATTGGCCAGGCAAATTTCAGAGATGGCTGCCTTGTCAGTGAGACATGGCCTCTGTGTTTTCTATTTCGACAGGGTATATTGGACCACTCAGTCCCCCTTTATCCACCATTACAAGTTGGACAGACAAGTTCCCTCCCGTAAAGACAGTCCAGGCTTTGGTATGTCCCATTCCTGGATGCTATCTCCACCAACTATGGAGAATGGGCGTTGGTCTTACCTGAGGCACCCGTTCTCAGGGTGGTAGAGATAGCATCCAGTCCCACCCTATTAATAGTCCAGTCCTAGGGATGAGGTGAGAGGAGAGGATATTTTTTTGATCATACATGTCAGTCTACCGTACCACCTTCATCAAAAGCTGGGAGGAGCTACCAGAGGAGGTGTGACATCACAGATTGTACACTCAGTCTAATTGGATACTAGACAGAGTTAACCCATTCCTATTCCTGGATGCTATCTCCAATGCCCTGAGAACGGAGATCTCAGGTAACACCAACGCCCATTCTGCTGCGAGCGATGGCACTGGCCCAATGAGGCTTGTGATGTTCTGCCACAAACAGCAGCACCAGCCCAATGCGCCATATGGCATCTGGCCACAAACAGCTGTAAGCAGCTGCAGAAGAAGTAAGGTAGCAATGTGACAGATGTTGGAGCATGGGAGGCCATGCTGCAGTGGTCCTAGGGTAAGCAGGGCATGTGGGACAGCTCCACCACCCCCCTCTCACCCGAGCCTGATTTTTATACCTGCACCTTGCCCCACCTCGTACAACCATATGGTAAGTGGGACTTAACCAGGGTTTATTTTGGGGGGGAGGGCTTATATTAGGCGCAGGTGTGAAAATCAGGATAGGGTTTGTTTTGGGGGTAGGTTGTACTTTCAGGGAAACATGGTAGTTGTTGAACATTACAACAATATGAATGTAAGAGCCGTGGTGGTGCAGTGGTTAGAATGTAGGCTACTTCTGCTAACTGCCAGCTGACTGAAGTTTGGCAGTTCGATTCTCACTAGACAAAAGTTGGCTCAGCCTTCCATCCCTCTGAGGTCAGTAAAATGAAGACCCAGTTTGTTGGGGCAATATGCTGACTCTGCAAACCACTTAGAGAGGGCTGCAAAGCACTGTGAAGTGGTATGTCAGCCCTCGTGCTGACATTTGTGGGGTAGCGGCTTTTCCACGGTGATGCTACCTCCAGACCTTGGTGAGGGCTTCAATGCTGGCAACGCCAACGCTGCCAATGCCATACCCACTCAGCCATGCTTGGCCATGCTTACACGCTGCCAATGCCGATGCTGCCACTAACACTGCTGGGGCCACCGCCGAAGCCTTTCCCCTCATCTCTCTGATGTCAGCAGAATCTGTTAGAACCTCCTGGATAGCAGCTGCACTTCAGAGCCTACTCTGAAGCAACTCTTCTACTTGGGTACAGCCAATAAGGAAGGGGGCAATGACACTGAGTGGGGGTGGTGGCTGAGGTGGCTGAGGGTCATAATGATTGGTGTTGGTGATTAAGGGTATCATTTGGGTAATTGGGTGGATTTATGGGTGGAACTGGGCAGGGTAATGGTATATATATGATGATGGGGTTAACCTTGTTAGAACTGACTTGGATTCCCAGAGGTCCCGATGCAGCCCAAGATCCCTGCAGTAGATGTATGACATAAAGAGAGGCCCAAGGTAGACCAAGGTGCGGCAACCGGGGGAGTTCCAACAACACAACCAGCGGTTCCTGTGGATGAGTGGTGGAAGTGCTTGGGGTTAGTGGCTAATTCAGACCCACCTTTACCTACACCCCAGGGTAGCCACCTCACCCAGTGGAGAGATAGACGGATGACAGAAGACGATGAAGGAGACGAGCTACTCTACCACCTTGGGTAGCGAGACTATAGACTGTCTGTGGGAGTGGTTTGGTGAGGCCAGCTTCTTTGACAGTGGGACCTGGGGTCAGGAGGATAGAGGGGAGGCCCGATCATGTAGCAGGGGTTTGTTGCATCCAAATCCCCAGCCTGCCACTCATTTTCACCTCACTAGCCCAAAGTTGAGGTTGGAGGCACCCCATGATTACATTAGGGGTAGTGGTGGGGAGGCAGGGCCATGGTTGCCACAGAAATCTGCCTCAACCCCAAAGAGACTCACTGAGTGGTGACAAAAACCAACGCAGGACACAACCTGTAGTGGTTAGCCCACATCCGATGTACACCTGGCTGACTGGGAGTGGACAGAGCCAGGCTATGGTGGGACTTTTGGAACCTGCTCCCTTCATGGGTTCTTTGATGGTAGTCCAGATAAGGTGGCCATTTTCTGGGTCAGCTTATTGAACATATGGACCAGTATGGCCATTTATACAGTTCGCAGTGGGCAATGGTAATGGCCAACCTGGCAGTCCTGGACGGGGAAGCCGCGGATTGGGCAGCAGACCTCAACAGTGAACACAGTCCGGAATTGCGACATTGTGGTCTGTTTTTGGATGCCTTATGAGACTGATTTGCCTATCCAACCCACATCCAAAGAGCAGAGGGGGAGCCGATAGTGTTACACCAGGGCGGTCATCCAGTGGCAGAGTATATCTGGGATTTCTGATGGCTGTCAGGGAAACTGCAGGCCTATCTGGAAAGACTTTTGGTGCACCAATTCAAGGCTGGCCTGGATAGGTCAATCCAACAAGTGTATCGGGGCTTATCACCATGTTTGTGGGCCTGGTATCAAGCCACCACGGAATTGGAGGAGCAATTGAGAGACCTAAGTTTTTGAGGCCCTGCCGCTTCATAGACCATACGGTGAGTCATCTGGCAGGGCCCCTGCCACCGCACTGGGCTCCAGCAGAGACGACCATATTAGCCAGGCCACCAATGATGTGTTTCCGGTGTTGAAAGTCTGGCGCAGGAACCAGGGCTGGTCAGGGACATGAGGTAGAGGTAACAAAGACCGTGGGACATTTGGCCGGAGTCCCACAGGAGTATGCTGACTTGGGTAAAGTTTTTAGAGAAAAGGAGTGCAACATCCTATTTCTATTTATTTCTATTTATTAAATCCCGGAGGACTACGGGCGGCTTACAGAAAATAAAATTTTAAGAAAAAAAGAATTAAAAAACAAACAGAAGAAGCAGATTAAAAGAATCCTCCCGCCACATCATCCTACTGATTGTGCTATAGAAATAGTGCCAGGGGCCAAGCTTCCCAAACAAAGGATGTACTCTATGACTCCTAAGGAGTTAGAAGAAATGAGACAGAACATGGACAAAAACCTGGCATGAGGGTTTATACAGCCAGCGAGGTCCCCCATTGCTTGGAAAAGAAAGATGGTATCTTGTGCCTATGTGTGGACTTTTGAGGTATCAATGGAGTGTGCGTGGAGCATATATATCCTCTGCCACTTATGAAGAATATGCTAGCCTTGTTGTCGGAGGGGGTTATCTTTACTAAGCTGGACCTAAGAGAGGCTTATTATCGAGTAACACTTCAAGAGGGGGATGAGTGTAAGACAGCTTTTAATTGCCCCCTTGCGAGTTTCCAATATAGGGTAATACCTTTTGGGTTACAAAGGGTACCGGCACTGTTCATGTACAAAGGTGTACTCGTCTATCTGTACGACATTTTGATTTATACTAAAACCATGAATCAGCATGTCAAATTGGTACGTGAAGTTCTTACCAAATTGTTAAAAGCCAATCTATATGTCAAGATAACCAAATGTGAGTTCCACAAGACAAGGTTGGATTATCTTGGCTATAGAGTTTCCCAAGTGGGAATTGAAATGGATCCGACAAAGGTTCAGGTGATAATGGATTGGCAGGCACCCAGAATTTGGAAGGAATTGCAAAGCTTTCTGGGATTTGCTAATTTTTACTGCCAATTCATTCCATCTTTGCCAGGGTAGCTTTGCCACTTACCGATTTGTTACAAATGAGACACCTGGCCGGAAAGCCCCATGCAAGCCAATCCTTGCATTGGGATATGGCATGTCAAAAGGCTTTTGAAACCCTAAAGAAATTGTTCACACAGAGTATTGAGACACTCTGATCCGATACGGCAATTTATAGTACAGGCAGACGCTAGTGATGTAGTAGTGGGAGCTGTTCTACTTCAAGTAAATGAGGAAGGAGCATTGCAACCATGTGCCTACACATCCCATGTGGTCCCTTTTGAGGTATGGACAGACCATAAGAACCTGGAGGCTCTCCAATCCCCACAGAAATTATCACCTAAGTAGGTACAGTGGGCTCTGTACTTCTGTAGGTTTAATTTCCAGTTAAAATATATTCCAGGTGGACAAAACTTCATGGCGGATGTGTTATCACAGAAACCACAGTTTAATAGTGGTCGAGAAGAGATGATCCAGTCTATGGTTCCTCAATCTGCGAATATACGTTTGGTTGCAAATGTGCGAGGGAAGACTCAGGGAGGAGAATTACCAGCTGAGATCACCCAAGATATCAGAGCCACACTTCCACTAGAACCTTGGTTCCAAATGAATGGCCAGGCTTTGACTAAGAGGGATGGACTAGCCTGGAAAGGTTCAAAAATATACATACCATCAGTCCAACGGATGGTAATTTTGAGGCATTGTCATGATGCACAAGTGGCAGGACATTTCGGGTTCCTTAAAACCCTGTATTTGATAAACCAACAATTTTGGTGGCCCAAAATAAAGAGAGATATTGAGGAATACATACGCAACTGTGACATTTGTGCTACTATGAAAAGCCAGCCAGGAAAGCTCTCCCGGTCTTTTACAAAGGGTGGCAAACCCCACATGGCCTTGGGAGGACATTGGCATGGACTTCATCATGGAGCTACCGGAAAGCCAGGGAAATATCGTTATCTGGAGGGTAATTCATCTATTCTCAAAACAGTCTCATTTCATCGCCTGCCTGCGGCTCTCGTCAGCTAAAAGATTGGCCAAATTATTTGTAGCAAATATCTACCGATTACACTGTGTATCCAAATGGATAATATCTGATCGAGGGGTACAATTTACTGCCCGGTTTTGGTGCAGTTTTTTGAAGATGATGGGGTCCTCTCAGGGTCTAAGTTCTGCATTCCATCCGGCCACCAATGGGGCAACAGAAAGAGCAATTGCCACAGTGGAAGAGTACCTCTGTTATGTGCAACCTCAGCAAATGGATTTGCCAGATCTACTACCGTTTGCTGAGGTTGCACATAATAATGCAGTACATATGCGGTTATACCCCATTCCGGGTGGTGAATGGGTTTGACTTCTTGGCCATTCCTGAATGTCCAAGAGCACCTTCTGAGCATGGATCCATGAAGGAATGGCTAAACTATATGCAACCCATGTGGAACAATGTCCAAACTGCGCTGCAAGTAGCGGCGGAAGCATATAAAAAGCACACGGACAAGAAACAAAGTCCCCAGTCCCTATGGAGGGGGGGGGGATAGAGTGTACCTGTCTACCAAATACATCCGCCTAAAGGACCCATGCCAGAAACTGGGTCGCAAATTCATCTGACCATTCCCAATCGTCCCGGTGATTAACCCATCATCCCCCTCATCTCTCTGATGTCAGCGGAGTCTGTTAGAACCTCCTGGACAGCAACTGCACTTCAGAGCCTACTCTGAAGTAACTCTTCTACTCAAAGGTAGCTGCCTACTCTGAAGTAACTCTTCTACTTGGGGTGTAGCTGCCTACTCTGAAGTAACTCTTCTATTTGGGGTGTAGCCGCCTACTCTGAAGTAACTCTTCTACTTGAGTGCAGCCGATAAGAAAGGCGGCAATGATGACACTGAGTGGGGGTGTGGCTGAATGTGCATGAGGGTCATGGTGATTGGTGCTGGTGATTAATAGTATCATTTGGGTAAGTGGGTGGATTTGTGGGTGGAACTGGGTAATGGTATATATACGGTGATGGGGTTAACCTTGTTAGAAGTGACTTGGATTTGCTTACCTTTGAATCATAGTCATTTGATGCTGGTTATCACGTAGAGATAAAGATAGAGATAAAGTTTTTCACCAAAAAAACTGACTCTCTGTTAATTTTCAACGTGAACGCTGGAAAGTGACACGGTATATAAGTCTAAGCATTATTGCTATTGCTAATACTTCAACCTTGAAGAAAGGATTTTTCAGAGCCTGTCACAATGTTTTTCATCTGCACAATTATTTTACAGGTATGCCAATGTTCCTCTATCTTAGCACAGTTGCCTATGTGATCCTGGGTGAGGTCAAAATAATCCAATATGTGACTTCCGGGGGGGCGGAGCCTGTCGCCGAGGAGGGCTCAACTGAGCTCTCTCAGAGATCTGGTCTGTATATCTAAATAAGATCATAGATATTACCCCTTTTTGGCTATAAAGGGGCAGGGAGTAGCTCTGTGGTTAGGGTTTATTCGTAATTCACAGCCTTTCTCTTTTTTTTTGGCTGTGGATAGAGATTAGATCCAGCGTGAGCAGAGCTTTTATCTCCAGCCAGTTCTTCTCAGCTGCCTTTTTTTGCAGCCCTAGACAGGCGATCCCCCCCCCCAGGACAAAGCAAAGTTGTTTGAAGCTAGGATTAATACGGGCGGGTCCCACTCCTGTGAGATTTATGCTTTTATTACTATCTTAAATACCAGCACCATTTGTCTTAGAGGCTTCTTTGTTTAAACGGACTTCAAAATGGCGATTTCTCTCCGTTGGTGACTGATAGGGGATGTACGTAGCCGGTTTTACCTTCCTGCAGACCGCTCCTTAACAAAATAACTTTTTTTGGTTTTTTTGGAAACAGAGGGGAGAGAAAGCGCTGTTTATTTGTTTATTTATAATGGCACCCAGGTCAAAATCGAAGCATCTCTCTACAAATGTGCCTAAAGAATCTGTGAATGAGCTTAAAGAATTTACACTGGAATTGCAGCCCTTGTCTCCTACGCCCTCTACTGGAGAATTCTTAACACAGGAATTTTTTTTTCAAATGTTTAATGATTTTAAACAAGAAATTAAGGAATTTGTATTGGAGCTATATGGTGATTTAAAGTCTAAAATTGACCAAATGAAGGCGAATACGTTTGCAGCCGTGCCTGCCCTGTCAGATTATACCGCTGAAATAGAGAATAAATTGGAAAGTTTGGAGGAGGCTAATTCTAATTTGACTACTAATATTCAAATATTACAACAAAAAATTAGAGACACCCAAGAACAGCTTGTTATGATAAACTTTAATAAGAAGGCATTCGCAATAAGAGTCAGAGGATTCCGCGAAAAGGAGCGAGAGAATCTGAAACAGACCTTTGTTGAAGCCCTCAGCCATGCGGTGGGAAGCCCGGGACTTAACTTTGATTGGCAGATTCGGAAAATCTATTGCCAGAATTCGTTGGTAGCGGAACAGCGACAGCTCCCGAGGGACATAATCATATATTTCTCCACAAAAGAATCCAGAAACGCGATCATGCAAAAATTTTACAATAATAGATTGAGAGTTGATGGCCAGGACTTGACTGTCTTCAAAGAAATACCTTTCCAGATGTTAAAGGCAAGAAGGGACTATACCTTTTTAACTAAAGAGCTTAGAAATCATCAGATTCAATATAAATGGGAGGCCCCAGCCGGCATTACGGTCACATTTGAGAATCAAAGACTTCGTCTCAATTCTGTTTCGGAGGCTCGAGATTTCTATTACAAGACTTTGAAGGCGGGACTTCCTGATTCACTTGGAAAAGAGGAGAGACAAGCCGAAGGAGAAGGCAAGCAACAGACCACATGGCTGCAAGATGGAGGGGGTAGCTCCCCCTCCCTCGGAGAAGCAGAAAAGCGGAGTTTGAGGATTTAGACATTCTAAAATATTCACCAAAGTTGTGGATTGAATGGGGGTTTGCGACCTCTCTCCGGCAGAAAAAGAGGAATGTATTGGTGGGGTGATACTGAATGTATATATGTAAAATGCATGCAGAATGATTTACATTGTTTAAATTTTGTTAGAAGGGAAAGTTTGAAGAGATTATTTTAAAATAGAAGGTAAACTGATTCTTGTTGAAACTATTATTTGAATATGTGGAATGATCTATGCTATTTAATTTTTATTAGAAGGGAAAGCTTGGTGAAATTATTTTGAGCTAGATTTTAAACTAATGTTTGTATAAATTTGATAGTGGCAAATATTAGAGAAGCAAGGGATGAGGGTAAAATGCATGCGGAATGATTTACGTATATTGGTGGGGTGATACTGAATGTATATATGTAAAATGAATGCAGAATGATTTATGTTGTTTAAATTCTGTTAGAAGGGAAAGCTGGATGACATAATTTTAAAACGGAAGGTAAACTGATTCTTGTTGAAAGTATTATTTGAATATGTGGAATGATCTATGCTATTTAATTTTTATTAGAAGGGAAAGCTTGGTGAAATTATTTTGAGCTAAATTTTAAACTAATGTCTGCATAAATTTGATAGTGGTAAATATCAGAGAAGCAAGGGATGAGGGCAAAATGCATGCGGAATGATTTACGTTGTTTAAATCCTATTAGAAGGGAAAGCTGGTCGGGATCATTTCAAGATAGAATGCAAACTGATTTTTGTGTAAAGTAATACTTGATCCACGCTGCTTAAACTTTACTAAGAAGGGAAAGTTTGGTTAGATTATTTTGAATTATTGTTTGAAATTAAGGTTAAGAAAGGGAAAGTTTGATTATTCTTCTATAAAGTAATATTTGAATATGTGGAATGATCCACGCTGCTTAAATTTTACTAGAAGGGATTATTTTTGAGTTAGATTGTATATTGATGTCTATACAAATTTGGATAAATGTTTATCTGAATACAAGGTTAAGGAAGAGGAATGGGAGAGTCTACAGGAGGTCGGGGTAAATAACAAAGAAGCAAGAGACGAGAATAAAATATAGATAGAATGACTTACACTATTTAAGCATATATAAAGATGGGGGGCTGAGCTTAACACAAAGAGTTTCTTTTTTTTTTTTCCTTTTTTGGTTTTTTTTTTTCCTTTAATATATTGCTTTTATTTTTAATCCATACGAACATAAGATACTTTAGATAGAAGGCAGTGCCAGGTGTGGGCCCTGGGAAGTCGGGAGGAGTAGGGATGGGGATTTATGGGGGGTGGGTGGGTGGGTGTTAACATAGTCTCAATAAGAACAAGAATGCACTTATATACGGTTGTTCTTTTTTTTTCCTTTTCTTTTCTCTTTTCTTTCTTTAAATTTTTTTTTCCTTGGTTTATTTTACTTTTTATTAGATTATAATAAACAACACTTGAATAAAGGAATACACCAAGGAGGGAGGTAGAGGGAAAGAGGAGGGAGGAGTAAGGAAGGAGTAAGGGGAATGTAAGGAGGGCGTGTTGGGAGTAAGGGGAGAAGGAAGGTTTGAGGGGAAAGGGAAGTAGGAGGGGAGCGTTAGAGGGAGGAAAGGAAAGTTGGAGGGGGTAGATGGGGTGTATGGAGGATGGAAGTGTCAGGTGGGGTTGTGAATGATGAGTTGTGTTTTCTTTTTTATTTTTTTTTATTTTTTTTTATTTTTTTTATTTTTTTTTCTTATAGCAAATACCCTGTATATAAGTGATTGTAAAATGGAATGTGAAAATGAATAAAATATATTTTTTTAAAAAAATAATAATCCAATATGTGTCTTTAGAAGAATCTTTGAAAGGAAACCATAATCTTTTTTACCAGGTGCACCTGTGAGAATGGACCGTTTTTACTCCCACTTTTTACTTTCAAACTCAAACCACAAACCACCTAAACAGCAGCTAAATTTATTGTCACAGCAATAAAAATGAGGCAAAATTGGCATTTAACATAACAATTGGAATTTTCTTTTTTCCTTTTCTTTTAACTTTATTTGGTCATTTCCATTACTTATAATTTGAATACAAGATAAGAGGTAATGGTGGGGGGTCCTTTGTGTTCTCAGAGCTTGTTTGTTTTCTTGCAGATATTTCATTATCCAAACTAGGTAACATCATCAGTGCTAGTAAGGAGTGCTGTTACTGTCAGTTTATATTCTGGTGGCATAGATTAACTCTAAGGTTAACTTCAGACCAACAATCAAGTAAACAATCAAATATCCCAATCAAGAAACTGCCAATAGTAAACAGCCCAACCAAAGAATCTCTAAGACCACCGCCACAAATACTTACAGGCAAGCCACCAGAATATAAACTGACAGCAAACTGCACTCATTACTAGCAGTGCTGATATTACTTAGTTTGGGTAATAAAATGTCTGCAAGAAAACAGGCAAACTCAGAGAGCACCAAGGATCCCCCATTTTAATCCTGAGCTACAAATATTTTCCTTTAGAGGAAAAGTATACTTATATGATTTTTACAGAGTGAGAACACATAAAACAATCTAAGAGCAAGATAGGAGGTATGCTATAGCATCTTCCAGTGCCCAACTGAAAATAAAATCCAACCCATATTGTTAACTATTTCTTACTAACTGAAATTGATGTTTATTTTGCATGTTTGTTAGTAAAAATAAACACTTGATCTGGGACAATCATTTGCTTTTGTAAACTGAGTTTTTTATGATCTGTTAAAACTAACTTTGAAATTTGCAAAGTCATACTCTATTTCCCCCAAAATAAACCCCGGATACTAAGCCCAGTCAGGCTTTTGAGCACATGCCCTAAAA
This sequence comes from Thamnophis elegans, assembly GCF_009769535.1. Taxonomy (NCBI): domain Eukaryota; kingdom Metazoa; phylum Chordata; class Lepidosauria; order Squamata; family Natricidae; genus Thamnophis; species Thamnophis elegans. Next base: position 18,694,846 of record NC_045551.1, on the reverse strand, counting down.
CAGTGAGGGTTAACCTTTTTGTCGCGTGCTGAACACATGCACATGCCCACACCCATAATGCAATGTGCATGTGTCACCCCCTGCACACCCTTCCCCACCCATGCATTCACGTGCAACCCCCACACATGTGCGGGTGCTAACCTGCCCCCCTGCATATGTGTCCTGATCCCCTTTCACCCTTTTTGGCTTCTAGGTTGGTGCAGGAGGCTTTCTAGGTGCAAAATGGGGTGTCAGGGGGCTTTCGCGGCAGAGACCTGAAGACTAGCTGGCTGGTGGGTGGTGTGCCTGCATGCACAGTGCAGCTGGGCTGGGGCAATGGTTGGCATGCCTGTAGAGAGGGCTCTGCATGCCACCTGTGGTACGTGTGCCATAGGTTTGCAATCACAGCCCTAAAATAATCCCTCCCCTGAAAATAATCCCTCCCCAAAAATATTGTAACACAGCAGGAGCCATGAGGTGACCATGCTTGCCGTCTCCTGTACCTCACAAATAATAAGACCTTCTGGAAAATAAGGCCAAGTGCTTATTTTGGGGGTCAAAAGAAAATAAGACCCTATCTTATTTTCAGGGAAACATGGTAGTAGTGTTGTGGTTACATGTAATGCTGATTAAACTTAATTTCATTTATGAGTAATATATATATATTGGCATTCATATATATATATATATATTAATTAGATTTTTACAACCCCTGGTAAGCCCCAGTTATGGGAGGAAGCTAACTGCTTCCATCATCTGTCCTTCGGCTCGTCACAAGAGTCCATCACGACAGAAACCCAATATTTTTACTGTTGCCTTTGTTATATTTGTGTTTTTTTATTTTATTTGTGCTGATAAATAAATAAAGGGAGACTAGTATAGATCTATTTCAAGCTATTTAGCTCTCATCAGCTAGCCATACCCTTACTGGGATTTGAACCTGGGCTATATGGCATACTAGGCACACTAGGCAGGGATCTTAGCCATTAGGCCACAGGCTCTTATCCGTTTATCAGCGAAGCCAGGGTGAAAGGTATCTATTAGATTTTTACAACCCCTGGTAAGCCCCAATTATGGGAGGAAGCTAACTGCTTCCATCATCTGTCCTTCGGCTCGTCACAAGAGTCCATCACGACAGAAACTCAATATTTTTACTGTGGCCTTTGTTATATTTGTGTTTTTTTTTTATTTGTGCTGATAAATAAATAAAGGGAGACTAGTATAGGTCTATTTCAAGCTATTTAGCTCTCATCAGCTAGCCATACCCTTACTGGGATTTGAACCTGGGCTATATGGCATACTAGGCACACTAGGCAGGGATCTTAGCCATTAGGCCACAGGCTCTTATCCGTTTATCAGCGAAGCCAGGGTGAAAGGTATCTATTAGATTTTTACAGATGATGGAAGCAGTTAGCTTCCTCCCATAATTGGGGCTTACCAGGGGTTGTAAAAATCTAATAGATACCTTTCACCCTGGCTTCGCTGATAAACGGATAAGAGCCTGTGGCCTAATGGCTAAGATCCCTGCCTAGTGTGCCTAGTATGCCATATAGCCCAGGTTCAAATCCCAGTAAGGGTATGGCTAGCTGATGAGAGCTAAATAGCTTGAAATAGATCTATACTAGTCTCCCTTTATTTATTTATCAGCACAAATAAAAAAAAACATTATATATATATATATATATATATATATATATATATATATATATATATATATATATATATATATAATATTATATTTATGCTGAAAAATAAATAAAGGGAGACGAGTATAGATCTATTTCAAGCTATTTAGCTCTCATCAGCTAGCCATACCCTTGCTGGGAATCGAACCTGTGCTCTACTGCCTCCGATTCCCAGCAAGGGTATGGCTAGCTGATGAGAGCTAAATAGCTTGAAATAGATCTATACTAGTCTCCCTTTATTTATTTATCAGCATAAATATAACAAATGTAACAAAAAAGGCAACAGTAAAAAATATTGGGTTTCTGTCTGGATGGTCTCTTGTGAAGAGCCGAAGGACAGAGAATGGAAGTGTGACCTTCCTCCCATATTTGGGCATACCAGGGGTTGTGACTTTAAATAAATAAATACATAAATAAATAAATAAATAAATATGTGTGTGTGTGTGTGTTTATTTGTGCTGATAAATAAATAAAGGGAGACTAGTATAGATCTATTTCAAGCTATTTAGCTCTCATCAGCTAGCCATACCCTTACTGGGATTTGAACCTATATATAAGCTTTTTAAAATCATGTTTAATTCTTCAGATCCTCCTATTATCTTTAATTTATTGTATTTTTATCCATTCTTTGTTTTTATTCTGTATCTAGTTCCTTATTGTTAAAGAGTAGGCTGTCCTAAGTCTAGTTGTTGATTAGAAGCATAAGCAATAACAGCGTGGGAATACCTTACACAGGCATACCCCCCCCACACACACACTTTAGCTCTAAGCTGCATCAATAGTAGAATAACATCAAGATCACAAGAAGTGATAGTATTGCTCTATACCACATTAGTAAGACCACACTTAGATTGTGTCCAGTTCTGCTTGCCACAAAACAAAACAGATTCTGAGACCTTAGAAAGAGTGCAGAAAAGAGATGATAAGGGGTCTTAAGGCAAGCCACATGATGACTGGTTAAGGAACTCTCTAGTCTTACAAAGAAAAGGACTATGGGTGATATGATAGCTGTCTTCTAGTACTTGAGGGGCAGTCATAGAGAAGAGGGGGTTGACCTGAGCAACTGAGGGCAAGGCAAGAAGCAAAGGGTGGAAGCTTGTTCAAGTGAGATCAAATCTGGAAGTAGAGATATTTCTTGACAGTAAGAACAGCAAAGGAACAGCTTACCTCCCAGAGTTGTAGGTGCTTCATTGCTAGAGGTCTTCAAGAAAAGACTGGACAGCAGAGGGTTGGACTGGAAAAGATCCAAGGTCCTTTCCAGTCCTATAAATTTATGATTCTATAAATATGTTATATGTTGAAGTTTTAGCAATTCTATATCAGTACTCTGAGAGCCAGTTTAGTGTAGTGATTAAAGCATTAGGCTAGAAACCAAGATATGGTGAGTTCTAATCCCCCTTGGACACAAAGTTAGGTGACCTTGGCCCAAAGGTGCTTTTTCAAGAGGTAACTGGACTTTCTTTATTTTCCTTGAAGACATTTAACTTCTCATCCAAGAAGCTGAACTGAAAACTGAAGAAGCTTCTTGAATGAGAAGCAAAACTGTTTAGTCCTCAGACTTATGAATGACAGCTCGGCAACAGCCAGGCGCGCCGGAACCAATCAGGTGCGACCTGCTGTGCGCGGGCTGTCAAACGTGCGGCTATTGGTCTCCCTGCTTGACAGCTCTGTATAAATAGCTTTCAAGCAGGGTGGGGGTGCCGGTCTATTTCTCTCTCGCTTGTGAATGCCCTGTTAATAAACAGTTGTGTTTAACCTACCTCAGTCGCCTCCTGCCTCATCCTTCTAGGGGATTTAACACTGGCGACGAGCTGGTGGGATTCAGGCTCTGAGCTACAACCTACAGAGGCAAACAAGCTTAGTCTGTTAGGCGCTCCGCACTTCCTGAAAATTCTAACAGCATCTAGCTATAAGTTCTAACAGCGTCTAGCTATGGCTGCAATGCCTCTGTTTGCTCCGTTCGAGACTGCCGGGGAATCTTGGGCCACCTTCCTGGAGCGTTTTGAATGCTTCCTTATAGCTAATAACCGGCAGGGGTATTTGCAGGCTCGGAAGTGCAGCTTCTTCCTCAGTGCCTGCGGCCCTGAGATGTTCGGGACGGCCTGCTCCTTCGCAGCCCTGAGACCTGTTTACGAGCTTAGCTGGGACAAGCTCATGGAGGGGCTAAAGAATCACTATGCCCCAACTCCCTCTAAGATCACATGCCGGTATGCCTTCTGCCGGTGTGTCCAAAAAGAATCTGAATCTATCAGCCAGTTCCTCCAGTTGCTACAGGTTGCCGCCATCCAGTGCGAATTCCCCGATCTGGAGGACAACTTGGTAGAGAAATTTGTCTGCGGGGTGAAGGACATCCGCCTCAAGTGGCGCCTACTCTCCGGGGCAGACATCACCTTGCCACAGGCGGTCGATGAGGCTAGAGCCGCGGAACTCTGAGCAGTCAACTGTGGAGATGGCCAGCTACCTGCTTCCGTTGCCTGCATCACCCTCTCTGCCTCCTCTGCCTTCTCCGCAATCAACCTGCCTGATCGACGAGCTGCCCCCTTGCTGGACCCGATCTATGAGGAACAGGTCGACCGCCTCCGAGCCATTCCCCAGCGGCAACAGCGTCCACAAGCCCGAGCCGCTCCGGCGGCAATCATGCCCGGGCATCTTGCCCCTTCAAAGCTTCGATGTGCCACCGTTGCGGCAAGAAAGGGCACCTGGCGCAAGTCTGCCGGGCCACCCTGCCACCTCCAGCTGAGTCTGAACCATCTCTACCAGCCTATGGTCCACCTGCACTACCCAAGAACCAGCTGCCAGCAGACCCGCCACACTGACTTCTTCACCTTGGGAGAAGACCTTCCTGCCACCCCTGCAGTGTCGGTCAGCCAAGCCACGGCTGGTACGAAGAAAATCACTGTCACGGTCTCCATCAAGGGGTCCCCCGCCTCATGGAGGTGGACTCGGGGTCCTCCCGGTCTCTCCTATCATGGGCCACTTTCACCCGCCTGTGCCCAGGAGTCCCCAAAGTGCAGCTGTCTCCTCTGGACACCGCGCTCAGAGACTACCAGGGGACTCATATTCCTACCCTGGGCTGCTATGGGGTGCGGGTGGAGTACGGGGGAAAATGCTGTTTCCTACAGGTCTTGGTGGTACAGAAGCCTCTGCCGGCTCTCTTGGGCCTGGATTGGTTTACCCCATTGGGCTTATCCTTCTCTGGGGTGCATTTTGTGGTGGACACGCCCCCTGGCATCGCGGCCATCCTAGCGGACTATGCCGATGTCTTTAATGGTGAGCTGGGGAGGTATAAAGGGACCCCTATTTCCCTCAACCTAGACCCCCAGGTTGCCCCCATCAGGCTGAAGGCCCGCAGGGTGCCTTTTGCCTTGAGGCCTAAGGTTAATGCCAAACTGGATAAGTTGTTGGTGCAGGGGATCCTGGAGCCCGTCGACCACTCATGCTGGGACACCCCAATAGTGGTCCTCGTGAAGGTCGACAGGTCCATCAGGATATGTGCTGACTATAAGTGGACCATCAACCTTGGCCTCCAGGCAAACCCCTATCCAGTCCCTGTGGTGCAGCACCTGCTCCATTCCTTGGGGCGGGGCTGCATTTTTGCCAAACTGGATATGGCGCAGGCCTACCAGCAGCTCCCAGTGGATGACGATGCGGCGGCTCCCCAGATCATTGTCACCCACCGCGGGGCTTTCCGCTGTTGCCGCCTACAATTCGGCGTCTCCGTTGCCCTGGGGATCTTCCAGAGCCTCATGGAGCGCCTGCTCCATGGGCTTCCTGGCATTGTCCTGTACTTCGATGATGTCCTGATCGCTGCAACCAGCTGCTCAGGGCTCATCGAAGTACTTCAGAAGGTCCTCGACCGTTTTAGGGGCGCGGGTCTCAAATTAAAGCTCAGCAAATGTTCTTTTGCTGGGCCTAAGGTGGAATTCCTGGGCTTCATGATTGATGCCCAGGGAATCCACCCCACCCCCTCTAAAGTAGCTGCCATTAAGAATGCCCCTGCGCCCACTTCCAAGGCGGAGCTGCAAGCGTTCCTCGGCCTTTTAAACTTCTACGCGCCTTTTCTCCCTCACAAGGCGTCACTAGCCGAGCCGCTGCATCAGTTGCTTGACCCATCCGCGGCCTGGCAATGGGGCAGCCACAAAGCACATGCGTTCGCGGCTGTCAAAGCCATGCTGACATCAGAGGCAGTCTTAGTGCAGTATAGTGACAAGATGCCTCTGACGTTAGCCTGTGACGCCTCCCCTGTGGGTTTGGGGGCGGTCCTGAGCCATGTTCTGCCCAATGGCTCAGAGGCCCCCATTGCTTTTTACTCCCAGACACTTTCCTCACCCGAGAGGAACTACAGCCAGATCGACAAGGAGGCTCTGGCTGCGGTGTCCGGGGTTAAGAAGTTCGACGATTACTTGTATGGTCAGCACTTTACCCTCTACAGTGACCATAAGCCACTCCTTGGGCTTTTGGCTGGTGATAGGCTGACCCCCCCCATCCTGTCTCCCAGGATGACCCATTGGATGGAGTTTCTCGCAGCGTATTCCTACACGCTGAGATACCATCCGGGCAAGCAGCTAGGGCATGCTGATGCCCTCAGCCACTGCCTCCTTCCCTGCGCTGACCCGCAGCCGGTCCCATGTCTGTCTGTCCTCTCCATCGCTGAGTGGGACCTTCCCCTCACTGCCACTGATGTGGCCGCCCACTCAAAAGCTGACCCTGTCCTCTCCCAGGTCATGGCATGGGTCCTGAGGGGCTGGCCTACAGGGGGTGTCTCTCCAGAGTGCTGCCCCTTTAAAACTCATCAGCTGGAGCTGTCACTCCACTGCGGTTGCCTTTTGTGGGGTGACCGGGTGGTCATCCTTCCTGCCCTCTGCTGCCAGGTCCTCCAGTGTCTCCATGCAGACCACCCCGGGGTGGCGTGCATGAAAGCGCTGGCCCGGAGTTATGTCTGGTGGCCCTGCCTGGATGACGACATCGAGGCCTGGGTAGGGAGGTGCAAGCCCTGCCAGGTGTCCTGCCCCGCTCCCCCCTCCGCCTCCTCTCGGGAGTGGGAGGTGCCTCGTGGGCCCTGGTCCCGCCTTCACCTTGATTTTGTGGGTCCCTTCCACGGCCAGGTATTTCTGGTCGCTGTGGATGCCTACTCTCGCTGGGTGGAGTTGGTGCTCATGCGCTCCACCACCGGGAAGAATATGGTGCGGGCCTTGGGGCGCTTGTTCTCCACCCACGGGTTGCCGGACATCGTAGCGTCTGACAACGGCCCGCAATTCTCTTCCATAGTCTTCCAGGCTTTCCTGGCTGCCCAACGGATCCGCCATGCGCCGGTCGCCCCTTACCATCCGGCCAGAAATGGCCGGGCGGAAAGGGCGGTCCGCTTGGCCAAGGAGGCTTTGGGCCACTTGGACCGTGGCGACTGGCAGGCAAGGGTGGATGCTTACCTGCTGGCTCAGCACTCCGTTCCTTGCCCCCTCAAGCAGCAAAGCCCCGTGGAGCTGTTGATGGGTCGGCGCCTGAGGACCACCCTCAATAGACTACACCCCCTCTATTCAGGAATTCAGCCTGGCAACCTGGGGCACCCCTCCCATTCTTTTGAGGTGGGGATCTGGTGTGGGCCAGGAACTACTCAGGGGACTGCCACCGTCACCGATGTAACCGGCTCCTGTTCCTACAGGGTCCACCTACCCAATGGCTGTGAGTGGTGGCGCCACCTGGATCAACTGAGGCACCGCCACCCTCCAGAGACCTCCAATCCATCTGAACGCAGAGGCCAGCCGCCGACGTCTTGCAGCCAGCCCTGGATCCGCCGCTGTTCTTGCAAGACTCTCCAGCAATGGCCTTCCCCAAGTCACTCAGCACCTTATTGCTGCTGCTCAATCCGCTCTCGCTCACCCTGGTTCCGCCCAGTTAGGCCTTCCATTGTCAGGCCTTCCCAACCCCCTGGCTGCCTACCAGCCTATTCAAACAAACCCGCCAGCCCAAGCCGTGCCCCCTCTGCCCGGCCTACCTTTTCCGAGGATTCCGCCTCCTGGTCTAAGCCGCAGTGACGTCACCCGGAGCTCCACTCCCTCTAGGGAGGAGCTACTATGGGGACGTCTTACCTCTCCAGCGCCGCCTCTTCAACTGAGGCGTTCTGGGCGTGTCCGCCGTCCGCCCGCTTACCTGCAAGAGTACGCATGCGCCACTTTCGATGCATGCACCCTCGCTGGGGGGAAGAGGTGTTTAGTCCTCGGACTTACGAATGACAGCTTGGCAACAGCCAGGCGCGCCGGAACCAATCAGGCGCGACCTGCTGTGCACGGGCTGTCAAACGTGCGGCTATTGGTCTCCCTGCTTGACAGCTCCGTATAAATAGCTGTCAAACAGGGAGGGGGTGCCGGTCTACTTCTCTCTTGCTTGTGAATGCCCTGTTAATAAACGGTTGTGTTTAACTTACCTCAGACACCTCCTGCCTCATCCTTCTAGGGGATTTAACAAAAACATCTTCAAAGAAAACAAAGAAAGTCCTATTGATCCACACTTATGGATCAAAAAGTGACTTATGAGCATTTTGCAGTTACAATTTTTGTAGCATCTCCCTGATCATGTGACCAAAATTCAGTTGGCAACTGGTTCATACAAACCATTGCTGTGTTCCAAGGTAATGTAATCATCTTTTGCAAACTTTTGACAAGCAAAGTAAATGGGGAATCCAGATTCATTTAACAACCGGGTTATTAAATTATCAACTGCAGTGATTCACTTAACAACTGTGGCAAAAAGGTCATAAAATGGGTAAAACTCATTTAACAAGTGTCTCACTTAGCAACAGAAATTTTATGCTCAATTGTGGTCATATGTTTAGGACTAGCCGTAATCATGTAAGGTGAACTAAAAGTTGGAGAAACATCCTAGAATAGGGAATAGCAAACCATTTCCATGTTGAAGCTAAAAAGTAATATGGATATGTTGTGAAGTCATCAGAAATCCTTACTGACCCAAAGAAATAGAACAGAACAGAACAGAGCTGGAAGAGATTTTGGATGTCTTCTAGTCCAGCCCCCTGGCTCAAGTAGGAGAACCTATACTTTTTAAGAAGTACCTATCTATCTATCTATCTATCTATCTATCTATCTATCTATCTATCTATCATCTACCTATTTATTTATTTATTTCATCAAGCATGTATAGGATATATATGTATAAACATAATTTTGGATACATGAAATAGATACGAATAAAAAGAAACACAAGGACAGGGACAGTAGGCAAGTTGGTGCGCTTATGCATGCCCCTTACAGACCAGAGGTGGGTTCTTCCTGGTACAGTATGGTACGCCAGAAGAGGTAGTGAAAATCTGGTGTACTGAATAGGACCGGGAGTAATAGTGGCCTGGCCACGCCCCTGAACCTGTTCTCCCATCAGAAGCGTCATCAGAAGCTTTTTTTCTAAAGATTTTTTCCCCCTGCCAGTTCAGGCAAGGGGGAAAAAGCTTTAAAAATAAAGGAGAGAGATGGGGGGGGGGACAAAGGGAAGGGAGAAAGAAAAAGAAAGAAAGAAAGAAAGAAAGAAAGAAAGAAAGAAAGAAAGAAAGAAAGAAAGAAAGAAAGACGGGGGTATGACGGGGGCTACAGGGCTAGCTATTACCCGGGAAGGAGGGCTCGCTACGTCACAGCGATCCCTCGTTCTGGCCCTGTAAGCTCAACTCAAGGACCAGGTGGCAGAAGAAGCCAGGGCCCTGATCTCAGACTGCTGTTGCTAAATGCCAGGTCTGTGATCCAGAAATCTCCCCTTGTCCGGGACTTAATACTTGACAAGGGGGTATACCTGGCATGTATTACTGAGACCTGGCTGGGCCATGAGGGAGGAATCCCCCTCTCCGAAATGTGCCCAGAAGGGTTTCAGGTGCTCCATCAACCACGACACCAGAAAGGGGTGGGGGAGTGGCGATTATTATCTGAGAATCTTTAGCGCCTCGCAGGAGCCCTGCTCTGGAGATTGTTGGGTGTGAGTCCCTTCTTTTGCAGTTGAACCTATGGGTTCAAGTGGGCTTGTTGTTGGCGTACCTATCTCCTAGCTGCATCACAACAGCCCTGCCTGCGCTCCTGGAGTCAGTAGCCAAGTTGGCGATTGAGTTCCCCAGACTGTTAGTACTGGGGGACTTTAATCTGCCGTCCTTAGGTGAACGCTCTGATGGGGCCCAGGAGTTCATGGCTTCCATGACAGCCATGGACTTGACCCAAGTAATTCAGGGTCCGACTCATAGAGCGGGACACACGCTCGACCTAGGGTTTCTCTCGGGGCAGTGGAGACGTGATCTCGAGTTAAGGGAAATAGACATCTCGCCCTTGTCATGGTCGGATCACTTCCTGTTGAGGCTTGATTTTTGGAAGCTACTCCCCCACTGCAGGGAGGTGGAACAGATTAAGTTGTTCTGCCCCAGACACCTGATGGACCCGTTGGGATTTCAGAAGGAGCTTGGGGAGATACCTGACTCTCTTGCCCGCAATCCAGCAGAGTCCCTGGGGCCCTGGATCAGATTGCGCCTTTGTGGCCTCTCCGCAGCAGTGGATCCAGGAGGGCTCCTTGGCTTACTGAGGAACACCTAGAGTGACGCTGGAGGGCCAGTAACTCCGAATCCAACTAAACACTGCTAAGAGTCTTTATTAGGACTTATCTAGTGGTGGTACGGGTGGCAAAATGTGCGCATTTTTCCACTCTCATTGCGTCCACAGAATCTCGCCCAGCCGCCCTGTTTAGGATAACCCGTTCCCTCCTGAATGGGGGAAAACAGGGGATGCCTTGCAGGGTCAAGCTGAGGAGTTTGCTCAGTTTCTGTCAGACAAAATCGCTCAGATTCGGACAGACCTGGACTCCATTTGGACAGAACCAGCAGAGATGCCGAGGGAGGGTCTTGTTCAGACTTTCTGGAATGAGTTCCAGCTTGTCACCCCTGATGAAGTGGACAAGGCCATGGGAGCGATGAGTGCCTCCACCTGTTTACTGGATCCGTGCCCGTCCTGGCTGGTTTTGACCAGCAGGGAAGTAACACGAGGCTGGCTCCAGAGAATCACGAACGCCTCCTTGTTGGCGGGATCCTTTCCATGGCCTCTTAAGGAGGCAGTGATGAGACCCCTCCTCAAGAAGCCTTCTCTGGAGCCAGCTATTTTTAAAAACTATTGTCCAGTCTCCACCCTCCCTTTCTTAGGGAAGGTTGTTGAGAAGGTGGTGGCCCTCCAACTCCGACAGACCTTGGATGAAGCAGATTATCTAGACCCTTTTCAGTCTGGTTTCAGGCCTGGTTACTCCACCGAAACCACTTTGGTCGCACTGACCAATGATCTCTGGCGGGCCAAGCACAGAGGGCATTCCTCTGTCCTTGTACTCCTTGACCTCTCAGCGGCCTTCGATACCATCGACCATGGTATCCTTCTGCGATGGCTGGAAGAGGTGGGAGTGGGAGGCACCGTTTTATGGTGGTTCTCCTCTTACCTCTCCGACAGGTCACAGTCGGTATTGGTCGGAGGACAGAGGTCGACTCCTAGGCCCCTCAATTATGGGGTGCCGCAGGGGTTGGTCCTGTCCCCCCTCCTATTTAACATCTACATGAAGCCACTGGGCGAGATCATTCGCTGGCACGGGATTAAATACCACCAGTATGCGGATGATACTCAGTTGTATCTGTCTGCCCCGTGGCAACTCAGTGAAGCGGTGGAAATGATGTGCCAGTGCCTGGAAGCTGTTAGGGTCTGGATGGGAGTGAACAAACTCGCACTCAATCCTGACAAGACTGAATGGCTGTGGATGTTGCCCCCTATGGACAGTCCATCCAGTCTGTCCTTAACCCTGGGGGGAGAAAAATTGCCCCCTCAGAGAGGGTTCGCAACTTGGGGGTCCTCCTGGACCCACAGCTGACTTTGGAACACCACCTGTCGGCTGTGACCAGGGGGGGCTTTGCCCAGGTTCGCCTGGTGCACCAGTTGCGGCCCTATTTGGACCGGGAGGCACTTCAGACAGTCACTCATGCCCTCGTCATCTCAAGACTGGATTACTGTAATGCGCTCTACTTGGGGCTGCCCCTGAAAAGTGTTCGGAGACTGCAATTAGTCCAGAATGCAGCCACGTGAGCGATACTGGGTGTGCCAAGGTACACCCATATCACACCTATCCTCCGCAAGCTGCACTGGCTGCCCATTGGTCTTCAAGCACGATTCAAGGTGCTGGTTATCACCTTTAAAGCCCTACATGGCCTAGGACCCGGATACCTGCAAGGCCATCTTCTGCCACATACTTCCCTTAGATCAATAAGATAGCACAGGATGGACCTTCTCCAGGTGCCTTCAGTGGGACAATGCCGGCTGATGACGCCTAGGAGTAGGGCCTTCTCTGTTGCCGCTCCGGCCCTATGGAATGAGCTGCCCCCAGAGATCCGGGCCTTGCCCACTCTCATGGCCTTTTGCAAAGCCATTAAAACCTGGCTTTTCCAGCAGGCCTGGGGCTGTTGACCTCTTGATTGAGGTCCAGCCCCCTTTTGATTGGGTGTTTGTTGTGTTCCTTTTTTAAACTTTGTTGTGTCCCATTGTTTTTAAAAATTCTTTTAATTTTTTTCATTTCTGTAAGCCGCCCGGAGTCCCTCGGGATTGGGCGGCATAGAAATTCAATAAATGAAATGAAATGAAATGAAATGAAATGAAATGAAATGAAATGAAAGAAAGAAAGAAAGAAAGAAAGAAAGAAAGAAAGAAAGAAACTCACTTTTCAGCCAGGAGACTCAGTAAAGGAGAAAAACAAATGCTGTCACTTTAGAAATAGAGAATCGTCTACAAGGTCGTGTCCACCCAGCTTGTATTTTGTGTTCTGATTTTTTTGCCAATGTGTGAGATAGAGCATTTGTTGGTTGAGATTTGAAGTCGCCAATTGTTTCAGATTTCAGATTTCAGATTTAGTTTATTTGTATGCCGCCCTTCTCCGGGAGGGACTCAGGGCGGCGAACAACTCAAAAGGGGAGAGGGAACATAGAACACAATACACATGATTAAAATAAACAAGAATCATACAGCCATACAGGTCGAGAGTTTGACCATTCTGACACATAGTCAAGGTCTTTTTGAAGGGTAGCAGCATTGCCAGTGGTGTTAAATAGTTTTACATTGTCAAAGGTCATTTATGTAAAGAGTGTTGGTCCTAAAATGTTGCCTTGGGGGAAACCGCTGTTAACTGGTGCAGGATTTGATAGGGCGCTCCCTATTTTGACCACTTGTCTGTTTGACAGGAATGCAGCTATCCAATTATGCAGGGGTCCAGAGATGCCATAAGACTTTAGTTTTAGAAGTAGTTTATCATATACCACTGAATCAAAAGCTTTACAGAAGTCTATGTAAATTGTGTCAATTGCTTTGACTTGATCAAGTTGTGTAGTCCATAAGTTTTTGCAGTGTAGGAATTGTAGATTACAGGATATTTTTTTCCTGAAACCAAATTGCTTGTTAGGGAGTAGGTTGTTCATTTATTTATTTGTAAAATTTATATGCCGCCCAATCCCGAAGGACTCCACTAAGTGGAGGGTAATAGATTGGTTTATGATTGATTCCATGTCTTTGCAAGTGACTCAACATAAAGAAATTGGTCTGTCATTTTCAACTAGACTGGGGTCTCCCTTTTTGAAGATAGGGATGACTGTGGCTAGTGACCATAGGTTGGGAAAGGAGCTTGTCCTGAAAAGTTTTTCAAAGATTATGCTTAGAGGTTCTGCTATGGCAGTGGAAAGCTTTTTTAAAAAAGTAGGCACATAGTCCATCAGGTCCAATAGATAGAGATTGTTTTAGGCTGTGTAGTGCCTTTTCAACATTATCTTCTGTAAAAATCGATTTGTGTTACATCGTTGTAATTATTTGTGGTACAACTAAGAAATATTGGGCATGAGCCATTGCTGTTTACAAAGACAGACCCAAATAATGTGTTAAAGAGGTTGACTTTAATGGCTTCATCATTACAATCTTTGTCATTAGGTCCTTTTAGGGGTGGGATGGATCTCAAGTCTTTAAGTTGGTTGTTAACAAAATTATAGAAGGTGCTGTTCGATTTCATGCGTAGAAGGTTTTCCTCTTGTTTGCTGTGATAATTAGTTCATTCAATCTTTATCTGGTGGCATAAGTTTTTGTAGCAGCTTTTTAAAAAAATTATTTACAAACATGTAAAATACACATACACAAAACTTAGACATACACCACATTTACACAATACAATACGAACAAGAGCTTCCTGTTCTTTCTAATAGCAATTGCCAATCAATATCGCTCACCTTATATTATTTCCCTTTCTATTATATTTCATTTGTATTTCACCATTCTTAACCCTCTTATCTTACTCCTCTGCCTGCTATATTGGCTGATTACCTCTAGTAAGTTTAAACCACTTGGATACATATATATGTGTTAATTCTCCTTAACTACTATTTTTGGACTTTGTTGTCTTCCTTCATTGATCCTTGTTTCTTTCCTCCATCCACCTATACCATTTATTCCATATCTGGTAGTATTCTGTTTTTTCTTTTCCCTCAATTTCTTTTGTTAATTTAATTAAATGTTTTTGAAAGTATTTATGCATTTTATTTTTATCATCCATTAGGAATGTATGCCAACCTGCCTGCAAATCATGCCTTCTAAAGTCAAAATTCTTTTATTCTTTAGCTCTATCCAATCTTTCACCCATGTTATTGTTACTGCTAATGTGTATAATTCCCAATTTGGTAATGCTAAGCCTCCCCTCTCCTTGCTATCTTACATTGACTTTAGTTTAATCCTCGCTTTTTGTCCTTGCCAAATGAACCTAGCAGTTATTTTGTTTAATTCTTGAAAGAAAGTTTTACCCGGGTTAATAGGTGCGGCTTGCAACAAGCATAAATTCTTGGCAAAATATTCATTTGGACTGTGGCTATACATCCTATTAGTGATAGCTGAATATTTTTTCAGCTTTATAAATCTTTCTTTATTTGTGTCACTAGTTTATTATAATTATCATCCTTAATTGTGGAACATTTTGCAGACACCCATATCCCCAAATATTTCACTTTCTTAGTTATTTTCATTCTAGTTGCTAATTCCAGTTCCTCTTCTTGCTTTTTTGTCATATTCTTAGTTATCATTTTTGTATTGCCTTTATTTATTTTTAATCCTGCCACTTCACCATATTCTTCTAATTTTTTAATTAATTTCAGACTGGATTCTAATGGAATTTCTAGAATAAAAACTAAGTCATCGGCATAAGCTTGGACCTTATATTCTTCGTTTTTGAGTCTCAAACCTTTTATTCCCTGATCCTTCCTAATTTCATTTAATAAAATTTCCAGGGTTAATATAACAGCAAACTCCCTTTTTTATTTCGATCTTCTCTGTTAGTACTCCATTCATCAGAACTTTGGTTTTCTGACTGTTATAAAGTTTTTCTATCATTTTTGTAAATTTTCCTCCGAATTTCATCCTGTCTAATAGTGTTATTGTAAATTTGCAAATTATTACATTGTCGAATGCTTTTTGTGCATAAAGGAAAACCAGTACCATTTGTTTTTCTGGATGTGCCTCATAATATTCTATTATGTCTAGGATGACTCTTGTATTATTTTGAATATGTCTATGAGGTAAAAATCCATTTTGGTCTAGGTGCATTTCTTCATTTAAAACCTGTTTAATTCTTCCTGCCATAATTGCTGCAAATATTTTATAATCGGAATTTAGTAATGAAATTGGTCTGTAGTTTTGAATTTCTTGTAGATTGGTTTCTTCTTTTGGGATTAGCGATATTATTGCTTCCGTCCATGATTCAGGCATCTTGGCTTTTCCTAAAACTTTGTTAAACATTTCCACTCCTAGTTCTTCTAATATTATTTTATTTGATTTGTATAGCTCCACCAGTATTCCGTCTGGTCCTGGGGTTTCATTATTTTTTTTGTTTTTCAGGACTAATTCTACTTTGGCTAATGTTATTGGCCTGTTTATCGCCTCCCTTTATTCTTTTCAGATTGGTATTATCTTTTCTGTGTTTAAATAATGTTTTATCTTGATTTCCTCCATACTATTTGCACATATAGTTTTGCGAAGTATTTATGAATAATATGCTTCTTTTCTTCTGCTTTGTACTGAATTCTTCCCTCATCATCTTTTAATTGGTATATCATCCTTTTTTCTCTTTCATTCTTCAATCTGTGTGCCAGCCATCGTCCAGGTTTGTTGGCTTATTCAAAGTAATTTTGTCTGGCCGCTTTAATTTTCTGTGCTAATTCCTTTTGAGTTATTAAGTTGATCTTATGTTTTATCATCTCTCTTTTTTCTTTTTTAATTTTATTCTTTGGGTCTTTCTGTAGTTCAGCTTCAGCTTCCATAAGTTCTTTTTGCATACAATCTTGTTGCTCTTTTTGTTTTCTAGTTTTTTCTCACCATGTAGGCAATCTACATCTCTTGTGTATGCTTTCTTAGTGTCCCAGAGATTTTGAATTGAGGTGTCTTCTTTTTTATTTATTCTAAAAAATAGTTTTAATTCTTTCTCCAGCATTTGAGTGTATTCTATTTCATTTACAATATTTGAATTCATCATCCATCTTTTTTTTCTTCTTTGACCTTTCCATCCTAATTTTATTGGATTATGATCTGCTCACTCATTTGATTCTATTTCAATTTCATCTAATTGATTACATAGACCAGATGAAATCTAAGCCATGTCGATTCTTGATAGAGACGGGTGGTGGTGGTTTCGAATAAAAGGTATATTGCTTTCTTGTTTTGTGCCTTTCTCTCCAAATATCATGTAATTTATATTCCATTGCCATCTCAAAAAAAGGGTTAAAACTGAAGGTAGATATAACCTGTATACAGGAAATCCATATTAAAAGGAAACATAGGAATTCACTGGAAAACAAAAAACTAGGGAAATTATATACAGCACTGGCAGATAAAAAAGAGGGATAGCAACCTATATAAAGGAAAAAATAAACTCCAAAGCAGTCTACTCTGATGAAGAAGGCAGGATGCTAATGATTGAATTAGAGACAACAGAAAAACCGATATTATTAATAGTCATATATGCACCAAATCAGAAACAAGAGGAATTCTATAGGAAATTACATAACAAAATAAAAGAATTAACATAAGACTAATTCTCAATACATTAGAATACCTGGAAAAGAACAACCAAATTCCTGCTGCGCTTATATTTTTAGATGCTGAAAAAGCCTTTGATCGAGTGAATTGGCAATTCCTGCTGAAAATATTGCAAAAAATGCAAATAGGAGAGCACTTTTTACAATCAATTAAAGCAATATATCAGGAACAAACAGCTCAAATCATAATTAATGGGCGTCTAACAGATTCATTTAAAATTGAGAAAGGTACAAGGCAGGGTTGTCCCTTATCCCCATTATTGTTTATTATAACTTTGGAACTATTGTTGAATAAAATACGGGGTTCAGGGGACTTACAGGGAATCAGGATTAGGCAGCAAGAATATAGAGTACGTGCCTTTGTGGATGATTTGGTTATAACATTAACCCAACCACAGGTATGTAGTAAGGTTTTAATGAATATGATTAATCAATATGGTCAAGTGTCAGGATTTAAAATAAACTTAGGGAAAACAAAGATACTAGCTATAAATATGAATACTAAACAAAGGGAAGAACTAGAAGGAATGACAAGATGTGAAATAGTTAAAAAGGTCAAATATTTAGGAGTTTATATCTCAATCTCAAACAGGAAGTTATACAAGTATAATTATGAACCACTATGGCGTAGTATACAGACAAGAGATGAAAAAATGGGAGAAATTACAGTTATCTTTGCTGGGAAGAATAGCAGCAGTGAAAATGAATATTCTACCTAAATTTTTATTTCTTTTTCAAATGTTACCAATACTTAAAAAAGATGCAAGCCTGCTAGAATGGCAAAAGGGTATTAATAAATTTGTATGGGCAGGGAAGAAGCCGAGAGTAAAACTAAAAATAATGCAAGATGTGCATGAAAGAGAAGGTTTGAAATTACCCAATGTAAAACTATATTATGATGCAGTAGTTTTATCTGTAATTAGTGACTGGATTAATTTAACAGATGATAGAATACTTAATATTGAAGGGCATGATTTGGTGTATGGTTGGCATGCTTATCTGCTATACAACAAAAAGGTGGATAAGATTTTCAAAAGTCATATTTTAAGGAATGCTCTACTGCGGGTTTGGAAAAAATATCAATACAAAGTAAACAATAAGATACCCATGTGGGCTATCCCCAGACACGCAATAGAAAATATGAACATAGTACAAAAACAGGGTGTAACTATTTATAGATAGCTTCTTACTGTAGAAAGAAGTGTATTACAACTGAAACCCTTGGATGTACTAAAAGAGGAAAAGGCAATTCAAACATGGTTTCAGTACGGGCAGTTATAGGCTAGATGGAAAATAGATAAAAAAATTGGCTTTATGCAAGTCGAGGATAATTTCCTTAAACAAATTAGAGATCAAAGTCCAATGCATATAAAGAGATTATATAATGTATTAATAGAAATTGACTCGGAAACAGAACTAGTTAAAGACTGTATGATAAAATGGGCTCAAAATGTTGAAGAACCAATAATGTTGGATACATGGGAAAAGATTTGGGTGACAAATGTAAAATTTACACAGGCCCAAAACCTGAGAGAAAATTTTTATAAGATGTTTTATAGATGGCATTTAGATCCTAAAAAAATGGCTTCTATGTATTTGAATTTACAACCTAAATACTGGAGATGTGATTGTGTGGACGCTACATATTTTCATATATGGTGGACTTGCAAAAAGGTTACAGCATTTTGGATAAAAATATAGTGGATTATGCAAAATGTTCTTTAAAAAAGGATAAAGTTTACCCCTCAGTTATTTTTGTTAGGCATAATTACTGATTGTACAGTTGTAGAGACTAATCTGATATTGCATTTAATAACTGCAGCTAGATTGTTGGTGGCGCAATACTGGAAGAAGGAAGATTTGCCTACTATTCAAGAATGGACATTGAAAGTAACAAACCTAGCCGAGATGGCCAAAATTTCTGCATATCTTAAGGACCATTCAAACGAGAGATATAAACTGGAGTGGAAAAGATGGATTGACTATACTCAAAATAAATATGGGACTAAGAAATTCCAGATAGCTTATGATTAGAGATCAGGAATTATAAATTATCTAGAGTTAGTCCAGCAAGGAGGAGCTAGAGTTCAATGGAAATACATTATTAACTATCTTTTTGGTTTTTTTTTTTCCTAACTGTACTTTAGATTCTCTTTGTTAAAGATTTATACCCTGTATTGGTTCTGGGAAGTCGGGGGGAGGGGAAAGGTTTGGGAGGGTTAGGGGGGAGGGTGGGGGGTGGGAACTAAACATTTGTAAAAGTTTGTTTTTTTCAAAAATGTTCAATAAAAAAATAAACGAATTAAAATATGAAAATATTTGCTTAATTGGGGATTATAATGCAATAATGGATAAAAAATGGACTATGAAAGCAAAAAGAAAAAAAAAAGGAAAAAAACGTTACCCAAATCATTTTTTGTAGCAGCTTTTAAAGTTAGCTACGTAGCCAGTTTTTTTTCGCCATATATATTTGATTGAAGCTTCCTTTATTGTTATGGGTAATTTGTTTTTCCTGGTTTTGGAGGTTATTAGTGGTATTAGTGGGGTTATCAGTGACTGTCTAGTCTCTTCTTAAAAACCTCCAGGGGTGGAACGCTCACAATTTCTGAAGGCACGCAGTTCCACTGGTTAATTGTCCTCACTGTTAGGAGGTTTCTCCTTAATTTCAGATTGCTTCTCTCTTTGATTAGTTTCCAAGCATTGTTTTTTGTCCTGCCTTCCGCTGCTGCTTTGGAGAATAATTTGATGCCCTGTTCTTTGTGGCAGCCCCTCAAATACTGGAATACTGTTATCATGTCATCTGTTATTCTTCTTTTCTTTAAGCTAGTCAAACCCAAAACCTGCAGCTTTATCCTTACCCTTTATAGTGTTAATTTTCATTATGTTGATCAATATATATGACATAATGTATTTGTTGAGTATTATAGACAATAGGCAATTCTTAAAATTTAATTTCAGTTAAAATTAAATATATAAATATATTTTGTATGAATATATAATATATTTGTTACTTAATTTACTTTGGTGCTAGTTGTTGATTAATAGTGCTACTGCAAATTGAAAATATAAATCTATGTCCTGCTAGTTTTTTTTCCCCTCGTAGCAGTACTTTTTAAAATCTATTTTAAAAATATGGCATGATTTTACTACTTAAGTATGTTTGCATGCTAATAGAAAAGAACTAGGTGGAACTAAAGCCATGTGGAGTAATCTTGTCACATATCCTTTCTCTTTTGTTTAATTAGGATTGCATGATTATAATGCAGTACTAATATAAAAATGGGCCATCACAATTCTTTCATCATATTGTATCACTGCTTTATTGTATTAGGCTAAAGCACTGCGAGAGTTGATAGAACCTCTCCATGCCAACTTGGATCCACTTCTCTTGGCCCTGAATCGATTGGACACAGAGATTGATAAAGTATTGGTTAGAGAATTTATGTCGGAGAGAATTGGCACCAACGGAGACTCATCTTCAGCCTCTTGCAAGCAACCTCTAATATCCTGCATTCAAGTAGCCAATCAATTCTTCTTGAATAACTTTGATGTTTATAAACAAGAACTGACTTTAAAATATAGACAACCAAATGCCTGGGAAAGGGGCTCCAGGAAAGGGGCAAACCTGTTACCAGTTGTATTGATTTTATTTTCAAATATACATCCTTTCTACAGAGGAACTAGGCACAATATCAGATCAAGGCTACATGGAATTTAGTTACACAGAATTCAGCCTTCAGTGTAGGGAAAATAGAAGGGAAAAGCAGGTTATTAGAGGAAATGAACAATGGTGTTACTCAGGTGTATTCTGCATTCTTCAAGGAAAGAGGGATCAAATGCAATTTAGCTGCTCTTTTGAAAATGGACTTCCATCTAAAGTGGAAAACGCTAATATTTTTCTCCACATTAGTGAAGGAAAATAATTATTGTATAATAGTAATTAAATGCATCCTGTCAAAATCAGCTGTAAGTGCACTGTGTTTATACTGTATTTTCTTGGAATCAAATGCTTTTATTTTCATTAAGGTTTGATCTAAAGTTGTACATGCAACAGACCTAAAATGAGTGAAAGAAAGAAAGAAAAGAAAAGAAAGAAAAGAAAGAAAGAAAGAAAGAAAGAAAGAAAGGGAGAGAAAAAATAAAAAAAGAACCATAGTTATTTTGCTAAGAGATTCCTTCCTGCACTCTCTTCTCATATTTTCCTTTAAAGCAAAATTGAGAAACAGAGATGAGCCTGAAGAAGGAAATATGCAGATACTAGTGGTGATATACAAGTGCGCATTTCAATTTAAAAACTTTAAATTACTCAAGATTGGAATAGATCCAATTATAAATAAACAGGACTATCACTGTTACTTCTTTCTTAACTCTTGGTTTCAATAAGTTTATTTAGGAGTCTGGATCACTTTACAAATGATGCACAAATTCCCATTTATGAAGGTCCACCATAAAATATTTCAAACTGTGTAGATAATTTTATATCACCTTAAACTGTAGGACTTTAATGCAAGTGGTGCTACTTTGCATCAACTACATGAAATACTCTCTAATTTAGCCAGTTTACTTTCTAATCTCTAAGCTTGCAGGTAAGCTTTTTATCTAAATGCCTGTTTAAAGATTTAAGACGTGTTTATCAAAAGATTCCATATCTATTCTCCTCCAAATATATTGGATTTCAAACTCTTATTATCACTAGCCAAGTTGTCCAAGTATCCTACTGACTAGAAATTATGTTATTTGAAGTTCAACATATCTGAAAGGTATGAGCTGGAGAATGGTCTAGCATGATTGTACACAGCATCCTATAAATCATTGTTTACCTGTAATTCTATGATTAGATGTTGTTTTCTCTCTCTCTTTTTTGGCTGAAGGTATTCTGTAATGTAAGTGCTAATTCTTGATATTTTGTACAATACTATGGACAGAAAATTCTAAAATGTATTTTGAAATGTTTTATTTCTGTCAGGTCCATGTACAGTATTACATTATGCCTATACCAATAAAATATATAGTTATTTATATAATATTTCACTTTCTTTAGAATAGTGAATTGTATTTTTTTTCAGAAGTGAATCCATATACATTTGCATATCCATATACAACATAGATGTAAGAAAATCCTAGCAATTTATTATGCATTTTAAAAGGCTGTATATTGTAGAAGAAGCAGTGGGAACTTTATTACAATTCCTGTAGTTTACATGCAATATTACTAGACTGGTTTAGGTGTTGTTGTTTTTTAAACAAAAACAACATCAGTTTCTATTAGTATTTATGAGCACAAATTTAATGTACAGTTTCATCCAAATAAATGATTAATTCCATGGTATTTAAAACAGGAACAAATTGATCGCATTTAGACATGATCCACTTTGGGTGCCATTTTTGTAAAAATAGACTTCCCTGGAAACCAAAATTTTCCAATTCCAGTCGTAGTTGTAATATGAAATTCATTAGTTGCTATTATTAAATTATTTGTTCATTGACTACTTTTGATTGAATGAAGTTGCATACTGACTGTTTTTATTTAATATATACTCTAAGGAACCACTTTCTATACTATACTTTTACTGAGCAAAAGCAAATGTTAGTTCTTTATATAAAATTTCCACTGAAATACTTTATTCGGATTCTATAAATCATTGCTTAATGCATGATTTTGTAGTTTGAACAATTTATCACTAAAATGGCATGGAACTTTATGACTAAATTTTGTAATTGAATAAAAATGGAAAAAAATATTAGGGAGGAAACATTTCAAATTAGAACTTAAAACATATAGATTCCCACTTTACTTTTGAATGATGGCTGATTTGCTACACTATCAAAAGCAGAAATGATATCATAGTGATATCAAAATGTATTAAAATTTTAAAATAGGCATTTCTTCCTCCAAAAGTGAGCAATTAGTTACATTAAATGTGCCTACCTTTGTCAAATGTCTCTGTATTGTCAGTAACAAAATTTGTATTATACTATTTTGGAGATAAAACAGTTTTTACAAAAGAGAAAAGATATTTTAAATTACTTCATAACTGTAACTTGGAAACAAATTAATAAGAATTTTTGTATTGTCACTTACTGGATGAGTCAGGGTATCATACAATGATTCAGAATTTTCTTGATGTACTTCTTACACCAGCTTTAAAAAGAAATATAACCTATATATTTTCTCAAGATATTTTTGCATAATTCCTGTATAAATAATGAAAGGTTTTGGGTTGTTATTTGACATGGAAAATCTTACCAAAATGTTTATACATAGAATCTCCAACATGTTGCCCCCATCATTTCTATGAAAGCAATAAGGTCTTGGACTCATCAATCCAAAGCAAAGGAAGTATAGTTTTGGTTTTGAAGGATTATTGTCTTCTGATTATCATCACCTGTTGTACTTGTTAATTGTGTCTTCAACATATTATTTAAGCTACGTGCAAGATACACATGCTATTAAGTTGCTTATATATGTATTACTGGAACATCTGCCTAATATACTGTAGAAAGCTAACTACAGTAATAGTATAGATGCAATATATGACCTGTGTGGATACCCAATAAAAAAGTTATGCTCCGTCATTCAGCACTGTCATGGAATATAATTACGTATACTGCTTGTATGAGTTTATTTAGTATGTTCAGTAAAATATGCAGACTGACAAGCAGATCTTTTAACCTTATGGAAATGAAAAAATATTCATGTTTGAATCATATATTGATAAAGAAAATGTCTCAGGTTCATTGAGTGAGTGAATGAATGAGTGAGTGGAAATAATTTCCCCTGCATTTGAAGCTGAGCTCAGCTGTTCTATTAAGGAAACTTTTTTTTACATACAGACCAAAAGGCAATGTCCAAATATGTTAACTATATTA
The DNA here is from genome assembly GCF_009769535.1 of Thamnophis elegans. Lineage (NCBI taxonomy): Eukaryota > Metazoa > Chordata > Lepidosauria > Squamata > Natricidae > Thamnophis > Thamnophis elegans. The sequence continues at coordinate 18,671,197 of NC_045551.1, read as the reverse complement.
CAGCATCTGAAGTAGCATTTCTGATCTGAGAAAATAATATGTATGTTCTTTATTCTGAGCTGAATATTTATTTTAGGCAACAGTGGTTGCCTAAATTCATCCAAAAAAACCCTGTCTTATATTATTTATTATAATTGCATCTTTATCTACTAGGCCTCTACAATGATGTACCATAAAAAGTCAATGAAATTATTTTCTGATCTCAGAATTAAAAAATACCCTACCAATTAATCTGAAATCTTTTGAGTTTCCCTCATTTCTCCAAATTGCTGTGTATGTTCACCACAGGCTTGTATAAACAAGGCACTATGAACTCTAGCTGATCAGATTATGGAGGCTGAAGCCAAATACCCAGATTTATTGGCCATTATTCTAGGTCCGTGATGGTGAACCTATGGCATGCGTGGCACAGGGAGCCATTTATTAGGGCACACGATGTGTTGCCCTGTCAGCTCCAGTGCACACGCACATACTGGCCAGCTGACTTTGGCCTTCATTTTTGCCCATTTTTTGCCCGTCGGAGGCTTTCCTGAAACCTCTGGAAGGCGAAAAACAACGCAACACACAAATCGGAAGTCTCCTGAAGCCTCCGGAGGGAGAAAAATGGCCCTATGGGCAACCTGGAAATCCATTCCTGAACTTCTGGTTTGCCTGTTGGGCAATTTTTTCGCCCTCCGGAGGCTTCAGCCGCCTGAAGCCTTTGGTCGGAGCGTTTTCACCCTCCCCAGACTCCTAAAAAGCCTCTGGAGCCTGGGGAGGGCGAAAAATGCACGCCAAAAGCAGGGGGGGCATGGGGTCACGCATAAATGCACAGGGGGGTGGGGGTGGCACACGCATAAAATTATGGATGTGGGCATGTCTGCGCATGACACCCCTGCACTCCCCCCACTTTTGGCATGTGATGGCAAAAAGGTTACCCATCACTGTTTTAGGTGATTCAACAAAGGTAACTTAAAGAAGGAGCTTCCAAAATATTTTCAGCATGTCAATTGTCCCACCAGAGACAAGAACTTTAGACCACTGCTACACAACACTAAAAGATGCTTATTGGCCCTTACCATGAGCAGCTGTGGGCCACTCTGACCATTGCATGATTCACCTTGTACCTGCTTACAGACAAAAACTTAAAGCCATGAAACCAACAATTAAATCAGTGAGGACTTGGACTGAGGAGGCAAAGTTAAAGCTACAGGCCTGCTTTGACTGCACTGATTGGAATACTTTTGAAGATACCTCTGCAGACCTGGATGAACTCACAGGTACTGTAACATCATATGTCAGCCTCTGTGAAGACCTATGTTTACTGACCAGGAACTTGCAAATATACAATAACAATAAATCTTGGTTCACAGCTAAACCTAAGCAACTATGTTGTTCCAAAGAGGAAGCCTACAGAAAACGTGATATAATGCTGTACAATCAGGCCAGAAACGTATTAACAAGGGAGATCAGAGCAGCAAAATGAAGCTATTCAGAAAAGCTATGGAATCAGTTCTCAACAAATGAAGCAGCAAACATGTGGAAAACTCTTAAAAATATCACCAGTTACAGCAAACCATCTTCCCAGGCTGAAGGAAAACAACAACTGGCAGATGACCTGAACATGTTTTACTGCAGGTTTGAAAGGAAACTACAGCTGCCTATCTCCACAACCCCCATCCCAGACATACCATCAACAGCCAAACCTTCTACAACTAATCCTATTCTATTGGGTTCACAACCCTTGGTGATCAGAGAAAGGGAAGTGCAAGATCTATTTCACAGACAGAAGCCAGGAAAACCACCAAGTCTAGATAAGATAACTCCTTCTTGCTTAAAAGTCTGTGCTGACCAATTGACCCCCATCTTCACCTGAATCTTCAACAAATCACTAGAGATGTGCCATGTTCCTTCTTGCTTCAAATGCTCCACTATCATCCCAGTGCCAAAGAAGCCCTCCATCAAGGAACTGAATGACTACAGACCAGTTGCTCTAACGTCTGTAGTTATAAAAACCTTTGAAAGGCTAGTGATGTCCCATTTCAAAAACATCACAGATCTGCTCTTAGACAACCCACCCTGCAATTTGCATACTGAGCAAATAGATCGACAGATGATGCTGTTAATATGGCTCTGCACTACATCCTACAATATCTTGAATCTCCAATGACCTACGCAAGGGTCCTTTTTGTAGACTTTAGTTCAGCATTTAATACCATCATACTGGACATTCTTCTAGCTAAACTAAATCAACTAGCAGTACCTGAACACACTTGTAAGTGGATCACAAGCTTCCTAACAGACAGGAAGCAGCAGGTGAAGCTAGGCAAAATCACATCAGATACCTGTACAATTAGCACAGGAACCCTCAGGGCTGTGTGCTCTCTCCATTTCTCTCTATATACCAATGACTACATCTCAAACAATCCATCTGTTAAACTACTGAATTTTGCAGATGATACAATAGTGATTGGTCGCATTCGAGACAACAATGAAACCTCATATAGATGGGAGATTGAACAACTAGCCTCATGGTGCGACTGGAAGAATTTGGAACTGAATACACTCAAAACCATAGAAATGGTGGTAGACTTTAGGAGAAACCCTCTTATACTACCACCTCTTACAATATTATACAACACAGTATCTACAGTAGAGACCTTCCCATTTCTAAATTCTATCATATCTCAAGACCTAAAATGGACACCTAACATCAAAAACATCACCAAAAAGCACAACAAAGAATGTTCTTTCTGTGCCAACTCAGGAAGCTCAAACTGCCCAAGGAGCTGCTGATACAATTCTACAAAGGAATTATTGAGTCTGTCATCTGCAACCCAACAGGACAGACACAGACTTCAGAGGATAATCAAAACTGCAGAAAAAACAATCACTGCCAACCTGCCTTCCATTGAGGATCTATAGTAAAAAAGAGGGCCATGAAAATATTTACAAACCACTCGCATCCGGGATATAAATTGTTTCAACTCCTATACCAAAATGACGCTATAGAGCACTGCACACCAAGACAACTAGACACAAGAACAGTTTTTCCCAAACACCAGCACTCTGCTAAACAAATAATTCACTCACCACTGTCAAACTATTGACTAAGGCTGCATTACTATTACTATTAGTCTTCTCATCATTCCTATTACCCATCTCCTCCCACTTATGACTGCAGGACTGTAACTTTGTTGCTTGGAACCTTACAATTTATATTGATATTGATTGTTTCCTGATTGCCTATTTGTACCCTATGACTATCATTAAGTGCTATACCTTATGATTCTTGATGAATGTATCTTGTCTTTTTATGTACACTGAAAGCATATGCACCAAAGACAAATTCCTTGTGTGTCTAATCACACTTGGCCTAGTCAATTCTATTCTAATCTGCCATCAAAATGTAACAAGAATCACTGAAATAATATACATTTGAGTCCTTTTGTCATAAGGTGATTTTTTTTTAATACAACTGCCTCATCTAATCCATGACCTTAATTGTATTTATGTTATTTAAAGTGCTTTGACAAATGTGCTAGGTCAAGGGCACATTCTTTAGAAACATATTAGTCTTCAGCTAATTTGATATAAATTTTAATTGTATTATTATTCTCTGCACTTTTTGTTAATGGCTGCCTCTTGACATTCAGGTAAGAATTGGCTGTTTCTCTGTACTGACATGATCAATATCTTATGTTGTATAAATTGCAATGTGACTTAACAGATAAAAACACCATTGTTCAAATCTGGTCTTAAGTCATTTACTTTGAAACTTCAGCTAAGTAATTTTTGAAGATTGTATACTAGGGATTAGGCAGCCAGGGATTTACAATTTAATATCAAATCAATATACAGTATTTATATTCCTAATTTGAGAATATGGAATATTTCTTATTTCAAATTTGTTTATGAGCAAAAAAAGGCCAACTTTAGTTAAAAGTTTTATTTTTAACACAGTTTAGATGGAATCCATTAAGCCTATCAGTGATTTCAAAGTCTTTGTAAATATGATAGAAGGAATAGTATTTATATTATTATTTTGTAAGTTTTACAATGGAAAATTATAAATGATTTTCCCCTAATTTTCCTAGGAGATGAAATTTGAATGGCTAAACACAGTTCTTTCCTGTATCCAACTGCCTGTCCAACCACACCTCTGAGGATAATTGACTAATAACTAATTTTTATATCAATTTTTTTTCATATAGAAAACACATGAAGTATACACTATAATAGTTTGGTCAGTTTATTACAAAAAAATTAGCATATGGGTTTCCTGCTGGTTTGTATTTTGTGAAATATTGATTGGCTTAATACATTTTTGTGCAAATAGCTTACTGACTATACTAAGTGTGAACTGAGGTGGCAGATACTGTAAATCAAATAAAGAAATAAAAAATAAGAAAATTAAAACCAGACTTGGAAAAGTTTGGAGACTGGTAGCAAGTTGTTTAAACAAGACTATACCTCTTGTTCTGTTTTACTATAGGCTAAAGTATTGTTAATACTTAAATCAACATTTACGTACTTTTTCAATCAGGCAGAGGGGTGAAATAATTGCAGTGGATATATAGCAAGAGAGACTTCTATGATTCTATTTAGTATAGGTTTATTTTTGAATAAGGTGCTTGTAAAAAGTGACATGTTTACTATTGAAACAATATTTTAGAACATTTAGAAGAATATTCATGATGTTGAAATTATGTACTCATGTATGACTTTCTTAAAAATATCTACTGAAATAAAAATCCTTAAAACCTTTCTCCACAGGCATTAGTTGTTATTTATAGATGCTTCTCTAATACTTTGAGGCTTGACAAATGTAATGAGTTAAAAATACCCTCATACCCTAAGCGTTTTGCAGAAATACAAGAATGCTAGACAATTTTGTCATGAGTCTTCTTATAGTAGCTTCCTATATAGTAACATATAATAAGTCTTGTAGATTAATGCTAACATAAATCTACAGCCACATAATTTCCTTGTGACATACTGTTGAAAGTTTAGGCATATTCATGATTATTTAAATGAAACGTTAATAGAGCAATAAGCACCGTATTGCAATATTTCATTGTATTATAATAACAAATTGAATGGAATGCTATATTGGCAAAAAATCTGATTTAAATGGAAAGCTTCTACACAGCATGAATATTATCCTTTCAAAAAATGAACAAAGAGTATTCTTTAATAGAAAACCAAAAGTCACAAAATTAATAAAAAATAGATTGAGGAAATATTCATTCTAATAGAGAAAGACAGGTGAAAGTTTACTTGGTAATAAAAATATGTATCCATGGACTAAAAGCAAGGCAATGATATATTAGCATAAGAGCTTTTCAAGTTAATTAAAAATAAAGATAATGCCATTGCACAGTTTTGATTATTTAAAATAATAGTCAAAATTAATAAATAAATGACTTTATTCTCTATTATTACTTTTTGAATTATTTTTCTTTTTTCCTTTCCCCATTGCTCCCATAGGAATTGAATTTAAAGTTTGGAAAATAATCTATAAAAATAGTGATAGCACTAGCACTTAGAGTTATATACTGCTTCACAGTGTTTTACTGCCCTCTCTAAGCGGTTTTACCAAGTCAGCATATTGCCCCCAACAATCTGGGTCCCCATTTTATCCACATCAGAAGGATGGAAGGTTGAGTCAACCTTGAGCCTGGTGAGATTCGATTTGCCAAACTGCTGGCAGCCAGTGATCAGCAGAAGTAGCTGCACTCTAACCACTGCGCCACTGTCACTCTTATCTAAGAATCTCTGTCATTTTCATTTCCATTTGAAGTCAGTTCATGTTAGTCAGGTCATTTCTATTTCTCTCTGTGTGTGTGAATATGTGCCATGTTTCCCTGAAAATAAGACAAGGTCTTATTTTCTTTTGCCCCTCCCCCCCAAAAAATATGGCCTTGGCCTTATTATCGGGGGAGTCTTATTATTTTAGGGATGCAGGAGGTGGCAAGCGTGGAACTGCATGTCATGTCACCTCCCCTCCCTGTTCTTTGCACTGGCCGAGAGGCTGGCCAGCACTGCCCTGATGTGTCCCGCCACTGCCCTGCATCGGGTTAGGCTTTCTTCACGAGGGGGACAATCCAGCAGTGGAAAGCACCTTGTAAAAAAAACCTCATAAGTTCAACTTCCCTGGACAAAACAATGAGGAACACAACGGAGCTGCAAGTCTCGGGTAGGACACGTATCTCGCAGCCTAACACCTCTCACCCTGCCCCAATGCTAACAGAATCCTGGCTGCTTCCCTTCCCCACCATCTCTTTAGCAAGAGGGGTGGCAGGTGGAGTGGGGGAGAAGTGAGAGACATGGAGCGAGATGAGGCTCCTCTTGCCATCTCCTCAACCCCCCCCTTGCCAGGCATAGCAGGCTTCCTCTGCAGCTTCCAAGCCAGGGCAGAGAGGCAGCAAAGGGTGAAACACTCAACCCTGGCGATGAATCAGATGCTTCACTGGAGAAACCGCCCCACACCAGCCCAGACTTCCTAAATCTCTCGCTTCCCAGGTCGTCCCCTTTGCAAAAATAGCAATAGCAATAGCAGTAGACTTATATACCGCTTCATAGGGCTTTCAGCCCTCTCTAAGCGGTTTACAGAGAGTCAGCATATTGCCCCCAACAATCTGGGTCCTCATTTTACCCACCTCGGAAGGATGGAAGGCTGAGTCAACCCTGAGCCGGTGAGATTTGAACCGCTGAACTGCTGATCTAGCAGTAGCCTGCAGTGCTGCATTTAACCACTGCGCCACCTTGGCTCAGTGGTTAAAAAAAGCACAAACCGATGCAAATGCTACCTCCAGCCACCTCTTCATCCTGGTGAAACTACTCTTTGAAAGGATGATCTGCAGGCCTTTTCTCCTCACAGGGCTTCTCCTGATGTTCCAGGTGTGAAGTAACATCCTGTAAAGAAAGGCATGGAAATCCATACAACTGGAATGTCGGAGAAGCCCTGTGAGAAGACTCTGTTGCCGATGTGCAAGAAATCTCCCCCCCCTTCAGATAGTCTTGTGGGCGGGCTGGAGAGAGAGCGTCTTCAATGAACTTCGCTCTTTGTTTGTGTCTCTGCAGGTGGCAGCGTCAGCAATGTCTCCTTGCAGAGCTCCTTCCTCCTTCTCTCTGGTCTGATTCTCAAATATTTTCAAGCAAAACACTGCCAAGAGAGGGAAGTATCCCTTCCCCCTCCCTCGCCAAACTTTGTGTGTAGGCATGACGTTTCACAAAGCTCCTTAATCCATGGCTATTGGCTCCCTCATTTTGTGTTTTTATACACGTACCAACATACTCACCCTACCTGGGGATTCCCCCTCCCAAGATTCCTTTTCCAAGGAAAGAAGAGCGCTGGGGTGGCACTAGACATTCCCCCCAACCTGGCTTCTCTCAGCCACAACTGAAACCCTGTGGACCACTTCTCTGCTAGAGTTCTGCCAGAGCTTGGTTCTGGGAGAGACTCTTGGATAGCTGAAGGGGGGGCTGAGGGCAATAGGTGAGATGTAGCTGATTGCTTCCTTTTTGCCTTCTCTCCCAAAGGTGCTCCTCGGGCACAGCCACTTCTGCAGCAGGAAATTCGACCCTGCCTTCCGAAGGGTACTGTAGCAGCAGCTATCCATAATTTTTTTAGCCTTAGCCTTATTTTGTCCCCATCCACGTGGCTCACTAGGCCATGTGGACCAGGACGAAATAATGATGAAAAAATTGTGGATAGCTGCTGCTACAGTATCCTTTGGAAGACTGGTGCGAGGTGCATGGGGTGCATCGCTTGGTTTCCTGCTGCTTTTGTGGCTGCAATCGATGGCAAAAGCAGCCGCATTGCGGGAGGCCACAGCATGAGCAACACCCACAAATCAGCTGTTTTGTGAATGGCAGCCCGAGCAGCTCAGCTTATCCGATTATGGAGCCAAGAAGCGCTGAGGTGACCAGGGAAGGGAAGGGCTTCCTCCTGTGCTGGCCACGCCACCCTTTCACTAGGGCTTATTTTGGGGAAATGGCGTATATTTACACCCACCCCAAAAATCAGGCCAGGCCTTATTATCAGGACATGTCGTATTTTTGGGAAAACACAGTGTGTATGTGTGTGTGTGTGTGTAGACACACACACACACACAAATATATTCGTAGATTTTCATGGGTGTAGGTATGTTGGTCTTGTTGTATTCAGGTCTTTTCCCACGTAAGATTCAATCTTACACGGGAAAAGATCCAAATACAACAAGACCAGCATAGATAGATAGATAGATGATAGATAGATGATAGATAGATAGATAGATAGATAGATAGATAGATAGATAGATAGATAGATAGATAATAGATAGATAGATAGATAATAGATATAGATAGATAGATAGATAGATAGATAGATAGATAGATAGATAGATAGATAGATAGATAGATAGATAGATAAGGGAGGAGAGCTTGTGGCTTAGAGGTGATTACAACTGCCTAACATGTAAAATATTCCAAGCTCAAATCCCAGTAAAAGTATGGCTAGCTGATGAGAGCTAAATAGCTTGAATTAGATCTATACTAGTCTCCATTTATTTATCAGCAAAAAATTATATATCTACCATATTTTTTAAAAAAAATTAAAAAATTAATGGGGGTACCTAGGTGCTCCCATGTTACACCCCTCTTAGGCAGCCTGCACTGGTTGCCAATTGTTTTCCGGGTGTGATTCAAGGTACTAATTATGACCTCTAAACCGCTCCATAGATTTTTAAGAGAGATGGAATATGACTAGAGCACAGGTGTCAAACTGGATTATTTCAGGGGGCGGATCAGCATTGTAGTTCTCCAAAGGCTGGTGGGAGGGCAGCAGGGCTGGATGGGATGGACACCTCCTACATCACTCTGCTGGTTGAAAATGGGCCATGGGGAGGCCCCATGGGACCTCTGCACAGCCTGTTTTTGGCCTCCTCGTTTTCCAGCAGCACTCTGCCAGCCAAAAACGTGCTGCACAGAGGTATCCACACAGGTATCCACTTTTGGCCAGCAGAGTGCTGCAGAAGGCTGCAGAGGCTGAAAACGGGCTGCAGGGGCCCCGCAGCCTGTTATGGCCAGCAGAGACTCCACGAGCCAGTCCTTTCATATTTCAAGGCTAGCCCCGTTGGCCGGATTTAATCACCCCGCAGGCCACATCTGGCCCGCGACTCTTGAGTTTGACATTCCTGGTCTAGAGTATCAGCATTCTGGACTTTTGTGTAGTTTCAATCTCATGAGATTAACAAAACATAAATGTTCAGTTGCCATTTTTTTAATATTGTAAGAGGGATTGTTTTTTGTTTTTGTTTTTTGTTCCTGATGTCTTGAAGTGTACAAGGTTAGAAATAAAGTCTTGAAATATTTTATATTTATGGACTTTATATACATTTTGCCTAGAATACTGAAGAAAATCCCTTAGAGTCCATTTTTCTGGTCTCTATTATCTGTGGTTGTTCTAATTATAAAACAAACATTTAGAATCCAATACGCAACACTTCTTTTTCAGCATATAGAATAGCACTGTACGTACCCTCATTAATACTGAACACTCAACTAAGTTGACTTAAACTCTAAGAGCCCAGTGAATACACTTTAGCGCTGTGTGGATTACAATTTAATATTGTTTCCTAACTTTTTAAGATGTTGATATGTTTTTTTCCTTCATGATATCCTAAAATGGAGTCAATGTTTCAAGCTCTATCCAGGCAAACCATTATAATTGGTTTTAATGGAACGGATTAGTTTGCATCTTAGCATCAATTTGACAAAATCATGTGACCATCTTTTTGCTGAATACAATACTAAACATACTACATACAACATTCTTCTATACTAAACACATTTCTGCACTTCATTATGAATATCTTATGATGAAACCTAAGCATAATTTATTTTTCTCAGAAGGAAATGGTTTCAAAGCAGTATTGTTTTATACATTTGAATTGCTAAGATAGCATTTCACCTAGAAATGCTTCGCATAATTAAAACTGTGATATAAATGAATATCTGAAAGCTATGGAGTTTATTTTCTTCATGTCTTGCAGCTGAAATTTTAGAAGACAAACCTGCAGATTCATTGCAAGATTTGTACCGATCTTTGGAACTAGCTAGTTTGTCCCCTCTAGGAGATCGGCAAATTTCTACCAAAATGGAATACAAGAAATCTTTCATTAAAAGATGCTGTGACCCAATAATCAATGAAAAATTGCACCAATTGCGAATTCTGAAAAGCACTTTAAAGGTAAGATGAAAAAAGAAATTTTCCAATGTAAATGCATGGCCAACAAAAGTTCTTCTTCAATTATTACTGGTAACTTACTTCTGAAGCCACAGAATGTTTTTGTGTTCTTTTCTCTGTTTCTTTAATATACACACCAATTAAAGTGAGAAGACCAAAAATGAAACAAATGTATTGTTAATGTAATGCATTTATTTTATAAGACATAGAACTAGAAAATTCTTAAATATAAAGTAATGATTAAAACCTTCCTTCAAACTCAATTATTCCTCAGTTATTATGACCATAGGATTAGGTTTCTAAGGAATTCTAATATATGTGGGTTTTTTTTCTTATTTTTTCTTTTTTGTTTCCTCAAGGCCAGAGAAGAAGAAGTAGCTATGATAGATGAGGTTCTAGATAATCCAGATTTGACATCTAAAGATTTTCAAGACTGGAAACAAATGTACCTTGATCTCTTCCTCGATAGTTCTCAGAACAATGCAGCACAAGAGCCAGTAAATGATTCTGATGACGTTGATGTGTTTCTAGGTTCTTTAGCACACACCCATTCCTATATTGAAACACATGTATAACAATAATTTTAAACATCTTAATTCTTTGTTTTCAGCCCTTTTTACTCAAAAGAGTAGCTTTTATATCATGTTGTAGGATATCTATTTTAATGTTTATGACATGAGTAAAGTACAATTTAATGGTCATTGTAGGAATACAAACTTATATGCATTTTATGCTGCTGATGCTCAGTTTATGTTTATGTTTACAAATGCTGGCTATGATCCAAAGGAGTGCATTTATGGAATAGAATGATAAGCATTTTGTTTGATGTTGATACTGACACAATCTTCACTGCTGAAAAGTCAGTTTACTTTTTAAATGGAACAGAATTTATTAACTTGCTTCTTTGGATCATGTCCATTGTCTACCATTTTTTTAAAAAATGATTATATATTTTAAATAATACATAAGTGTTGTAATGAGTTACATTTTCAAAGTGCAGCCTTTGTTTTAGCCAGTGTGACAATTAAACATTTATATTTAGTGGGATATTTTAGCTATTTTAATAAATTACAGAAGAAGCATAATGCTGTGATTATGACTGCATTTAAGGAAAAGGTCAGGGAATAAGAAAACTGTACTTTCATAAGCTTGAATATTAAAAAATAATATTTTTTCAAAGTGTTTGGGGGGGGGTTATTAGCAGACAATCTATAACAGATTAATAATGATAAAGGGCTCACTTTGTTTTGATTTTAACACAGTACTTCAGAGCACTATGACCTTTATCATTGCCCCTTGGGTGATTTTTATACTGAAAAATGTTGCTTTACCAACCAAAGTATCCTAGGCAGGAGGTTGGATTAGAAGACCTCCAAGGTCCCTTCCAACTCTGCTATTCTATTCTATTCTGTTCTGTTCTGTTCTATCCCATTCACTAATTTATTTGTTAAAACCTCAGTATTATGACAGCTGAAACAATATTTTAAATTTTGAAAAAACTTCAAAAACTGACTATTAACAAGGCCTTTATTTGCTAAACTACTAGACGGTCCATGTTTTGGGGAAAGTTATACTTAATTCAACATAACAGCTTCAAGAGACATAAGTAAAGTCAATGTTCTAGATTTTAAAAAATCCTCAGGAATCATTGTAAATTGTTAATTTTTTAGAACAATTAAATGTAGATCAATCTGTAGTAAATTACATGGCATATGAGATTGAAAAACTTTGAACATTCATAGTGAAATATTATCTAGTTGTTCTTCAATTCTAACTTTTTTCTATTCCTAAGTGTCTGAAGGATAATTTTGGTCAACTCTTAATGTGGACCTAAAATCACTGGAACATAACTTATTACTAACTCAATTGCTACTGATTTTAACTGTTTACTCCTGTGCTTCCCAAACTGTGTGCCATGGTGCCACAGAGCATCACAGCCAATTCCCCATATGGCACCATAGCATAGAAGCATCATGAGATTCTTTACATTTAATTTTAAATTTTTTATGCCCATTTGTTCAGGATGTCATGAATTTGTTTTTGTTTTTTCCCCTAAATATTAATTTATAGTTCTCCCTTGAATTTCCAGCATAGATGTAGCAAATACCTTTTGAGTGTGAACTAATGTATAGTATTCAATTGCTTTCCCGCCTTTCTTAACCATTTCTCTGCCATGATTATTCCTGCCTTTGCTCTAGAATTGGGATTACATTCAATTACTTTTAAGATAGAAAGCAAAGAGAAAATTTGGTCCTGAAATTATAATTAGAGTTCAGAAATGAAAGGAGAGAGCACTGTCAATTCCAGTGTGTTTTATCTTTCTGTTTATATGGATACACACACTATCATTGCTTAAACACTGATCTTCTTCCAGAATAAAGAGGAAAATGGCAAGACCTTTCTGTATTGTTTTCTGTTTTAAGACAAAGCTGACTGCGATTCATAAGTGCATTTAGAGAGCACCCAAAAATGCAACAGACAGGAAAGTGGAAGAAGAATAGCACTAAATTATCCAATGAATAATAATAAACCTGTAACTGTTGTTTTGATTTTTTGTTAAGGGAAAATGTCTGTGTGTGTGTGTGTGTGTATCTGTGACTGACTAACTGTCTGTCTGTCTGTCTGTCTGTCTGTCTGTCTGTCTGTCTATCTATCTATCTATCTATCTATCTATCTATCTATCTATCTATCTATCTATCTATCTATCATCTCTATCATGTGAGATTAAAAATGTTTACAGAGCAAGTACAGCTGTCCATTTAGAAAGAGGAAGGGCATAATGAAGCCTGCACACAGCAAACCTGTACCAACTTGTATAGGAACCTACCCTTGATTGTGAGGAACTGAAATACAAGCTTGTAAGACATAGGTTAGTCTTTCCTTTAAAAGGAAAAAAATAAAATGTACTTTTTTTCTCAACTTGCTTCCAGTTATTGCCTGTTCAGCTCAGTGAATGTATTTTTTTAAAAAAAAATTAAAAGCACTATTACATTCTGATCTTGGGACCTAAATAAAGAGCAGTGTTGTTTGTTTCTTTTCAAAGGCATTTTGGACTGCAAAAGTTTTGCAGACTTTGCACAATTGTTCAGGAGAGTGGCTTTTTTCAGCTCATTTAAGTTCATATCTATTCAGTTGAGTTCAGAATGAAAAATCATGTATTGAGATCCAGATCCAGTAACCTGTTTATATCATTTAGAAGAATATGTTTGTATAAACAGTTATTGACTGCATGAATTATTATAATTTGTATATTTCTCACATAAAAATGCTTGATTTCAAATTAATTATGTTTCCAATGTTTATTTTAAATTCTTGCTGGGTTTTTCTTGTAATGTCTCAATGCCTAATTTTTATGTATTGCTACATAACTTCCACATAGATGAGGAATCAAGTTAGAAAACAGATATTGCTATTATTAGTATTAATTGTATGTGGTACACTGAAGGCTTTTGCCAAGACATATATTATAAAGATGTTTGTGATCAATATTTATTAATCATTTTTATCACAATATTTATTACAATTATGCAATTACGAATGACTGAGTATAATAGAGAAAGTAGTGGACATAATTCTATATCTTCAGTTCTATGTTTCTTTGATACAGAAAATACATTTGTTTGGGAAGTATCTTGAAAGCTCCATGTGAATACTTGTTTATACCAATTACTCTTATTGTAAGAATCTGTACTTAGGTTCTTGATAAGTCTGTTGAGATACTGAAAATGAATGGCTTTTCAGCACATTTGCATAATCTGGAAAAATGTGACCAGCCACATCTTCAGACAGCTATAGATGTAGGCTAACATTTCAAATGCCCTTCATATAGGAAAATGGGAGATAATGCAGTGCATAAGAAAGCTTTAAAGTTGAGTAACATGAGATAGCATAGGAATTTGACTGTCTTGAGAAATTGCTACTTTGCTGCTCATAGAAAGCAAGTGAATGCCAAAAGATTCTGTGTATATGACAGCCTGTTGCTATACAGCATTTATTCTGCCTACATAGTACCTTAGCAAAGACAGGTTTATGACTTTCAAGGACAAAATTCAACTAAATTTTATATGATTTGATTTACTTGAAATAAGGCTCTTTTGCTTTAACAAAAGCTACATTGCTGCACATTTTATTAAGTGAACTCAGATTAAAATAGATTTCCTTTAATACATCAGGTTTTGAAATGAATATAATTATAAATTTCATTTATTCTCAGATTTCACACTGGCATACAGAGAAATGTAAAACATACTATCCTATTCCAGCAGTAACAGAGGAGGTGACTGTTTATGCCCTTTGCAGTTAAAAGTGAATCATATACAATATATACAAGGGCAATTTTTATTAATGTGTATGTAACAAATGTTTTCCCAGCAGCATGATCCAATAGGACACGTAACATATGGTAGCTATACAAGAGCTATACCTCCAGACACTAACTGTATATATATTTAGTACAATACCTTGCTTAACAATCAACATTTTTACGATTATTAGTACTTGTGGCTTTTTCCTGCTCCATAAATTTTACCAAATGGAAACCAGTGGAGGGCACAACTGAATATTTGCGAGTGAAAAAATTCACTTGTTTTTTCATATGATGTTTATAATTACATTTTACAAAGTAATTCTACCTAGCATTTCAATAATGCTGAAAAGTGGCATTTTCCTGAGATGATCAGCCTATTCATGCATGTAAATAATGAATTATATAGGCTTGAAAACATGTTGATGTTATGTAGACACTTGGATAAAACTAGATTGTAGTAACAACAGTTGGCAAATTAGGAAAAGAATAATTATACATTTAAATAGAATAAGAAAACAATTAAGAATCTCTAATATCACAACAGCTCTGACAATCATATTTAATTATTTGTTCATTTCTGATTAAATAAAGATGAGGAAAGAACTCTGTTTGATATTCCTATGAATTAACCAGTATTGTTTAACAATGTGGACCACACAAAATAGCAAAATTAGAAGTATACATCTTTTTTCATAAAACATTAATGTCCCTATCAGGAGTTTGTTTGCCCTTGAGGGGCTAGGGGGGGGGGGTATGGCCAGTCCAACGGCAGCATTTGTCCCTATCTGTCTTCAGGATGGCCCTGCAGGCCAACTCCCTGGCCTATTACAGGCTAGACACAGCCCGTGGGCTGCATGTTTGCCACGTCTGATACAGATTGCATAATTTAAATATATGTATATAAAATAATTGTTTAATCACTAATAATGCATGTTGTATCCTTCCATAATCCTTGTTTTCCTAGTTCAATGAGGTGTGATATCAATATTTGTCTCTTACTGTTGCATGTCTTTACCTTCTACTAATTCAGAAAGTTCTAGCACTCCACACTGCAATCCATACCAAGGCAAAGGAGTTTTGCAGATTACTTCCCAACAGTCATTATCAATATCATAACCTACAACATCCTGAGTTGGAATTTCCTGAGAGTCTTGCCATTTCTTCCCTCCAATAAGGATGGCTGTTTCCTCCACTACTGCTAAACCATAACTATATCGATCGTATACCAATGGCCTTAAATGGGTCCATTGATTCTGGTCAGGGTCATATTTTTCAATCTCAGAGAATGGTTCATAAAAACCTAAAAATGTAAAAATTGAATCTCGGATTGTAGCCATCTGATGCCCAAAACGAGCTATGCTCATTGGGGCTTGTTTTCTCCATTCCCCTTCAAGATTACTCAAAGCATACATATCATTACTTGTGTTACTTTGACCCATGTATTTGCCCCCTGATATATAAATAGTATTCTTACAAACAGTACCAGCGTGGCCATGTACTTTGCATGGCAAATCATGAAGTTTTGTCCACCTGTCTTTACTAATATCATAGATTTCAACAGATGAATGCAATTTTTTATCTTCACTTTGTCCACCAATTGCAATGATTGCATTCTCTAAGATACAGCAAGAAAATTGACACCTTTTTTCCAGCATCCCAGTAATTTGTATCCATTTATTAAATCTTGGGTCATAGCGATGGACTTTATTTGTAACTTTCAAGATATGATCACTTTGCATATCTTCCATTTCTCCACCAAGCACATATAGAAAGTTTCCAATAGTACATACACAATGATTTTGTATCCTATCTGGTAACTCTGTTAAATTTTGCCACTTGTGATTGTAAACATCAAAAGCCATCACTTCTTTGACAAGCCCTTCGTGTGCAATCATACCTCCAAGCAGGATAATCCATATCTTCTGGTTTCTCAAAGTGCTATATTTATCCTGCAAGATAGGTTGTTTATAAATAAGTGAATGATAGTTTATTGCTTTTCTAATTAAACATTTTACAGGAGTCGTTAAAGGCACTTCTGACTGAGTGTAGATATTTCTCAGATCTTCCATAGGAATGAGACTATATCTTACATGTTCCAAAAGATTAGTAGTGTGGATGAGCCTCAATTTATCATATGCTAGCCACTTTAATAATAGATCTAACAAATTAGATTCTCTCACCATAAGTATATCAGGAGATTCTACTACTGCCTTCAAAGACCGGAAATTCAGTTCCAGCAGACCTGCAAAATCCAGGTTTAGTAGTTTCCAGAGATTAATAATAAGATATTTTTCGGCTGCAGATAGAGCATCTGGAAGATAAAATTTTGTTGCAATATTGGCTGAAAAACAGCAGTTCTCCAGATTGAGATTGTTACCCAAGTATTGGCTGCATAAACAGATTGCCTCGGGTACTTGTAAGTAAGTGGCAGCTTCTAAGGTATCTTCCAAAGTGGTAAAAGACAAAGGCAGCCAGGATGTATAAATGAAATCCAGAACATGTTGCAACCCAGTAGCCGAGACGACTTGCAGATGAACAACAGCAGACTTTGATTCTTTGGTATAACTCTTGAACATGGCCTTGAAGTAATCACTGGAACAGACTAACAAAGACTTGTGTGCAGGAAATTCATTTTCTTTTACTTTTAACAGAATGTCACAGAGCAAGCCTTCCTTTCGGAGAGTTTGGTATTCAGACAATACAGCGCTACAGTGTTTTTTGCAATAAGACAAGAAATAAGTCATTATGCAGCACAAAATGCTCCCAAAGCTCTTTTTGCCAATGATGAAAAAAGGGGGCAAATGTGCAAAGTTCAGGTTTGGAAAAAAGTCATCTTCCCCTGATGACAGACAGTTCACATACTAATTTTACATTCCTCTTAATTTAGCATCTGTTATTATTTCATGCATTCATTTCATAAAGCTGATTCTAGTATCATCCTTCGACATGTATTTCTCTCACCTCCATTTCCTGTTAAAAGAGAGTTGGTCCACAAAATAAGAGCTCTTATTAGGTCAGTCTCAGATGATCAATTTGAGACTTAGATGGCACTTAGTGAAGCTTCTCATCAGCTCAAATACCTCTCTCAAGATGATTACGGTACATAGAAGTTCTGGGCTTGCTGGTGCATCAAGAAGCATCTGAAAGTAGAAAGGGTTACGTTTTGCTGTGGCTTTTGCCTGAGCTCTGTATTTCAGTCTTAGACAATTTTAGCTCTTATCCCCATGAGGCAACAAGCCAAGTATGGTGATCTTGCTTGAAGGAAGTCTCTATTGAAAATCAAATCAGCACCTATTGATAAGAGCAGGAACACTTTGTGAACATGTAAACCTTTAACCTGGGAATAGAAAATAACAAAATACTAGAATTACTAAGAGATTTAATTTGTAATACTAGAGCCCTTTGGCTTATATGATATCACCATAACTCACAGTGACCAGAATAGACTGCAAACACTACCTGTTATCATAACTGTTCAAGTGCTGAACTGAGAACATTCGGGTGGGAGGGAGAATGTGTGCAAATGAAGGAGGATAAAGCAGTCATTTAGCAAGGGGTGCAGTTCAAAGCATCTGACAATGAGTGACTTGGATGCAAATCATAAGAGCAATATAGTTCTTTGGAGGAATGACAAAATTATACCTAAAACTGTATCCTCCCAACTAAAGTGTTTATAGTTGAGTTCCAAGAGATTACTAATGGACTGAATTTGAACTTCTCTCACAGTAAGAATATAAATGGAAAAGCAAAAGTAACCAGATGACATATAAAGAACTAGAGATTAGTGGCTTTTCTAAATATTTGTGGTGGCACAGTGGTTAGAATGCAGGCTAACTCACTGCTCACTCCAGGAGTTTGATTATGAGTAGCTCAAGGTTGACTCAGCATTCCATCTTTCAAGGTCAGTATTATGAGGAATCAGATTGTTGAGGACACTATGCTGACTTTGTAAACCTCTTAGAGAGGGATGAGGGGTGGGATTCAGCCTGTTCGAGCGAACTGATAGCTCTGATGATCAGCTGAGAGCAAATCGCTTCATTCCAACGATCAGGTTGGTCTGCCCGCCCTTATGCTTTATTTACCTATATCCTCTCAGCTAATTAGTGCAGCAGAGTGGATTGCCATACCTCAGCTGTGTTACTCCCCAAGAAGTAATGTGGAAAGTAAGTTTTGGTAAAACTGTGCATGCGCACACAAGAATCACCGAAACGGTTGTTAAGGATCCCACCACTGGGTAAGAGGTATATAAGTGAAGTGCTATCGCTGTTGCTGTCCAGGGCTTAAAAAATCCAACCCCTCAAAAAAAAAAACCACAGCACCTGTACATCCACATTGAGATTATTTGTTGAATCTGAGAATCCTTGGATCAGATGAGTTAATTTGCTTTCGCAATTATTTATTCTGAGTAATAAATGCTAGTCTAGAAATAGGAACGCTCACACAGTTCTGAGGCATAATTCTTTGCAGGCACAAAGTTCTGAAAAGAACTCTACTCTTGTATTACTGGTAAGTCTCAACTTTTGATAACACAGTGGAAAAATGTCAAGATGATTGATTATTACATATATCATATATTTAGATTATGAAGTAATGCAGCTGATTGTACAAACCATTCAAGTTTCCCAAGAGAGTCCAATTTCCAATCATAAGGATGAGTAATATTTTTAACTGGTTCATCATGTATCAATATAGCCAACTCTCCCCCTTTTTTGCATTCTTCAATAGTAGATATAGTTCATACCTTTTTTTAATGAAAATTATCAGTACTTTTGATCAGTGACGTCATCAAAGTAAACAAACCCACGTGCTGATTACGTCACCAGATCATGCCCCCTAAGCGGAAGTGACGTGCACAGCCCCCACCCTCCGGATGTGACGTGGATACCCCTCCTCCCCGGCTGGGGTGTGCATAATTGACCCACGTGGTGCAAGATTTCACAAGATCATAACCCTAGCTGAATATCTGTAATGGCCTAAGCAGCCCTAGCTGGATATGTGTAATGGCCTAACCCCATCAGATAGGGTTGAAACTTACTCCATCAAGAAAGATGCCAAGACGCTGTGTATATGATTAGTTTAACCCTAGATTCATTCTCTCTGTGTACATGATTAGTTTAACCCTAAATTAATTCTATGGACATTTGAAACTTACCCCATCAAGAAAGATGCCAAGACTCTGTGTACATGATTAGTTTAACCCTAGATTAATTCTATGGACATTCAAGGGTGGGGGGAGTGGGGTTGTGAAATTAAAAAAAAAATGTTTTTTATTTGTAATCAATCTCCTAAGGGCTGCATTTAAACCCACTTTTTTCCTTAGAAGGAATTTATTTCTAAGCAATGTTGGTTTTAATTTTTGTTGAGACATGGGGGTCTGCATTTAACCATTTTCTCTAAAAGGTATGGGCTGCATTTAAACCCACTTTTTATCCTAGAAAGAATTTATTTCTAGGCAATGTTGGTTTTAATTTTTGTTGGGACATGGGTCTGCATTTAACCATTTTTTCTCTAAAAGGTATTTACTTCTAGGTAGGTTGAAGCCCGCCAACAGGAAAAGACAAGGAATATTAACAGGAATTAAAATGTTCACAATAGGCAACCCCGCCAGGTTGCATGCAGTGGATAAGCCTGTTCATTCATGCCAGGGATAAGCCCTGACAGGCCTTACTCGCCCACCCACCCCACTCCTCTGTGATTCCAGGCATGCGTAAGAGACATGTGTGGGGCAGGCCCAGACACGTCTTACCTGCCCCACCCCACCCCTCCCCTGTTATTCCGCGCATGCGCGAGGCGCACTTGTCATTAGAAGAGCTGGTTAGTTTGCCTTAATTTCAGCAGTCTCTTGAAGATGGCAACCTCTGATTCCAAAGATGTTTTTAAAACAACAGCAAAAGCCAGCATCGAATGCTCTGACACAAGACCCCTGCCACCAGAATGCAACAAACCCTGTTGCAAGGGGAATGATAAAGAAAGTTTTTTATTCAGACCTGTTTTGCACGGCTGCAGCATGGAGTGTTGTAATTTTAACGATGATGTGCAGAGTACTTACCGGACAGTATGTGAAACAGCGAATGATGCTTCATTATCGCCCTGCAATGGTAAGTAAATGTTTTTTTATTTATGACGTTGTAAATGACACTGGAGTGGATAACTCACTAACAAGATGCGATTTATATTTTGCAGACTCCAAAATAATAACTCCTAGACAGCAAACTCTTCAAGACACACCGATTTTATATTCCAGTACTATTTGCAGCGGTCATAAAGCTTCTGCAGATTTTTATGATATAGACTATAACTGGGGTTCTGAGCTATCCCAGAGACCATGCTATCTAAACAGTGAGTTAAAAAGTTGCAATCTGTGTAAAGACTGTTTTGCTTGTGACTGCGGACATGAATTGTGGAATACAGACTCAACGAATTGTAAAATAGCATGTTATGCACCTCTATATTCTGCTTCTGATAGTGATGATGAGGGATATTTTTCTGATGGAGGGGACATAATCCTCTGAACTCTGTATAGCCAATAAAAGATTGTGTTAATGTCAATGCTTGCCCCATTTGTCAGTGTTCTTTCAATATAATGAAGCATGAAAAAGTTCTAAGCCATATTTATTATACTCCAGGATGTGTAGGGAGTTATGGAGGAGTAAATACCCTTTTCCAGGAAGCTAGAAAACATGATAAAAACCTGACCATGAAGCAAGTCAAGACGTGGCTGTCAGGGCAAGATGCTTACACGCTCCATAAGCCTGCAAGAATTAATTTTCCTAGAAATAAAACAGTGGTGTCCGGCTTAGATCATCAATGGCAGGCCGACCTTGTAGACGTCTCCAAAATTTCTAAAGAAAACCATGGAAAAAAATACATCTTAGCAGTTATTGATGTGTTATCTAAATATGCCTGGGCCTCCCCTTTATCTGATAAATCAGGGAGGGAAGTTACATCCGCCTTCCAGAATATCTTTAAAACAGGACGTGCACCCCGAAAAATACAGACAGATGCAGGTAAAGAGTTCTTGAATACGGCGCTGAAGAAACTTTTAGCACGTTATGGCATTCATCATTTTGTTACACATAGTGAAACTAAAGCAGCAGTTATAGAGAGGTTTAATAGAACCCTAAAAAACAAACTCTGGAGATATTTCACAGCTAGAAACACCCATCGGTATGTGGACATTTTGGCAGACATTCTTCAGGGGTACAATAGCACTTACCATCGTAGCATTGGGACTGCTCCTAAAACCGTAAATTTGTCTAACGAAAGGGATGTGTGGCTGAGACTTTATGGGGTAACTTTAAAAAGTAAAAGAAAGGAAAAATGTCTTAAGGTGGGGGATCATGTCAGGGTATCTAGACTGAAGGGTAAATTTGAAAAGGGGTATCAGCAAACCTATACGGATGAGATATTCATTGTCAAAGAACTGGGGACAAGCGGGGAAAGAGTGGTGTATAGATTAAATGATTACGCGGGGGACCCGGTAGAGGGGGCTTTTTACTTTGAGGAGCTCCAAAAAGTTCCAGCTGACCAACAGCGTATATACAGAATAGAGAAAATTATCCAAAAAAGAGGGCGGGGGAGACACAGAGAGTTTCTAGTCAAATGGAATGGCTGGCCAGAGAAGTTCAACAGTTGGGTTAAGGCTACTGAAGTACAACATCTTTGAAATGTCAGATTTTTACATCACCCTCCCCAGCAATGCATCAGCAGCAATTTTTCCCCAAAACAAAAATTCTAATTTTACTATTCAATTAGTGAGATCGTTGGATCTTTCAGGGCCGTGGGAAGTAGGTCTAGCAGAGATACAATATCCACATAGCTGGCATACATTAACATCTCCTGGATATTTTGAAATTACTAATGAGAGAAAGAAATGGCATTTTTCTTTGAGAAGCGGGTACTATAATAGCATCCGACATCTGTTAGAAAATATGAATAAACTTATATCAAATGCCAAGGATGGACCTAAGACAACCCTACATTATGATTCAGTGGGTCGGAAAATTAATCTTAAAGGAGATGAACCTCATACCATTCTAGTTAGCGGTGAACTTGGACATCTGTTAGGTATGTTCCCTGGATTCAATACCTTATATGTTTACACAGATATTGTAGAGCTCCAGATAGTAGGTGACTTCTATGTGCCGTTACTACGCTGTGTACCTGTGCAGGGGCAAGACAATGATTTCATAACTGTGACCTATGACCGTCCACATTATGTGCCGGTCAGCAAACATCACATCGATACCGTTACTATAGAAATCAAAACCGACCAGGACAAAAACGTGCATTTTTATCACGGGAAGGTGATTGTCAAGCTTCATTTTAGGCCTCGGAAAAGTGAAGGATGGTTGTAAACAAGGAGCACGGGAGACCTCAAGACTATGTGGCTTACTACAGGGCACAAGCTGGGGGCGGCCTTCCGGGCTTCCGAGGAGCCCCCATTATGTACAGGACCGGTTTAGGAGGGTTGTTCCGTGGACTTTTTCGAAAAGCAATGCCTTTTTTGAGGCGAGGATTAGAAATCATAAAACCGCATGTGAAATCTGCTGCCAAAAACATCGCCAGAGATGTTGCGGGACATCTTGTATCGCGTGTTGTTGAGAACGGCAGGATGGATCAGGTCTGGCCATAGCCAGGAAGAATTACGCGTTGGGCCCGCCTATTCCGTTTAAAAAGAGAAGGCTTGTGAAAAAGCCCCGTCATACCAAGAGGAGACGTGTGCAGAAGAGGAACCCTGTGACAAGGAAGACATATTCTAATACATTATGTCATTTATTCATTCTGCTTCAGAGGAATGTGTCAAATCCGAACTGGATCTTTTCAACTGGCGCCTACACAGACCAGTATTGAAAACAGTACCTATATCGAGATCCCCCCTTTATCAGCGCTGACGCCCAACGGACCCCTGGAATTTTTCATCACGGGGCATGGTGAGCATTACACGGATTTAAACAATACCTCCTGTATGTGAGTTGCAAGATTGTAAAGCGGACGGGTCGGATATTGATGACGGGGCAAGGGTGGCCCTGGTCAACTACCCCATAGCATCTCTGTTTAACCAGCTGGATGTTACCTTGGGAGATCACTCATTACCCAGAGCCATCATTGCTATTCGTATAGGGCCATAATTGAACTGATTCTCAACTTTGGTGGTGATGCATTGGGCACCCAATTTACTTCTGGTGGATTTTACAAAGATGACTCAGATCTCATGGAGAGTACTCTACTGACAGCGGCTGGGAACTCCGGTTTCAAAGCGAGAGCGAGACACACGAGCGGTAGTCGAAAATGGGACCTGCTTGGGCCTCTGCATAGCGATCTGTTTTTTCAAGACAGACTGCTAATTAATGGCATAGATGTGAAAGTCAAACTCACAAGAAGCAGAAATGAATTTTGGGTGATGAAGGATGGGAGAATTACAAAGTGAGAATTACAAAGTGCAACTCCTGGCAGCTTCTCTCTTTGTAAAACGTGTGAAAATATCCCCGGGAGTGCGCCTTGGCCATGCAGAAGCTTTGCTAACCGCCAATGCCAAATACCCCATTGATCGAGTGGGGATGAAGGTTTACAGCATTCCCGCAGGTAGTCTTGTGTGTAATCAGGAAAATCTATTTCTGGGTCAACTGCCTAAACAATTAGTGATTGGGTTTGTGGACAATGCCGCTTTTAGTGGGGATTATGAAAGAAATCCATTCAATTTTCAACACTGCAATGTCAATTTCTGCGCCCTGCATTGTGATGGTGAACAGATCCCCGCAAAGCCTCTTCAGCCCGATTATGAGCATGGTCTTTTTGTGAGAGAGTACATGCAGATGGTGCAAGCAACAGGCAAAGGCATGAAAGACAGACCGTTGTTAATCAGCCGGGAAGAGTTTAACTGAGGGTATACTTTGTATTGTTTTGACTTGAGTCCTGATCAGGGCTGCTCTGAGCACTATTCATTGATCAGGAACGGCAACCTCAGAGCCGAAATTAGATTTGCACAGCCCCTCCCCAACACTGTTAATATGATACTCTATGCAATCTTTGAAAACCTTATTGAAATAAGTCACACACAGAATGTACTTTTTGATTATATGTGAGTATGGACACACAGCAGCTCCTCCACTTGCTCTCCGGAAATAAGGCCTTTCTAGGGGTCTACCCTTGTGACCTGTTACCACAGAGACAGATCACCAAAAGACCTTTTGGATTAATCATAAATACCCATCCTCACACTCTTCCTGGGGAGCACTGGCTGGCCCTCTACTTTCCATCTCCAGGATATGGTGAATTTTTTGATTCTTATGGAGACCTCCGGATAGCCATGACTTTCCTGACACCATAGTGATGTTTTTGGAGCAGCAAGCTGAGAAGTACAACATTTCACCAACGCCAATTGCAACACCCAGTGCTGTGACCTGCGGACAACACTGTGCATTTTTTCTGCTGAACCGTACTAAAGGAGTACCTATGAAAATATTTTAAAGATGTACTCCAATGTAGATACTAAAAATGATCAAATGGTAAAGCTGTTTGTAAAAAACTATAAAGGTGGGGAGGGGCTTGGACCCTGTAACCGTCACCAGTGCATACAGGCATGCATGCCTTACTGTAAAATAAAGAAAAAGACTTAAATGTTTAATGATCACTGTGTTTTTATTCATTTTAAAAATTGAGCCAGTCACCAACCTGAGCTGGCTTCTAGGTTTTATTGTCCAAGGCTAGAGGGTGTTCCTGTAAACATAGTCTTCTGAGCCCCAAAAGGGGCTGTCATAACAGAGTCGGGACTAGCAGCAGTTTCATCCTTAACAGCCAGAGTATCTTTCAACTTTTCTATTTGCTCTTTAATGGCAGTAGAACCCAACACAGAAGTTGGAACATTCACTTCGGCCATAGCATTCATAAAATCATCCCATCCTTTAGGTTTCCGCTTCTCCGTAGGGGCTCGTGTTGCGAGGCGCCTTTCACCAAGTCTAAAATATTAGTACCGGAATAGGTACACCTTTGTATAAAAAGGTACCCCGTTCATCCCAGGTTGAGACGTCCTGGTGCTGTTTCATTTTGTTCAGCAAAAGTTCTGCATTTTTCCTATAACGAGTGCTCACACCGCTTAGGATATCATCCATAGCGGTGGTCTGTGGAGTTGTTTGTGGTGGCTGCTCTGGTAATGTTGGAGGTGGTTGAGGCTCCCCCAGTGGATAAATGAGATTCAGTTTGTCCTTTTCAGACTCATTTTGCCTGGTCAGTCTTAGATACCTCTGCAGTACAGAATTGTAGAGCTTAATCTTGTCATCCTCACTCAAATCATGCCTCTGAAGTATGTTGCGCATCTCATCATCCAAACGGTTAGTGGCTGTAGTACCCATAGTAGGCAGTCCTGCCCTGTAGCTGCTCCATCTGATGACGCGACACCAGATACATTTTCTCTGCATGGTCCATGGTTTACCCTGCTAACAGGCTAGTCAACAGAGGAATAGCAGCCCCTAGCAAGGACCTATAAAGCCGCCCGACTGAAGTATGATCTGTTTCTTCTTTTTGAGTGAAACCTTTCTATCGCTCAGCTTTTAATGATACCCTTCTTACTCTTTAGAGACCGGAATTGTGAAGGTTTCAGAGGAAGATTTCCTTTTAGGGTGTTCAGTGCTATTTCTGCTATTGACCCCACCAGGTCATTATTAGCATTGCATAAAATGGCTTTTCTCTGTCTTGGTCCGACTTTACTAAGATTTTAAAAGCCCCCCAATTTCTACGTAACCTCTTCTGACATCTTAAATGAACTAGTGCTAAGATAACTGGGTTACAACTTTTTACTCTTTTTTTTCATCGTGTAAACAGTAGGCCAATCAGGGGGGAAGAGCCCCGTTCTTAGCCTATAGGATTCTGGAGTGCTGGCTGACAAATCTACTAACAGGTACCCGTATGGTTTGTGAGTGGCATCTTGGAATACTTCTAAAAAAATACTTTGTGTTAGTGGGATACATCTGCCTGGCCAGTGTGACAATTTGCATTTGATCACGGGGGCTTCTGAATAAAACCAAATATTTGGAATTCAGAGCTATTGTCCTCATTTTCTTACCTTGAAAAAACAGGTTTTGTAGTATGAGAATAATGCTCAGGTTTCTGTGATGAACGTACTGTGTAAAAGCCTTCTCTATTTGGTCGCTGTCACCGACAGATGCCATGAGATCATCTATCACAGCTAGAGTTACTTGATTTGGCGGAAACAAAACATCATCTTCAAAAGAAGATGGAAGACCTTCCACAAACTTAATATAAGGGAATTTATTAAGCAGTTCTTTGTACAGAGGTTGCCAACAGCTATAAACCATACAATATTTTGAGGAGTTTGAGACAATACCCCATCACCATGGTCTAACATTTGTTTGATAAAAAAAGATTTACCAGAATTGGACGGACCACTTATAATACAGGAAAAAGGGTGTACAAATTGTGCAATGTTTTCCATTCCCCTTAATAACCATAAGGCAGTGTACAGTAATCCCCACTATTTAATAACCTTTTATTATACACAACTTTTAAAGTTTTTCGGAGGACCCTCGTTTCTAAGGTCCACTGTTTCTTAACCCTGACAATTCCCAACTGTTCTACACTGATCTCCTTTTTTCTCTTTGCATCAGGCAGACAATAATCATCTACCAAATCTTTCAAACTGTCAAAGTTAACTTTACTGCTATTACCACAATTTAGCGTGATACCCTTCACTTTTACCACTGCTTCACCGTGGATAAGCATAAGCATATGTTTGGGGCCGGCCGCAACAAACTCTGTTATCGTAGTGTTGGGTGGAATTTCGCTTGTCAGTTGTCCTAAATAATCACCCAAAGGGGGTGTCCACGCCCCCTCTCTACTTACAAAGATGACTGAATCGGTGTCATGGTACAGACACCTATCGCCCAGCCCCTCCAGTAGTCTGTATAATTCTAGCCGTGCATAAGCGGTCGTAAAGCTGGCAATGAATACATTAGTGCATGAGGACTTGGTGGGTTGGTTCTTGGCAGTTTTCCACGTCACGACAGCTGTCTCTGTATCCACAACTCACATGAAGAAACATCATAATAGGGCACAAAAAGATATTGAATAATTCCTCAGGGTTTGTCACCACTGATGTGGTCAGGTGATTGGTGCTCTGCCCAAACTTGCCCCACAATGAATTTAAAAAGAGTTTGGCAATCTGTCTTTTGGCAGGATTACTTCAATGTGGTCACGTCGTAAATGGACCCCTTCCATCTTTTCGTAATCCTGAATATATTGCTCTTTATCCTGATCTGTTTTGCACCATTCAGGGTACCACTGGCCTCCTGTTTCTGTCTGAGATGCATGTTCATATATCCTGAAAATAGCTCATTTGAAGTTTTTCAAAATGCCAGATCTCATAGATTTCAACAATTCTGTAACCTTTTTCTAAGGCTACATTCAATTCAACAGTACACCATGTACCGGTCAGAGCTCTTTCCTCATCACTGTGTTTACAGGGGGAGGTTTGCAGTTTTTCTGTGCAGGTTGCGCACAAACTAAACATTAATTTGCCCCCTGATTTGTGAGGTAGGACTGGGAAATAGAGATTCCTTGGCGGGTACACTTTGACTTTGACTAGCCCAAAATATTGCTTATGTCCCAAAGTTTTGATAGATGATTTGAGGGTGCCCAATTGGATACTCCTTGGTCTTATTCACAAAAGGGTACAAACTGGTGAAATCGTAGTATAAGATTTGTTCACCAGGTTTTGGTTTGTAGTACAGGCATGTAGCATTTGTTCTACCACCAAAAAAAGCATCTCGAGGATTCAAAGGAGCTGGGAGCTTATTCTCAACTAGAAACTGCTTCAAAGAGGTATCCTCCTCCACCATGGCTCGCCACTCATGTTCCCAGATGCAGCGCACAGCATAACCCTGTGACCTGAGGTATTCTTCTTTAATCCTAGTACGGCTGTGCAGGCTACCATATGTTGAATCAAGTAATTTGTTGAAGTCTTTTTCAGAGTAGCAGACAGGGCACCCATGAAAAAAACCCGTGAAATTCAAAGCTGTGGGGGTTCCATTTATGACCGCGAAACCATCCAAAAAATATTTGCCCACTTTCTTTTCACCACCCTTCAGAGCATGTTGAATATTGAGCTTCTCAGTGTGCTCTATATACAACAACCATTGAATCGCTGGAGCCGATACCTTTTCTGTGTATTGTGATAATTGTCCAAAGGATCTAAAGAAATGGTATTGCTTTTCAAATACATGAACAGGTACTGTGCCATGCAGACAGATGCCAATGTGATATATTGGAAGGGGTCAATGCATTGAATCTCCTCAACAGTATCCAACCGACCCCACTGCGGTACTCACGCTCAGTCATTTTCATCACTTGATCCCTAAATCGAATACGGCCTCTCTTAATATATCTACATCCTGTCTGCAATAGTAAGCCAGAGCCTTCTTTAGTTAAACACAGTACCTCTATTAGCAGTGTGCCATTTCAGGAATTCTTCTCTCTCCCCCGGGCATCATAGTTTCTGGGCTGTAATACTTGGTTTCAGGGAGTGGCCCCACGTAGTCTTGATTGGCCATTGTATTGAACAAGTGAGGGAAATATCCTTTGCAGCCTTGAACCCCATAGCTTTGGGTAATTTGGATAATTTAAGTGGTAAAAATGAGAGGCTATCAATAAACCGAATCTTATAGTCTGGAAGGGTAATACACCGTATAAGTTGAACCCTAACCTTTCTCGGATCAGCTGCCTCAGTACAAGGTATCCATCATAACCTTTGGAGTTGTGTGCAATAAAAGTACAACCTTTAAACTTATGATTTATAAATTTCTTTATAAACTGTTCCAAGCATCTAACACCATAACAATCCCACCTCACAACATCTTTATCGTCCTCATCTTTCAGCATATCCTCTGCACATGATAATTAGGTATGTGGGTACCTGTTTCTTGGCAGCATTCAAACTCATAAATAATATATCTTTCGCCAATTCGTGGTCGGTCCAACGATTTTAGAAAGCATAAATGACCTTCCAAGCTTTCTACCCTTCTCAGAGCACTGCCCACATTTGACTTCCTTGCACTTTTTGTGGGGGGTAAGACATAAAGACCACACGTTTCACAATATTCTTTAGTCTTACACTCAACTTTCCCCTCCTTAGCGAGTTGTGCATGTCTTTCAGC
This sequence comes from Thamnophis elegans, assembly GCF_009769535.1. Lineage (NCBI taxonomy): Eukaryota > Metazoa > Chordata > Lepidosauria > Squamata > Natricidae > Thamnophis > Thamnophis elegans. The sequence continues at coordinate 18,641,514 of NC_045551.1, read as the reverse complement.
ACATTCCTTAGACCGACAAGGTGCTTTGCACCTACAGCACAGCCCCATCTCCACCTCAACCTGCTGACACTCTTGCTTTAGGCACGCTCTGCAAATATATTGGCACCCGTGACTAAATTTGTGGTGATAAGCCGTGTGGCAGAATTTACAAAAATAGCGATCGCCCAGAAAGCCCTTGATATTTTAACACCATAGTAATGCCTGTCGTGCAATAATATAAATACTATTTTTTCTTGCTGCGGGTGACCTGTAACAAAAAACGCCACCCGTCCTGCATGTAAAACAAGATCTTTATAGTGACCTGTAAATGTTTTTCAAAGATGTGTACCTGAGAAAAGTCAATCCTGTTTCCTGTGGAAATACCCAGTTTGCTGTGAAGTTCCCTGGCCTTGGTAATAATTTCTTGCTTACTACCATCAGAACCAATCAGACAGAGCAAACAGCTGGCAAAACAAAGAAATTCGCCTTCCACATTGAAATCTACTAGATGCTGTCTTTTTTTCTCCTGTACTTTGGTAAGCAGCAAAGTATTAACTTCCTAAGCCCCCCTCCCTCCTTGTTCTTCACGATGGTAACCACTAATTGCAAATCACCCCCCCACAATATCTCAGCCTTACTTGTAGCAGATTTCAACACTGGTCAGAAAATCATCAGCGTTTAAATCATTCATACACCTCCTATGAGAAAAGACGGGAATGGTTTAACCCTCTGCATCCAAACCGTAGTTGAACAAAATCATTTGGGCCGATGTTCATGGCTACGTTATTCAAAAGAATCTGTATCACATATGTATGGCCTCTATAGCAACTACAAAAGATCGGATTTGATCAAGATTAATAAATCTATATCTCTGATAATATTCCACAGCTCTAAAATTCCGGATAGGATTTCCCACGCCTGCACCATATCCAGATAAACATTGTTCACATTTTGAGAGTTTACAGAGCTAGGAGCTTGTAGCTGGGACATAGTATGGTGTGTATCCTCTTCTGGTTGAGAGACAGTCATAGTATCACAACTAACACTGTCTGCTAGGGATTCAGGAAGCCCGGCGCCATGCATTTTTGCTTTTTTGCAGGACGGTTTCTGATTAAACAAAACAAGCAAAGAACAAAAAAAAAAAGTTATCACCAACATTCCAACTAAAGGGCGCGAGCACACACACACACACACATACGCATACACACATTTAGTTTCTAAAAATATACTAATAGAGTTATAGTTGGATAAATGTGAGATATTATACCTCCTAGCGGACTTTGTGCTGTGCGGGCTTGTGGAAGGCTGAGGGGTCATGTTATGCTGGGACCCCTGGGATTCTGCAGGAATAGTGAGATCCCGAATGCTTGATCGTCCACCCATTCTGGAGGAAAAGAAAAAAAAACCCAATAGTCAGAATGTTGCAGAATGTTTATAAGAATCTAAATATATGAAAGTATGAAAGATAAATACCTTCATATGCCCTCAAACATTCTGAGTCTGTCATTCATTCTAATGAAAAAACCAAACAAACAGTCAAACATACAAGCAAGAAAGCAAGAATGCTATAAACACTTTTTTTACACCTAAAATGGGTCAGTGCACCAAAAAATAAAAAATAAAATTAGCCATAAATCTACTTACAATTGTAATACCCATCAAACATTCTGAATCTGTCAATTCATTCTAGTGAAAGAAAAAATTCAATCAACAAATAAGCAACCACTCTATAAAAACCATTTATATCTAAGTGTTTCAAAATTAGGCTTAAAATTACTTACAATAGTAGATTCCATTCTGAACAGGGCTCTTCTTAGCAGTTCAAATTGCTCCAGAGGTATGGTTATGCCAGAAACCAGTAAACATGACTAGACCTGTATAGTCTCCTGCTTTATACACCTTAGTGACGTCACAAATTAATCACATCAGAAAAGGGGAGTTCTTCACACCTTATGCAAAACTGCCCGCCCTGCCTAGCCGAAAGATGCATTTGAATAGAAGCTACTGTAGCAAATTATCGCATTCAGAGGTTGATGAGTTCTTTATACCTTTTGCATACAGTGACCAGACCCACCATCTTGCCTAGCTGGAAGATGCATTTGAATAGAAGCTAATGTAGTAATATCACATGAGCTTTAATTAAACTGTATCTCTGTGTTTAACATCTGACAAGTTTAAACAGAAGGGTCAGAAAAAGAAAAAAATATAATACACCTTTCATAGTGTTTTGTAAATCACATTTATTATAAATTCATAGCTTTAACAGTTTATTGTAATTATTTCTGTTACATTCTGGCATATGATCCTCTTCAGAGCCAATGGTAATTCAGCTTCAGTCTTTGACATTAATGACAGCGGTTCATGGCTATTCTTTATACACTGTATGATGTCTTGAGATCGTCCAATGTATCCCGGTGAAATATATTTATCCATTTTGTCAGTAATACTGATGATGACCCAGAGAACAGTGGCATAGAAAGCCGAATACATAAGCTGTTAATAAGTTCTGTTTCATTGTTTCCATCCACATTATCTTCTGATTTAACACTCCCATTAAACAATGATGTATTATTTTAATAACACACGCTTTCAGACTTGCGGCATGCTGACATTTTGAGGCTCCACCGCTTCTAAAACATGAAATAAGGTAGAATTAGATTGGGGGGGGGGGGTGTTTCAACTAATCAAAATACTGGTTTTCTTAAGTTTTATATCAACTCACATTTGATATTTTGCAGAATCTACAATAACAAAATTTTATATTCTCTTCAATGAGACAGGTCTTTTTCTTATTCTACGCCCATGCGTGGGAGGTTGGGGATCAAATTATATCAAACAATCCCCTTCTGAAGTTGCCATATAGGGTTTGTTGCATTCTGGCATATGATCCTCTTCAGAGCATTCGATGCTGGCTTTTGCTGTTAGTTTTAAAAACATCTTTGGAATCAGAGGTTGCCATCTTCAAGAGACTGCTGAAATTAAGGCAAACTAACCAGCTCTTCTAATGACAAGTGCGCCTCGCGCATGCGCGGAATAACAGGGGAGGGATGGGGTGGGGCAGGTAAGACGTGTCTGGGCCTGCCCCACACATGTCTCTTACGCATGCCTGGAATCACAGAGGAGTGGGGTGGTGGCGAGTAAGGCCTGTCAGGGCTTATCCCTGGCATGAATGAACAGGCTTATCCACTGCATGCAACCTGGCGGGGTTGCCTATTGTGAACATTTTAATTCCTGTTAATATTCCTTGTCTTTTTCCTGTTGGCGGCTTCAACCTACCTAGAAGTAAATACCTTTTAGAGAAAAAATGGTTAAATGCAGACCCATGCCCAACAAAAATTAAAAACCAACATTGCCTAGAAATAAATTCTTTCTAGGATAAAAAAGTGGGCTTAAATGCAGCCCATACCTTTTAGAGAAAATGGTTAAATGCAGACCCCCATGTCTCAACAAAAATTAAAACCAACATTGCTTAGAAATAAATTCCTTCTAGGGAAAAAAAGTGGGTTTAAATGCAGCCCTTAGGAGATTGATTACAAATAAAAAACATTTTTTTATTTCACAACCCCACTCCCCCCACCCTTGAATGTCCATAGAATTAATCTAGGGTTAAACTAATCATGTACACAGAGTCTTGGCATCTTTCTTGATGGGGTAAGTTTCAAATGTCCATAGAATTAATTTAGGGTTAAACTAATCATGTACACAGCGTCTTGGCATCTTTCTTGATGGGGTAAGTTTCAACCCTATCTGAAACATAGGGTTAGGATATTGCACAACAACTTATCTGTTAGGGCTACTCATCATTATGGGGTTAGGGCATTACACATATCCAGCTAGGGCTGCTTAGGCCATTACAAATATTCAGCTAGGGTTATGATCTTGTGAAATCTTGCACCACGTGGGTCAATTATGCACACCCCAGCCGGGGAGGAGGGGTATCCACGTCACATCCAGAGGGTGGGGGCTGTGCACGTCACTTCCGCTTAGGGGGCATGATCTGGTGACGTAATCAGCACGTGGGTTTGTTTACTTTGATGACGTCACTGATCAAAAGTACTGATAATTTTCATTAAAAAAAGGTATGAACTATATCTACTTTCAATTTTAAACTTTGCTGCATTGATAGAGCTCATATGATGCCCAAAAAATCTGCTAAACTTTTCTAATATTTGTCTCAGAACAAAATTAATCAGTTTTTCAATTGTATGAATTTTAATTGTTGGGAATGAATTGTATTTTTCTAGTAATGTTCTTATTTTAGAAATATTTTCCAATAAATGCAAAAATTAACACGAGGGAGAAAATTAATATAACTACCTTTCTCTCTTGTATACTGGTTTAAATAAATGACTTTTATTTAACATGAACAAGCCAGATATTTCAATCATATGATACCTTTTCTTTCAGTCTAATTTTGAAATGGTATAGCCCTGATAAAAACTGCACTATATTTTAATTACATGTTTGTATTTATATTGCTATTTTTATAGTTTGTCCCATTCTTTTCATGTAATCATTTAATGTAGCTTAAACATTAAAAATAGTACAAAACTTAAAATGTTAATGACTTTATCCAAATAGGCAGGGCAGGAAACTATGTCTTCTAAAAAGTACATGGTAAAAACAGTGCCTTTGTTTAAAACAGTTCTTTGTGGCTAAAGCATCTTATTTTTATAAATGGCAATCTAAATACAGGAATCTTAATTTCCTTAGTCCCCCCTCCCCTTAATGCTATTTAAATGAATTAAAAGCAAAACGTGAATTATTCTATGAAAATATATTAAATAATATATATAAAAAGTAAACATGGCCAAAAAGTTTGAGTTTCAGTCAGGTCAAGAAAGATGGCTCAATATTGTTTCATACTAGTCATGGTTTTACCCCCACCATTTCCAGGAAAAGAACCAAAGTAGCCAATGGCAAGCTCTGGAGAACCAATCCCATTTAAAATGGATAATGTTCAGCTAGGTGGACAAGAATACAGGCTTGCTCAGGGGTGTGTTTCAAAAAATTTTACTACCTATTTTGTGGGCATGGCCTATTTTGTGGGTATGGCATATTTTGTGGGTGTGGCTTGGTGGTCATGTGACCGGGTGGGTGTGGGCAACTTGTAAAATGTGGTGAAACTCACTTAACAATGCTCTTGCTTAGCAACCAAAATTTTGGGTTCAATTGTGGTCATAAGTTCTCTTTCCTTTCCTTTCTTTCTTTATTCTTTCTTTCTTTCTTCTTTCCTTCCTTTCTTTTTCTTTCTTGTGTCTTCCTTCCCTCCCTTTTCTTTCTTTCCCTTTCCTGCTTTCTCTTTCTTTCTTTCTTTCTTTCTTCCTTCTCTCGCTTTCTGTTTCTATTTATCTTTCTTTTTCTCTCTTCCTTCCTTTCTCTTTCTTTTCTCTTAATCTTACTCTTTCTTTCTCCTGCTCTACCCTCCCCCCCTTTCTCTTTCCTTCCTTTCGCTCTTTTTCTTTCTCTCTTAATCTTACTCTTTCTTTCTTTTCTTTCTCCCTGCCTACCCTCCCCCCCTCTCTCTCTCTCACACACACACACACACCTTCCAGTTATATTCATAGATATAGTCTATGAACCAAAACTGACACCCAACAAATCCTATGATCACGGCCATCCGTATCCTACAAACCAACTCACAGAGCCCCCAATTCAACTTCTTCCTGCTCTGGTGTTAACCGAATATGGTTAATCGTCCTGTTATCTCCTGGCCACGGTTCCTGCCTTTTCAGCAAAGCGGCAGAGAGGACTAATTTCAAACAGCTTTTTTTCCTTTTGCCAAAGCCCGATTTCTCTGCCGCTCGGCGAGTGACCTGATGGGTGTCCGAAGGTGTTGGGCACACCATGGAAGGCACACATGAGCATGGCTGTTCCCGGTGTTGTGGCTAGTGAGTGAAGCTCTTCAGTCTGATTTCACGGGATTTGCCTCTGATGGCGCACAAGCAGGCATAGCCATTCCCAGCCTCAAGGGCAGCTCTGGTTCATGGACCAACCTGCTTTTCAGAGCTCTGGCAACGGCAGCTTCCCAGCCACCAGCCAGTTTTATTGTGCCAGAGCCGCATGGGGAGGTTAGGGAAGATCCTAATCTCTCCTCTGTCAGTGGCAGCAGAGACAACTCATTTTACCCACAAGGCTCTTTGGAGTTGAGCCCAGGAAATTAGTGCTCAACCAGGAGATCCCAATCCTGCCCTCTCCCCATCACCCACCAGGAACACAGTAGCACACAGGAGCCAAGCTGGGCAACGGAAAGGACTTCATGCTAGGACGTCTCTTCCCCATGGGTGGCTGGAATTTCCATTCCATGACTTCCTCTGCGTAGATGTGCCTGGCAGCAGCAGTGGTAGTGGTGGTGGGGGGGACAGCCCTGCCTCTCTGGCATCCCGGAACTGTGCCACGCTGGGGAGTTAGAGCCGAGGTGGCACAGTGGTTAAATGCAGCACTGCAGGCTATTTCAGCTGACTGCAGTTCTGCAGTTCGGCTGTTCAAATCTCACCGGCTCAGGGTTGACTCAGCCTTCCATCCTTCCGAGGTGGGTAAAATGAGGACCCAGATTGTTGTTGGGGGCAATATGCTGACTCTGTAAACCGCTTAGAGAGGCTGAAAGCCCTATGAAGCGGTATATAAGTCTAACTGCTATTGCTATTGCTATAGTTCTCCTGCATGGACACACCTGACAGAAGCAGCTGCAGCAGCGGTGGCAGTGCACACCCTGCCTTCGTGGGTCATTCCCCCAGCTGAATCAACCATGGCGGCACCAATGGATGGCGGGATATTCTTTATTTTGCCAATGGGAGAAGGAAGAAAATACTCTAGGAGCATAAACAGCAGCATAAATGTATCAAGATTTTTGAGTTAGAAAAACATTAAGGATTCCCATGAGTTATTTTCCACTGTTAACAATATCTTCCAAGGCTGCAACTTTAAGCATACCATTAGAATCAATCTCAATCATGTCTCATGTATGTATTATCAGAAGCACCTCAGAGAATGGTTTCACTTTGTATTGCTACAATCCATGTCACTCTGAAACTGAGCTTAATTGACTGACCTCCCAGGAAATATTAATTCATGCAGAGCTGCTGAAGCATTTCACATACTCATTAAATATGACGTCTATGGCTTATGAGTTTACTCTAGGTGAGTGCCAACCATGATTTTTCCTGTCTGACTTCCAATAATCCATAGTGTCTAGAGGTAATGACATGCCAAACCACCAAAGACCCAAATGAATGGCTTTAAGAAATCATTGGCACTGCCACTGCATGAAAAAGACTTATGGGAAATCTAGTCTACTAGCTGGTGAAGCAATGATTTTCTAGGAGAAAATTCTGCAAAAGTGGAAATTGAATCAATATGTTGCCTCCGGAGTCAATCTATTCTGTCAGCTTCATGTTAAATAAATCTATTTAAGAGAATCTCATCATTTTACAATATAGCCCACTGCAATCCAATATATGTCCTTATCTGCACCTCTTTACAATTTGGCATATAAAAAGTCATTCCCCAGAATGATTGCTGTCATAATAGATCCATATGAAAAACTGGGATGACAGGACATCCTTTCTCATCCTTGCCAGTTGCTCATTGTTATCACTGGAGATTGGCAGCTGTGCAGTATCCCTAAGGCAATGCTCAGAAGTTGCTCAACCTTAGAAAAACTGTTTAACATAGTAAATAAATGCAGCTTGAGAAAGGGGACCTTATTGCTGCCTTATGTTTCAAAGAGAAGAGGCGGGGGTCTTGTTTAGTCTGGCCTTCTGTCTTAGCATTATATTGACATGTTCAGGAAAAGTGCCCTAAATGCAGGATAATTGGAGCACAAGTACTTCAAGTTGTTGGAGTTTGGAAGGCAATGTCCTCTGCTTGAGTATATATTACATTCATGGCAATAGGTTTCACCCATGACCATACACATTTTTTAATATGGTTTTAATTGATTTTATGATGCATGCTACCTAGAGTGCTTGTTGAGATGGCCAGCTATAGAAATCAAGTTAATCAATAGATTGTACTTTAAAAGAATTAGCTAACTGCCTGGTCAATTTCTTATATATTATTTCTGAAAAATCCTTGCAAACAATTCAAATGCTTTAAAGTGGTAGAAAACAAATAATGTCCCTATCTTCAAAAAGGGAGTGAAGAAAGACCCAGTAAAATGCAAAATCAGTCCAGCATAGATACTGGGACAATTTATGCCAGATCACAAATGGATTGCTATATAAGCATTGAGAGAAGAATGTAGCAAGTACCAAAATCAGCATGGCTTTGTCAAAAACCCAGTTGTCAGATTAATTTTACCTTATATTTGACTGGGTAATTTTCCTAACAGATTCCAAGTGCGAACTATTTGACAAAGAACCCAAAGATATTCTTAAGTGTAAACTAGTCCTGATTAGTCCTGCATCCTATGCTCCTCACTGTTTTTTGTTAATATCTTGCTTGAAGGCTGGAAAGAATGCCTATGGAAGACATTGTATTGGATGAAAGAGCTAATATGTGAAAAGATGAAAATAAAATTAAACATGTCTGCTTACTTTAGAAAAATGGGTTGAAAGTAACATAGTTCAGTTTAATATTCAAATGGGACTCTTCGGACAAGAGTGTTTGTAGAGTGGGCATAAAAGGCAAAATGCAATTGAAGTTGTCTCATTTCTATGTATATTGAATCCTCTGATCATTGTTGCTTGTTACAAGTCACATTAAATTTATTCACTGAAAGCCTTCATATCCCCCATCTCACTGCAAGATTGGTTTAATGCACTCTAAAGTTTGGCTGACATTTTATTGTTTCCCTACTGAACACTTCAGAAAGCCTTTGTTTGAGATGGGCTCAAAATTGAGTATTTTGGGAGACGAAGTTGGTAATATAATTTACAATGTATCACTGTAGAACAAGTGGGCAACCAATGCTTCTCCAGATATTATTAATCTCGAGGTTCAATTATGTCCAGCTATTTGGAAGAGCCAAAGATTGCATGCTTGTCATGCCCTCTAGAATAGATTTGGACCAACTTCATTTAAAAGACAAATGCCATTCTTTTGACGATAGCAAAGCTTTGGACAGAGAGGACTGTTGGTTTGAAAGAGATCAAAGAGGCTATCTATGTCAAAATTGAACAGCCCTCTTTCAACAGATGGGGAGGGATAATACTATCTCCTCAGTCTACAACATAGTCCTTTCAGCAGATCCAAGAAAGTTCCACATCCATTTTCACTATTTGAGTAACCCTGAGGACACAGATAAACCTCCAAGTGGCCTCTACAACTCTCTAAAAGAATACAACAGAATATAAATCCTTCCATTCCCTACCATCCAGTCAGAGCTGAAGAAGCTTCTTGGATGAGAAGCAAAACTTCTCCAAAAGAAAAACAAGTAAGTCCAGTTGCTTCTTGAGAAAACACCTTTGCAACCATGGATGACTGAGAATCTCCATAGACTTGAGGTTAGGTTTTGCAAGTCATAATTTCTCTTGAAACAATTGATACTTGGCAGCTACAGCATAATTAGAGTCCCACTCGTGCTAACCTTATACGAGCCACTTTCTGAACTATCTGTGTAAGAAAAATGTTCTGTTAAAAGCTCTTGACCTTGACCTTGTGGTACTCTTGACTCTATCATGTCACTGATCCTCCCTTTTGATTCCTGGGCTGACTTTGGATTCTGTTACAAAACTTGTTCCTGCCTCTTTTTTGATCCAGTCTGATTATTGAAACTTGATGCTTAGACGGTTCTTGGACTTCACTTTTGAAATCACATTTTTTTCTGTTGATCAACCCTCTACTTGAATTTCTGTGAATGAAATGTAAACTGTTCAAACATTTAGTTTTGTTGACTTTTGCCCTTGGTTATTGGATCAACTGTTAAGCACACCTTAAATAGGACATAATCTCTGCTTTATAATATGTATTCTTTTCAAACTCCTGGCATGCAAACACATTGAGTCTCTTGGCTGTACAAGGTGGCGAATATTGTCCCCACTTTGGAGAAAGCTGTGTTAATGCTGCTGCTCTATGTTGGAACACTTTATACTTTCAAAGAAGAATGGGAGTCTATGATACCAGTATAATTTAGAGAGTGAGTCATTGAATTATCATTTGGCCATGAGGAAAGCTTACTGCAGCTTCCAAGTCACATGTGTGTCTATGGCTGTGTGACATTTAAAAGAACTAAGTGAACTCTGGATAAATTATTTACTGTTAAACCAAGCTGGGAGTGGGGGAACAGAGAAGGAACACATGCTTTGATTCTCTTAAGCAACCTTGATCATTAAAAATGAAGATGAACAAATGAATGGGTATGTAATTGAAGGGTGACCAATGTGAAGACAGTAGTCAGGACTGCACAACTAATCACATTTAGAAAAGTAAAATTTTGCTTTAGTAGTCTTCTTCTCTATCCCTAAAAGGCTAGAAAAAAACAAATTATGCACCAATTAAAAATATACCAGGTTAACCTGGAAATTTTCTTCCACACACAACCCAATGAGAAGATATTGAGCAACTGGAGGAGAAGAAGTTAATACAAAATCCTCAGGGAATCTCCTATTTTTCTCAAGTATTTTCCATTCTGGGGAAGTTAAATTTCAATAAAATGTGATAGAAGAGTGAATCTTAATTTATTTCAAGACAAACGGAAACATCACTTTCCACCCTCTAATTGACTGTCATAGGCACCCTTCCAGGACTGGGCTTCAATTTTTTTTTTACTATCGGTTCTGTGGGAGTGGCTAAGTAGGAGGCATGTGATTGAGTGGGCATGGTCAACCTGACATCACTCTCACACACACACACTCAGTCATATGCCTCCCCCACCTAGCCACACCCACAGAACCGGTGAAAATTTATGTTTTGCCAGCTGGGAGGTTGGCAAAGAAGCCTTGCTTTCCCCGCTGCCGCAGCTGCTTCTCCCTCACTGCCATTCCCCCCTAATCCATGCCCCCCTAAACACACACACACACACACACACAAACAATGCTCCCCATTTAGCTGCTTTGTATGGTGGGGAGGGTGCGTGCATGGGGGGGATACCCCTCAAGTTAGTGCAAAAGCGCAGCAAAGGCACATGCAGGGGGGGGGGTGGCTGCTTACTTAAGGAGGATCTTAACAGGATGCAAAAGGATATGGTTTATCTCCTGCACTAAGGTTCCGGCCATTGCCATGCTGTATTATTCCTTCCCCCCTACCACCATGAGAGGAGGAGGAGGGGAATAGGAGGAGGGTCGTCAGAGTCTTAGTGCAGGAGTGAAGTGGCCCTCTACATGCCTTCATGCCACATTTGTCCGTAAGGGAACCTTAGCTTCCTGTCACTTCATGCTGGAGCTTGCACCCTTTTTGGTCTGCTGAGAAGCCACATCCTTTTTTGTCCTGCTAAGACCCTTCTTAGGTGATCAGCCGCCCGCCCCACATGCACCTTTGTTTCACTTTAGCGCTCGCTTGAGAGGGCTCTTCCTGTGCATGTGCACCCTCCCAGCCCTGCCACAGCCAGCCAGGGGGTTGCGAGAGAGAAGGAGGAGGGCCACCTGAAACAAAGCCTCTGCCATGGCTGGCAAGTGCCCCAAGGTGAGTTTGCTGGCACAGCTTTTCAAAAGAGAGAGAAGAGACTCAGGAGAGAGAGAGAGAGAGGGAGGGAGAGAGAGATACCCACACACACATATACACACATAGAGAGAGACATAGAGAGATGGGGAATATCTGCTGATAAGTGAGGACTTTCTCCAAGCCTGATACCCAGGGTGGGCGTGTGAGGTTTGTGGGGCTAACTCCTTTGTCTGCTGCCCTGAACCTTTTAAAGCCGCAGCTGGGCACTGATGGCCTGTCCCCCTTTTCAACATCCCCTCCTCCTGGATTCCATTCCCACCCCGTCAGCCCTTGTGTGTGAAAGGCAGCATCAGTCCCAACTGGGCCAGGCCAGTGTCTCTGGGTGGACAGCAGGCTGTACATCCCTTACCACTTGCTGCCGCTCATCCCTTCACTGCTTTCTCAGCCAGCTGCCCAGCTAAGCAGGTGGGGCCTTGGTTGCAGATGGCAAGGAGGGGATGGTAAGGGAAGGGAGCCACGGGCCACCATGTCTGCCTCCTTCCTCTGAGAGCCAGCTTGGGGAACGGCCACCTTCCCCCACCGCTGCACCCTCACCTTCCACGTGGAGCCTCTGCCAGCGGGACACTTCCCATTTTGCCTCACTTTTCCTGCCATCGTGGCTCTCAGAGGAAGGAAGCAGCCTTCCCTTGCTGCTCACTGCCGCCTGCTCGCTCGCTTGCCACTTTCCCAGGAAGGCCTCAAGAGGCTTCCCAAATCTGCACGGAGGCTTCCCGGCTGGGAAACATGACCTGCTGCTTTCATGAGAGGCTTTGGCATGGACCTCAACTGCCGGGCAGCCTTTTTGGAAGCATCGCAGCTCAGCCCCACCTCACCCAGCTCCTTTCTGAAGTTAGGAAGCAGCTCTTTGCCCCTGGATGCTGCAGAAACCCAGGCTGGGGTGCTTTGTGCAGGCTTGGCAGTAGGAAGACCACCAGCACTCATCCTTCAAGTGAGGGTCCCTTCAAGAGAGGCCCAAACTGGCCACAGGGTCAGCGATGGGCCTCCGACTGCCTCCCATCCTGGGCAGCTGCCGCAACCTGTTACAGGTGCTCAGGGCAGCCTCAACCCCCATGTCCCTGCCATCTCCAGCCCCAGAAAGGGATGCTCTCAGCTCTGCTGGGCGGCCACTCCTTCCTGCCCCATTGCTAGCTGCAGTTGGCTCTTTGGCAGCCCCGCTTTCTCCTGGCGCCCCTCTAGGGAAGTCCCGATGCTCTGGTCATGTCTGGGCAGGTGCTGAGTCAGTCAGCAGCCCCCACCCCACTGCCATGTGACCTTTATAAACAGCATGATGCTTGCTATGTAAGCTTAAGAAGTTTTATAAAAATTACCATTGAAATGGAAAGTTTAAAAGAAGATGGTTAATTTCTGTTTATAAATTGGCGGCCGGCTGGCCAGGAAAGCATCCCCGGGAGCTGAGGGGGCTGACCATGGCTTCACAGGGTGAAAGGGAAGCTGTGCCCCCTGCCCACCAGGCACCCCCTCCCCTTCTCGGCTCCCCCCCACCCTGGCTGAAGTGGTCACATTGTGGTGGTGCACGGGCTTCTGATTGACCTAGAGGCCGCCTGGACATGGCCAGAGTGGAGGGGTTTCCCCAGTCTTCCGGCTAGGAAGGGGTGCCAGGAGAAAGTGGGACCACTGAAGGGCCAACTGCAGCCAGCAACAGGGGCATGAAGGAGTGGCCGCCCAGCAGAGCTGAGAGCATCCCCAGGTTGGTGGAGTGGCGGGGAGGTTGCGCAGGGCTGGAGGTGGCAGGGAGGTGGGGGTCAAGGTCACCATAGGTGCCTGCAATGGGACATGGCAGCTTCCCGGGGTGGGAGTAGGTCAGAGGCCCCACACCCAACCTGTGGCCAGTTTGGGCCCCACTTGAAGGGACTCCCACTTGAAGGAATGGGTACTGGGGGTCTTCCTGTCACCAAGCCCGCACAAAGAGCCCCAGCTTGGGCTTCTGTGGCATCTTGGGGGCACAGCACCTTCAGAGAAAGGAGGAAGGGATGCCAACCCACTTCCCTTACTGCTTGCTGCTACCACCCCTGCTGAACAGAACATTGGAGGCCAAGCCGGTCCCAGCAGTTCACCACTTTCCCAGCTGGCTACCCAGCTGACCAGGTGGAGACCAGGCTGCAGCTAGCAGGGAGGGGGGTGCAACACATGGGAGGCTCCCTGCAGTTCCTCAGCTCCTCCGGGCTGCAGCTGAGCCAGCTGCCCTCTCCTGCCGATGCGCTCTCCTCCTGCCACTGCCCTCTCCAGCATGTGAAGCTTGCAGGGCTGCAATGGTGGCGGCTTCAGGAGATGCTGGCCGGTGGGGAGTGGGGGACTAAGCTAGCGTGAATGCTGTTTACCTGTGTGTAGGCAGGAGGAGGCAGTTGTGTGGATGCACGTGGCAAAGGTGAGGCAGGGCAAGCATCTGAGGGAGCTGGTTCGGGGGCCTGGCCAGTCAGCCATCACTACGGTTTAGCGATCCATGCCCAATTACCACTACTGGTTCTCCCAAACCCAGAGCAACCCACCTCTGTACCCATCCCAGTGCCTAGGAAAGCTAAAGCATCTGCTTCAGCTTTCGTACAATGCTGAGAACTCAGAGTTCCTTATTTTTCTCAGTCAAAATTGGAATTCATTCAATGGAGTGGGATTTTAAAAAACACACAAAAACCTCAAAAATGGTTTCTTGGTAGTGAATCAAGAGTTGTTGTTTTTTGCTGATGTATCTTTTGTGATAAAATCTTGAACACTGAGGAACTTACTAACATAATATGAAATTCAGAGGCATTTTGCTCATTTATGAAGTAAATGAGCTGTACATGGAGCTACCCTTGAAAAGCATTCGGAGACTGCAGTTAGTCCGGAATGCGGCCGCGCGAGCAATATTGGGTGCACCGAGGTACACCGAGCGATATTGGGTGCACCCTGTCCTCCGCAAGCTGCACTGGCTACCAATTGGTCTCTGGACGCAATTCAAGGTTTTGGTTATTACCTTTAAAGCCCTACATGGCTTAGGGCCAGCATACCTTCGAGACCGCCTACTGCCACATACCTCCCAGCGGCCAGTAAGATCCCACAGATTGGGCCTCCTTCAGATGCCGTCAGCCAGACAGTGTCAGCTGGCGGGCCCCTGAAGGAGAGCCTTCTCTGTGGCTGCTCCGACTCTTTGGAATCAGCTACCCCCAGAGATCCGGACCATACCCACTCACATGGCCTTCAGGAAAGCTGTAAAAACCTAGCTGTTCTGGCAGGCCTGGGGCTGTTGACCTCACTGTTGAGGTCCAGCCCCGATTAGAATGAATGTATGTGGTGTTGCGATTTTAAACTGTTTTTTTTCTCTCTTTTTTGTAAGCCGCCCGGAGTCTTTCAAGATTGGGCGGCATATACATTTTTTTATTATTATACAATTGTATCACAGTGGCCAGTTGTTTCACCGGATTTGGCATTGGTTACTAGTCGGGCCCCACCCAGGGGCCTAGGACGTCGTAACGTATTTTCGTAATATGCGTGCAGATCCAAGCAGTGCGGCTTTTTGCATTTGACTGATGGTGATTTTGTCAATTTTTAACTGTTTTAAATGTAATTCCAGTGCTTTTGGAATAGCACCCAGTGTGCCAATTACCACTGGAATTACCACTGCTGGTTTGTGCCATAGTCGTTGAATTTCGATTTTTAAGTCCTGGTATTTTGCAATTTTTTCATGTTCCTTCTCGGCGACCCTGCTATCACCTGGTATTGCGATGTCTATGATTGTGACCTTATTTTTCTCAACCAGTGTGATATCTGGTGTATTATGCGCCAGTATTTTGTCGGTTTGTATACGGAAATCCCACAAGATCTTGACCATCTGATTTTCGGTGACCTTTTCAGGCTGGTGTTCCCACCAGTTTGTTGCTGTTTTAATATTATAATTTTTGCACAAATTCCAATGGATCATTTGTGCTACTGAATTGTGCCGCAATTTATAATCAGTCTGCGCAGCTGATTACAGCAGCTGAGTATGTGATCAACAGTTTCATCAGCTTCTTTGCAAAGTCTGCAAATAATAATAAAAAGTCTGCAAAAATAATAAAATTTATTATTATTATTATTATTATTGATGTTATTGTTATTGTTATTGTTAATAATAATAATAATAATAATAATAATAATAATAATAATAACAATAATAATAATATACAGTGAAGATGAGAAATAGAAGAGATTCTCTAGTTGGAAAGCCATTGAATTACTAGAAATTTGATTGATTAGAATATTCATATGACAATTCTAAATGCAACGTTCAATTTATTTAAGTAAGGGTGGACAACTTAAATAAGAAGTCCTCTGTGTGGTTGCCATAGATCCTTCTGAGGGGTCCTTGATGCTTTCTGAGCTTGGTTGTTTTTTTGCAGATGTTTCATTACCCAAACTAGGTAACACCATCAGTGCTAGTGAGTGAACATTGATGATATTATCTATTTTGGGTAATGAAATGTCTGTAAGAAAACCAACAAGCTCAGAGAGCACCAAGTTGCACTCATTTCAACCCTGAGCTACAAATATTCTCCTTTATTGGTAGTGAATAGGGGTGTCAAACAAAGATCCACGGGCCAGATCCAGCCCATGATTTGGTAAGATCCAGCCCATGGGGCCATCCTGCAAAATGTAATGGTCTGGCCTGCATGGCTTCGGCCCGGTCTACCCAATGTGAAGAGGAAATATTGGACCAGCCTGGCTTCAGCCCAGTCTACCCAATATGAAGAGGAAGCATTGGGCCAGTGTGCCTTTTGGCCAGTAACCCAATGCGAAGAAGTAACATGCCAGCAGTTTGAGGAGTGGCATCAAGTTAGCCACGCCTATCCATTTGTCCATGCCCACCCAGTCAGCCATGCCCGGTGAGTGGTGTCAAGCTGGCCATGCCCACGCAGTTGCCAGTGACATGCGGTGAGGTTTATGGCTGGTGAGGCACTGACACAGTGGTGAATTTCAAATTTTTTTAGACTTGTGGACTTCAACTCCCAGAATTCCACAGCCAGGCATGCTCAGTTCCGATTTAAAGCGACACCATTTGTTTTTCTCCTTTGCGAAAAAGTTTCCTTCATTCTTTTTCTTCTCCCCCTCTCCATCCCTCCCTCCTCTCTCAAACAGACACACGCACACAGAGAAGTTGGATTGGACTATCTCTCCTACCCGCTTCCCTCTCTCACTCTCTCAAACAAACACAAACACAGAAATTGGATTGGATATATTTTCCAATGGCTTGAAAGCAGCTCCTCTGCCATACCCCTTCCCCATTGCAAATGCAGCCTGCTATCTGTGTGGGAAATGCCTGAAATGCAATAAAGCCCACCCACCCACTCACCTCCTGCTTGCAGGCTGGGGTGACAGAAGAGGCAGAGAAGCTGGAGGGGAGCCTATCTGAACCTTTGATTGCAGGCGGAGCCACGTTGCCTTTTCAAACTTGTAATCAGTGAAGCTGGGCTTATATAGTTTTATCCAGCTCTCTCTCTCTCTCTCTGTGTGTGTGTGTGTGTGTGTTTGTGTGTGTGTGTGTTTGAAAAGACAACGTGGCTCTGCCTGCAATCAAACTACACTTGGGGAGGGATTTACACTTGAGGATGAAGTTTGAATTCCTCCCCCTCTCTCCGGCCCACACGTACCTTTTCCAGCTATTTCAGAGAGGATTTCAACTCTGCTCTTGCTTGTCATCATGAAAAGAAAAAAAATGTAAAAGGAAAAAGACAAGAGCTGAGGTCAGGTTGAGCTAGTTGCTGCCAGAGTCACCGTGGATGACTCTGCTTAACTGTTTAAAAAAGCTTCTAAAAAGCCTCTACAAGAGGAGGCAGGAGAACGACGTGCCTCACCTACGTCAGGAATTTTTTGGCTTTTAATCCTTGCTTAACTCTGCTCGAATGATCATAAAACACCTTGCTTAATCCTTGCTTAACTCTGCTCAAGTGATCATAAAAAGTCAGACTAGATGAGCCACATCCTTTGCGAAAGAGGTTTCCTTTTTTCTTTCCTCTCTCTCTCCCTCCCTCCCCCCTTTCTCAAACACACACACACGCACGCACACACACACACAGAAGTTGGATGGGACCATCTCTCCTACCCCCTTCCCTCTCTCACTCACTCTCTCTCAAACAAACACAAAAGTTGGATGGGATATCTTTTCCCATGGCTTGAAAGCAGTTCCTCTGCCATCCCCCCAATTCCCCCGCTGCCTTCCCCAAACACCTCCCCCATTACAAATGCAGCCTGCTGTCTGGGTGGAACATGCCTGTAATGCAGTAAAGCCCACCCTTTTACCACCTGCTGGCAGGCTGGGATGAGAGGAGAGGCAGAGAAGCTGGAGGAGAGCTGATCCGAGCCTTCCAAAAGTAAGAGGCTGGGGAAAAGTGTGTGTGCAGTATGGCTCTTTGCCAGGCTTCCTGCCTCCTCCTGTGGTCTCCTCAGTGCTCGCTTGTGCTTTCCCTCCTCAAGTGTAGTTTGATTGCAGGTGGAGCCACATTGCCTTTTCAAACTTGTAATCAGTGAATCTGGGCTGGATTTTTATATAGTTTTATCCAGCTGTGTGTGTGAGAGAGAGAAATGGATGGGAGCCTGGGGAGGATTCACTACACTTGGGGAGGGAGAGCATGAGTGAGCACTGAGGAGACCACAGGAGGAGGCAGGAAGCCAGGCAAAGAGCCATGCTGTAGCACACACATTTTCCCCCAGCCCCACTATGTAAAATTCAAGCCCAGCTTCACTGATTACAGGTTTGAAAAGGCAACATGGCTCCACATGCAATCAAACTACACTTGAGGAGGGACAGCACAAGCAAGCCAGGGTCGTTCTCTCCAGCCTTTGCCCAAAGCCCCACACAGCATCAGGAGGATGACGTTTGAATTCCTCTCCCTCCCTCCGACCCACACGTACCTTTTCCAGCTGTTTGAGAGAGGACTTCAACTCTGCTCTTGCCTCGGGTTTTCTAAAGAAGCCCCGCCCTCAGTTTCTTCTCTTTGAGAAGTGCCTTGCAAATGGGCTGCAGGGCAGGGGAGCGTACTGGTATGGGGGCATGGGCACGCCTCCGTGGAATGGGTACGGCAAATTTCTGGAATTGGTACACCCGAAGAGGTGCAAACCGGCAGGAACCCACCTCTGCCCTCTACCCATCTCACCACATGGCACCTGGGAAGATTACATCACCCAGCAAGGCTCAATCAAGCACTGGACACAGACAGCCTACAAAGTTAGCTAAGACCCCACCCTATGGGAGCCTGACAGCCAATCAGAATACAAGCTCAAATTCAAATCCCAACAGTGGGTATAATTCACACTCACTCGCCTCGCTCCTTCCCTCCCTCCCTCCCTCTCTCTCTCTCCCATGTGCTTTTTTGCCCAGGATCTCAAAACCATGTGGTCCTATCCATCATTAAAACCATCTTTCCAAACAGCCACCAATGTTTCCAGTGTCTTACTTCCCAGTTGCAACTGAACCCCGATGGACATTTCTTCCAACAGATATGTGATCCCAAAAATGTGGACCACCACCTGAACACCAACTTGCGTTGACAAAATCATCATCAGGCTATTGCAAAAGGCAATTGGAACAATTTTCATCTTATAATGATATATTTAACACCATCAAACAACAACACCTATCTATTTCAGGTCCTTGGGAGGAACTCAATAGGTGGAAATAAATGACAAATCTGGTCTAAACTTATGGCTGACTATGTGAAGCCATCATAATACAGGATAAGATAATGTAGGATGGGATTTTATTCACTTGGAAAGTTTCACTGTTACTAAAGATAGGGCAAGATTAGACCTAAAGTTTGCTTTAGTACACAGAAGTTTATTTACATTCTAATCTGAGTAATTATACTCTGCCTACACACATTCTCCCTGCAGTTTCATTTGGAAATGTTCCTTATTTTTTCTTCTGATGCTGCTAAGCACTGAGCATTCTAAAGGCTGAGCTTTGCAGCTGTGGGTGGATGAAATGACACCAATGCCAGCAACAGGAATTTTATCCTCAGTTTTAAGGGCACAATGTCTGTTAGTTTAGAACTGTACTCTTCCCTTGAACTATAGGAAGCTATTTTGATAAGTTAGGATAAAAAAGCCATTTAAAATATGTATTTTCAAAAAGACAAATATGTGAATAAATATTTCAATAAAGTCAGTTTTATATATGCTTAGGTCAAAATTTTAATAGTTTACTCTACCAGGAACTTTAAAATTGAAGTATACATGATATTAATCAGATGTTCAGCTCCATTTAAAGTGGACTTCAGTTTCTACTTATAATAAGATAGTGAAATTTAATTTTTAATTATTTCTTTTTTTACAGTACTGTTTAACTGTTTCTCCTTTAAAATATTTTAGTAACTTTGCAATCTAATCTATATCAAGCCCAGGTAGACAACTACCTGAATTTCTGGAAATAATTGTGTTTTTAGTAGGGCAATAATCAGAAACTACATCTCAATTTATACCTAAATTAATTTAGATGTAGTTGCTCCAAGTCTATTTTGTAAAAGTCCTTTCCCTCCTACAATTTCCCAGGCTCTATAAACATTCCATCAACCTATTGGGTGTATTATAAGTTTAATTTAAAAATGCACTTCTAGAATGATGAAATTGTTTTTTCTCTCTCCTGCACTGGGTACTGGTACCAATCCACCTAGATCTCCTCTTGGTATTTTGGCCCTAAGTTGAGATCTAAACCTCTTGAGCGAACTTCTAATTCATTGCTTTGATTACAGAACAAAGTCTGCTGGTAAATTGTGCTGGTGGTTACTTTTTCATAATCACTTTCTATGTTAGGAGCTGACAATAGAATTAGTTTTTTAAAAAAACATTACCCTGGTCAAATTCCACCTCAAATACTCTGATCTGTTCTGAGCATTAATACTTTGAAAATAGGTTAGCAGAAATGAATGAAGGTGATCAAGGGATAAGAAATAATGTATTTGAAGAGAGATTGGAGGAACTGGAAAAGATAAGTTCTCAGAACTCAAAACTCAGAGAGAAACTGATGGCATAAAATGATTTAAATCACTTTAATCCCAGACATGATGTCTATTGCCAGCTTTGTAAAAAGTGTTTCATGCTGGCATACTAAAAATTGGGAAACTCTTAGAGCTAATACATATTTATGTTTTTCCATTTTTCATATCATTTGATGTAGTCTCCTACATACTATTCAAAAACTGTGCAACCTTCAGTCCAACAGAAGTTCTGTGTTACTGATACCACTGGTATGCCTGCTGGACCCAGAAGTGTATTTCAATGTGTCAATAGCATGAATGAATTCTGCCTATTTGCTTGTAGTATTAGCTGGTATCAGAAATGTAATGATTAAAATTATAAAATTATTCATGACCCTCCTACTGTAAGGAAAATGTTGAAGTAACTTTTGTTGAAATCCTTTCATTCTGTATTTAGCAGAGCGAGTCCAAACCTATTGGAAGTGTGTATATAAATAAGGGTAAATCGAGAAATTCTAAAATTCCTGCCCCCATACAATGTGGATAAAAAAATAAAAAACAAGTATCCTATTATTTTCTTTAAGGAAATAATCCAAAAGGAAGAATCTAAAAACATCCATGTCTCTGTGGGAAGCCACCCCCCCCTCCTAGAAGAATGAAATATTTTAAGGAATATTTTTTAAAAGGCAGAATATTATATTTCCCAAAGGGAGAAATGGAAAAACATATTTGTAGAAGCAGAAAGCAACCCCCACTTACTTAATAACCCCAGCAGATATTTTATGCCCATTAAGAAAGATTGGGCCAGCCTACTCAGAAATCAAACTGGAGGCCACTTTTTAGAAATGCAGATTTGCATTTCATTCCATTCAAGACAGAATATTTTGAAACAAAGGCAGAATGGTAGGATTAGCCCTCACTCAAAATTCAACACATTAAGCCACAATAGGAATTGCCCAACACCCTTTCAGAACAGTCTAAACTTTAACCAAACTTAGCTCAGACAAACACCTAGGATTTGTACTTTGCCTATAGAGCCACCTATGACCCCTACATAAAACCTACATGGCCTCATGGGAGTCTGACAACAGACAATTTAATACATGTTTTTGAACAGGAACAGGAAGCTCAAGTGCAAAGCCCAAGAGAAGATGTTAAAAAAAACCTACTCTTAAATCCATGTGGACCAGAACCATGTGCTTAGTGGTTCTGTTCATCATTAAACTTTCTTTCCAATCAGCCTCCATATTTCCAGTGTCTTTCTCCTGGCTTGGAACTGAACCAGATAGATATTTCTTCCCACAATTCCATCAGGAGAAAGCCGAATAGAAACAATGAAAGCAACAAAGAAGGAATTCTCAATTCTTAAAATTTCTAGTGGTTAGAACTATACGAGCAGTAGATTGATGCTTCTGGTAGTGAATCTTCCAGCTCCCACCCCTTTCAACTTTGATATTATTGAAACAGTGTTGGGCTGCAGGGAAATACCATTTATTCTTTTTTTATTGTTTTTAATGTTATAATCCTAAAATAGCTAATGAATCAGCATGTGGGTTTTTTTTTTCATTTAAGAAACTATTGGGATTGTGTTACTCTAAAGCAGAGGTGTCCAAACTTTTTGCAAGGAGGGGCAGATTTGGTGAGGTGAAAATGTGTGGGGCCGACCATTCAGCCTGACATTCTTTGAACCATTAACATTAAATGCAAATGAACAATTTTATGAAAGACTAAATAAATAACTCCCGTGGGGAGAAGAGCTGCAGGCCACTCAAAATTTACATAAATCTTGGTTATCTATTCATCTTAGTAATGTTTCCCTCTGCTATATGTTCCCTTTGTTTTCTTCACTTCTCTCATACGTTCTTAAACAAAGAACTATCTAAAAATTTAAGCGCCTGCTAATATCAATGAAAAACTGAAAACAGAAAAATAGAAAGCAGGCAGTGACTTCAATAAATGTAAAGTGTTAGCTTTTCATATTAAATCACAAGCATTTGCCTAATTTTCTTCTAACAACTTCTTAACCAATTGCTGTCATGTTTGAAAGAAGCCAAAAACAATCTGTGCTTCAAAAGACATGATAAATCGAAGATATACTCTCCCTAGTTTGTTTGCCATACTCTCTTATTGTTTATGTGATGAAGCTTCTGGGGTTCCATATTTTTATGCCCCTCAGATGGTACATGTTTAAGTACCAATGAGAACAAAATATTGTAAATACTTCAAAGCATACTTTTAACATTCTCACCATATGATTTCTAAACCACCAGAAGTAGTTGAAGAATGATATGTATCATTCACACTTCAAAGCTGCTGAGCATCAGGAGTCTTGCCCCAAACTTCTGTAGTAAAGAAGAGGAACCACAGTGTTTCCAAAACAACCACGCTAGTTTCATCAAGGCATCAGCTATTCTACAGCTGAGATGGAAGTAAATCACTCAGTATTCCAATACTGCTGATGCTGTGGGATGACTATATTCTGGAGATGTTTTCAACTGGTGCAGATCCTTCACATGGATTTGTGATGAAACAAATGAGTGCAGGTTTGTAAAAGCCAAAGATAATATCTTCTGGGTACCACGTGTCTTTATTGCTCCAAAATAAAGATGTTTGTAAAATTATTCTACAGTGATTTTTCTCTTCCATAAAATCCTATTGTCAGGCCTGCAGCGGTTCCTTTAAGAATCTTTGGCCTGCCACACTCTCATTAAGGGGGGCGGGAATTAGCAAGGGGTAGAATGTGTTGTTTTCAAAATAAAAAAAAATCCTTTCTAGAAGCTCAAGGTCATCTTTTGTCTCCCAAACCTTTGCACCTGATCAGAAGCAGTTGGGCGTAGGTGCTAGTGTGGAAGAAGAAGATTGGACCATGTGATGGACTGTGGATGTGGGGACAAGATCATGAACTTTTAACTGGGTGGGATCCTGATGTAACTTCCAGAATTGGGATTCCATAGCACTATGCCAACATGGCTGCCTTATTAAATTGGAACTTTAAGCATAGTTTTGCCTTCGACTCTGATTTAATTTTGCATGATGTTTGGAACGCTGACACCTATTACATATCAAATTCTATGAATCAACACCCTTGGAAATGAAGCAGGATCAAGTTCAGGTTGCATTGCTGATCCTTATATCATCTTTATTTGTCCTTGCAGTGTTACTCAGGCCTTTACATATGATTGTGTTATTGGAATTAGGTTGGAGAAAGGTTCTTCAAATATTCCAACAGGAGCAACTGAGTAGCATTTGTCTGATGACTGAATTTTTTCCCACTCAACAAGAATGTAAGCCAAACATCATGTGATATTTACTTCTCAGGCAGGAGAGTCCATTTATAGCCCATTACTAACCCATACCCCAATTATGGGTTAGTAATGTATCCCATATCCCAATGCCTATTAAAGCATTTTGTTGTCTTTCTAAGAACTGGGAGAAGGATAAAATGATTACCAGCTTTTAAAATATTGTTAAAGTCTTTCTCTATGTTGTCTTCGAGGTGTCAGCTGCCCAGCTGGTAAATCCAGAAAAAGCAACTCCTGGGACATTATTTTACCAAGAGTATTAACTATCGAATATATCCACATTGGCACAGAAGAAGCAAACCAGCTCTGGGCTTCCAATGTAAATGCATGCATAGTTCATTTCCCCTTTCCCCATGGGCCACTCACAGTCCATTACATCCATGGTTCATTTTGCTTTGGGAACCATCTGATCATGCTGTGGCATCTGCTCTGGGTGTCCTGGAGGGGAAGTAATGTCTCATGGGAAGCAATGATGCTTGGAAGCCATTCCCCCCACACCTCCTTGCATTCCAATCCACCCCTCCACTATTCTTTGTCAAGCTGCAAGCAAAGCAGAATATAGGTGAAAGATTGAGTCAATGTCAGCCTCTGTTTTGCTGCTTGCTTTTCAGCTGCCATTGAAACGGGGAGGGGGGGCATGGTATTTGGGTGTGGGAAATATTCTGTACAGGAGAGACTGTAAGAAGGGAGTTGTTCTCACCATCTACTGCACATGTAGCGGGAAGAGGAGTTTCCCGCCAAGGCCAATTGTCCGGCATACCAACCTGATGATGGTTTTTGAAGATGTCTCCCACATGACACCTGTGGAGTAATTGGATTGGACTATGGGCTGGGGTTACCAAGGGGAGGGGAATTGGTCATACATTGATATCTATGCTTGCACGCGCTTTTATCTCAGATCCAGCTTTGCTTAGCTTCTATTTACTTATAACCAGTAAAAATACTCTTAATTCTGTAAAATGGAATTGAGTGGTTTCTTTCTTGGTTACTAAGTGAAGCAGCCCTGACAGTCAGTCTTGACATGTCGGCTTTCCCTAGCTTTATTTACACACAGTGGGCCACGTGGCTTTTGGAGTATCCACCAAGCCAGCTATTTACACTGAGAATGGAGCTTCCTGTGGGAGCTCTGCCATGGGCACAAATTCAGTCCCCATAGCCACTTTGAAAGGGGTAAAATCTGTGCTGAAAATCAAGCCTCAACAGGATGTGATCTGATCACATCTCCACTGTCCCAAGAGAAACACTAGGTCGAGCGTTTGTCCCACTCTATGAGTCGGACCCTGAATTACCTGGGTCAAGTCCATGGTTGTCATGGAAGCCATGGACTCCTGAGCCCCATCAGAGCGTTCGCCTAGAGATGGCAGGTTGAAGTCCCCCAGTACTATCAGTCTGGGGAACTCAACCGCCAACTCGGCTACTGACTCCAGGAGCACAGGCAGGGCTGTTGTGACGCAGCTAGGAGGTAAGTACGTCAAAAGCAAGCCCACTTGAACCCCTAGCTCCAACTTCAAGAGAAGAGACTCACACCCCACAGTCTCTGGAGCAGGGATCCTGCAAGGAACTAATGATCCTCGGATAATAATTGCCACTCCCCCACCCCTTAATCCCTGGCAGGATTTCAATAGCACAGTCTGTGGAGTGATGGAATGGGAGCACATCTGATTTCCTTTCACTGAACGACTCTGTTAGGTCATGATACTCAAAGGGAATGAGTAGCTGTAACTCTCACTCCCTTTTAGTGTATTCTCTGAATACACTTTCCTAACTGTCAGCTCATGCCTGGCATTTGGCATTTTCACTGTCTCCTTCTGGCTAACTACTTTTTTCCTCATTTGCAACTTGTTGCTGTCCCAATCTACTGAGGAATTCCATTTTTTCAATCATGCTAGTCCTAGGACCAGAGGTGGGTTCCTACTGGCTCAGACCGGTTCAGCTGAACTGTTAGTGGTATGCCGGCCTGAGTCACTGGGACAGGCAGTGACCCAGGCCTGCCGTGCCTCCAAACCAGTTCCCTAGTCGGCACGGCATATTTTTCCCCATTTTTTAATATTCTGCACATGTGTAGACCTATTTATGGGCAACTGTGTACGTGTGCGGAGCAAAATTGCATATGCACCGAACTGGCAGTAATGCTGGCAGCAACCCATCCCTGCCTAGGACCATGGTCTCAGTCATTTCAGAAGCCACAATAAAACAAATACTCTTTGTGGGTCCCAACCCTGAGGCTCACTGGCTCTGTTAGGCAAGTTGCTGGTATCTCTCCCATATGTGAGCCATCTAATTGGGAGAAACCCATGGGCTGTCTTACCTTTCTCAGTCTCAATCCTAGTTTCTCCATTGCCTGAAGGTTAATTAGGCACTGAGTGCACGCCAAGTCCAACAAAGCTGTGAGAACCCCCTTTATTTCTGAGGATCTCCATCTGGGCCATCATAAGGGTGATGGTGCCACTTAGCCTAGTTTCCACATACTGTGGTACTGTGGGTCTTTAGATACAAGACCTGAAAGCATTCAGGTCTTGTATCTCCAGAGCCCCTTCATTGTGGAGAAACACCAACCATCCCTCTCCATCCGCCTCTAGTTTAATGTAATGACATTGACCTGGGCACGCTTGTCTGGGTACATTACTCCATGGTGCTCCATGTAGGGACTGCTAGGGGAGGTGGCAATCAGTCCTCTCACTGTCAGCCCTGAAGGCTGAAGGGTCATGAGAAGGAGGGGGAGGAGGGTCACCAGAGCCTTAGTGCAGGAGCGAAGTGGCCCTGTGCTTGCCTTCGCGCCACATTTGCACTCAAGGAAGTCCTCGCCTCCTGCTGCACAAGGGGCAAAGGAGAGATGAGATAGAGAAAAGGGATTTCTCCCCTTTTCTCTCCCATCTCTCTATCTTTCACATGCGCGTGCACATACAAAAGAAGGATACCCTCCTGGGTCGGGATCAAGGTGGCAGCAATGGTGACTCCTCCTCCTGCTGCCGCCACTGCATGCTCAGGTGAGCAGCCAGCTGTACTGTGCAGGAGAGCCAGAGCTCTTCCCTCCCTGCATTCAGTGGTGGCAGCAGCTGCTCCTCCCTTCCTGAGTTGACATGAAGGGGACTGCGGCTGGTGCTGAGCTTCCCATGAAGGATGCAGAATCGCAAAAAGTAGCTGGTTGCTGGCAGTGCAGAGAAAATCCCAGGGGTTCCAGGGCAAGAGAGGGAAATGAGAAAATGATGGAGGGAGAGAATGAGAGAGAGGGAAAAGAGAGGGAAACAAATGAGAGAGAGAAGAAAGAGAAAGAAAGAAAAAGAAAGAGGAAGAGGAAAAAGAAAAAACAAATGAGAGGGAGAGAAAGAGAGAGAAATGAGAGAGAGAAAAGGGGAGAAAAAGAAAGAGAGATGGGAAAATGATAGACGGAGAGAATGAGAGAGAGGAAAAGAGAGAAACAAATGAGAGAGAGAAGGGGAGAGGGAGAGAAATGAAAGAGTTGGAGGGAGAGAGGGGGAAATAAATGAGAGAGAAGGGGGAAAGAAAGGAAGAAAAAGAAAGAAAGAAAGAAAGAAAGAAAGAAGAGGCAGAGAGGTGGAGGAAAAAGAGAGAAAGACAGAAATGAGAGGGAGAGAGGGGGAGAGGGGGGGGCATTTCCCACAGAAAACATTGGGAACCACAAAACCTGGGTAGGTGTGGCTGGGAGGGTGTAATGTGACTGGGTGGGAGTGACGTTGAGTTGGCCATGCCCATCCAGATTTTGTGGCTCCCTGTGTTTTCTTTTCTGTGGGAAATGGGTCCAAATGCCTCTTTGAGTGTTTAAAGTTGCCAGACCCCTGCACTAGGATGTATCCAGGTGGCAGCCCTCACTGAAGCCAGGGGTGTCTGAATGGGAATACCAGCTGCCTTTAGGGCTACATGTGCTCCTCCTAATGGGGCAGTGGCTGGGTGGGAACTGCTGTCCCTTGGTGTGGAGCTACCACTGCCCCAGGTCAGGTTGGTACCATGGGCTGCAGGAAGGGAGGGGATGGGGTAGACAACAGTTTCATGGCCCCTGTCCCAACTTCTCTAACTGCCACCCTCAGTGAGGTGGCTCTTCAGACCTCCAACCTGCTGTACTTCTCCCTCAGAAGTCCATCAATGGACTTCAAGCTGCAGCTGGGAACTTCCACTCAGCTGGTCATCCCACTCAGCTGCTCACCTAGTCTTCCAATTGCTCTACCAGGTCACTGTGATACCAAGGGCGATTGGTTGATCCTTTGCTTTCACTGCCTTTCCCACATAGTTCACCCACCAGCCCTTGGGGCCTGAATAGGATCCCTCCATCCCTCTCTCTCCCTTTAGCACAGGTTGTTGCTCAGGCTTCTCAGGCTTCTGTTTGGGGCATGCACCAGCTGCTTGCATCTTGGCTTCGACTTGGGCCACCACTGGGGTCTCTTAAGAGGAGACTTCCCCTGGCTTTGCCCCAGCTTCAATTCCTTTGTTAGTTGCTGACATCTTGAAACTCCCAACTCCTGGTGGGGTCTAGGTAGGCTGCTACTGGCAGAACTGGTTTGATGTCAGCTATCCAGCTGGCAAATCCAGAAAAAGAAACTCCTGGGAGTTATTTTAATGAGAGTATAAACTTTATTGAATGTCCATATTGGCACAGAAGAAATGAAACCAGCTCTTGGCTTCCTGCACAAACGCATGCATAGTTCATTTACCCTTTCCCCATGGGCCACCCACATTCCATTATGTCCACCGATCACTTCTGTTCATTTTGTTTTGGAACCAGCCAATTATGCTGTGGCATCTACTCTGGGTGTCCTTGAGGGAGAGGGAACAATGTCTCATGGAAACCAATGATGCTTGGAGGCTATTCCCCTAATCCTTGCATTCCAATCCACCCTCTCCATTCTTCGTCAAACTGTGAGCAAAGTGCAATATAGGTGAAAGTTCGAGTCAGTCTTACCACAAGGCAACAGAAGATCCAGTGCAACTGTAATGCACAATTCACAATATTAACTTGAAATAAATGTCCTTTGGTGACTCTTGTCATGGAGTATTTTGTTAGGATGAAAGAGGGAACTAAGTTGGAATCATGTCAATGAGTAAGACTAAAGTTTTGTAGGAGTGTATCTGAGTAATAGGCATGCAGTGACTCAGTGGCTAAGATGCTGAGCTTCTCGATCATAAAAGTCAGCAGTTCGCCGGTTCGAATTCTTAGCACCAAGTAACAGAGTGGGCTCCTGTTACTTGTCCCAGCTTCTGCCAACCTAGCAGTTAGAAAGCATGTAAAAATAAAAGTAGAAAAATAGGAATCACCTTTGGTGGGAACAACATTCCATGCACCTTCAGTGTTTAGTCATGCTGGCCACATGACCATGGAGGGTCTTCGGACAGCACTGGCTCTTTGGCTTTGAAACAGAGATGAGCACTAACCCCTAGAGTTGGGAACGACTAGCACATATGTGCAAGGGAAACCTTTATCTTTTTACCTGAGTAATGCAGAAAGCAAGACGACTTTATTTCTTCATGTATCAGCAAACAGATAGCCCTTGATTTATGATCATTCAATTAATAGCCATTCAAAGTTATGACTGAGCTGCAAAAGGGACTTACAACTGGTTTTTTATACTTATGAACATTGTAGCATCCCTTTATTCAGGTCAGGCCCAAGCCCGAAAAAGGCACAGCACTATCCAATTGAGTCCAATCCTTTATTTGATTACACCTAATTGACAGAACGTTGCCAAAATAAAGCTATAACTTCTAACCTACTAGATCAGTGATGGTGAACCTTTTTGGCACCGAGTGTCCAAACTGGAAGGTGCATGCATGCGCAAATGCCAGAGCACCAGAAACCCGAAGACCAGCTGGCCAGCACATGCATGCCTTTTTTTTTTTTTTTGCCATTTTTCAGGCTGGCTTTTTGGGCCATTTTCAGGCTATTTTTCAAGCCAAAACAGCCCAAAAATGGCCTGAAAACAAGCTGGTTTTCGGGCCTTTTTCGGGCTGTTTTCTGGTACTCTGATGCCCACGAAGACCAGCTGGAAACCAGAAGAGCACCTGGCTCTACATGCCACCTCTGGCACATGTGCCATAGGTTTGCCATCACGGTACTAGATAGATCCTGAAAGGAATGTGACAATGGTGGGTTTCAAAATTTTTTAGAACCTATTCTGTAGGTGTGGCCTGTTTTGTGGGAGTGGTTTGGTGATCTTGTGACCAGGTGGGAGTGGCTTGGTGGTCATATGACCGAGTGGGCATGGCCATCTTGGAAAATAAGCGAGTCCAGTGACCTTTTGTGACCTTGCAACGATCCCGGGCTTGCTTATAGCGCAGGGGCGCCAGAAAGCATGGGCATGGGGGCGGGAGCTTAGGCGGCGTGGCTGGCATCTTTGACAAGTTCGGGGACCTTGCAAGGCCTTTGCAAGGTCCCCAGACTTGCCCAAGATGCCTGGCTGCCAGAAAGCACGGGCATGGGGGCGAGGGCAGGAGGTTACGCGACACGGCCAGTCTCCTAAGAACTCCTAGGTGCCTGCTGCACCACACAAACTACCGTCTGTCTCCCCGTGTTCAGAAAAGCAATTCCGGGAAGGTCCTTTGGTGGTGGCAGGTGTCCTAGAACCTGCCTGATAGCAAAGGACTTACCCGGGCTTCCTTTTCTAAACACGGGGAGATGGACGGTATTTTGCGCTGGCCACACCGTGTTCCCCAACCCTCCCATGCCACGTTCTGCTGGAGCCAGACGCAGTGGCAACAGCAGCAGGAGGAAGCCGGCGCTTGTCGAGCCGCCGTGGTGAGGCATCCCCGGAGGAGCCGAAAACCTTGAGAGGTTTTTACTTTTGTTGTCAGTAAAGTGGGGGGAGCAAGTGGGGGGGGTCAGGCTAGGGGTGGGATCGGTCCAGAACAGGGCCTCTGGAAGCTTAGGTACAGGAAGGCATTCTAAATTTCACGATTGGGTATGTGCATACCAGTGCGTACCGGCTAAAACCCACTCCTGGGGTGCGGCTACCCTGAGCCTTTTCTTCCATCCTGCATTGGGAAAGTATAGCTCTTAATCTGGGCTTCTGTTTAATGGAATGTACCCCCTCTCCTTGAAAAAGCTCTGATTAGATAATAACTTTAACATTTACTCCTTGTAGTCTTTGCATTAATGCTTTAAAAATGACAGAGGTGTTTCCAAATGCTTTTTGTCATTCTGAGCCACATCTTTTACTGTAAAGGATTTAAACAGGTCTAAAAATCAACACTCACTACTCATTAACATAAACATTTTAATTCTTTGTATAACTGTGAATTGGCTGCATTTCTGATCAGTCATCATCACAAATATATTTCAGGTTGCTCTGGTTCCAAACTCTACAGAAAATCTTGCAGTTATAAATCTTCTGCCTTTCTTTTTTGGTCCCTGCTGTTTCTAAGCAACAGAGGTATGTAACACAAATGTCAAAAAGAGAACATTTCTCTCTCCCGTTGATGCAGCAAAACTGCCCTACATTTTTAAGGACAAAAATATATAAAGCAATAATATATAACAATCCCAGAGGAAGGGGTACAATACGAAAGGCAAAATACAAAAATATTGAAGTAGATGTGCTGTGTCCCAGAGCAAGAATTAAACTACATGTTAGTTGGTCTATTTGAGTTGAAAGCTTATCAACTTCAAAATTTGACCTACTTTGCTTTGTCTTTCTCCAGGCCAAGCCAATTTCTAACAATAATTTACCATAATGGAGAGCCATTCATAACCCTGTCCTGATCAGAAGATTACCACGTCTTGCATATTCTGGTAACCATTGCCAGCAGGTGAGGCTTACTCACTCTTTTCAATTTAACTGTGCTGGGCCTTGTTTTGTATTTTCTCTTAGTAAAGCAGAACTGAAAAGCTCTTGAAGATTATCTAGACTATGTACAAAAAGGCATATCAAAATATTTACAAGATCTGTAAAAATGACAATGAGATTACACACATTCCTATCCAGATTCTCACTTCAATTTCTACTTGTATGTATTGCCTTATTTCCTACTTATAGTATATAAATCCAGTACTGTATACATTGGCAGTATCTAAATTCTCTAAATCATTAGCTTTCAAACTTTCATATCTGAAGATCTACCAATCATTCATGCCTCTGATGATTTTTGGCAGAGGTTGACTAAGTAATTATGCTATATTTCCAGATCATATTGGAAATAATGGTAGACATGTAGCTGGGATGTTTCAAAAATGACCTACATTGATACTGAATTCCGTAGAGATCATGGCAGACACCCCAACTCTTGCTGTATTCAAATAAAAGTTATAATGAGATTGATGCATGTTCATTGAGATAAGGAATCTATTTAAGCAATGTTTACACATTGAACTATTGTCTTCTAAGTTTTGAAATATAAAGTGCCAATCTACATAAAAATAGAAGTCCAGAAATTATTTGCATGTCATTTATTTTAAAAATCAAAATCCACTTTCCTGGGAGTAAATTTTCTTACTTCTATTCCACACATACAGCACTATGTTACAAGCTAACAGTGAATGAGTAATAATTCACTGACCTTTTCTTCAGGAGCACATATTTATTGATTTACTTTCAAATGCTGATTATGAAGTATACAGCACCATATAAAACTCACCATGTTGATTACTGGATTGCAGACAATCTACTTTTTGGGGAAACCTAGTTCTACAATAGATTGGAAACAGTAGGTTTGCTAAAGAGAGAGATGGCAAGCAAATAACAGGCAGTAGAAAGAAAATATGAATTACAGTCAATATGATAGCAGTATTCCAATATATGAGGGGCTGCCACAAAGAGGGAGTCAAATTACACTACAAAGCACCAGGGGGGCAGGACAAGAAACAATGGTTGGAAACTAGCCAAAGAGAGAAGCAACCTGGAATTAAGGTGAAATTTCCTAACAGTGAGGACAATTAATCAGTGGAACAGCTTGCATTCAGAAATTGTGGGTGTTCCATCACTGGAGGTTTTTAAGAAGATACTGGACAATCACTTATCTGAAATAGTATAGGTTCTCCTGCTTGAGCAGGAGGTTGAACTAGAAGACTTCCAAGGTCCCTTCCAGCTCTATTCTATTCTAATATTCTAAAGTGAGGATCAGAAATTTAAATACACAATTTGGAAATAAGACCTTGGAAGTATTAGAAAGAATTTTCTGGCAATAACTTCATTTTCTCCTCCTGTGTTAGTTAGAGTACAACTTGCTGCTAATGCAGTATCAATTAAAACGATAGTAATACATTGCTAACAAAACTGTATACAGGATAATTTTTAAATAGTATTCAAATGATTTTGTTTCTGTTTGCAGAGAAATGAGGAAGAAAATAGTTGCATAATATCTTTTTGTGTGTGTTAGACTAAGTTTCATCACCTTCCAATATGCAGGGATTATAGAAGATGAATCTGACACATTAGTCAGATTAAGGAAGGAAAGTTTAGACTAGTTTTCTCCAGTATGGACATCTCTGGAAGCATAGACATAGATTCTTGAACTTTTCCCACCAATGTGGTCATTGCTAAGAATTATGGGATTTGAAGAATAGGCTTAGTATATTAGGAGGAGGCTTAGTATATGAAATTGGAAAGAGGGGCTGAAACAAACAGGAATTTCTATCATCTGAGATTTGGAACTGTGCCTACCGAATTCTAATTTCACTTATTTCTGCCTTTAGTTCATAGCAAATATATTTTCATTCTTTTCAAGATAAGCATTTATGTTTAACCCCAGGTAGGTTTTATTGAAACCCTGCTTTAAAGACTTTGAACACCTACGCAGCTGTGTTAAGAACAGTGAGATTGTCAAAGTATTTTTTTCTCTTTATAATCCCAATCAACAGCCAAGATGAGCAGCTAAGATGAGCAAATTCTCTCGTTGGATAAGAGACAAGAACATATTGTTAATTTACATTATTAGTAAAAGGGGGGAAAGAAGATAAAAGGCAGGAAGGAAATATATCTCATGTTGTCAGGGAAATCCAGAAGGCCAAACTATAAAGAGAGGTGACTTGTTTGTTCTGCTTAAAATTAGAAAATTAATAGATTATTTTCAGCAACTGGATTCCCTACAACGAACTAGGCATTGTCATCATCCATGGCTGAAAAGAACTTTTCAAAAACCATCCATATTAAACTAATATACATTTTTAAAAGTCTAAACATGGAAAGATCTCCCTTTAATGACTGGAGGATTATCTATGGAGATTCTCAGTCATCCAGGTCATGGTTTTCCCAAAGGTGCTTTTTTTTCAAGAGGCAAGTGGGTTTTCTGATTTTTCTTTGAAAACATTTCACTTCTCATCCAAGAAATGTCTTCAGCCTCTTCAGTTGAAGACGTTTCTTGGATGAGAAGCGAAACATCTTCAAAGAAAAGCCAGAAAGAAAGAAAGAAAGAAAGAAAGAAAGTCCAGTTGCCTCTTGAACAAAAAAGTACCTTTGGGATGACTGGAGGATTGCTTAATCTAGTTGTGTTTGAATGCCTCCTTAAAACACCAATGACACCAACCGATTAGAAGTACTTTGACTTCAAGTATATCTATACAACATCTCTATATCT
Source organism: Thamnophis elegans (assembly GCF_009769535.1). Taxonomy (NCBI): domain Eukaryota; kingdom Metazoa; phylum Chordata; class Lepidosauria; order Squamata; family Natricidae; genus Thamnophis; species Thamnophis elegans. The sequence goes on along the minus strand of NC_045551.1, from coordinate 18,607,193 downwards.
AAAAATATTTCACTGTATCTAAGAAAGAAAAAAAATGATTCTAGTTTTATTCTGTTAAAATAGATAAAAATATCCTGCTGTAGGCTGACCTCTAGTGTTAAATTTATTATTCTCCAGTTCTTGCATTCAAATTGGGTGTGCTATTGACATATGATTATGATTGAATTAAACATACGTCTATATATTACTAGTTCTGGAATTTTAATTACAAAAGGATATATTTTCAAAATATGAGATCAAAACTACCTGATGTATTAGATTACAAGCATGGTTTAAAGAGTAAACATGTATATAAGACTTATATAAGACCAGGGAGCCAGTCTTGCCCATTAGTGATTTCAAACTACTCTTTATTTATTTATTTAGAAATTTTGTATGACTGCTCAAGTCACTCATAGTGACTCCAGACAGCTTACACAAATAAAACCTCAATACAAAAGCCAATTAACCCCTATAATTACATTCCATCTTAGCTCGAAAGATTATTGTTTATGGGGAGAGACACTCATCTCAAGTTTTTGTGGAAAGGCAAAATATAAATAACCAAGCATATAAAATATTAGTTTGACAATTTGCCAGTGAAAGAGAGATGGAATTCCTGATAAATAATTGCATTCATCTAACATTCCTCCAGAATTTTGCAGATAATTCACCAGGTCTTATTTTTAGGCAGGTGGACACAGATTTGCAGCCTATTTTTTTCCTCTAAGTTGAGCAAAACATAAGAACAGTGAGTTGTTTCATGATTGAAAGAATCAATGCATCATTTCTTAAACCTAACAAACTTCCATGTTAACAGCACCCAATAGAAAACATTCTAAACAACCAAGATGGAACAAAACTGGAGAATGTGCTAAGAAGAATGATGTATATATGTATGTATATATTTATTTATTTTTATCGTACCTTTATCATTATTATTTATATAACTGTATGCTTTGGGGAAAATTTATTCATAATTGTTCTTTGGAAAAGTGATTTGATTTTCATTGATCAATGTTGTGATATCCAACAAGTTCATGGATTTCATCTAAGTTTAATCTATCACAGTAAATGTATGTTCACTAAAAAGCTAAATTATTTTGTCTGGGCCATAAAATAATCTACTATCATAGATAATTTCACCTGGTTTTTTTATCATTTTCTGCACATTTATTAAACTATTGTTAGTTCTATATTTTATAAATGTAGTATATTCTGAATTTATATTTATTTACTTCAATCTTCAAAACCTTCCTGCAAAATTAGATTCTGTCTCATCCATCTTGCTGCATCCTCATGGTTCTCCAAAGATACTTGTTCCTGATTTCTTGGCAATTCCTTCTTTGCAGTAACCCTCTGTTCCATAAACCACATTTCATGAGATCTCAATAAAAAAAGCTGTTTATAGTGGTGACAAAGAAGAAGAACAAGAAATTCCTCTAGCAAAAATGTCTTTCAGCCTGTGTTTCTCAGGAGCTAAGTTACTTTACTAAATTGTCCTATGACTATTCATACTTTAATGCACTAGACAGAAATATAGCATGTTAAACAAATGCTGCATTTGCTATAGCCTGAGGTTTAAAACCATGTCAACTGCTGTATGTTCATTCATTGGAGTTCTCTTGCTATTGAAGATGCATGATCTGTTCTTTTATAACGGTAGAATAAAAGCTTTTTTTTTTCATTTACCAATGAGGCCAATTATGTTTTTGTGTGTGTGTGTGTGTGTGTGTGTGTCACAACCCCTGGTATGCCCCAATTATGGGAGGAAGCTAACTGCTTCCATTCTCTGTCCATCGGCTTGTCACAAGAGACCATCACGACAGAAACCCAATATGTGCTGTATTTGTGCTGTATTTATTTATTTATCAGCACAAATACAACATATATATATATACACATATATATATGTGTGTGTGTGTGTGTGTGTATGTATGTATGTATATATGTATATATATGTATATGTATATGTATATGTTTTGTTGTATTTGTGCTGATAAATAAATAAAGGGAGACTAGTATAGATCTATTTCAAGCTATTTAGCTCTCATCAGCTAGCCATACCCTTACTGGGATTTGAACCAGGGCTATATTACATACTATATTACATACAAAAAATCTAATACACACACACACACACACACACACACACTGACACACACCCCTGGCCTGTGAATAAACCAGAACACAGGCTTGACTGTTTGCCACTATTTAATGAATGCGATAACAAATCCTTTGGCTGAAGGCCCAGGCAAACTCACATTCAAGATAACAGGTTGGCAGCAATCCAGAAAGCTCCAAGACAGAAACGCAGATAATTCCACATGACATGGCTAGAATACAGATTTCTTCAATACTAGTTTGAACAGTTGTTTCCTGCAAATGTCCCCTCCCAATGCCTCACTTATAAACTCTCTTGGGAGGGGCCCAGGCACAACTACCTGTGTGTTGCTGCTTCCGTTTCTCAACCCTTTGTAATCTAGCATCAGGGACAAACTGCCTTTGATCCTCCACACTGCTCCATGCCTCAGGTGCCTCCTGGTGGCCAACCAGCCTCTCTGGTCCCTGCTCTGAGTCTGAACCCTGCCCAGGGTCCTCCACATCTAAGGTGACCAGATTTTCAGATTGGTAAAGGGGGACACCTTTGACCCGGGGAGGGGGGGGCTTGATTAAAAATTTTATACAGAGCAACAAAAATTTTCATACCACACAAAAATAGTATTGTAATATTTTTTTTTATTTCAACATAACTACAATTTACAAATATAAATTGTAACTGTTGCCAAACATCAAAATTTTGATCAAAATTTTGTCAAAATGTGACCCCAGAACACTGAAACCATCATAAATACGAATTTGTTGCCAAACATCAAAATTTTGATCGCGTGACCATGAGGATGCTGCAACGGTCGCTAAGTGTGAAAATGGTAATCAGTCACTTTTTTCAATGCCATTATAACTTTGGTCACTATACCACCTTTCTTGCCACAGTTCTTAAGTGAATAACTGCAGCTGGTAAGTTAATAACATAAGTGAATCTGGTTTCCCCATTTGACTTTGTCAAAAGGTGATTATATGACCCCAGAACACGGAAACCATCATAAATACAAATCTGTTGCCAAACATCAAAATTTTGATCATGTGACCATGAGGATGCTGCAACGGTCGCTAAGTGTGAAAAATGGTCATCAGTCACATTTTCAATGCCATTGTAACTTTGGTTCTTAAGTGAATACCTGCAGCTGGTATTTTGTATTTTGGATAGAATCCTTTTTTAAATAGTCTAAGACAATTTAAAAAAAGAATCCACACAGAATAAAACTATTTTAAAAAAATCCTATGGACAATAAATAAAATATTATTTTAAAATACATTAAAAAAATTAAAGAAAAAAACCCAGCTCACTTACAGCAAGCAGGAACTCCAAGTCAATCCAGAATGATGTAGATGTTAATACAAAGAACTGAGCAAATTAAAATGGTGAAATTAGTCAGGAAAATTTTTTTCAAAGAAACTTTGCCACCATTTTTCCACACGAGCCGACCTCCAACCTCCATGCCCCTCCCCTCCGGAAAATCTAGGAAGTAACACTTGCGACTTCTCTAGCCAAGTATTTCCTGGAGCTCTACGGTACTGGGTCATCTTTCTTATAAAATGAGGTAAAAGGGGCGCGGAGGGGTCCGTTTTCTTGCTTTAACATTTTAATATCTTCAATGAAAGTACTGAGACAGAGAGAGGGTTTAGACAGAGTGTCTTTTGTCTTGCCCCGGTTAGGATTTCTTAAGCAAATCCACTGGGCTTTCAACATGAAGCCAGAAAATCGGGACTTTTTAAAAACACCCCGGGACATGGGACAAATTGTTATAAATCGTGACTGTCCTGCCAAAATCGGGACATCTGGTCACCTTATCCACATCTTCCATGGCAGACTCATATGGTTCCTCGCTATCCAAGTCCATCAGCAGCTCAACTCTGTGTGTGTGTGTGTGTGTGTGTATATATATATATATATATATATATATATATATATATATATATGTATATGTATATGTATATGTATATGTATATGTATATGTATATGTATATGTATATGTATATGTATATATGTGTGTGTGTGTGTGTGTGTGTGTGTGTGTGTGTGTGTGTAGACCAGCCACTCTTTCTGATTTGTTTGAAAGCAGGGAAGACGTTTCCCCTCAAGTGCACTTATTGCAGTTGCTATTGTTCACGTTACCTATATAGTTTTGTATGGCCAAGATCAGCATGATAGCAATTTGGAACTAGGTTTTCTCTTAGGGGGTAAATGTGAACAGAGACTGAACATTAAAAACTGTTGACTGATTTTTACTATTTATTATTTTTACTATTTTATTTTAAAGTAAATAACAGACTCTTTCGATGGAAAATAAGATTGATTTCTTATGTATGTCCCACACTGCAAAGAAGCAAAAATGTACATGGCACTTTGTTACTTCCACAAAGATGTTGATTTTCACAATAACAATGAAGTTACAAGATTTAAAACAGGTGTTAAAATTGTGCAGTTTCTCTGATAAGTAACCAAGAGCCGGTGGAATAGTGCAGTAATTATAATATTTTCCTGATTCAAACTGTTACATCAATGGCTAATAAGGACAATGAGCATAAATACAATAATAGTATATATGTAAAGACAAACCTATACTTAGATTTTTATAAGAATCTGTAACTTGCTTACAGAAAATCGTAATAATGAATATTTTTGTAGATTATGTGCAGTAGTGGGATTCAGTTAGTTTGCACTAGTTCACTAGAATCGGTAACTAACTTTTTGTGCAGTTCAGTGAACTGGCTGAATAGCGTGCCTCACCCCTCCCCTCCCAGCCACTCCTCGCCTGGCCTGGCCTCTCCTCGCAGGGCCTCCGAAATAGGCACAACATGGAAGCCTTCCAGCCAGGAAAATAAGACCAATCAATGCCTCTCTCCCCTCCAAAACAGGGTGGCCTGTCTTCACATCTTTTCAAGCACAGCCTCTCTTCCAAATGATCTTGTGTATAAGATGAGCAATGCTGAGCAATAGAACTGATCTGGAGGAAGAGGAGGGAAGATTTGAGCTACCTGAGCAGGCATGAGTAATCAGTCGGCGCAACTGTGCACTGTACAAGCAGTGCCCTGACCAGAATGTGGAAATGCCCAGCGGCCGATCAGGATTCATGATCTCAAAGGGTAAAACAACCAAGCAGCCACATCACCTCCAGACACTTCACCACCATTCAGGGCTCTTCCACCTCGGCCTTAATTAGGGCTGAGGATGGCAAGAGTCATGATCAGACGTCCGGCAGCAATGCCCCTACCACTCAGATGAACAGAACATGGGCATCTTCCTCTTCACTTCCACTGGCAGCCTCTCATAAGAGAAAGGCTGTGGGCCAAAGCCTAGAAAATCTATGAGGCTCTTTACCACCCCACTTGCCTCTGTGCACGAAAGACAGTTCTGAGCAGCCCACACAAAGTGACCAAGCACCAAAGCTCTCCCTGTTTACCCCATGGTCTAGTGCAGTGTTAGCAAACCTTTTTGGAACCAAGTGCCGAAATGGTGCGCGTGCACAGGGCAGTGCCAGAAACTAGAAGAGCAGTTCCTTGGTGCGCATGTGCACCAATCACCTGGTCTTCCAGTTTCTGGCAGGCAGGCATGCATGAAGACCAGCTGGCCGGCACGCATGTGTGCACTGGAACCCGGAAGAACAATGGGCAATTGCTGGCGTGCCCGGAAGATGGCTCTGTGTGCCATTTCTAGCATGCATGCCACAGATTCGCTATCATGGGTCTAGTGTTTACATCCAACCTCTCTCTGTGGTTCTTTATTATGAATCCAGAATCTGGTGCCTCCTCCTCAGGTGAGGAAGGAAGCCAGGCAGCCAGGCACTTCCACATTCTGCTCTGACTGGGTAGGTGGGGGACGAGCAGCTTACCGAGGGGCAATGTGGGTGGCCTCACAGTCCCTGGCTTCCCCCTGCTTACTGTTAGCTGTGGCAAGTGCGGCCCAGCAGGTGCAGAGAGTCTGGATGGGGGTGAGATGTGGGCTGGGAGGGGCTGGCAGTGGCTCAGCCTTGGCTTGCCTTCCTCTGCCACCAGCCATGGGAGGAAAGGAAAGATCAGGGGTTGCAACCAACCCTGAAAGACAAACTCCTGCCCAGCCCAGAGCTGCCACAAGGGTGGGCGGGGGCTGCAGGACATGCCTGGCTTGAAGTTTCCAGCTTTTTCTTTGTAAATCCATCCAAAAGAGGGAGGGGAAGAAGCCCCCACCCACCCAGCCCCTCTGTTGGGCACAGAGTCCCTGCCAACTGGCCTCTCTGGGCAATGTGGGGCTGAGGGTGATCATCCCTTCACATGAGGCCCCCAGGAGGCTGGCCAGAAGTGCCTGGTGGTGTTGGGTTAGACTGGCTGGCTCATGAGGTGGCAGTAGCAGTGGTCAGGGCTGGGATTGCCACTTGGGGGATGCAGCAGGTTCTGGATATGGTGGGCTGTCCTCACCTGGGTGGCTCCAAAGTTAAATGCAGAAAGTGGCAGGAGGCAGCAGAAAGTCTCTGTTGGTGGTGGAGAAGAAACATTGGTTGACTTGGATGGGCTGGTTGCAGATCCCGGGCCAGCTCATGCAGCCTTCCTCAGTGGCATTGATGAGGCCAGGATTAGTCCTCCATCCCAAGCAGAGTGTAGGAGTGCCTGGCTTCCCAGCCACCTCTGGAGGAGGCGCCAGGTTCAGCTTCATTGTAAAGAACTGCAGTGGGGTTGGATGTAAATATTAGACCATGGGGTAAGCGGGGAGAGATTTGGCACTAGACTGCTTTGTGTGGGATGCTTGAAGCCTTCTTTCGTATGCAGCAGCAGGTGGGGTGCCCCCTAGTTTTCTAGTCTTTGGCCCTGGCCCCTCTCTTAAAGGTGGAAGTGAGGAGGAAGATGCCTGGGCTCCATTCATCTGAGTGGAGGGGGCATTGTTTCCGGGAGTCTGGTCGCAACTCTCATCACCCTCAGTCCTAATTAAGGCTGAAGAGCCCAAATGATGGTGAAGTTCCTGGAGGAGACATGGCTGCTCAGTTGCTTTTACCTTTTGAGATTGTGAATCCTGATCGGTTGCTGGGCACTCCCACACTCTGGTTAGGGTGCTACTCATACAGTGCACAGTTGTTCTGAACTGATCACTCATGCCTGCACAGGTAGCTCAAATCCTCCCCCTCCTCCTCCTCCAGATCAGTTTGGTGTGCATTGCTGATCTTATACATAGGATTGCTTGGAAGGGAGACTGCATTGGAAAAGATGTGAAGACAGGCCACCCTATTTGGTGGAGAGAGAAGCATTGATTGGGCTTATTTCCTAGGATGGAAGCCTTCCGTGTTGTGCTTATTTCAAAGGTCAGGTGAGCGGCCGGTCAAGTGGCTGGGTGAGTGGCCGGGTGAGGCAAGCCATTCGGTAAGGAGAGGCTGTGTGAGATGAGGAGTGGCTGGGAGGGGACGGGCAAGGAGAGGCGAGGTGAGCCACCCCTCAAAATGAGTAATGTTGAGTTGACCATACCCACCCAATCACATGACCACCCAGCCATGCCTACCCAGCTGATCATTAGAGCAGAGAACCAGTTGTTAAATTATTTGAATCCCACCACTGGTGATGTGGAAAGAAACACACATTTTACCATAAAATGTCAACCATTACGTGATCTTTTTTGTTTATAACTTCTATGCATCTGTATTCCTTCTGTTTAAGATGAAGAGGCTAAACATGTTGCCACAAAATACCAACAATGAATAATATGAATGAAGATTTAAGAGGAAGAAATTCTAAATCTGTGAAGATGGTACTGAGCAAAATCAGTACTATAGAACTTGTGCATGTGTGTATGTGTCCATGTGCATAATATGATTAACTGTGCTTTTATTCCTTTATAAGGACCGTTAACAGACTGCTACCAGATGGTAGATGGTATCTGTTATGAAGTTTATCACAGATGAAGAAATTTAAATATGCAGTTATTTATGTCAATATTCAAAATAATTTAGTAGAACATGAACAGAAATTGAATAGTACTAGAATCAGTTTCATTGTGCAAATAAAAACTAGAAAAATCAATTCAGAAATGCAATCTATCCCCGGGAAGGTAAAGCAAGGTAACTTTATACTTTCAAAAACAAATTGATTACTAAAGGCCAATGATGGTGAACCTTTTTGGTACTGAGTGCTGAAAATGTAGTGAGGAAACATCACATGCACGCTCGTCAGGGCTGCGCTCCAGAAAAGCTGAACTTCCAGGTTCTAGCATGCATGCTTACCCAATGATCAGCTGGCTGGCATGCATGCAACCACCAGTTCTCAGCATTGCCACACAAGAGAAGGACAGCTGATCATGCAATGGCACATGGATGTGTACCAGAAAGCCGTAAGACAAACAGGCAAGGCCACATGTGCCAGGCGACATGGCTTCGTGTGCCACTTTGGGCACGTGTGCCATAGGTTCGCCATCATGATTATAGTTACAATTTCCAGCTGTTCTCATCATAATATTGTATAGTTATACATTATTACATGCCCCAAGTTTTTAGTTCTCCCTTTATAATCTCAGTAATTTTTCCATTACAAATGTATTTCAAGTTCCCCCTCCATTTTTTCCATATCTTTACTTAGTTTAAGTATTTTTTAGTTACAATCCTTGCTATCCAATGCTTCTTACAAATCCATTAATCTGCTATATAACATGGCAAGCAATATGCATCTTACATATCCATCTTCTTAAAAGTTCTATTGTATCCATATTTTAACTTATATTTAATTATCTTTATAGCCATCCTTGTTGTATATTGTATACTTTATTGTATACTTTATTTGTATGCCGCCCTTTTCCCTGAGGGGACTCAGGGCAGCTCACAATTCGGGGGGAGGGAAGGACAAAACACGTTACATACATAAAAACAATACATCGTTAAAAAATGCAACAGTCATGCTATTCGGGTGGGGTTGAAGTCTTCAGCCCCAGGCCTGTCAGGACAGCCAGGTTTTAAGGGCTACGCGGAAGGTCTGGAGGGTGGTGATTGTTATTCAATTAGCAACTCAGTTTAACTATCATGTAAAAGAACAAATCACATACCTCTCATTTATATTCTCCACATAACAATTTCTACATACCCAATTAGCTATATGTGTATGCTTCCCTTCTTCCTCTCTCCTGTCAAACTTCACTTTCCCCCCCTTATCCTTTCCACTTCTTCCTAGGAAGCCTTTTATCACAAACTCTAAGCTTCTGCTTTTTCTTTCTAATGGGTGTATATTCTTCCTTCCCTGACTTTTTCATCACCCTCTGCTGCATCATTCGACGTATCCTCCTCAAAGTTAACTGTCTCCCTGTCTTCTTTTCCTCTTTTCTCTTATCACTCCTTTCTTTCTTCTCTTTCCTCTCTATGCCTGTCTGGCCATTTCCTTTCCTTTCTTCTTTAATCCCATCCCCTTTCTTTGTTGGGACATATCCCCCCTTTTCAATTTTTCCTGTGCCACTGTCAAACCCAGTGAAATCTTTTGTCTGTTTTTCATTTTCTATTGCTTTTTCTGTAATTCCACTTTCTTTTCCTTCTTTTTCCCTTGCTTCTTGTTTCTCCTTAATTTCTAACTTCAGAATTCTATTTAATCTTAATTTTAGTGACTCATGCATATTTTTATAATCTCACGTATTTCTTCAAATTCCCAACTTTTCATAGTGTCCAGTTTAAAAGTTACAGTTAATAATTTAAGTTCCACAGTTTCTTCTTATTTTCCAATTCTAATCCAGCTCCAATATTCCAGTTCAGCTAAAAAGAAAAAAAAGGAGGAGACATTCTTCTTTTCTTCCATAGCTATCCAGGTACGAAATCAAACAATCTGTGCAAAATCAAAACCTCCTTTCGCTTTCTTTGTTCTTTGGCTAGTGTTTTCTTCCCTCTGGCAAATGGCTCCGTTCCTCTATTATTTCAACGCAACGATTTTCAAAGGCATAGCTTAGTAATTTTAAATTCAAAAAAGATAAAATTACAGGCAGGGGAGAAACAACACTTCTTCTTGATTCTTCCTCTTGTTATTTTCCACCTCTAGTTAATTAGGGTTGCTTAAGATGTGTCAATTAGAACAAATTAGAACAAAGCAAATCTCCTTAGTATCGGTATTTTTAGCCTCTGTTCCCCCCTCCTTCTTTTCCATGAGGTTCCCAATTGTCAATTAATCTCTTTTAAAGACACAGTCTTTTCAAATCCAAATTCAAAGCTTTGTATTTCAATGGGTTAGCCAATTCTCATTTCTGTCTCCAAGTTGTTTAAAGCAAGCGGTTCTCTTTGTACTTAACAATTTAAACAACAATTTTTTCCTTCTCTTTCTTTCCTTTCCACCAAATTTCCAATTTGTCTGTTAACATTATTTTCTACTCACAAGATTTTTTGCCTTTTCCAAATTCTGATTTGTATCCGTTGGTTATTTAAATCTTCTCACCAGGTCTCAACACTCCTTCCAATCACCACTTCTGCTCAATGCTTAGTCCAGATGCCTCAGCTTTGTAGCAGTCATTTTACAATGCCACCTCCCCCACTGCCCATTCAGAGAGCTAATCTCTGACCTGTAAGGAACCAGTTACGTTCCTCTGGGTCTATTGAGATGCAACTCTTTCTTCACTTTCCCTACAGGAAAGTTCTGATCCGAAGATCCATAGCAATAAATTGTCAGCCGGAATTTACATGAAGCTCTTCAGAGGCCATGGATTTTCTGACTTTCTAACTGAGGCACTTCCAGTCTTCTCCCATTTGATTAATCTTGCTCTTCATTTTTAACACTTTCTAATTTTCTTTCCATGTTTTCAAATTTGTTTAGTACTGATCAAGTACTGTTTAATACTGTTTAGTACTGTTAGTACTATTCAAGGAGTAAATGGTGGGTCTTTTGTAAGGCTTTCAAGGGCATTGATGTTATTTTTCCTTTTTACATTTCTCTCTTATTCTACAACCTCCATATCTGTCCATAAAACACAGTCTAAAACCAACAAATCAACAAAAACGACAACTGAATTTACTTGAAAGATATCTCTTTAGGATTTAATTGAGTCACAAAGACTCCTGTGGACTGAAGTAAGACTGGATAATGAAAAATCTTGGAATAAGTAGATAAAACAAGCCAATTTTACCTTCCAACCATGAAATATAATTTGGGAAAAAAAGATAAATAAATGTGCAAACCTTTTGAAAAAGTTGTTTTGTAGTTTATGGGAATACTGAAGCTTCTCTTTTCAGGTCATAAAAATAGACATGATTTTTTTCAGGCACCTGTGGCTGTTTCATAACTTGCTGCTGCTGGATGGATGAGGAGAAAGCCAAAAGAAGTGGCTGTGAGTTCCTGTGCCTACAGAAATAATTTGAAGCTATTTGTATACCTATTTGTATTGCCAAGTATGTGTCTGCTTTAATAATTTTTTTAAAGGTGGTGGTGGTGAGATTGTATGTGCTTTTTCAATTTCAAATTACTTCTTTAAAACACTTCAACATTTTTTCCTGTAAATTATTATTCTGAATAAATTTTTATCATAATAATTTTATTATGACATAACATTGCTAGGTATTAAGTGAAATTATAAGAAAGTAGCAGTTATTAGAAGAGCCATGGTGGTGCAGTAATTTGAATGCAGTATTGCAGACATTATAAACTACCCAATGAGTGCTATAAAGCACTATGGCATGGTATATAAGTGCTATTGCTATTAAAAGTATTCACTCTATGGATATTAGAAAATGGTAAAAAAAAAATTGTTTTATTTTTCTCTTTCAAGGATGACTTTACATAATCTGTGATAAAAGATATGCATTTTTATTCCAGATATGAATGTCATTGAAGGAACTAGTTAAAAAAAATATGCTAGTTACATCATTACTCGGTGTTTGACTGTTTTAAATGGTCACTTTTCCTGTGCAACCTGATGGATTTTTCTTAGAGGACCTGCATCTCTAAAGCCATGTATCTGCCAATGTTCTGTTTCACTATTGTTAAGTGAAATAATATTTGCTTTTTAAATAAAAATAGGACTACAGCCTTAAGCACATTGATATGGGAATATGTTCAATGAATTCTACAATTCTAAATACAGTAAATGATAGGGAAGCTGGTTCCTATCATCTATAAAGAAATGAGGGGTTTGGCATTTCATAAGGCAATTTCTTGCTGAGGAATTAAATTAAACCACTGACATAATTTGTAAAAATAGGAGGATGTAGACATATTACAACTGGTTGTAATGACATTCAAGGATGGACATTCCATACACATAATATATCTAGTTTTTATGAACACTTCAAAAAAATATGAGCTGCAAGATTTGTAGACACCACTTGGAAACAAAACAGCTACCACAGAAGAATAAGGAAGTACAGTTGCCTGTTCAGATTCAAAGAATCAAGTGCTAACTGGCCATATTGGGCTCTGATAGTAAATTGGGTTTTCTTTTACTTTACTAGATATTTTCAGCCGATATTTCAAAAAAAAAATGAGGCACAGTGATTGAGCAAAAAGACAACCATAGTGTCCTCCTAATAAGAATCATACGCCACCAGGTTAGGATCAGAAATATTATAAGTCAAAATGCAATGTTAACATTTTACTTATTTAAAAAAAAAACAGATCTTGGAAGAAGGCGGGGTTAGCAGTGAGAAGATGGAGTTTCAGGCTACTCCTGAAATTCCTCTATACCGAAGGATTTTTGGACGGGTTCTTTGAACTCTAGCTGTCCCGGAGACGACAGTGAAGGTGAGGAGAGACCCAGGACCTCAGAGACACCCACAAGTCTCTGGGGGGGGGGTATTAACTCCTCGTGCCAATTCCTTTCTGGATTAGCTGTGTGCTAACTGAAACTGCAGGTTGCCCCTAAGAATGGTAGAAGTGATGTCATCTGGTAAGCTGATTTTATTATCCAAGAGAGACTGTTCGCGTTAAAAACTCAAGCTAACTGAAACCAAAGAATAGGAAAATTTAGCGGCGAATTGGCTTTTTTTAATGGATTTATGGCTGATGGTTACTTTACTTCTTAAATGCTTCAAGAAACTCCTCGACATCCTCCCCCCTCTGACTCTCCCTAAGTGGATCGTAAAATTTATTTTCTACTAATTAGCCCGTCACAATTCGACATTTTTATTACTTTATTACTTGGCTCTGTTTACGATCAGATAAGATTGCACAGCCTGCAAGAGAATAAGAAAAGTGCTTCGAAGTCTGTGGAGAAAAAAAAAAAGAAGAGCTTGCAATTTTTAACTGCGACACATCATGGCGTCTCAAAATACCTCTAAGATTTCATTTCAGATTCTTTTTTCCGCATGTAGAGGGCTTTTTGATTCTTATCAAAGGCTGGAAAGAAAATTGGATCATCTGATTTTAAAATATGAAGTAAAAACTGAGATCGTTGAATGTTTAAATGTTCCTGAAATACAAATGGAAAATGTGAGAAATGTGTCTGGTCTTTCTCAGAGGAAGAAAGGAGGGGGGGAGCTATAAAGAAGACTCATTTAAAGAGACAGAGTGCAGGAGGAATGGAAAATCCACCCTTGAGAATTAAAGTTAATTTGGAAAATTTTACAAGCCCAGGACAACATTATTATTTCATCACTGACATTCAGAGTCCAAAGGTGCGAAAATATCTTTGTCTGGATTTGCTTATGAAAACATTTGGCAAATTTATTCAACGCGTGGCAATTGATTTGAGAAGATTTTGCTATTGGAGAGACACTGGCTGACAGATGGAAGAACGTAATTTAAAATTAGCTAAATCTGATTACCTTAATGTGTAATAAATATAGCTGAATAATGACTGATATGGATAGTAATATATATATAATTTGGAACTGGCTGATAGATTGAAGAATACAATTGAAAACTAGCTAAACCTAATTGCTTTTTTTTGTAACATATATAGTTGAATAATAATTGATATTGATAGTAATGTATATAATGTGGAGTTGATATGATAACTAACAATTGGATATGAGAAAACATCTTTAGATTATACATAAAGAGTATTAACTACAATAATTATCAGTATTAAAAAAACTAAATAAAATACATACAATCAAATGTTAATCAATACTGGGAAAATGTTATGATATATGATATAATTAAATATTATGGATGTCCAGCTAAAATAGGACATGAGGATTTGATGATAATAGAGGATTCTACAAATAAGTAAATGAATTGTCAGCATGTGTTATGGATTAATTCTTTAGCATAGCTAAGGATGAAGGATGTTTAAATAACCATAGGTAATTAAAACTGGAGGTATAATGATGTTGATATGGTAAATATACGAGTTAAGATATTTGAATTAATATGAGCTAATGGAAGAGAAGCACCAAAGCATGTTGTAACCAGTTGATATACTTCTTTTTTTTCTTCATAATAGACACCTGTGTTTTGTTTTGTTTTCCTGCCTTGTCTCTTGTCGTTTTTGTCTTTTTTTGTATTATTTTTATTTTTTATTTTTTATTTTAATTTTTATTTTTTATTTGCCCTTTTTTTATTTTTTCTTTTCCCACCGGTGTGGGCAGGTATTGTTCAAGATTATTACTTTTATTAATATTTCTAAATAATAATTACAGTTAAATGAAAATGGATATATAATAATGCTTGAGTTAATATGAGTTATGTTGGTTGACTGTGGAGGAGATGTACCAAAACTTATCTGTAATTGATTGATACATTTTCTACAGATGTAAAGAAAGATGCTGTACCTGTTTTAAATTAAAATTAAAAAACATTTATTAAAAAAAAACAGATCTTATATGGTTTGACTTATAGATATCAAACTAGTCCTTTAAGAAGTTCCTTAAGATATAGTTACTATCCCAAGATCACTTAGTAAGGTTTATGGATTTAAGCTTGCATCACCGAGCCCTAGAAAATCACATGCTGATCCTAGCCAAAAACACACTATTCTTGTTTTTAAAGTGTGATCATACTATTGTGATCATTACTTGACTAAACAAATGCCTAACTGGAAGTGGGAGGAAGCGAATAGGGTATTTTAATTTGAAAAGTTACAAGCAGGATCATATTGGCAAATACACCACATTCACATTGTCAGAACTGAACCTAGAAAAAAGACTCACCTCACATACCATTTCTTTGCAACTCATACTGCTTATGCCAAAGTTTATTTTGAAAATGAAAATATTGATTTTAATGACATGTATAACTTCCTGAGGCAGCTTTAGTTAATCCACACAGACATATTATTTATATTGTACAGGAATAAACCATTTCTAATGTGGGGGTTTCAGTTTCTCATTCATCTTCAGAAGCAATCCTATGCATGTAAGTAATTTTCCTTTGATTCAGAACACAGATAGTGGTACAATTTCATTTCTTTTATTATTCAAATCTTGGAACAAATTTCAGTTCACTCTTTACATTCTGGATTTCTGAGAGATTAACTGCTGGGCCTGGTAGCTTCTTGGCTCCTGGGAGAGTCTTTTTCTTTTCTTCTTCAGGTGGAGTTGGAAGACTCTATATAAAAATAATAAACTTTATTCTTCAATTGATTGTAACAAGAAATCAGGAAATAGATAACATTACATAGTTAAGGTTAGAATATAAGAATATATTTAACAACACTAAGACAGGACATAAAGCGAGATTTGGACATAACATGAAACAGGGTCAGAATATAAGACCTCCTGGGGGACCCATCTATCCCTTCTATTTTGTTATATATTTACTGAGTCTTGAACCGGAAACTTGAACTCTGGAAATACAAATGTCAGACCACAACATCTGTTCTAAGGAGGCCAAGTCAGAGGTCTCGCCTACGAGTCAGAATATAGCTTAACCACAAAAGCCAGTATGTATTCAGTGCTTCCTGCTTCCTACTGCAGCCTAGACATGAAGGGAAAATACGGTAGAATTTGCTTCCTTGCTTAGAATTAAGGAATTTAGCCAATAAGAACGCTTTAAAATATTTCTGTGCTTTTGATGCTTTGAATACAATATAAACATGTGTGTTTGGATTAGAATGCTGTTCAGATGTTAGAAAATTGATATCTCTATCTGAACCATTTGGCCAAATAAAGCTATTTCTTGATCTCACAGTCCAAATCTCCTGATTTTCTGCAACAGAATACTAGCATAAAGTAAATTGTTCATATTATCAAAATTGGAATTCTCTTCTTTACAGAACAGGTAACAATTTGATATGATCCTGATGATTTGGACTACAATTCTCATAGTTGCTTTCATTGGCCATGTTGCTGGTGGGAAGGCTAGGGGATTATATTCAAAATACCTGTCACATGCCTATTTCTGTTTAGTAGCAACCAGGTAATTTTTGAGAGCTTCAACAAATAATTCATTATGGTATCTGCCATTCACACATGGACTTCCAAGGGGAATAGCAAAGAGGTCAAAGGACAATGCATTCATGGACTTCCGGTGGCACTGTAGGTGTTGAAGGACGCTCCTTTGGGAACGCCAGCCCCGTGATCATGTTAAGCTGCTAGAACAGCATAAATCAGCTGTCTAGCGGCTTGAAAACTCTCCCCTCGGGAAAAGAGGGGGAGGTGAGCAGCCGGGCAAGGGTAGAGTTCCTCTAGATCCCCAGGAACAATTCTGAGGCTCGAAGGGTGAGAGCCCCCCAGCAGCCTGACATTGCTCCGCTTCCGGGGATGCTTCTGCTGCAGCAGAAACAAAATGCCACGACCATCCCTGCAATCAACGTTTTAATCTACATTTGAATAAGAAGCAGGCAGAGCAAAGACAGGAGTGATTACAATTGCAAGTACAAACTTTAACTCTGATACAGTATTACCTCCTTCTGTGAAGATTAAGGGGAACAAAAGGGAAGATGGCGCCTGAACATCAAAGGGCGTGGTGAAAGTGAAACTTAAAAAGGAAAGTATTTGTTAAGTGCTTGTTAACGTTGTTAAAAGAACCAAGAGTTCAAGATTAAACAAAATAGCATTGGTTTACTAACAAGCTATAAAATTTAACAAATCTGGGGATTAGGTGGACTTTTTGGACTCAATAATTTGGCTGCTGAAAAGTGTGATTTGAATATTTGGAAATGGCTTCAAAGCAAACAAAGTTAAGTGCTTCTAAGAGCGCTGGAAGTTCCCCAGCCCAGACACACAAATTGCAGTCTTTATTACCCCCAGCGGATACACAAATATTGACACTTGAAGCTCTCCAAGATGCTTTAAAGGAACCAGCCTCTGTTTTGGAAGGAAAAATTACAACTGCTTTTAAAGATGTGTCTGACGAAATGTCTGAAATTAAGGATTTAATCCAAACTCGCAATCAAATAAGAGAGGACATAGTGGATGCATTTAAGGGTTTGCTTGGTTATGTAACATCACTGGAGGATAGGGTGGAAGAAATTAATCAGTCTAATGTGAATTTGGAGAACAAAGTTGATGAGGCTAAAAGCAAGATCGAAAAGTCAGAGGCAGAAGTTACAATGATACAATATCGAGCCATGGAATTTGCTTTGAGAATAAGAGGCCTGAAAGAAAATAACCAAGAAAACTTGAAAGAAATTTTTGCAGAAGCCTTTGCTCAACTAACTGGGGAACCCAAGGCAGAATATGATTGGCAGATTGACAAAATTTACCGTGTTAATTCATGAATTGCCAGACAGAGACAACTACCAAGAGATATTGTAATCTATTTTGTCACCAGGAAAACAAGGAATGGAGTATTACAAACAACTTATAAAAACAAATTACAGGTTGCAGGTCAGGAGGTGGTAGTATTGAAGGAAATTCCCCCTAAAATGTTGAGATCCAGAAAGGACTATGCATTCCTAGTGGATGAACTTAGAAACTGCCAGATACGCTCAACCTGGTTTTTGTCTCTAGGCAGTGGATGAATGATCTAGATTTAGGGGATATTTCTATCCAACCCTTGTCATGGTCGGATTATTTCCACATCAGGCTTGACTTCCATACTGCTACCCCTCACCGCAGGGAGGTGGAACCGACTAGATGGTTCCACCCCAGGTGCCTGATGGACCCTGAAAGGTTCCTGATGGAGCTTGGGACTTTTCATGAACCCCTTGCTCACAACTCGACCGAAAGCCCTAGTGGAAGTCTGGGATAGCACGGCTGCTGGGGCTTTGGATTGTGTTGTGCCTTTGCGGCCTCTGACCCGGTGTCGATCCCTAGTTTACCGAGGAGCTCCGGGAGATGAAATGCCGGAAAAGACGCCTAGAGAGTAGTTGGGGGGCCAGCCGGTCTGAATCTGATCGAACACTAGTAAGAATTCATATTAAATCCTACTTAGTGGCGATAAAAGTGGCAAAACGGCAAGATTTTTCTGCTCTTATCGCGTCTGCAGATAACTGCCCAGCTGCCCTGTTTAAGGTGACCCGCTCCTTACTTAACCAAGGAGCTGGGAAAGACCCCTTGCAGGGTAGGGCTGAAGAATTTGTTCAGTATCTGCAGGATAAAATCGCTCAGATCCGAACAGGCTTGGACTCTGACTGGGTAGATTCGGGCGAGTTGACGGTGATGAATCCTGTGGAGACCATCTGGGATGAGTTTGATCCTGTGACCCCTGAGGGCATGGACAGGATTATGGGGAGACTCAGTGCTGCCACTTGTGTGCTGGACCCATGCCCCTCTTGGTTAGTCTCGGCTTCCTGGGAGGTGACACAAGGATGGCTCCAGGTGATTACCAATGCTTTGTTGAGAGAGGGGTTCTTTCCCATCGCCTTGAAGGAGGCAGTGGTGAGACTCCTCCTTAAGAAGCCTTCCCTGGACCCAGCTTCTTTATCCAACTATCGTCCGGTCTCCAACCTTTGCTTTGTAGCGAAGGTTGTTGAGAGTGCAGTAGCACGTCAGCTTCCCCAGTCCCTGGATGAAGCTGTCTACCTAGATCTGTTTCAGTCAGGTTTCAGGCCCAGAGACAGCACGGAGACAGCATTGGTCACGTTGGTCGATGATCTCTGGCGGGCCCGGGACAGTGGCTGCTCCTCTGTCCTGGCCCTATTAAGACCTCTCAGCGGCTTTCACTACCATCGACCATGGTATCCTACTGCGACAATTCGGGGGGTTGGGAGTGGGAGGCACTGTTTTACAGTGGTTCTCCTACCTGTCGGATCAATTGCAGTTTGTGTTGACTGGAGGGCAGAGATCGACCCCAAGGCACGTCACTTGTGGGGAGCCCCAGGGGTCGGTTCTCTCACCCCTCCTGTACAACATATATATGAAACCACTGGGTGAGATCATCTGTGGTTTTGGGGTACGGTATCATCAATATGCTGATGATGCCCAACTTTTCATCTCTACCCCAAACCACCCAAACGATGCCCTCAACATGATGTCCCGATGCTTGGAGGTTGTGCGGATCTGAATGGGGAGGAACAGGCTCAAGCTCAATCCCTCCAAGACAGAGTGGCTGTGGTTTCCGTCATCCCGATTTGTGCATCTTGTTCCATCTTTGATGATAGGGGGAGAAATTTTAGCCCCTTCAGAGAGGGCCCGCAATCTGGGCATCCTCCTGGATACGTAGCTTAGTTTAGAAGAACATCTGACGGCAGTGACCAGGGGGGCCTTTTACCAGGTTCGCCTGGCATGTCAGTTGCGCCCCTTCCTGGATCGGGATGCTCTGTGCACAGTCACTCATGCCCTCGTCCTTTCTCGCCTAGACTACTGTAATGCTCTCTACATGGGGCTGCCCTTGAAGAGCACCCGGAGGCTTCAACTGGTCCAGAATGCGGCTGCATGGGTTATCATATTACACCCCTTTTAGGTGGCCTGCACTGGTTGCCAGTTGTCTTCCGGGTGCGATTCAAGGTACTAATTATGACCTTTAAAGCGCTCCATGGCTTAGGCCCAGGGTACCTGCGAGACTACCTACTGCCACCGGTAGCCTCCCACTGTCCAGTGTGATCCCACAGAGTTGCCCTCCTCAGGGTGCCGTCGGCCAGGCAGTGTCGGCTAGCGACCCCCAGGGGGAGAGCCTTCTCTGTGGGAGCGCCTTGCCTCTGAAATGAGCTGCCCCCAGAGCTTCGTATAATCCCTGACCTCCGATCCTTCCGACGTGCCCTAAAATGTTGGCTTTCCCAGCAAGCCAACCTGGCCTGAACAAAACAAAACAAATTATTGATCATTGTTAATTTTAATTCATTTTTTTTTAAATGTTATTGTCAATTCTAATTGGGTTTGTTTGGGATATTCTATTTTTTTTAACTTTTGTATTATGTGTTTCTTTTAATGCTGTATGCCGCCCTGAGTCCTTGGGAGAAGGGTGGCATATAAATCTAATAAACCAAACCAAACCAAATCAGATACAGTATAGATGGGAGGTTCCAGCCGGATTGGTGGTGAATTATTTAGGAGAAAGATATCATCTTAATTCAGTTTGGAAGGCAAGAGATTTTTATAGTAATGTACTAAAGGCTGGATACCCACCATCTCCAGGATCCAGAAGAAGAAAAGAAGCAGGGGATGCTAGACAGGAAAATATCCAGGTACAAGTGGGTGTTGCTCAAGCCCTGGAATTACTTGAGGAGACAGAAGGAGTTATGGTAAAGAACAAGAATTAAAGATGCAACAAGCTCAGACAACAATCCAAGAAACTACAAACATAAATACAGAAGCTGTGGGGGGAGCCAGACTGAAGAAGAAATTCCAGCAAGATTTCCAGGTGGCTCTTAAAAAGCTTCAGGGGGCTGAAGATGACAATTAAATTTTTAACCTGGAAAGTTAATGGCTTAAATTCACCACAAAAAAGGGAAAAAAATATTTCACCATTTGAAACAATTCAAAAATGATGTAATTTGTTTGCAAGAAACACATATTAGAACAAATGACCAGAAATATTTGATGAATGCAAGATTGGGAATACATTTTGTGGCATCTGCTCCAGAGAAGAAAAATGTTTTAGTTATATATTTAAGGAAAGACTTAAAGGCTGAATTAATTGAAGCAGATCCTCAAGGAAGATATATTGCAATTGAATTATTAATAGAAGGAAAGAAAATACTTTTAACGGGAGTATATGCTCCCAATCAACAACAAGAAAATTTTTACAAGTTGCTCCATACTAAACTAATACAATGGGATTATAGATCATGTATATTATTGGGTGATTGGAACGGAGTATTGGATACTATGAAAGATAAGAAGGGACTTTGCAAAATACTCAAACATGAGCAAGATTGCCTAAATCTTTCTTCAATATGATGGATGATATGGAACTGAGGGATATTTGGCGAGAACGGAATGTTAAAGAACAAGACTTTACATTTTTTTTCCTATAGGCACCAATCCTTCTCTAGAATTGACTTTATATTAATTACGAATAATTTTCTTTCCAGGTTGGAGAAGACGAAGAAGTGCCCAAGAACACTAACAGATCATAACCCGATTTGGATAGAACTGGAATATGGAGAGGGATCTAGGAGGTCTTGGTGGTTAAATGAAAATTTATTTAGATATGAGGGAAATGTCATAGAATGCAAAAAACTACTGAAAGAATATTTTGCTTTTAACATGATAAGGGAACATCCATGGAAATGGTTTGGGATGCAAGTAAAGCATATATGAGAGGTGTTTTAATAAACTTGAATAACCTATATAGACGTAGACAGGGGGAAAACAAAGGGAATTAGAAGAGGGGATAAAAAAAAAGAGCAGGTGCTAATATCTAATCCAGATGATAAGAAGACAAAAGAAGCAATTAGTTTACTGCGAGGGCAATTTAACATGTTGATGTCAGATCAAGTAGCAACTAACTTGCTATACGCTAAACACAATATTTTTTGCAATGCAAATAAACCAGGCAGATGGTTAGCATATATGTTAAGGAAAAAACAAAAGTCTCGTACTATAGAGAAAATAGAGTACAAAGGTAAAGAAGTCTATCAACAGGATATGATTAAAAAGGCCTTTTTAGAATTCTATACGAGACTGTACACTGGTGATAAAATACAAGGTTTAGATATAGATAGATATTTGGAGAATGAGAATATCCCCATAGTTACAGATGAGCAAAGGGAAAGATTGAATCAACTGATAACCACGGAGGAAATTTTCCTGGTAATTGAGCAGTTAAAAGTTGGTAAGGCCCCTGGCACAGATGGATTGACAGCTGTTTATTATAAAAATTTACAACTAGAAATGGTAGAACCTCTTAAGGAACTATTTAATAAAATACAATTGGAAGGAGGGGTACCACCATCTTGGAAAACAGCCTTGATTTCCCTGATTCCGAAAGATAAAGATCACACTCAGCCAAAACACTATAGGCCTCTATCACTACTTAATACAGATTATAACATTTTTGCTAAAATACTAGCAAATAGGTTCATGTCAGTTATACAACAAATGATTCACAATGATCAATCTGGTTTTATACATGGGAGACAAATGAAAAGTAATGTAAGACAAATTGTTAATATATTGGAGTATTTGGGGAAGAATAACCAAGTCCCAGCAGTGCTTATATTATTGGATGCGGAGAAAGCATTTGATTCAGTGAATTGGCAATTTCTAATGAAAATAACCCAAAAGATGCAGTTTGGAGAGTATTTTACACAATCTATCAATGCAATATACCAGAAACAAACAGCACAAATTATAGTTAATGGTAGTCTAATGGAATCTTTTACAATTGAAAAAGGAACAAGACAGGGCTGTTCCCTGTCTCCATTATTGTTTATTTTAACTTTGGAATTATTGCTGAATAGAATACGTGATTCAGATGATGCACAGGGAATTAAGATTAGGCATTATGAATACAGAGTACGAGCATTTGCAGACGACTTGGTTGTAACATTAACCCAACGGGGGAAATCAGCTATAGGTTTAATGAACATAATCAATATGGCCAAGTATCTGGGTTTAAAATAAATCTAGGGAAAACAAAGATGATAGTTAAAAATATGACTACAAATCAAAAGGAAGAATTAGAAAGAGTAACAGTATACGAGATAGTAAAAAAGGTTAATTATTTAGGAGTTTATATTACAACCTCAAATGGGAAATTATATAAGTTAAATTATGAATCATTATGGCACAAAATACAGACAGAGATGAATAAATGGAAAAAATTACAATTGTCTTTGCTGGGAAGGATAGCAGCAGTAAAAATGAACGTTTTGCCTAAGTTTCTATTTCTTTTTCAAATGATACCAATACTCAAAAAAGATGCAAATTTGGAAGAATGGCAGAAATGTATTAATAGCTTTGTTTGGGCAGGGAAGAAACCGAGAATAAAACTTAAAATAATGCAAGATATACGTGAAAGAGGAGGTTTGAAAATGCCCAACTTAAAATTAGTGATTGGATTAACCTATCAGAGGACAGAATATTGAATATTGGGGGATATGATCTGGTATATGATTGGCATGCTTATTTAATATATGATAAGAAGGTGGACAAGATCTTTAAAAGCCACATATTAAGGAATGCTCTATTGCGTGTCTGGAAAATATATCAATATAAGTTAAATGATAAGATACCTATGTGGGTAGTACCCAGACGATAGAGAATATAAGTATAGAACAAAAACAGGATGTAATGACATATAAAAAGCTTCTTCATAGAAAGAGGTGTACTACAGTTAAAACCTTTGAATGTATTAAGAGAGGAAAGGGTAACTCAAACCTGGTTTCAGTATGGACAGTTACAGGCTAGATGGAAAAAAGACCAGAAAATTGGTATCATACAAAATGAGGATAATTTGGTAAAACAAATTAGGGATCAGAGTCAAATGCATATAAAAAGGTTGTATAATATACTGATAGAAATAGATTCTGAAACAGAGTTAGTTAAAGATTGCATGATAAAATGGGCACAAAACCAATAATGATGGAAACATGGGAAAAGATTTGGGTAAGAAATGTAAAATTTACGCAAGCTCAAAACTTGAGAGAATTTTTATAAGATGTTTTATAGATGGCATTTAGATCCCAAAAAGTTAGCTTGTATGTATCCAAATTTACAATCCAAATGTTGGAGATGTGATTGTCTTGACGCTACGTATTATCATGTATGGTGGACTTGTAAAAAAGTTAAAGCATTTTGGATAAAAATATGGTGGATTATTCAAAATATTCTTAAAGAGAGGATAAAGTTCACTCCCCAGCTGTTCTTGCTAGGTATAATTACAGATTGTACAGTTATAGAGACTAATTTGATTTTGAACTTAACAACGGCAGCAAGATTGTTGGTGGCGCAGTACTGGAAGAAGGAAGAATTTCCTACTATTCAAGAATGGATGCTAAAATTAGTAAACTTAGCGGAGATGGCCAAAATCTCAGCATATTTGAAGGACTATTCAGATGAGAAATACAAGCTAGAATTGAGAAATGGATTGACTACATTCAAAATAAATATCGGACTAAGAAATTTCAATTAGCTTATGAATGAACAAGGAATGTTATAATTTATCTAAAGTTAGCTTAATAAAAGTGGAGTTAAAGTCCAAGAGGAGGTAGGATGCTATAGTTAGTTAGCTTATGTTAGTGTATGATTGGTAAATGTTTATACCCTGTATTTTGCTCTGGGAGGTTGGTGGGAGGGAGGGTTGGAGAGGATAGGGCTGGGGTGGAGGGAGGGAAGGGGAAGGGGAAATATTTGCAAAATCTATTAAAACTCTTTAATAAAAATAAAAAAGGACAATGCATTCATAATGACATAATCAGTTGACTGCCATGACTTACATCTTGCCCAAATACATCAGTGTGGCATTGATGTAATTATGTTGCATGTGTCATCATTTTGGCATTACCACAGTTTGCTTGGGGGCTTAATGTGTTCTGTACTCACATTTGGCTATTCAGAATTTAGGGGTACTCAATTTTGAAAGTGTGCACCTAGTCATGTGCCATAGCTATACCACTGATGAGTGGAATTCATCTGAATGAGAATTATCCCTCATTTCTACATAATGTGATATTATTGACAAGTTCAACTCTTGTTCAAGGTTCTTTTCTACAATTGTATATTTAACAAATAATTTGGGGAAAAAATCTTTAGTTCTCAAGTTAACCCCACTTTCCATCTGCTATGAACTAAAATTGTCTGCCTTTTTTCAGGATTACATGAAAAATGTTGAAAATGCTTTTAAAAAATCAACTAGTTAAAGATAATGGGGCTGTTAAAACAGAAATGTACTGTTTCAGATTTAAGTATGTAGAAGCCTGAAGAAAGTCAATCTGTTTTAATGAATAGCAGATGAATGTTGTATTATGTAAGGTCTAGGGCATTTCTGAATTATTTTCAAACTAAGTAGCCAATTCTCTTCAACTCCTGAAATAATTCCTCCACTGATTCCAATATTTCTCTACTGAGCAAGGTCTTATAGGTATCCATTTTGATGTTGTATATGTTTCTCAATCCTGAATACATGTTTATTCAGCAAGTACAAAACATATTTCAGAATTAATCTGGGATTACCATAAATGCAGTGGTGGGATTCAGCCAGTTCGCATCACTTCAGGGGAACCGGTAGTTAACTTACTGAGCAGTTTGTCAAACTGCTCATTAGGGCAGAGAACCGGTTGTTAAATTACTTGAATCCTACCACTGCATAAATTGCTCAAGTTGCTTCATGACTTTATTTGTTTATGGTACACAATATATATCTTTGATGTGCATACACATACTGTATACATACACACATAGACATGAGTGTGCAAGAATATTTCATACGAATCCAATCCATGAGAAAGAAATGAATAAAGGAACAGGGCCCCTCCCCTTTTTCTATTGATAAAATATATTGCATGCATTTGTCTTGTCTGATGCATTTAAAACCCTGCAGCGAGAGCTGTGATTGTGTAAAAGTGGCAATTGGTCTATTTCTCAATGAGGCATCTTCTTCACTTTGAGTGCAATGGCTGGTGATAAGTTCAGGGAGAGATACTGTACATTGTAACAAGTATGGTTTCATGAAACTATGAGAAACAAAATATTAAAAGTCATGAGTCAATTAATCAAACTAATTGTCTCCTGTAAACTCCACTCCCCTTTTGCTCCTTTTTTATTTCCTCTGGAAGGGGCCATTCATCATCCACTTGTGGCCTTACTCCCAAGTCAATCCCTGTTCTTTAGCTGTTCCCTTCATCTGGCAACTCTGCACATGTGCACACTGGCAACAGGCTCCAGCTGTTCGTCTGCCTCACTGATGTCTGACTCTGAAGGCATCTGATAACTGTCATATGGCTCTGGCCCCCTCTCTGGCACAGAGCCCTCATCAGAGCCTTCCCCAGACTCCAGGATTGGCCTATGGTCCTCCCCAATCTCCTCACAATCTGAATCTGCTGCCAGTTCTGCTGGCTGCTGGCAAGCCACAACAATGACAAGGATACTATCTAATAATAAAAAGAGATAATGGTGTGAAGTCACAAATCTAAAACTGATTCTCGTTTGTTCAGGGAGTCCTTAAAATTGCAAAATACACATTATGTCAGGGCACTTAGTACATAAGGTGGATTGACTAAATGATAGCATATCTTTATTTACCGTATTTTTCGGAGTATAAGCCGCACCTTTTTCCTCAAAAAAGAGGCTGAAAATCTAGGTGCATCTTATACATCGAATACAGCATTTTTTGCCTCCTGAAGCCCCGCCCCGTCACCAAAATGCAGAGCCTTATGGAGGCTTTCAGAGAGCTCCTGGGGGATGGAGAGGGCAGAAATTAGCAAAAAAGGGGGCATTGTTTGCGCAATTTTGCCCCCCCCAACCCCCAGCAGCACTCTATAAGCCTCCATAAGGCTATGCATGTAATTTTTTGATGAAAAACAGGCCCGTTTTTTGTCCCCCCCACCTTCCCAGGAGCACTCTGCAAGCCCCCCCCCAGGCTATTCATGCCTTTTTTTAAAAAACGGACCCATTTTCACGAAAAACGGGACGTTTCTGGGAGGTTTGCAGACTGCAAAAACTTTTTTTCCTTTCAGAAAGTTCTTTAGTTAAAGTGATTGATGAGAATTACATTGATCAAGTGCTGTGCCAGCAGAAACAGATGCTGCAGATTGTCAGCGATTTCCTTCTCCAGCACATGGATAAATACACCTGGAAACATCTACCTACCTACTTACCTATTCTCTCTCTCTTCCTACCTACCTACTGTATTTCTCTCTCTCTCTCTCCCTCCTTCCCTCCTTCCACCTACCTACCTACCTACCTACCTACTGTCTCTCTCTCTCTCTCCCTCCCTACTGTATTTCTCTCTCTCTCTATCCCTCTATCTACCTACCTAGCTACCCTCTCTCTCCCTACCTACCTACTGTATTTTTTTCTGTTTCTCTTTCTCCCTCCATCCCTCCCTCTCCCTCTCCCTCTATCTACCTACCTACTTTTTTTTAAAAAAAAATGCCTCTTCAAAATCTTGGTACGTCTTATACTCCGGTGTGTCTTGTACTCCAAAAAATATCGTACAAACAAAGAAAGAAAGACCATTTCCTTATATCTATTTATATTTCAGCTAAATTATTCTCCTTTTGCAAATTAACATTGTTTTTTCCCACTGGGTCAGGGAATAATGAAGGCATGGAAAATTCTATACTGAAAGCTCATTCCATTTTGAAATCATAAATAAGAAGTATGTGAGTTTTTGTTATGACTGTGCTATTATCTAAAAAGATTTAACTCCAGAAGTTTTATTTAAAATCACAATTTTCTTTCAACGACTCATGTGTTGAAAGTCCAAATCCAGGAGCACTGGTTCTTTTGCACATTATGATCTGCTGGCCACAAGGGAGGTATAGGATGTAAATAAAAAGTTGATAATGTACTCACTATATCCCTTCTTTGTTGCACTGCCTGTTCTTTATCTAAGGGGTTGCTAATATGAAGGCATTGTCTTTGCCTTTCACTCATCCTTGTTCACATTAGATTCCCCTTCTCAGGAATGCTGACATGCATCTGAAATTAGAATTTGGTTTGATGTGTCAAAAGTCAATTATATGTCTTTTGATAGTAAATTAGTTTATTTGACAATCTCTAACTGAACAGACTGTATTTTTATCAGAAATATTCACATCTCCTACATTTTCTCCATTCCTAATTCTAAAATGTAGTCCCTTCCCCAATTTTGATTTTAAAACCTCAGTGTAGATCTCCCATGGCTTTAAAATCAGCTTTGCACCAATGCAAATCCCACATCATCATATGTTTTTATTTCTGAATCAGCTATGATACAGCCAACGTTTAGTCAGTTTCTGTCTGTGCTTCTCTATCTCTCTCAAAGACATAAATGTGTGCGCATGCCACACCCACACAGAAATTTTCTATTTGCAGTGCCAAAGCTCTGCAGAATTTTTGGGAGGGATACTTTTTCCATCAGAAGGAATCATCTCATCCTGTTTACCAGTTTCTGGGTTTAAGCCAGCCTCCCTTTCTACCACAAAAGTACATTTGCTGTACTGCCTTGTCATAAACAGCAACACTGTTTTCAGAAATCATGAGGCAAATGACACAATGTGAAATAGAGATGTGTATGGGACATAGGGCATTAACTAAGAGTCTTTATTTGTCCTTTGGGATAACTCAAAGGAAGAACTGATAAGGTGCTGTGCTGTTCTCAACATTTCAAGGTCAACAGTGTTTCACTAGATGATCCTTGATTATTATAAGAAACAAATCTGTATCAACCATATCTACATTGAAGCACTATTTTAGACCTCTTTGCTAAGCCAGCAATTCTGGTGCAAACTCCAATTTTTCTATACAGCTGGCATCCTGAGAATATATTGGCACACTGCATAACCTAAAGTTTTTGGAATATGGGCAATTGTTGCTGGCTTTTAAGGTAGTCTCCAGATTAGAAGTCCTCTCTGTAAAAATTAGGCAAGCATGTTGAGGGGAAAAAAACTGGACAGTGGTTCTGTTTGTAACATCCTGGTCAAAATATGCCAAAAATAACTGGTAGCATCCTAACCATTATCAGCAATGGTGCATATGGTATATGTATGACTAAGACTACTGTGCTTCCCCAAAAATAGGACATACCCCCAAAACAAAACCTAACCCGATTTTCACACCTGTGCCTAATATAAGTCATAGCCCAAAAATAAGCCCTAATTAAGACACCCCCCCCCACCATCTGGTTGTATGAGGTAGGGGAAGGCGCAGGCTTAAAAATCAAGTGAGGGTGGGCCCGGTGGTGGTGGATCTGCCCCACACCTGCTTACCTTAGGACCACTGCAGCCAGACCTCCCACACCCTGACAACTGTCATGCCACTGTATGATTTCTGCAGCTGCTTATGGCCACTCACAACCAAACACCACATGGTGCATCACACCTGTGCTGCCACTTGTGGCCGGACACCACATGGATCATTGCACTGGTGCTGCCACTCATAGCAAAACACCACAAGCCTCGTTGTGCTGGTGCTGCTGCTCACAGCAGAACACTGCCAGGGTCATCATGCCAATGCTGCTTCTCACACATGAAATAGCACAAGAAGCCATGCAGTCTCCTTCCATGAGCAACAGCACCGCCATGATAAGCCATGCAGTGTCTGGATGCAAGCGGCTATGAGCAGCTGCATAAGAAGTCAGCTAGTGGCATGACAGGTATTGGGGCATGAGAGGCATAGATGGGGTGGTCCTGGGTAAGACGTCCCCCCAAAATAAGACCTGGTGCTTATTTTGGGGCCAAAAAGAAAATAAGACCAGGTCTTATTTTTGAGGAAACATGGTAGTAATCTTATCTACTTTTTCTTTATGTGAATGCCTTGATTGATCACTACCAGCATGTGGTGAACGTCCATCTGTCGATGATGACAATATATAGAATTGCAATTTGCAATGTTTTTAAAAATATTTTTATTGTGTGGGCATGTATTGTTCAAGATTATTACTTTTATTAATATTTTTAAATAATAATTACAGTCAAATGAAAATGGATATATGACGATGGTGATATGTATGAATATCTGAGTTAAAATGCTCGAGTTAATATGAGTTATTTGTTGACTGTGGAGGAGATGTACCAAAGTTTATTTGTGATTGACTGATACATTTTCTATAGATGTAAAGAAAGATGTTGTACTTGTTTCAAATTAAAATTAAAAAACTTTCTAATTAAAAATATTTTTGTTGAATTATGGTTAAAAAACAATATCATTAACAATAACATTAACATAAATCCAAGCTGCATGGGGGGGGGGAGGATAGAAAAAACAAAAAACAAACATCCCATTACAATTTCGTTGTATTTAAGTACAATGACAATAAAGATTATACTTATACTAATAGATAGACACTACACATTTACAAATTTACCATATATGTAAATTATACCATATTATAGTGCAGGGGTCCTCAAACTTTTTAAACAGGGGGGGCAATTCACAGTCCCTCAGACTGTTGGAGGACCAGACCGGCTGTGTAGGCGTGGCTAGAGTGTCATGTGACTGAGTGGGTGTGGCTAGGTCATGTGATAAGGTGGGCATGACCAATTTAACAGTCCATTGAATAATGCACACAAATTAAACTTTGTTTTGATCCTGGGGGTGTTTTATTTGCTTCTGTTTGCATGTTGCTCTTTTGGTTGCCTTTTCTTTTTACTGGATCATTTTTCAGTTGTTTAGGAGTGGTGGTCCAGTTCAGGAAACTCAGTTTTGCAGCAATTCTTCTCAGTCCAAGGGAGCTTGAGAAATCTGTCTCTCTCTTTCTCTCTTTCTCCCTTTCCCTACCTCTATCTATTTCTCTTTCTCTCTCTCTCTCCCTCTGTCCCTCTGTCTCTTGCTATCTCTCTCTGTCTCTCTCTCTCTCTCTCTTTATCTATCTTCTGGAGATGAAAAACGGGGTGTTTTTGCCAGTTTTTTGGCCTCCTGGGGCATCTGTGCAGCAATTCTTCTCAGCTTCAAGGAGCTTAAGAAATATCTCTCTCTCTCTCTCTCTCTCTCTCTCTCTCTCTTTCTTTCTTTCTTTATTTCTTTCTTTCTCTCTCTTTCTCTCTCTCTTTCTCTCTCTCCCCCTCTGTCCCTTTCTATCTATCTCTATCTCTCTTTATCTATCTTCTGGAGATGAAAAACGGGCTGTTTTTGCCAGTTTTTTGGCCTCCTGGGGCATCTGTGCAGCAATTCTTCTCAGCTTCAAGGAGCTTAAGAAATATCTCTCTCTCTCTCTCTCTCTCTCTCTCTCTCTCTTTCTTTCTTTCTTTATTTCTTTCTTTCTCTCTCTTTCTCTCTCTCTTTCTCTCTCTCCCCCTCTGTCCCTTTCTATCTATCTCTATCTCTCTTTATCTATCTTCTGGAGATGAAAAACGGGCTGTTTTGCCAGTTTTTTGGCCTCCTGGGGCATCTGTGCAGCAATTCTTCTCAGCTTCAAGGAGCTTGAGAAATCTCTCTGTGTGTGTGTGTGTGTGTCTCTCTCTTTCTCTGTCTCTTTCTCTCTCTCCCCCTCTGTCCCTTTCTATCTCTCTCTGTCTCTCTTTATCTATCTTCTGGAGGTGAAAAATGGGCCATTTTTGCCAGTTTTTTGGCCTCCTGGGGCTTCTGTACACCCTGTTTTTTACCACCCCCCATCTCCAAAAGCATTCTGCAGGCGAAAAATAGGCAAAAATGGCCTGGTTTTGGGCCTCCTGGGGTATCTGTGCACCCCATTTTTCATCACCACCACTCCACCTTCAGAAACATTCTGCAAACAAAAACCAGGCAAAAACAGTTTGTTTTTTGGGCAAAAACTGGCTGGTTTTGCCCATTTCTGGCTTCCTGAAGTGTCTGTGCTCCCTGTTTTGCACATCCCCCTCCTCCAGAACATCTCTGCAGACCAGAATTGTTGGCCTACCTTTCAGTTCCAGCCCTCAGGGCTCGTGAAGGTAAGTCCTGCACTCGCCCGAATGGCGGATGGAATGATCTGGACTGGGCAGCCTCGTGGTCCTGCGTGGGCTGGATTAATGGCTTTGGCAGGCTGGATGTGGCCCGCCTGCCAAAGTCTGAGGACCCATGTTATAGTGTTTCACTTGAAGAGGCCTTGTTAATTCACATCTCAGCTATTATGTTATCTAGAGTATTCCAGTATTGGACAATTATTATTTTGGCTACTATATAGACAATATTGAATTATGGATATTTTGCATAACTATGAAGTTTTAGGTAGTTTGTTGAATATGGTAAAAGCAATATTTGATAGAGGTAAAGTGTGTAGGAGAATGAATAGGATGCTTAGGGAATGATTGTCAGGGACTAAAAGAACTGTCTGATGTCCTCTTGGTCGTTTAGAATATTTATTAATAAATGTAGAAGGATTATTGGACAAAAGTTTAAATATAAGAGTGCCAGAATGACAATAATTGTCTCTGCTGTCTACATTCATCCTGCTTTTAGAATGATACAATTAATATTCATATTTCTACCAAATAGAAATGCGTTGGATACCAGATGTAATCTTTAATTTCTCTGATACATAAAGTAAAATCAATGCATTTCCCCCTTCCAGATACTATTAACTATATATTTAAATGTATACGGGAAGATTGTTCTTGGAGGTGAGGAATAGAAAAATGGGGAGGTGGAAGAAATAATCATTAGCTGTGTCACCCAAGGCAATATCACTCTGATTCATACTGGGAATCTCTATAGTTGCTTTTAGAATATAATTATTATATCACAAAATCTGAATATATATATATATATATATATATATATATATATATGGGCCCTAAAAGGATAGTGATAGCGCAAGATATTTATATAGCTTCAGAAAATGCAATATACGCCATACTCTAGTTATAATATATAGAAAGGATGCACAGGAAAACACTTCAGGAAACAAAGCTGCTAACATTTTAATGCTGATTTTATATTGCTTCCATATATTAGCACTCTAAAATACTACTCTGCTTTACATATATTAGTTAATGACTTTAGATTGGGAAGATTATATTTGCACTGACTGTTTACTTATGTTTTCTAGTCATATGAATGAAATGAATATTTTCCTGAGGTATTACAGAATTAAATGTCACTGGTGAACATAGTACTTACTTAATGTGTGGAGTTCTAATCAGATAAGCACATATTGTTCTTACCTCTTCGAGTTCAGTAGATTCTTTTCTTTTAGGAGGTTGACCAGCACCAGGCAAAAATGCCCCCATTGGGATGTTGATATTTGCCTGGAAATTACATGAAATTACATGAAGATAACATGAAGTTATATTGTAGTAGATCTACAAAAATTAAGAGATGGATGGAGTTTTCTTGATTGTCCAGGCAAATTATATTTTGTTTCTCATCTCTTTTATTAAATGTCTTATTTTATTATTTTTAATTTAGGCAGATTTAAAATAAGATTAATTCGGACATCAAAATATCAAGTTAAACTTCCATATCAGTGGCAGTGCTCCGAGCCATTTTTATATGGGACATATAAATTTTGTTAGTGCTTTATTATATTAGTGCTCAATATAATCTGGTGCTACAATATTAATGTATAAGGAAAACATTTTGTATTTAAACCCTTTGTTCTTCACATTTCCCTGTAAAGGACAGCTTTTTTTATCTGTGGTTATGGTCATTATAAAATCAGAGCCCTCTGTCAAGGGCTGTGGTGTTGCAGTGGTTAGAATGTAGTATTGCAGGCTAACTCTGCCCACAGCCAGGAGTTCAATCCTGACTGGCTCAAGGTTGATTGAGCCTTCCATCTTTCTGAGGTTGGTAAAATGAGGACCAAGCTTGTTGGGGGCAATATGCTGAGTGCACTAAGAGAGTGCAGTAAAGCACTATGGAATGATATATGTCTAAGCATTATTGTTATTTTCCAAGAGCAGAGCAACTTTACTTTCTACTTGTGGAGGATAAGATAAAATGTATGGAGTTAATATGGCTTCTTAAACTGCTGCAAAGAGTTTTAGTTTCAGTCAAAACTGAATAAAGGAGAATGATATTGAGGCTGCAGAAATCCAGACAACCACTAATAGTCATTCAGCCTTTGCATCTCAGATATAGTATCCATAAGAAATTGTAATAACTTCCATATTCATACAAAGTAAGATTTGCATGCTGATGGTTTGCATGCTGAACAAAGACTCATCAGCCAATTAATAGCCTTCACAGTCCTCAAATATTCTTAAAGGAGCACCTAGAATTTATTGACTAGCCTTGAACCTTTAAGCACTGCATTTACATTACACTGAATTTGTATTTCACATCTATCAAAGCACTTCCAAAATTACTTGCTGTGGTTCAGAGAATATAGGCATGATTAATCAAAGGGTTGATTTGGAAATAGAGAACTCTTCCTTATGCACATTATAAATAGTAATCACCCATATCCAAGCTAACAGAAAAGTATGCTGGTGTAAAATTTGTCTTCCAATTGCTGATAACTATCTACTATCAGTTTTGCCACAATACTGTAAAATGAAGCTATCTTTAGGAAGTGTGTGCAAGGCATCTCGAGGAAACAAATTGGTAGATTTTCCCTAGCTGTCAACTGTCCCATTGGCACATGCAGCAAAAGAAACTCTTGGGACATTATTTTACCAAGAGTATGACTTTACTGATAGATCAATACAAGCATAAAAGAAGCGAAGCTAGCTGTGAGGTTTTTGCATGAAAAACAGCATCTCCTCTTTTCCCCATTCAGGCCACCGATTGTCCATTGTCCATCAATCCAACACATTCTTTTTATTTTGGGAAGACAGTCTGCACCTTCGGAAGGTTCCCATTGTACAGCCTTGAGCCCTTGACATGTCAGGATTTTATCAGGCTGGAAATGGTTCACATAAATCCATCACCTCCCTCTCAGCTCCCAATACATTCCAAGATTCCCCTCCCCCTTCCCTTTTTGTTGTCAAGTTGCAAGTAGAAGTGTGTTATGAGTCAGCATTGACATGCCGACACTTCCAAAAAAGATAACCTTGAAAAAAACAAATGTACAAAATATTACACAACACGGAGTTCTCTACCCTACTATCCATTCTGGGTCGGTTTGGCTATTTGGTATGGAACTAGACTAATGAGTCTAGATGTCCTAATATCCTTTGCTGCCATCTACTCAGCATCTGCTAAAGGAGTCCTTTCCACAACACTAAATACTGCAACTTCCCTTGAATTTTTGGGAGTGAAGAATTTCTTTGATTTCAAAGTATTCTTCTCTCACTAAGATAGGGGAAGGAGGTGGTTCAGTAGCACGTCTTAATGCTGAATCACAGAAAGGCTTCAAGAGGTTGCCGCGGAACACTGGGTGAATGTGCCTGGTGCTTTTTGGCAGTTTTAATCCCACTGTCACTGAATTGATGACCTGGAGAATTGGGAAAGGTTTTTTACAAGGTTGCCTCAGGTTCAGAAACTTTGCAGATAGGTACACTCTGTCTCATACTCTATATTCCTTCTGAAGTGCCTTCTTGTCTGCTAGTCTCTTTTGTATGTCTCTCACCTTCTCTAAGGCTTTATGCACTGTGATTCAAGTGGCTTTTAAGGTATCCATTCACTCAGCCAATGATTCTGAAGATGGCGTTTCTTGAGGGAGCTCTGGCATAGGTACAAACTCTATTCCAGTAACCACCCATAAAGAAGTAAACCCTGTGCTACAATGCACAGAGTTATTATATGCTACTTCTGCAAAAGGCAGAAGCTTGATTCAATTGATCTGCTGATAGTTCGCATAACATCACAGATATTGCTATAGAACCGAATTCATATATTAACAGACTCCAGTAGTGTGAGGTTGATGGGTGGACCTAAGTCCCTGGGAGGTGTTCTAACCCAGCCTTCACGAGCCCCAAATCAACAGCCTAGTTGTGAGGAAAAAAACTTTTTATTTGGAAAGGCAGGAATTCACGGTATTCACTGACAAAGCTCCAGATCACACATCCATAGGTGATTCACAAGCCACAACAGTCTCTGAGTTCCCTGCAGGAAGTCTCAATTAGCATTTCAATCCCAACACAAAGAGTCCTGACCAACCTGGTTAGTGGCAAGGAAATCCTGGTAAGGAATCTGCCAGAGGTAACTTTCTTCTGGAGCATGAATGGATGTCTCCAACACTCATGCCTCCCACATCCCTCCTCCTTATATCCCAGCCAGGGAGAAGCATGTTAACGTTTCCTTCTTTTACTGAATATCTGGCCCTCAGTCCTGCATTGCTCTCTTCTGTGAATATGCACATCTGGGACAGGGCCCAGTTCCTCCCCCTCGCTCATCTCAGGCCCTGAAAACAGCTGTCTTTCCATCTGAGTGTGAGCAGATGGGCCCTGCTCTGCATTTGCCTCTGAGACCTCCTGTTCCTCAGAGCCTTCCATCGGCTCCAATGGTAACCCAGGCATCCCCTCCATCTCATCTGACTCATCTGACTCAACTGCCAGCTCCATCAACTTTAGGAACTCCCACCAAAACTTTGATGTGAATTGTACTCCTTGGTCAAAGATAATCTGCTCCCGGATCCCATGCAATCAGTATCTGTGCTGCACAAATAGCCTAGCCGGGACTCAGGCTGAGGAATCCTAGGATACATCACAAAATGTGCCTGCTTGGAAAAAAAAGTCAGTGATAATCCAGATTACAGTATTTTCAGCACTCTCGTAGCTTGATGATGAAGTCCATTGAGATCTCTTCTCAGGGGTTAGCCACTGGCTGCAGCAGCCCTGGGGGCTTCCCAGGTAGCTGCTTCATTGAAGCACACATAGGGCAGCTGGCCACATATGCCTCTATGTCCTTCTTCATTTTTGGCCACCAAGACTGCCTTTTCACTAGGTGAAGACTCTTTACAAATCCAAAATGCCTAGTGCCCTTGTGTCATGGCTCTGCTGTAGGACTAATGTCCTCTGGCTGACTAGGACTTACACTTTATTCCCTTTCCATGCCATGACAACCTTTGAGGACACCTCCTACCAAGACATCCCTCGATGGCCACACTAAGTGTTTGGTTGATTGCAGAGGTGGTTTCCTCTGCTGCCTCCTAAGGGCTGGCTATGAAGTGTTTGGATGGGATGATGGAGTTAACATCTTCTTGGGCACTGTTATATTGTGCCATCAAGGAGAGATTATCTGCCAAAAGATTTTTTCCCTCCAGATAGGTAGAGGAGATTAAAATTGAAGCAGTTGAAGTATTGTGCCCATTGAACTTGCTTAGGAGATAATGTCCAAGGGGTCTTCAATGCTTCTAAGTTCTTATGGTCTGTCCACACTTCAAATGAGGTTTTACTGACTTCTAGGAACTGCCTGCAGGTTAAGGGGTCTATGACAACTGGGCGGTCAGCAGGGGGCAGCCTTCTTGTCTGCCAACTCTCCTCTGCCAATTCGGTGCTGCCATTTCTTTGCAGGACATCTCCATTGGAAAGTTGCTGCATGGATAACTCACTGTGGGTGCTGGATAGAGAGCCAGACAAGCAAGCAGCTTTCAGAGGGCAGCAGCAGTAGGTTGGCTCTGCCCCAAATGCTGAACTGGCAGTTCAGCTACAACAGGGGAGGCAGCGGCAGGCAGTGACTTCGTATTTTGACACACCAACACCCGCCATTGCCTCTGAGCCTTGGACCACACTCAGTGGTGGGTTTCAAAATTTTTTAGAACCTCTTCTATAGGTGTGGCCTGCTTTGTGGGAGTGGCTTGCTGGCCATGTGACTGGGTAGGAGTGGCTTGCCCACCATGTGACCAAGAGGGAGTGGCTTGGCAGTCATGTGACTGGTGGGCATGGCCAACTTGTAAAATGTGGTGAAACTCACTTAACAACGCTCTTGCTTAGCAACCAAAATGTTGGCTCAGAAACTCTGGCATTTGAAGCAAGCAAGTCTTAAAGCTGTCAAGTTACAAGACCCTTGCACCCCTAACCCTTTAGAAAAAAAAACCCATGGGTATTCAAGCTTGACAGCTTTAAGACTTGTGGACCTCAACTCCCAGAATTCCTCCTCCAGTCATGTTGGCTCAGAAATTCTGGCATTGAAGTGTGCAAGTCTTAAAGCTGTCAAGTTACAAGACCCTTGTACCCCTAACCCTTTAGAAAAAAAAACAGGGCTGTTTAAACTTGACAGCTTTAAAACTTGTGGACTTCAACTCCCAGAATTCCTCCTCTTGCTCTTCATCTTGATGATGTGCGGACGGGCAGGGGGAGGGAGTTGGAACTGGTTCTAAACGGCATTGTAGATTTGTGGAACCTCTTCTATAGAAGAGGTTGGAACTGGCAGGAACCCACCCCTGGCAGCATTGCTATACAAGGTTTCTTTTTACAACCCCATGGTTCTACCAGTTTTTTTCAAAGTGCTGCAAGTTTTTTTCCCCTAAAGTGCCAAGCTGGCTCTGCAAAGTTTTTCTTTTCTTTTCTAAAGTGCCAAATAGGGAAAAAAAGTTGCAGAGCCTCCTCAGCACTTTAGGGGAAAACAACCTTTCAGAACCCCATGACTTTAAAAAATAACCTTGCAAACAGGTGCTCTCTGCAGGCCAAGTGGCATCACCTGAAGCTGGTAGCAGTCCAGGGGGCAATTAAATGCCATTTCCCACTCATTCCCCTCCTTTATCCTCACTTGGCAGTATGCCTCTGTGGGTCAGAGGTGGGTTCCTAGCGGTTCAGACCTGTTTGGCCAAACTGGTAGTGGTATGCCAGCTTGGGTTGCAAAACCATTAGTGACTGCTGGCTGTCCATGCCCCCAAACTGGTCCACAGGAGGAGAAAGCAGTGGTGGCTGCAACAGTGGCAGCAGCGGTGGGCAGTGTCCCTGTCCCAGCTGTCGTGGTAGCAGTGGCGGCGGGGCATCCCGGAACTCCCGGGGAGTTTTCCCATGTGGCTTTGGCCAGGATATGGTGAGCAGCAGCCCCAAAAGCTGGTAGGGTCCCCAATTCCACAGAGCAGAGTTGGCACTGCCTCTGCCAAATGATGCCTGTCCTTCAGGTGTAGTGTTTGCACCAGCTGCCTCTAATCTGCAGTTTACTTCATGAGCACCATGCTCACGAGTAAACTGCAGATTAGAGGCAGCTGGCAGATCCTGGCTTGCTTGCCCCCGGAGCTCGTAGGCAGTGAATGAAACCACTGCCTCCTGCCTCCACACATCGAGGAGGCCAAGCAGCAGCGGGAAGAGTACAGATTTCAGGAAGTAGCTGCCAGTAATGCCCTCAGGTAAAGATGTGAGCGGGGAGGCTCGATCCCACTTAGGAGCCTCAGTTTGCTCATGAGCACCATTGGCCTTTCTCCCTGCCTCTCCCGGCCAATGTCCCTCATGAGTAAACTGCAGCTAGGATCTCCCACATGTTGCACCCACTCCCAGCCTTTGCCCACACTTCCATGGCAGGGATGTGGGCAGCCCAGCAAACTGGGTACCCAAAAATGGCACAGAGGCATGGGTGAAGGCTGGGAGGGGGGGTGCAACATGTGGGATGGGACCAGACTGGCCCTGTGGCCCAGCTCAGCATGCCAACAGGAGTGGGGTGCTGCGGCTGCAACCATGGGGAAGGTCTGTCAGAGGCGAGAAGGGGCTCTCCCTCCACAGTTGTCACAGCAGCCGCCCAGGGGATCCATTCCCCGCCTCCCCAGGCCAGGCCCGCAGCTCACACCAGGCCAAAGCTGCAGCTGCCACCCACTCCCTTTGTCTGCCTGGCCGGCGGGAGCAGCAACCAGGCCAGTCATGGCTGAGAGCTTTCTTTGCAAGCTGGCTGCTGAAAATTCTCCCTTTTAAAAGCCTCCAGTGATGGAGCATTAGGATCCAATCTGCACTTTAACCAACCAACCAGGGCTTAGTTTGGAAACAGAAGAAGAAAGAGCCGGGTGAGTGGCTGAGCCCAGCCAGTGGGGTTGGAAGGATCGGGAGGAAGGGCATATTAGGTGGGTAGGGGGTTGCTGAGCAAGCTGGCAGTGGATGACCTCGCTTTCCAGTCACCGGTGAGTGGCTGACACCCCCCCTCACCAGCTGCCTGTAGCCTCGGAGCCTCGGAGCCTACAGCCTTGGAGCAACTCCCGGCCCTTAAACAATAAAGAAAAACTTAACACGAGTGCGAGAAATTGTTAATTGCCTTGCACTCACAAAAAAGTTTTTCTTTACTGTGAAAGGGCTGGGAGTTGCTGCAGGCTCTGAGGCTCCTTGAAGGGGAGGGGAGGGGGGAATGTTGTCTGACTGCTCCCTCCAGAAGCAACCTCGGAAGTTTTCAAGGAAGTTTTCATCTGGAGAGGCTGGGTTTTTTTAAGAAAACCCCCCCAAAAGCTGCAAGATCTGGAGCTGCCAGTCTCCGGTAAGATGCACATCCCATGGCCCAGCCCACCCCATACCCTGCCCCACCTGCCACCCCCAAATTGTGCCCAATGGCAAGCATCTCTCAGTTGTTGTATGCAGGGAAAAATCTTGCACAGTAAACAAAAACTTCCCGAGTGCGAGAAGTTGTTAATTGCCTCGTACTCAAGAGACATTTTTATTGTGCAAGGTTTTTCCCTGCACACAACAGCTGAGAGATGCAACAGAGCTGCCA
This sequence comes from Thamnophis elegans, assembly GCF_009769535.1. Classification (NCBI taxonomy): domain Eukaryota; kingdom Metazoa; phylum Chordata; class Lepidosauria; order Squamata; family Natricidae; genus Thamnophis; species Thamnophis elegans. Next base: position 18,566,856 of record NC_045551.1, on the reverse strand, counting down.
GACTCTGGTAAGATGTGTGTCTTGCAGTGGGGTGTGACTTGGGAGTGGCAGGTGGGGCCATTAAAGAAGGGGAAACATGAGCAGGAGTAGAAAGGTAGACATTTCAAAAAATTTCTTATCTTTTCCTGTGGGGGTGGCTTGGTGGTGGGGGGGTGTTGTGTGACTGAGTGGGCAGGAATGTGGCTGATGTCAAGTTGGCCACATCCACTCAGTCAGGTGACACCCCCCCCCCCACCTAGCCACGTCCAATGAACCAGTAATGAAAATTTTTGAAACTCCCACTGCCCTGGGTGATGTGGCCACCTGGATCTCCAAGCCACCAAACTTATTCAGTTCCTCCATCGATGGGCTGTGGGTGGTGAGCTTTCACTCAGTGGGCTAGTCCCACTCAACTGGCCATCTCTCTTTCCACCTTTCAACCCTCAGATCTCATTGACTCCCAATGAGACTATCTTTGGCTTGCCACATTCATCACCCAACAGGTCTTGGGACCCTGGTACAGGCCATCCCCCACCCACTTTCTCATACTCATTGACAGCTGCTCAGGTTTTCAGCCTGCTGTTTGGGGTGCACGCCAACAGGGCATGCCCCTGCTCTGGCTTCCAGCACTGCCAGAGCCTCTCAGGCCGGGATTTCTCCTGGCTTCTCCTCCTCCTCTGACTCTTAGTTGGCTGCTTACATTTTGGGGGTGTTGGTTGGCCTCCTGGTGGGGTCCAGGTAGGCTAATATTGGAGAGTTGGCATTGGCATATGTGGCAAAAGAAATTCTTTGGATATTATTTTACCAACAGTATGACTTTACTGATAGGCACAGAAGAAGCAAAGCTAATTCTGAGGTTTTCGGGTGAAAAACAGCATAGCTAATTTCCCCTTTTCCCATTTGGGCCACCCAATGTCCATTGTCTACTAATCCAAAACATTCTTTTTATTTTAGGAAAACTGTGTGCGCCTTTGGAAGGTTCCCATTGCACCGCCTTGAAGTGTCAGGAATGTTGCTGTTTGTTTATCATATATTGTCTTAATCATGTTTATAAATTTCTCTCCAAAGTCCATACAATCTAACTGTTGCATCATAAGTTACTAATTTACATTGTCAAATGCTTTCTGCTGGTCTAAAAAGATCAACACCATTTGTTTTTCTGAAAGTGTTTCATAATATTCCAGCGTATCTAAAATAAGTCTTACATTGTTTTTTAATTTGCCTTTTTGGTAGGAATCCATTTTGGTCTGGTAGAGTAAATTCATTTAAAATCTTTAAAGAGTCTCTGCCATTATTAATGCAAATATTTTGTAATCCGCATTAATAATGATATTGGCCTATAATTCTTTACCTGTGTCAAATCTGAATCTTCTTTTGGAATTAAGGTAATATTTGCTTCTGTCCAAGTATTTGGTATTTTGGCCTCTAAGAGTACCTCATTATAAACCTCTAATATTGACAGGCTTAAGGTATCTTGTAATCAGGGACGTGCAGTCACTAGAGGCAAGGGAGGCGGAGCCTCACCAGTCTCCTCGGGAAAAAGAAAGAAATTTAAATATTTTTTTTAAAATAATTAAAGCCAAGATAGTTGCTACTAGATTCCAGCTCACAGTGGCTTGGTGTCTGCTTAGTGTTAACCAAAGCAGGAGGCGAGAGAACTCGGGGCCTCTTTTCCATAAGGAATTTTTCGCCTTCTAAAAGTTAATAAAGAGTTAAAAGGCAAAGAAGTTCAGATGGAAAAGAGGCACTAATTCTCCTGCCTCCTGATTTGGAAGCAGACAATTGTGTCTTCTTGAGCACGCTTACGTTGGGCGGGGCGTGCTTCAGAGGAGAGAGGAGTGGGCGAGAAGGAGGAGGCTGCCTCTTTGCTGCAGACCTGGGCGCTTGGCGGCTCCCGCGATGCAAAGTGCCCCACCATCCCCGATGCTGCCGCCCGCTGCCCCGGCCTGCTTCTCCAGGCTCCGCCGCTGGAAGTCCCGGATCACCTCTGGGAGAAGGCTGAGTGAAAAATGGAGCGAAGCTTCTCTGCGGCCTCCCGGCGCTGCCCAGAGGCTTTTGCAGGAGCACGTGTCAGCGGCCGGCGGCCTGGAGTGGCCCCGGCTGTGAGACAAGGGAGCACTTAAAGCAGCCGCTGCCATCGCCGCCACCGCCCCTTCTTCGCCCGGTGGGGTGGTGGTGGCGGCAGCGGCAGCGGCTACTTTAAGTGCTCCCTTGTCTCACAGCCGGGGCCGCTCCAGGCCGCCGGCCGCTGACACGTGCTCCTACAAAAGCCTCTAGGCAGCACCGGGAGGCCACAGAGAAGCTTTGCTCCATTTTTCACTCAGCCTTCCCCCAGAGGCGATCCAGGACTTCCAGCGGCGGAGCCTGGAGAAGCAGGCCGGGGCAGCGGGCGGCAGCATCGGGGATGGTGGGGCACTTTGCATCGCGGGAGCCACCAAGCGCCTTTGCTGCAGACCGGGGCGCTTGGTTGCTCCCGCGATGCAAATTCCCCCCCCCCCGCCGAGGCCGACCGCTGCCCTGCTGAGCCTCACCAGGTATCAACCTCACCGCACGTCACTGCTTGTAATGTTTATAAGCTTCTGCTGGTAATCCATCTGGTCCTGGAGTTTTGTTTTATTTTTTTGCCTCTTTACCGTCATCATTATTTTTTCATTTAACATATCTTTAATGTCCCCAGACACTTTTGGTAGTTTAATTCTTTCCAATTATCTTTTCTTCCCAAAAATTTTTCTTTATCATATAATTTTTCATAAAATTCTTGAATTTTTTTCTTTTTAATCTCATTTTGAAACTGTAAATTCCCTTTTGCATCTTGTAGTTTGCTTATCAGTTTCTTCCTCTTTTTCCTTTTTCAATTTATAGGCTAACCACCTTCCCAGTTTATTAGCATTTTCAAAGAAGTTTTGTTTTTCTCTTTTGATTTGTTGCACCAATCCTTCCTTTTCTGTTAAGTTCAGTTTATGTTTTATTATTTCCATCCAGTTTTTTAGAATTTTCCTTTGTGGATCTCTTTGTAATTCCAAATCAAGTTTTTTAAATTCTTTCCTCAATAACATTTGGTGTTGTTTTAATTTCTTTTTCTTTTTTGCTATATAAATTATAGCTAATCCTCTAATATATGCTTTAGCTGTGTTCTATATTTTTTGCAATGATGTATCTTCTTTCTTATTTTCTTTGAAGAAAAATTCCATTTCCTTTGCTGTTGCTTGTATAATTACTGTATTTTTTGGCCTATAAGACGCACCTTTTTACTCCAAAAAAGAGGGTGAAAATCTGAGTGGATCTTATACTCCGAATATAGCCACCTGGGTCATCTGGAAAAGGGACAGGTGAAGCAGGCGCTGCAGAGATTGTGATGGCTGGAAAGGAGAGACGTTTTGCTTTTGAGGCTCCCACTCGGCTCGGCTCCCTGGAGGTCGCGGCGGCCCCTCACATTGCTGGGGAGTGAAGTCATTGTGGCCATTGTCTCCCCTGAGCTGCCCACCGAATCTGTGAGGCACCTTTTGCTTGCAGGAGGAGGAGGAGGGCAAGGGCAGAGTATACCAAAGACTTTGAGTATACTGGGAAAGAAAGCCGAGCTTGGAACCTGCCGAAAACTGCCACTTGAAAAGCACACCTTTCTTTCCCAGTTACTAAAAAGCTTTGGTTTAAAGAGGTGTTGATATCAAAATATCTATTTTTAACTTTTGTAATCATGTAAAAAAATCATTTTTAGGGGGGAATTCAGTTCAATTATATTTATTGATCACATTTTGTTTTCCCTCTCCATCTACTTTTATTCTCCTAGTTGTTCTTGTCTGTCTCTCTTCTTTTGCCCTTGCTCCTTCTTATTCTGTCTTTTCTGTTTCACCTTCTTCTCATTGTATATTTTCCTCTTCTACTGTTGATTCCTCCTATTCTTTATATTCCTGTTCTTCTCTTGTTTCTTTTCCCTCTGTTGCAGCAATATAGTTATCATAAAATTCCATTGCCTTATCTATCAAATCTAGTCTATATCTTTTGCCATTCCAATTGACTAAAACTCCCTCTGGGATCAGCCATCTGAAATTAACTTCTCTTTTAATAAGTTTAATGGTCAAGAATTGATATTGTTTTTGTATATCTCTAACCCTCCTAGGGATCTGTTTCAGAACCATGATTTCTTTCCCTCTATATTGTAATGGGTTGTCTCTTACCTTTCTCAATATTTCATCTTCTCTTATTGGTTTTTTCACAAATCTCACATGTACTTCCCTAGGGACCTTGTGTTACCTTACATAGCTTGAGTTAATTCTAAATATTTCATCTATCTCCCCCTCCATTGCTTGCTTCCCTATCTCTAGGGCACCTGCTTGCAGCTCTATAATGAAATCTTCTTTATCCTGATATACATTGTGAAATCTTAAGAAGTGTGCTGTCTTTTCCATTCTGAGCATTATGATTGTATTCTCCAGGTCTGTATTTGCTGTGTCAATGTTTTATTTACTTCTTCCATTTTTTCCTGTTTCTTCTGATTGGTCCTCTGTTTTCTGAATTCTTTGTTCATTTTTTGTTATCATTTGCTGGAAATTTCCTAATCTCACATCCATATTGTGGATCTGTCCCTTCATTTCCTCCCAATTGTTTTTCATCTCATCATGGTTTCTTTTTGTTTCCTCTTTGTGTGAGGTAATAGCCCCCTGAATTGATTGTAATACAGATTGTATTACTTTTTGAAAAACATTTGTGTTTTTTGTAACATTGTTTCTATCGATCTCTGATTTGATGGGCTAGATGCTGCAGATGTTGGTGTGGAAGACACTTTTTTCTGATTTTAGTTAAGTTTGGAGCGCTCATTTTTTTTGTTCCAGTCTTTTTTTTTCTTTTTTTCTTCAACCTACTACTCCCATAATGCCTTTTATCTTCTACAATTAATCTACAATCAATTTTATAGTCAATACAACCATATAATAACATGCAAATCACATATATCATTCAATTACACTATCAATACACTTTTGCAATTTGTCTCTAATGTTGTTTCAGCTTTATATGTATTCCAGTATTGAATCTACTAAAAAAGGAAGTTCAAAATCAGTTTCCTAATCCATCTTCTCCAATATCACATTTAAAATATGTATATTGCTTCACTCTTATTCTCACCCCTGAAATTGTTATGTCAAATGATGATTGTAATCCAAGGTGCCCCACCAAACTCCTCAATATCCAAATAGCCCCAAAAGCCAAAAAGTCAGTTCCTTCAGTTGCTAAGCAGTTCCATGAATCAGACAATATTTATAATCCAAAAGATTCTATAAATTCCAAAGCATGTTGCCAATCTCCAAACAAAGAGTAAATGATCTTGCAGGTGTCGCTTACCTATTTCAATTTCCAAATTCACTCCAGCCTGTGTACTATCTCCTTTTCAGCACTAGATGTCATTCCAGCTCAATCTTCCAGCATTTAGAATGAAAGCTTAGCTTTTTCTTTATTCCTTCAAAAGTAGTCTTAGTTATGAAATTAGTTTATAAATTGCTTTCTTGCTCCAGTCCAATCCTATTCTTTATATTTAACATTCTTAATAGTATTTCATTTAATATCCCCCCTCCCGGTATCTGTCTCTTTAAGTGTTTGAATCACCACTTCCTTTTAAAGGAGGGAATAAAAGTCCCTTCCTCTCACCTCTAAAGAGTTCCTTCACTTCAAAAGTTATCCTTTTTACAGGAATAAGTCTCCAATAGGATAAAATCTCATCTAGTTCCAGCATATTGACCACTGTTTGCTGATCATGCTTTTCTTTCTCAGCTGTCACAGCTTCAGGCAGACCACAAGTATAGCTGTCCTTTCCTCCATTTGTCTAGACAGTGCCCTTGGATGGAACAGGAAGACTGTGATCCCCCCATGATCAACAAGGGATCCCTACTTCCTTCATCACCCCTCCAGGTTGACTTAGACCCCTTGGGGCCCCCAGAGAAATCAACCGGGCTTAGTAGAGACCTGCTTTCCCCCAGCAGTCTTGCCACAACATGAAACCGAAAGTCCCCAAACATTTTTTTCATAAATGCTATTGTGAAGCCAAAAAATTCCCATTGAAAAAACTGTGATTTCTTTGTTTCTCAAACACATAATTTTTAATTTGTCTCTGTTCAATTTAATTTTCTTATTTTTACCTTATTTCTTTAAGCTCTCAAGATCATTCAGAATGTTATTTCTGTCTTCTGGATTGTTAGATACAGGTGAAACTCAAAAAATTAGAATATCGTGCAAAAGTTCACTTATTTCATTAATGCAACTTAAAAGGTGAAATTAATATATGAGAAAGACTCATTACATGCAAAGCAAGATAGTTCAAGCCGTGATTTGTCATAATTGTGATGATTGTGGCTTACAGCTCATGAAAACCCCAAATCCACAATCTCAGAAAATTAGAATATTGGGAAAAGGTGCAATATTCTAGGCTCAAAGTGTCCCACTCTAATCAGCTGATTAAGCCATAACACCTGCAAAGGATTCCTGAGTCTTTAAATGGTCTCTCAGTCTGGTTCAGTAGGAATCACAATCATGGGAAAGACTGCTGACCTGACAGTTGTGCAGAAAACCATCATTGACACCCTCCATAAGGAGGGAAAGCCTCAAAAGGTAATCGCAAAAGAAGTTGGATGTTCTCAAAGTGCTGTATCAAAGCACATTAATAAAAAGTTATGTGGAAGGGAAAAGTGTGGAAGAAAAAGATGCACAAGGAGCAGGGATGACCGCAGCCTGCAGAGGATTGTCAGGAAAAGGCCATTCAGAAGTGTTGGGGACTTTCACAAGGAGTGGACTGAGGCTGGAGTCAGTGCATCAAGAGCCACCACACACAGATGGATCCTGGACATGGGCTTCAAATGTCGTACTCAAGCCGCTCCTGAACAACAAACAATGTCAGAAGTGTCTTACCTGGACTAAAGAAAAACAGACCTGATCTGTTGCTCAGTGGTCCAAAGTCCTCTTTTCTGATGAGAGCAACTTTTGCATCTCATTTGGAAACCAAGGACCCAGAGTATGGAGGAAGAATGGAGAGGCACACACTGCAAGATGCTTGAAGCCCAGTGTGAAGTTTCCACAGTCTGTGTTGATTTGGGGAGCCATGTCATCTGCTGGTGTTGGTTCACTGTGCTTCATTAAGTTCAGGGTCAATGAAGCTGTATACCAGGAGATTTTGGAGCACTTCATGCTTCCTTCCACAGATGAGCTTAATGGGGATGCTGACTTCATTTTCCAGCAGGACTTGGCACCTGCCCACACTGCCAAAAGCACCAAAACCTGGTTCAATGACTGGAATTACTGTCCTTGATTGGCCAGCAAACTCACCTGACCTGAACCCCATAGAGAATCTATGGGGCATTGCCAAGAGAAAGATGAGAGACATGAGACCGAAAAATGCAGAAGAACTGAAGGCCGCTATTGAAGCATCCTGGTCTTCCATAACACCTCAGCAGTGCCACAGGCTGATAGCTTCCATGCCATGCCGCATTGAGGCAGTAATTGCTGCAAAGGGGGCTCAAACCAAGTACTGAGTACATATGCATGCTTATACTTTTCAGAGGTCCAATATTGTTCTATGTACAATCCTTGTTTTATTGATTGCATGTAATATTCTAATTTTCTGAAATTGTGGATTTGGGGTTTTAATGAGCTATAAGGCATAATCATCACAGTTATGACAAATCACGGCTTGAACTATTTTGCTTTGCATGTAATGAGTCTATCTCATATATTAGTTTCACCTTTTAAGTTGCATTACTGAAATAAACAAACTTTTGCACAATATTCTAATTTTTTGAATTTCACCTGTATACCAGCCTATTTTGTATCATCTTCAAAATTGAGAAATATTTTCTGCAGCTTTTTATCTGAATCATGAATCAAAGTATTGAATAGTACAGAACCCAGAAAGGAACAATACTTTCCTGTTGTGGCCCAGCAGGATCCAGTTGAGCTGCTGATAGCAATAGCAATAGCAGTTAGACTTATATACCGCTTCATAGGGCTTTCAGCCCTCTCTAAGCGGTTTACAGAGTCAGCATATCGCACCCCACAGTCTGGGTCCTCATTTCACCCACCTCGGAAGGATGGAAGGCTGAGTCAACCTTGAGCCGGTGAGATTAGAACCGCTGAACTGCAGATAACAGTCAGCTGAAGTGGCCTGCAGTACTGCACCCTAACCACTGTGCCACCTCGGCTCGGATAGTGAGGAACCATATGAGTATGCCATGGAAGTTGTGGAGGATCCTGTGCAGAGTTCAGACTCAGAGCTGGGACCAGAGAGGCTGGTTAGCCATCAGGAGGCGCCTGAGGCATCGAGGAGTGGGGAAGATCAAAGGCAGTTTGTCCCTGATGCTTGATTGAGGAGGGCTGAGAAATGCAAGCAGCAACTCTGTAGGCAGTCTCATAGAAGATAATTACATACAGGTGGTTGTAGATGGCCCCTCCCAAGAGGGTTTATAAGTGAGGCGTTGGGAGAGGACATTTGCAGGAAACAACCGTTTGAACTAGTATTGAAGAAATCTGTCTATATTCTAGCCGTGTCATGTGGATTATTTGCGTTGCTTCATTTGAGCTTTCTGGGTTGCTGCCAACCTATTGTCTTGAATGTGAGTTGCCTGGGCCCTCAGCCACAGGATTTGTTATCGCATTAATTAAATAGTGGCAAACAGGCAAGCCTGTGTTCTGGTTTATTCACAGGCCAGGGGGGTGGGGTCAGAACTTTTCTCTGTAATGAGAATCCAGAATCTCTGTAATGAATACTTTCAGAGTACAATTTTCAAGCCCACTTATTCACTTAACTGTTATGCCATACAGTCCATATTTATCCAGCTTGTTAATCAAGGATCATTTAACTTTGTGAAATGTTTTGCTAAAATTAGAATATACAGCAAACAATTTTACAGTGTTATTAACAGTATACTGTATATACTCAAGTATAAGCCTAGTTTTTCAGCCCACTTTTTGAGCTGAAAAAAGCCGCCTCGGCTTATACTCGAGTCAGTGAAAAATTTGCCCGAAATGGAGGAGAAAAAGGGGCGGGGCCATGCTGCTGGGTGATGCTCGTGAATGGCCCAGCGCCCCTGAGTTTCCCCTCCCTCTGTGTCAGTTTGCCGCGCAGCGTGCACCGCACCATCCCCCCTCCTCACGTTCTAATGTAATGCAGGGCTATCTTACGATTCCCCTTCCTCCCCCTCCTGCCGCTCTGCAACGATGTCCCACCTCCTCCTTGTTATGGCAAGCAGCCACATAGCGATGTCCCACCTCCTCTGGTACAGTGATCCAATGATAGGAATCACTGTGCCGTGTGTCATAGGAGGCGGGACATCATCATCACAGCGGGACATCAGCATCATGAGGTGAGTGAAGTATTTCATTGAATACACCAGTATTGTGTGATAATAATTTGTTATGCAGAGCAAATTTTTACAATGGCTACTGTATATTTAATGGGCACAGGCAGGCTGTATATGTTATTCAATGGGCAATGGCATTATTGGTATCTATTTTTATTTTTGAAATTTATCGGTAGCTGCTGCATTTCCCACCCTAGGCTTATACTCGAGTCAATAACTTTTCCAGTTTTTTGTGGTAAAATTAGGTGCCTCGGCTTATATTCGGGTCGGCCTATACTCGAGTATATACGGTAATAATATACATAGTTTGTGAATGGATGGTAGGAAAATGTTATCCCTTCAATTCTACAACATGGAAAATCTGAAGTTAAAATGAGGCATCCGTCTCAAAGCAATATATCAGGAACAAACAGCCCAGATTATAGTTAATGGAAGCTTAACAGATTTATTTAAAATCGAGAGAGGTACAAGGCAGGGGTGTCCTTTGTCCCCATTATTGTTTATTATAACTTTAGAATTATTGTTGAATAAAATACGGGGTTCAGGGAATCAGGATTAGGCAGCAAGAATACAGAGTACGGGCCTTTGCGGATGACTTGGTTATAACATTAACACAACCACAGGAATCTGGTAAGGTCTTAATGAATATGATTAATCAATATGGTCAAGTGTCAGGATTTAAAATAAACTTAGGGAAAACTAAGATATTAGCTATAAATATGAATACTAAACAAAGGGAAGAACTAGAAGGAACGACAGGATGTGAAATAGTTAAAAAGGTCAAATACTTAGGAGTTTATATTTCAACCTCAAATGGGAAGTTATATAAGCACAATTATGAACCACTGTGGTATAGCATACAGACAGAAATGAAAAAATGGGAGAAATTACAGTTATCTCTGTTGGGAAGAATAGCAGCAGTGAAAATGAATATTCTACCTAAATTTTTATTTTTTTTTCAAACGCTACCAATACTTAAAAATGATGCAAATTTGTTAGAATGGCAGAAGGGTATTAATAAATTTGTATGGTTAGGTAAGAAGCCAAGAGTAAAACTTAAAATAATGCAGGATGTGCGCGAAAGAGGAGGTTTAAAATTACCCAATGTAAAACTATATTATGATGCAGTAGTTTTATCTATAATTAGTGATTGGATCAACTTAACAGATGATAGAATACTCAATATTGAAGGGTATGATTTGGTATATGGTTGGCATGCTTATTTGCTATATAACAAAAAGGTGGATAAGAAGTTTAAAAGTCATATTTTAAGGAATGCCTTACTGCGGGTTTGGAAAAATATTAATATAAACTAAATGATAAGCTACCTATGTGGGCTATCCCTAGACATGCAATAGAAAATATGAGCATAGTACAAAAACACGATATAATTACTTATAGGCAGCTTCTTACTGTAGAAAGAGGTGTACCACAACTGAAATCTTTGGATGTATTAAAAAAAAAAAGATAATTCAAACATGGTTTCAATACGGGCAGTTACAGGCTAGATGGAAAATAGATCAAAAGACCGGCTTTATGCAAGTCGAGGATAATTTATTTAAACAAATTAGAGACCAAAGTTCAATGCATATAAAAAGATTATATAATGTAATAATAGAAATTGACTCTGAAACAGAGCTGTTAAAGACTGTATGATTAAATGGGCTCAAAATGTTGAAGAACCAATAATGTTGGATACATGGGAGAAGATATGGGTGAGAAATGTAAAATTTACACAGGCCCAAAACCTGAGACAAAATTTTTATAAGATGTTTTACAGATGGCATCTAGATCCCCAAAAAATGGCTTCTATGTATTTGAATTTACAATCTAAATGCTGGAGATGTGATTGTATGGACGCTACATATTTTCATATATGGTGGACTTGCAAAAAGGTTAAGGCATTCTTGACAAAAATATGGTGGATTATGCAAAATGTTCTCAAAAAAAGGATAAAGTTCACCCCCCAGCTATTTTTGTTAGGTATAATTACTGACTGTACAGCAGTAGAGATTAACTTGATTTTGCACTTGATTTTGCTGAAAGACGGTTGGGGACTAAGACGCTCGGGTGGCAGGTCAGCCATCAGCTGGTGTTGTTTTGCACCTCATTGCTTGCAACAGTGTAGGCACTTGTGCAAGACCATAGTAATGAGCAGTGACGTGCGGTGACGGTTACCGTTGGTGAGGCAAGACTGCAGCAGCGGTGAGAAGCAACGTCCCCGGCACTGTGTCCAACAGGCATCTCGCATTTATGGCGGACATAAACGCAAGACGCCTGTCGGACACAGTGGCGGGGGTGTTGCTTCTCGCCGCCGTCGCGCTCTACCGCCTTGCCCCCCGCCTCCTCCGATCCTGCTCCCTGCTGCCCCGGCCTGCAGCCAGCCCACCCACCCCTCGCCCGACCTGCTCCCTGCCTGGACTCACAGCTCTTCTCCTCTTCCTCCTCCTCGTCCCCGCTCGGTGCTGGGCTGGCTGCAGGCCGGGGCATCAGGATTGTTTGTCGGAGGAGGCGGGGGGGCAAGGTGGTGGAGCGCGACGGTGGTGAGAAGCATCTCAGATGGAGCCGGGACACCCGGAAGGCAAGCTGGCACTTCGGCATGCCTTTAAGTGCCGGCTTGCCTTCCGGGTGTCCTGGCTCCATCTGAGATGCTTCTCGCCGCCGTCGCGCTCCACCGCCTTGTCCCCCCGCCTCCTCCGACAAACAATCCTGATGCCCCGGCCTGCAGCCAGCCCACCCACCCCCGCCCGACCTGCTCCCTGCCTGGACTCACCGCTCTCCTCCTCCTCCTCCTCCCCACTCGATGCTGGGCTTTAAAGGGGTCTCCCCTCCCCAGCCAGCCAGCCCACCAAGCCAATTCCTCCCACCACCACCACTGTGTCCAACAGGCCAGGTGTCTCGCGTTTATGGCGGACATAAATGCGAGACGCCTGGCCTGTTGAAACACAGCGGCGAGAACGTCCCTGCCGCTTCCGTGCTCCGCCGCCTCGCCCCCCTGCCTCCTCCGACCCCACCGCTGTGAAGAAAGAAAAAAACACACACACACCTCACAATAAAAAAATAATTTTTTTATTAAATTACAAATTAAATTACAATAAATTTGAATCCCCCCCTCCTCCCTCCGTCCAATCCACCTTTTCCAGCTGTGGAAACTCTCTCAACTCTCCTCTTGTCCGCCCAACGTAAGCGTGCCCAACGTAAGCGTGCTCAACGTAAGCGTGCTCATAAGGCATGATTCGCTGCTCCCCGATCAGGAGGCGGGAGAATCAGTGCCTCTTTTGCATATGAAAGTTTTCAGTTTTTAACTCCTCCTTAACTTTTAAAAGGCAAACAATTCCTTAGGCAAAAGAGGGCCCGAGTTCTCTGGCCTCCTCCCATAGTTAACACTGAGAGCAGACACACGAAGCCACTGTGACTTTGAATCTGGTAGCAACTACCCTGGCTTTAATTATTTAAAAAAATTATTTAAAATTCTTCCTTTCCCTCAGGAGACTGGTGAGGCCCCGCCTCCCCTGCCTCTAGTGACTGCACGTCCCTGGTAATGAGCATCTTGGCTCCCATGATCCAGAGTCCAGCAGCCCTAACAGCTCCTTCTATGAAGTGCCAGCCTTGATGGTGGATGTTTTTGTGGTGGTGTTGGACCAGCACATGTTGGTGAGCGGGAAGGAGGATAGGATGCTTGAGATTTGAGGCTATTTCAGCCTTATCTAGATGTCCCCCTACCTGAAGTAAGCCATGGCTGTCGAGGAATGGGCTCAGCTTCAGAAGTGGGCTGGATTTCGGGAGAGGCTTTTTAGTCTTTAGGCACTCGAATTCTACAGGGAATGCATCTTGTTGCACACTCCATAGAATCCCTCTCTCTACTTGGTGGTGGCTCTGGGGATCTTGTTTTGTGATGTAGGAAATGGATGATCATTGCCACGCCTGATACAAGAGGTCTCCATCTGGAGAAGCGTTCGAAGTGAGCTGGTTCAAGGAGACTATTAAGGAACAGTTTTTCTCTCTTTGACCACTGTCAACAAGCATGTGGTCTGGATGGTCATCTTCTTGTCCTGCCTGGGAGTTTTATTGTGCACTTTAGGTCATAAGTTGGCATCATGATCTGTGTCTAGAAGCCCGTGCCTTTCTGATCTCTGTGACATTAGGGTATCTGGGCAAGCCTGGAACCCTGGAGCTTTTAGCTAGGTCGATTCTGCCAACCGGGATGCAAGAATAGTGTGTGTGGTGTGATCTGCTGGGTTCTGATCTGTTGGCACATACTGCAACTGCTCAGGACTTGAAGATTGTCTGATCCTTTTCACTCTATTGCTCATGTAGACATAAAAGCATCTGCTTTGGTTGTGAATGTAGCCCAGCACCACCTTGCTATCCATGTAGAAGGTGGTGGGTTGTAGCTCAAGGTCAATCGTCTTTGTTATCAGGTCTGCAAGTTCTACCGCCAGTACGGCACCACAGAGCTCCAACCTTGGCACGGTGTGACCTTGATGTGGTGCTAGTTTCATCTTTCCCATGACAAAATCGACGTGAATGTCGTTCTCCCCACTGTAGACCCTGATGTATCCTAGAGCTGCTATTGCCTTCGTTGATGCATTTGAGAAGACATGTAGTTCTTTCTTCGGTGTGGCAATGGGCGAGTAGGGGATGTACGTGCGCTGCACACAAACACATTGGAGACAACTCAGAGAGGCTCGCCACATCTCTCATTCTTGCTTCTGCTCTCACGGAAGTGGCTCATTCCAACCTTTGGTGTTTTGGAAGAGCGTGTGCAGAAGGAGCCTCCCTTGGATTGTTACAGGCACAGCAAAACCTAAGGTGTCGAACAGGCTGTTCATCATTGACAGAACTCTTCTCCTTGTGAAAATGGTCTTCTGGGCTGGGGCTCTGAAGGTGAAGACATCCTTCTTCAAGTCCCAACTTGAAGGGGTATCTGTACCGAAGTTGAGTTCCTGTAGCTCCTTAACGTGATCTTCAGGATTAAAGGCTTCTAGCACTTCCTCACTGTTGGATGCAATTTTATGCAGCTTGAGGTTGGCTACCACTAGCATCTGGCATGTCCTTTTTAATAGGTCTATGGCCTCTGCTGGGATGGATACAGATTTTAGGCCATCATCAACATAGAAGTCCCGTTCCATGAATCGTCTGGCATCTGCACTGTATTTGGCTTCGCACACACAAGTTGTGTGGTGCAGACCATAGTTGGTAATTGCCGGGGAAGAGCCATACCCAAAGAGGTGCACTCGCATTCAGTATTCCATTATCTGTTGGTTGTGCTGTTTGTCACTGAAGCACAGGAAACATAGGTAGTAGTGATGATCTTCCCTGATGAGGAATGAGTAGAACATCTGCTGGATATCGGCCATGACGGCTATGGCTTCCTTTCTGAAGTGGATGAGCATGCCAATCAGGCTGTTGGGGAGATTGGACCCTGTGAGAAGGACTTTGTTCAAAGAGAGGCCTTGGAACTGTGCCCTGGCATCAAAAACTACCTGTATCTGGCCTGGCTTTGGGGGATGGTATACTCCAAAGAATGGCAGGTACCAGCATTATTCGTCACTTCCCAGAGGTGGGACAAGCTCGGTGTGTCCATTCTGGACCATCTTATTCATGAACTCTACTAGATGAGCCTTCAATTTGGACTTCCTGTTCAAAATTCATCTCAGACTGATGAGGTGAGATAGCACTTGCTCATGGTTGTTTGGCAGGCGCTGCCTGGGTATGCAAAAGGATAGTGGGGCTACCCAACTCTTGGTGGCAGCTTGTTGAAGTTCCTTATCCATGAGCTGCAGAAATTCATTGTCCTCTATACACAAGTCCAAATCATTGTCTTCTTTGCTGATCTGGAACACTGTTGTTCCTAAAACAGGGTTGATTGTCAAAGTCATGAAGCATTTTTTGTATGGTTTCAAGTGGGATGCTTGCCCATTACTGAGAATGGAAGTTGTGAAGACATCCACCTGGGGCCTGCAGCCGATCAACACAAACAATTCCTAATATGGTCCATCCTAGCCCTGCCGTGAGACCTAATGGTGAGCCTTCTGGGCCTTTGACCATTCCATGTTGAGCAAAGGCATCAGGATCTGGCTTCAGGATCTAGGGAAGGAAATTGATTAGCCACGTGTCTCAGGTGAGGTATGGTGCATGCTACCTTTGGTGTTGGGATCTGACTGCAAGTGTCTGGTAGGGCATCCCATTCTAGTAATGTTGGCAGTGAGAACCAGGAGCTCCCGTCTAGTGATTCTATGTAGAGACCTGTGACTTTCCTCCCCACCATGTGCTGGGGTCCAGTGCAAGTTGATTTCGTGAAGTGTATCTCCTGGGATGTCAAAGAGGTTGAAGAATGCTGACCTGACTAATGAGCAATTGCTTTGCATGTCCAGCATTACGTACATCTTTACAGCTTCTTCTGGGCACCCATCGGGGTAGATTCTCACTAAGCAAATTGGTTGGCATGAGTGAGGGAATGGTGAGTCACCACATAATGACGTGCAGTTGACACTCATGGCCATCTTTGTGTTAGCTTGGGTACCACATTGAGGCTCCTTGGTTGAATGAGGGTTAGGATTGTCTGTTGTGGTGACTCAGACTGTGGATGCAGGGCACCAGGGTGTTTGTCACTTTTGCATAGGTGACATTGCACCTTAGCTGTACAGGCTTTGACCATGTGTTCCATAGACTCACAGCACTCTGTACTACCTGATCAAAGCCTTCCTTTTATCCAGGGGCTTCTTTCTGAATTCTTTGCACTTGTTCAGAGCATGTGAGGACTTGATGAGTGGACATATCAGGTCTTTCTTTGCTTTCAGAGGTTGATGTTGAACTTTATTTGACAGTTGCACATCTGAGCTCTTCATGGGCAAAGTAGCGACCTCTGTTTTGTGCACAGACACAAAGGTTTTTCCTTTAGTATTTTGCAATGGACTCTTTGTCGAGCCAGATTTCTGAACAGGTTTTTTGGCAACTGGGGATCATTTTTCTCTAAAGCCTTTGCATAGCTTCGTTTGGTGGCCAACAAATTCTTCAAGAGCAGTGAAGGGAGGGTCTCTGTCTAGATTGTTTGCCCTGTAAGCATCAGATAGTTTGATCCATTCTTTGATTAGCTGTCCTGGTAGCTTTCAAACGATAGGCCTCTGCATTCTGTACTGGTCAAGACATGCGAGTCCTATCAAGGGGGATCCTATTGAGCTGCCTGTAGTTGCTTAAGGAGGGTAGAGAACGTCCATAACTTGTCAGGGTCATTTAGACTGATGTCAGGGAAATTGTTGACCTGGTCCAAGAGTGTGGACTCCGTCAACATAGATTTGCCATACCATTGATTGAGTACTTCCCAAGCTTCTTTGACTGGATCACCTAGATAAGCTGAGTAGATTTGTTTTACTAATCGCGCAGAATTTGGTCCTAGCCAAGCTATCATATGTATGAGCTCCTTGGTAAGCCGCAACCCTTCATCATGAGCAGTATGTGAGAAGATGTGCTTCCATAGCAAATATTCTTTGCCTGGCCTGTCAGAGAACTTCTGTGCTCCGCTAGATGCTAAGTCCCCCAGGGGCCTCCCATGGGTCCTGACCAGCATAGACTCTAGAATCAGGGGTGGGTGCCGAGGGTAGCTGGTATTTTTCTGCAGAAAACTTCATGACAATTTCATCTTGCCATGGTGCAAACAATAGTTGTCCTTGTTGCTGCTTGAGTTGCCTTGAAAGCCTGGCGAGAATTCTCTGGCCTTGGAATCGAGCTTGGAGGTTGCTGCTTCTTGTGTGTCTACCTGCTGAGAAGCCTTCACTGCTGCTGATGGGCTGACTTGATCACCTCTTGTGTCCTGGTTTGTTGGGATAGGTTCTTTAGATCTGAGAAGGGGGTCTTGTGGTGTGGTTCTGACAATGCCAGAATTCTGATTAATTTGTAGACCTAGTAGTTGCAATTCTCTTCTTCACCCCCTCTGTATGAATAATGGTCATCCACATAGGCTTTGACATGCTTGTGCGAGTTCTCCTTTTCCAACCTTCCAGAATTAAGTTAAGGGA
This sequence comes from Thamnophis elegans, assembly GCF_009769535.1. Taxonomy (NCBI): domain Eukaryota; kingdom Metazoa; phylum Chordata; class Lepidosauria; order Squamata; family Natricidae; genus Thamnophis; species Thamnophis elegans. The sequence continues at coordinate 18,549,521 of NC_045551.1, read as the reverse complement.
AATGCTGTCAACCTTCACCTGTAAAGCGCTGGTCCATGCTATTTTTACTATAGCCTCCCGTTTGCACTGAAGAAACTTGAGACTGGCCTGAGCTCTGCCATTTCTTCTTTTCCCTTTGCCACATGAAGAACCATGGCAGCCATCTCTTCCTTGTGCAGTTGCTCTTCCTTTGCCACATCTAAAGCTGAAATGGCCACCGCAGCCTTGTGGTGGTGCGTCTTCAGCTCAGGCAGCTAGATATTCTCCTCTTGAAACCCTGACATTTGACTGTGATAGGAAAATTGTTGCAAGATACTGGTACCCACCCGAGACCGGGTTGGCTTTGGGTGAAGGGATGAGGCTTTCCTAGAGATGTAGGAGGAGGGTACACTTGACCGGTGAGATGGTGCATGCATATGATGAGATACTTTGGATGGCCTTCTTGCCCAGTGTGTCCTTGGTATGAGAGGAAGAGACTTTCTTAGGAGAGTGAGAGAAAGCTGCATGTGATCTCTGGGATGGCGCATGCAAACGATGGGACACTTCGGTTTCAACCTGGTTGCCCACTGTAGTCTCCACCTGAAGATTGGTTTGGATAAGGTCTTTGCTGCTTTGAAAATGTTTATTACACTCTTTCTTTAACGCCTGGAGGTGTTGCAGGTCCCTCTGAAGATTTGTATCTCTTAGTAGCGACTGGGTGTCAATGAGGTGGTGTTCATAAACTGTCCATTGCATGAAGAGCTCATCCATGTCATTAGCCAATGAACAGATGTGTTTAGGGGGTAACCCATATTTGGGTTTGTCACAGAGTCACTGCAACGTCTTCCAGGATTTCTCATGGCATTGATAGAGCCTGTCCCATTTCTCCAAAAGGCTCGACCACTTGGTCCCAGTAGGCTTTCTATGCTGCCTCAGGTTGTAGGTTGTCTGAGGTGCCTCTGCCTTTTCTGAGAGTTGGACATCCAATTCTGAGTTTTGGATAACAGATTCCAAGTTTGTGTCAAGGTTAGGTGGGGGGTTTGGCATTTCTGACCCATCTGCCATAACTGGAGAAGATCCCATGACTTAGGATTAGTACAAGTAATTTCCTGAATGTATTAGGAATTTTCAGTGCAATTCACTTTTTGGGCACTAGGCTGTATTGCAAGTTTTAGGAAATGTCAGTGCAGTTCACTTTCTGGACACTAGGGTGTGTTGCAAGCTTTAGGAGGTATTGATGCAATTCATTTTTTGGCCATTGGGGTGTGCTGAATGCACTTGGCTTGAATACTGGCTTGTGGTTTGCAGATGAGCCACCAGAGGATGCTGCATGTGACTAATGTTTGGAGTAACTGACTTTGGGTGCTTTTCCTTGTTGAGGTTTGTAAAGCTAGCTCTCCAGTTTTGGGTTCCCTAAGGGCCTTTTTCCGCGAACTTGGGTTCCCGTTTTTGACTGTATTAGCTTCATTCTCTTAATGGGATTTTGCCTTTCCAATTCTCCTTAAGCAATAATCACAAAAGCAGTCTGATTATACTTTAATCCTTTGGCTGAATTGCATTCCCGTTTGCTTCATGACCATTTCACTGTCCAATGATTTTTGCACATACCAAGTAAACTGGTGCTGGGCTGGTTGGGAACTCTCTCCCTTCCTGGTTGTCATGGCAACCTCTTAATTAAGCTCAAAGGATCCACTTGGCCGGGGTCAGATTCTCAGATAATAATCTAGGCTAGCAGATTGCCTTTCTTAAGCAAATTATGTTTCCATGGAGATCTTTCCATGAAGCTTTTACAATAAGTTAAGCAGTAAGGCTTTCTTTTACATGGCAAAGAGAGGGAATCAAAATCCTCCTCTTTGATTTACTGAAACAGGGTTTTTCTTGTTTGTTTCAAGACGAGGATGCAAACATGCATTGAAGAGATAGAGGAAAGGTTACGAAGAGACCATGTGCAGCACACTGCCATGACTCAGTAACTGTTTACCTCAAATGTCTATGACCTAATTAACACCACCAGGCAGTACCCGGAACCATCTAGATATGTGAGACTCTACCCTGGCTGGGATGTTCTTAGAGATTGACAAGGAGAATACACCAATAACAATGCTATTGCTATACATCCTCTTTGCTGCTTGTTAAAACTGTATAAAAAGCGATAAACTCTGCAAAGACACACAGACATTTTGGATACCCTGCTATGACTGGTTTCTGAATCCATTATCTGATGCCCGAAGCAGGACATCCTCCAGGGGAAGCAACAGCCAACATACTTACCTTTGTCTGGAATAGACCCCAAAGTGCATCCTTGTCCTCAGAGACCCCTCAGTGGTAAGTGTGGGTTGCAATCTATCTCAACAACAGCAACAACATGTACAGTAACTTTGATTCCTGTTACAAAAGTCAGGTGTTACAGCACCTGAGGTGGACATAAGGAAGCTGGTTGGGGAGATAGGGAAACATTGTCCCTGGTATCTGGAGCGCGGGACGCTCCATTAGTGGGATTGGACAAAGATAGGGCATACTTTACATCTTGAACCCCAGGCTCCAGGACAGATATTACATCTATGGTTTCAGTGCTGTCATGCAGTGGAAAAATTTGGCTCTGATGCTTTGGCAGGAAAACAATTGACCACAAAACCTCCACCTGATTACGATCAAATAAAAATTATTCCCCCGAAATCATCTTCAATTGGACCTTCAGCTCCTCATGAAGAGGTTAATTCTTCTGCTTCTCTACAGCCATTGTACACCCCCAAGAGGAAATTTTAGAGGAACAATTAGCAAGGGGGGGATATAGAAGAAACTGCTGATATGTTGTCTGTTTGTTCACCTAATTTGATTCCCCAAGAACATGAGGTAATGGTAATTGACTTAAAGGATTGTTTTTTCTCTATTCCCCTCTGCCCATGACCAGGAAAAGTTTGCATTTACTGTGCCTGCAGTGAATCATTCAAAACTTAATAAATGTTATCACTGGACTGTCTTGCCACAGGGCATGTGTCAGCCTCTGTTTTGCTGCTTGCTTTTCGACTGCCATTGAAACGGGGAGGGGGTCATGGTATTTGGGTGTGGAAAATATTCTGTGCAGGAGTGACTGTAAGAAAGGAGCCATCTACTGCACATGTGGCAGAGAAAGGAGTTTTCCGCCAAAGCCAACTGTGCGGCATACCAACCTGATGATGATTTTTGAAGATGTCTCCCACATGACACCTGTGGAGTAATTGGATTGGACTATGGGATGGGGTTACCAAGGGGAGGGGAATGGGTCACATATTATATCTATGATTACACGCGCTTTTGCCTCAGATCCTGCTTTGCTTAGCTACTATCTACTTATAACCAGTAAAAGTACTGTCAGCCTCTGCTTCGTTGCTGCTTTTTGGCTGCCATTGAAATGGGGGGGGGCATGATATTTGGGAAGGGAATCATTCTGTACTGGAGGACTGTTTAATTAGGGAGTTTTTCTCACCATCTCTTTGCGCATGTGGAAGAAAGGGAGTTTCCTGCCAAGGCCAACTGTCCAGCATTCCATCCTGATGATGATTTTTGAAGATGTCTCCCACCTGACAGTTGGGTGAAATATGCTTGGACTATGGACCGGGGTACCAAGGGGAGGGGAATGAATCTTGTATTGATATCTATTGATTTTGCGCCTTTTTATTCAGATTCAGCTTTGCTTTGCTTCTTTTCGTTTGTAGCCAGTAAAAGTTCACTTAATTCTGAAATATGGAGTTGGGTGGTTTCTTTCTTGGTTATTAAATGAAGGGGCAGTGACAATAAGCTGAATCTCACCTCGCATCCATCCCGGAGTGAAAACCTTCTGAGGGGGGTGCAACCAAAGAAAAAAAATGTCCCTCCATGACAGTGATCAAGAGGAGGATATGGGAGCAGCTGCAGCTCCCACATTAATGGAATTATTGGCTGACCTGCAAGTGGAAGAACCGACTGTTCGACCCAGGTGGACTTGGGGAGTGGGACAGAAAGAGGAAACTGAAGAACCGCTAACTGGAATTACGGTGAGAAGACCCAAAAAGCCAGCAGCTGAATGACGGGATCCTGAAGAGGAGGATTTCATGATGGTCCAAGCCATGAAACTTCTTGAAGGAGCGTGGGAAAAACATCGGACTCGAGAGAGTGGGGGCGACAAAGAACTGGAGGAAGAACTGAAAAAAAGGTACACATTGCCTAGTTTAAAGGAGGCTGGGGGAGCCGAAGAGGGATGTGCACAAGATGACCCAGAGCCAACCCCACCTCTGGCGGCTAGAGACATTCCAAAAAGGGGGTGCCCTCACCAACGCCGGATGGCTAAGGTCCCTCCTCTATGTGTGAAATACACCGGGGATCCTAAAGAACTCAGGTTGTTTTTAATTCAGGTCTGGAATTATATGCAAATGTATGGACCAGACCTGAACTCAGATGAAGCTAAAGTAAGAATCGTATTAATGGCTCTGAAGAAGAAGGCAGCTGACTGGATGGTCGGATTACATAATAATGATTCCCCTCTCCTAAGAAACTTTAATGGGTTTATGGCAGCTTTGAGAAAGTGCTTTGATGATCCTCTCACCGAGCGCAGGCTAGAATTAAATTTACAACCCTTAGACAGGGGAAAAGAACTGTGGCTGAGTATGTGCAAGAATTCCAGGAACTGTCAGCTTATATGAGAGGATGGTCTGAAGAGGCCTTGCTAGACCATTTCGCTGATGTCTTGAACAAAGAAGCAATGTGTAAACAGATGGGCCCCCCGCTGGTTGCAACCTTGGTATGAGGCAGCAGCAGATGTTGTAATTGATTTAGCCAGACTTCATTACAAAGGAGAAGGAGAAAGTAAGGATTCCCCACCTCCCACCAAATCCCCCCTCCCAAAGATGCAAAAAGGGGGAAGGGGAGGATTTACAGGCAAACCCAAACCTCCTGTCTGCTTCCGCTGTGGGAAGGAGGGGCACCATGCTGTAAATTGCCGAGTCAAGATGAGTGACACTGCTCCACCCGCCCCCAGAGAGAGAAAAAGCCAGAGAAGCCTCCCAGCAGGAAGAAGGAACCAGTTTTGATGGGGGAGGAGGTTTCTCAACGCTTCGACCTGGAGGAAGGAGAGAGCGGAAGCCCCAGTTCGTCTGACAACAGTGACTCTGAGGACACGGACCGCTGGGTAAGTTTCCGTTCGGGGCCCATGCTTGTCCCAGTTGAACTTAGAGTGCCCTCTTCTGGCATGCAAAAGAAACTTCTTGCTCTTTTAGACTCTGGTTGCTCACGTTGCATTATAAACCCAGAAATAGTTGAATTGGGGTTGAAATTGAAAACTTTGAAAATCCCAATTGCATTTTGCCAATTAGATGGCTCTATTGCGGGGGGAAGTCCTGCTCATTTTACTACTGAACCCATCGAAATGTGGATGGGGACCCATCAAGAAATGATAACTTTTATTGTGGCCCCAGGAATGGACCGGCCCCCGGCCCCAGGAATGGACCGGCCCCCGGTCCCCTGGCTCCATAAATGGAACACACGCATAAATTAGAGAAATGGGTGGTTGCACATTTGGTCAGCCGCACCCCCTGAGGGAAAAGTGGAGGACCCGGAATCAGATAAGGCAGGCCCCAAACTAGCCAGAGGGCATGAAAGAATTGAGGGGGAGGAGAGAATCCCAAAGGAATACTGGGACCTGAAAGATGTTTTCAGTGAGAAATCTTCTGATAAGTTGCCCCCTCACAGGCCCACCGATTGCACCATTGATATTCTACCAGGTGTGAAACTCCCAAAACCCAAAATTTATTCAATGACCCCTAGGGAGATGAACAAAATGAGAAAATTCATTGATAAAAACTTGAAAAGGGGTTTCATTGAACCAGCTAGACCCAAAGTAGCAGCTCCAGTATTATTCAGAGAGAAGAAAGATGGCTCCTTCCGTCTCTGTGTGAACTTTAAAAATCTTAACTGCATTTCTGCCCAAAATCTCTACCCTTTACCACTAATGAAGGACATGCTGGCACAACTAGGGAAGGGGAAGATCTTCACTAAATTGGACCTGCAGAAAGCATACTATTGGGTCAGAATTAAAGAGGGAGATGAGTGGAAAACTGCATTCAATTTCCCTCTTGGTTGTTTCCAATTTCGAGTTATGCCATTTGGACTGCAGGGGGCACCAGTGGTTTTCATGCAATTAATTAATGAAGTTTTACATGACCATCTTTACAAAGGTGTGATGGTCTATCTAGATGATATCCTTATTTACACAGAGACACGTGAGGAACACGTGAAACTTGTTCGCACAGTGCTCAAAAAACTACGTGCGGCAGAACTATATGCCAAATTATCCAAGTGCGAATTTCATCAGGAGAAGGTAGATTACCTGGGCTATCGAATCTCCCGCAGAGGGATAGAGATGGACCCGGCAAAGGTTAAAGCAGTCACCGAATGGGAAGCCCCATGCACACGTAAACAGTTACAGAGCTTCTTGGGGTTTGCCAACTTCTATCGTCAATTTATTCCTTCTTTTGCTAAGATCGCTCTGCCAATTACAAACCTCCTGAAGTCAAAAGGCGGGGCAAAGCCCAAACCTAGCAAACCTTTAAACTGGACTATGGAATGTCAGGCTGCTTTCGAGAAATTGAAACGTCTGTTCACATAGGAACCAGTCCTCAAACACCCAGACATGGACACACCTTTTGTGGTCCAAGCTGATGCTAGTGATGTTGCAGTGGGGGCGGTACTACTTCAAGCAAATGCACAGGGGAAATTACAACCATGTGCTTACACCTCTCGTAAGCTAACCGACACTGAGAGATGCTGGGCTATTTGGGAGAAGGAAGCTTTTGCTGTTTGTTGGGCTTTGGCATCACTTTCTAGAGGGCGCAAAACACCCTTTTGAGGTATGGACTGACCACAAGAACTTGGAGGCATTAAAGACCCCCAGAAAACTGTCTCCCAAACAAATGCGGTGGGCACAACATTTCAATAGATTCAATTTCACTTTGAAATATATCCTGGATGGGAAAAATTTTATGTCCAGGCTTCCACAGTACAACAGTTCAAAACTCAGTGTTGTCCAGCCTGTCATACCTATGAGAAGTCTGGCCGCTCCTGTTGTCACCAGAAGTCAGGCGAACTCTAAGTTAGAGGTCACACAGGACCTTGTCACTAACCTCAAGGGGGCTCTTACAAATGATGACTGGTTCCAACAACATGCAAATGAGTGCACCATGAAAGATGGACTTGCTTGGATTGGTGCTAAGTTGTACATTCCTCGTTTGTATGTGTTAATTACAAGAACCTTAACGCAGTCTGTGTTCATAACCTCTACCCATTACCATTAATGAAGGACATGCTGGCCCAGTTGAGTAAAGGAAAAAGTTTCACGAAGTTAGACCTGCAAGAGGCCTATTACAGAGTCAGAATTAAGGAGGGGGACGAGTGGAAAACTGCGTTCAACTGTCCTCTTGGTTGTTTTCAATTCTGTGTACTGCCATTTGGCCTACAGGAGACACCAGCTGTTTTCATGCAATTAATTAATGAGGTTTTGCATGACCACCTCTACAAAGGCGTGATGGTCTATCTTGATGACATTATTTACATGGAAACACGTGAAGAACACATGAAATTAGTTTGCTCAGTGCTAAAAAAAACTCCGGGCAGCAGAACTGTATGCAAAATTGTCTAAATGTGAATTTCATCAGGAGAAGATTGATTACCTTGGGTATCATATCTCCTATGATGGCATAGAGATGGACCCAGCAAAGGTCCAAGCTGTCACTGAATGGGCGCCCCCCCGCTCCCGCAAACAATTGCAAAGTTTTTTGGGATTTGCTAATTTTTATCGTCAGTTTATTCCTTCGTTCGCCAGAATTGCCCTCCTGATTATGAACCTCCTAAAATCGAAGGGAGAGGCCAAACCTAGACCAGGCAAACCGTTGAATTGGACAGTTACTTTCGTCTTCTCCACTTTCACAAGCTCCTACTGTTTTTTCAGATGGAGGGTGAATGAGAGGAGCGATTGCTTACAAGGATTCTCATTATGATACCAGGAAAGTGCCCTACACTGTAATACAGTCGTCCCCGCAATGCTCAAAATTGCTGCTATTTTAGCTTTCCATACCTTTTCTCAACAGCCTTTTAATTTAATCTCTGACTCTCATTATGTGTGTCTATTTATTTTTAATCTTTCACGTGCTTACATCACACCCAGGATTTACCCCAATCTCATGGCTCTGTTTTTAACTTTGCAGCAACTACTACAAGACCGAAAGCATTTATTCTTTGTTTCTCACATACGCAGTCACTCGTCTCTTCCTGGACCTCTTTCTGAAGGCAACAGTCATGCTGATGCCGCTGTGCATATTTTACCTAAGTTGTTTTCATATCCATTCTTCAGTCACTCTTTTTTCCATCAAAATGCCAGGGGGCTGGCACAAGCTTGCCATATTCCACTCGACCAAGCCAAGCAGATTGTTTCATCCTGTCCTCAATGTTCTGGGGCATCCCCCTCGGGGGACACAGGAGTTAATCCTCGTGCTTTTGCCTCTAATCAACTATGGTAAATGGATGTTACCCATGTTCCCTCTTTGGCTCCCTGGAAGTATATTCATTTATCTATTGATACCTATTCAGGGGCGCTTTGGGCTACACTTCAACGAGGGGAAACAGCTAATCATGTTATTTCTCATCTTTTTTCAGCCATTAATGCCTTGGGCAAACCATCCTCTTTAAAAACTGATAACGGTCCGGCCTATTCTTTGCAATTTTGTACAACCTGAAATATTGTTCTTACTCATGGGCTACCCTACAATTCCACAAGTCAAGTCATCGTGGAACGTGCTAATCGGTCCTTTAAGGACTGTCTTCGCAAACAAATAAAAAAGGAGGGCTCTCAGGTACCCAATTTATCATGGGTAACACAACAGGTTAAAAAAGTATTATTTACCTTAAATCAATTGAATGTCTCCATTCAAAATTTGACCGCTTATCAGAGACACTTTCAACAGAAAACAAGTTTGCCTCCCCCTCTAGTATATTATTGGGCATTACCAGAAAAACATGGTTAGTGTCAACCTCTGTTTTGGTTACTTGGTTACAGCTTTGCTATGCTTGCTTATTACTGGCTGCTATAGGAATGGGGGGAGCATGGTATTGGGGAAAGGAATAATATTGTACTGGAGGAGTCTTGTTCTCACCATCTTCTGCGCATGCTGGTGGCTGATATTTGGATTTGGTCAAGGCCAATAGTCTCACATACCAACTTGATGAATCTGTTTGAAGATGCACCCCACATGACACCTTAGGGAGTTGCAAAATGGACACTGGGTTGGGGAATTGGGGGGAGGGGTTGGGCAAATGTTTGATATGTATGATTTCGCGCGTTTCTGCTTCCGACCTTGCTTTACTTCGCTGCTATCTTTTCATAACCAGTAAAAGTACTGTTAATCCTACAAATGGAGTTAAGTGGTTTCTTTCTTGGTTGCTGAAGGAGGCATGCCTGACGATAAGCAAGGTCCCTCTGATTACTTGGGGACGAGGATATGCTGCTGTGCTTGCTCCTACAGGACCCTTGTAGATTCCAGCAAGTTGCGCCTGCCCAGATAGTGATGTTGTGGCACCAGTCCCCGAATCCAGTTCCAGAAATGGCCAAGGTGACTCTACAGACAGCGCAGTGGCCAATACAATCTCATTGGACCAGCCGTCCAGTGACGTGGAGAGACGTGAAAAACCTGACCACCAAAGCGCAGGCACTGCTGCAACAGCAACAAGCAAACCCCCGAGAACTTATGCGCTGCCATTTTTGCAGTTTTAACTGCCAATTCCTTAGCCATCATTTGTTTATGTTTGATTGTTAATTGCTGCCCTCTAGCGACAGCAGCTGTCATCTCACCCAAACACTCACTTGAGCAGCGAATGAAGCAAAACCTATGGGTGCAGCTAGCTAGCATCACACAAAATGATGTCTTTTGCTTATCTGAATCATATGACATGGAAAATTTGCTTTCTACATGCTTGGTCCCTGTTTGTACCCTGTCTACAGTAATTCAAAATTTCACTGGCTAGGGTAGATTTTTATTAAACGAAAACTTTAACTATGAGACTATATCTAGTTGGGGGTTGATTGCCTATGATCCACCCCCTTATGCAATTGCTTTGCACACCCCGGTAGTAGTAGTTCCTGAGAATATAACATGCACAAAAATAGTTAATTGTACATCTTCAAGTAAAAAAACCCTCACTGTTTTCGTATTAGTTCACCTGTTTTAAACTGTACAGCTTTTGAGGAGACTTCCTTTAATTTTGCCCATGTTTGGCTCCTGCAAGGATGGTTTTTACATGTGGTCAAGAAACTTTTAATTACATTCCTGCTTATATTAGTGAAGCATAATGTTGCCTCAGCCGGTTGATTCCTGTTTTGCTTTCCAAACTGCAAATTCACTCAAACTGTTCTCGATGTGGAGTCACGCTAGATAGCACTTGTGACTCTGAGACAGCTTTACTTAATAAAGCGGAATACGTAGCATTGGCTATATCTATAGTGGGTGTGCCAGCGCTTGCTTCTCCTGCTCATCTTAACATTAACTCTATTGCGTGTAATTTGGCAAAAACAATTAATGATACTTCTTCAGCTATTTCAGCAATCAACCATGAGCTGCAAGCTTTGCAAAAGGCTATTTTACAAAATCGTGCTGCTATTTGCTTTTGCGCCAGCATTTGGGTTGTGAAAGTTTTGACAGAACGTGTTGTTTTAATCTTTCAGATGAACCACGAACCATCCAGCACCAGCTCAATATTTTACACAATTTGGCCTCTGATTTGAAAATTGATACTTTAGGATCTTGGTGGGAAAGCTTTTGGGCTTGGTTGCCCACAGGCTTATTGGGAAATGTCCTACGTTATTTAGTCATTATTTGTGCTATTTTGATTGGTGGGTGCTGTTTTTTTCAGTGTCTTCTTTCATTTTGCAATATATGTACCACAGCTTTTCACTCTAAACCCCCTCCCACACTGCCTCAGGTTTCTCTCCTGATTATGATCCTTTTACTAACCCCTCTTACGCTACCTTATCTAACAAAATAGAAAATAGTGCGATGTAGAGATAGAGGAAAGGTTACGAAGAGACCATGTGCAGCACACTGCCATGACTCAGTAACTGTTTACCTCAAATATCTACGAGCTCACCTAATTAGCACCTCCAGTCAATACCGGGAACCATCTAGATATGTGAGAATCTACCCTGGCCAGGATGTTCTTAGAGATTGACAAGGAGAATACACCAATAACAATGCTGTTGCTATATATCCTCTTTGCTGCTTGTTAAAACTGTATAAAAGGCAATAAACTCTGCAAAGACAGATAGACATTTTGGATACCCTGCTATGACTGGTTTCTGAATCCATCAATGCATTTGTTTTCACTTTCTTGTTTCCAAGCCATGCGCGTTTGGCCTTTCCACAGTAAGTTAAATTTTACAGAAGGTCTTTTCAACAGCAGATTGAACTGGTTAGGTTGGGAGGGGCTTCTGTATCATACAAATTCTGTGTTCCCTCCCCTGGTGCTCAATTAAACAAGGAGCAAGGAGAGAGATGAAACCTGCCTTTTGTTGAGAGAATCTGTTCTTTGCAAAGAGAGGCTTAATACTTCTCACATAAACAGAACCTTTCTTTAGCAAGAAGTTTAGCTCTCTTCTCACTGTTCTGGTACAAGCATAAGATCACTCTTTACAGGCAGATAAACTCCTTGCACATGGGAAATTGTACAAATTATGTTTATTCTCCAGGCATTCTCAAAAACAATAACTCACAATTACTGCTGAGATTCTTCTGGGGCACACAACATAATTTGATCCCATAATATGAAGGTGAGAAGAGGTGCTTTCTTCCCCATGATGAGAAGCTGCTGTTAGCTTCCTTTGTTCGGATTCAAAATGACCACTGGTCTGCATGGCACATTTACCCAGCAGCCTATCCAAGGTATAATCCAGTGGCCAATCAGCAAGGCAGATGCAACTACATGACATAAAGACTACATTTCCCAGAAGGCAATCTCTTAAAGCAACAGTATTTACTTCCTAAACTAACTTGAACAGTATTTAATTCCTATTCTAACTGCAGTATATCCTCAAATCAGTACATGTATAGATATAAAATCTGTATTTTTATTCCACTATTTTATATTCAAATGTACCAATGGGACAATCTAAGTCCATAGTTAAATCTGCAAACAAGACACAGAAAGAAAGCAATTATATAACAGAAATATCCATAGATAATCCACTGTGCCAATGGAATTCTTAATTTTGTGTGTGTGTGTGTGTGTGTGTGTAGGTAGGTAGGTAGGTAGGTAGGTAGGTAGGTAGGTAGGTAGGTAGGTATTCATAGAATTTCACGGGTGTAGGTATGCTGGTCTTGTTGTATTCGGGTCTTTTCCCATGTAAGATTGAGATTGTCTTGGCAACGTTTCAGCGAGGTCTCACTCACCATCCCCAGGCTGGTGTTTTTGGCTGTTTAGGCCAAAATAGAATACCCATCAATCTAAGCATGACCAACAAGCAAGCTATTTGTTTTTTTTTTAGCTGAACACTATCTGGAAGGCCAAGGCTCCCACCTTAGTCAATTGGCAGAATGGAATATTCTGTTTAATGAAATAACCAGCATTTTCCTGCCAAAAAACAACAACAACAGGTATTTAATTAAGAGTCCCAAAGGTGCTTTTTCAAGAGGCAACTGGACTTTCTTGTGTATCTTTGAAGATGTTTCACTTCTCATCCAAGAAGATTCTTCAGCAAAGAAGAGGCAAAACATCTTCAAAGAAAAACAAGGAAGTCCAGTTGCCTCTTGAAAAAGCACCTTTGGGACAACCATGACCTGGATGACTGAGAATCTCAATAGACATTTAACTGAGAGATTTATTTCCAGTTACCAGCTAAAAGAATGCTAATAGTGACAAGTTAATTTTCAAGGAGAATAAGGAAGAGTAACAGCACAAGTAATGTGTGCATGTATGTGTATGATAGCACTACTTAAAACTTTAGAAAACACATTGAATTGCTTTTTTACACAGAACAAAGCACATTAGGAAAAAGCATATTGGGATTAATTTTTATGCTAATAAAAATATGTGAGACATGCCACAAATTGTTTCATCAAAATAATTTACTTGCATTTCTAGCAAATTGAAAATTCCTAACTAGAATTAAAGTTCCAACCCATGCATCTTTCCTCCATTTAACGTAGTTATTTATAAGCAATCACACAAAATACCTTACCTGAATGCTTCTGACATTTGAAGTTCGTTGATTTGACATATTTAAGCAATAGAATTTTCACTGCAAAAAACCTAAAATCAATTAAAGAAACAAAAAAAAGAATAGCAAAAACTTTATGAATTATAATGGCATTCTATAAGCAAAGTTTTATTACTATACTTTGACTATGGTGCTGCCTGGTAACTATGAATTCATCAGCTCAAATTATCTTTCAGAGTCAAGTTTCAGAGTTACTAAGATACACGCACAGGAACTTAGAACATCTGAAATTCGTTACTGAATTTTTAATAGATCCAATGAGTAATATCACTTTCACAACACAATAGGAAAGGAGCACATGTTCTATTAATGGTACAAAGTTAATAACTATCTACATTATTTATTTATTATTTATTTCAATTCACAAAACAGAATTGCAAAACCTTTATATACGAAACCAGAGTTTTCTGGATGAACTTTCATGCAGGGACGTGCAGTCACTGGAGGCAGGGGAGGCAGGGCCTCACCAGTCTCATGAGGAAAAGAAAAGAATTTTTAAAATAATTAAAAAGGCCAAGGTAGTTGCTGCCAGACTCCAAGTCACAGTGACTTTGAGTCTGCTAAGTGTTAACTGTAGGGGGAGGCGAGAGAACTATGGGCCTCCTTTGCATAAGGAATTTTTCGCCTTTTAAGAGTTAAGCAAGGGTTAAAAAGTGAAAAATTCCGTATGCAAAGGAGGCATGTGATTCTCCCGCCTCCTGATCTGGGAGCAGCAAATCATGCCTTGCGCCGCTTGAGCGGGGAGGGCAGAGACTCCATTTCCAAGGCTGCAGAGGGAAAGCGAGCTAAAGCCTTCCTCGCTGCAGGTTGAACTTCTTGGTTGCAGATGAGCGAGAGAGAGAAAACCGTGAAGGGAGAAGAAAGAGAAGGAAGGAAAGAAAGAGGTGGAGGAAGGAGGGAGGAAGGAGGAAGGAGGAAGGAGGAAGGAGGAAGGAGGAAGGAGGAGGAGGAGGAGGAGGAGGAGGAGGAGGAGAAGCATCTCTGGGCAGGCGAATTATGCATGCACTAAGCGAGCTCTGAGAGAATGGCTGTGGAAGGTAATGGCTGCGGTTCTCCTGCCTTTTCCTTTTGCAAAGCCAGAGGTGCCCCCGGGCGCCCTCCCCACCTTCCTCGTCCTTTGCTCTCACCTGAGGGGAGCAATCGCAACTGAGTCAGGGTGTGTGTGTCAGCAAGCAGATCAAAGGCTTTGGCGCCTTGGCCAAATGAGGGGTAGGAGTGGGGATGGGTGGGGGATGCCGGCCACAAACAGAGGCTTGGAGGGGGCGCAGAGAGGTGAGCCGGCGAGGAACCTGCTGAGCTAGGGACAGCCGCCAAGGCTTCCCTCTTTGCTAGGCTCCTGCATAGCTCCACTGCAGTGCTGGCTGGCTCGCCCCTCTGCCCCCTCCCCTGACCTCGCTTTAAAAGAAGCTTGCGGTTTCATTCAACAGAGACCCATCCAAATCCTGAACACATAACCCCCGCCTTCGTCTTCCCTTCCGAGGGCGTTCATGGAATCCCCACCATGTCCTTTTTATCTGCAGCTGTTAGTCCAATGTTAAGCTATTGAGCTCCTGCCTGCCTGCCTGCTTGCCTGCAAGCACTTTCTGGGCATCAGGTGAAGTCGGCAGGCATGGAAGGCTACTATGTGGCTACTAACAATGGTCAGGGCTGCCCTATGGCAGGGCTTTAAAGTCTCGGTGCCGCGTCCGCCATAGAGCGGGTCCCGGTCCCACTCTATGGTGGATGCGGCGCCGGGGCTTCGGTGGGGCTTTCGCACTTGCCTCACCGGCCATGAAGCTCACCGCACGTCACTGCTTTCATGTAGACTGTAACCTAAAGAGGATAAACAAACTACTCAGAAATCTGATAAGAAGGGAATTCAGAGAATAAAGACCACTAGAAATTATTGAATTATGTTCAATACAGCTTCCCATCTTATTGTGCCTATTAAAGTACAGGTTGTCCTCAACTTACAACAGTTCATTTAGTGACTGTTCAAAGTTATAATGGCACTGAAAAAAGTGACTTATGAACATTTTTCATACTTATGATCCCTGCAGCATTCCAATGATTGCATGATTTTTATTTGGATGCTTGACAACTGACATTTATGACAGTTGCAGTATCCTTGGGTCATGTGATCAACTTTTTCAACCTTTTAATAAGAAAAGTCAATGGGGAAACCAGATTCACTTAACAACCATGTTACTAATTTAACAACTGTAATGATTCACTTAATAAATGTGGCAAGAAAAGTCATAAAATGGGACAAAAGTCACTTAACAAATTTCCCACTTAGCAACATAAATTTTGGGCACAATTATGATCATAGGTTGAGGACCACCTTGTATGGCATGGCTTGGATATATACTGTTTTCCAGAAGTCAGTTTCTAAATTTATATGTAACCTTAAATTGGCACTAAAAATAAACGATAAGAATAAAATATAATCAAAATGGAAATTCCTCAGTGATACAACTGCATAGGATTACTTTAAGTGGAGGCAAACTTTCTTCCATGTGACCTCATTGCTGCTTGAGAAATCAGGACAACAAATGTTGATGAGTAAAAATAGACTATCTTCTTGGACTGCAATTCCCATCCTCTGTTTTACTTGCTTAATTTTATTTAGCAATAGAGTTCTTAAGGACACTATGTCTTAGGTCTGACTGCATGAACAGGAAAGAGGCTAATAGTTAATAGAAACAGATGATACTTTCATATTTTCATGGAGATTTTTCCCCTTTCACCCAAATCACTCTTGGAATATCACCATATATGTTAATATTGCACAAGCATTGCAATGTTGGGGAAGAAAATGAACTATATCTCAGGTACCAAATCTTTTGCATTAGGGATTAAGAATTTGTGCTCCTTTTAAAGTTGACAAATTACAACTATCAGCAGCCAGGTCAATACAATTATATAAGGGTTGTATTAGACAGGAACTTTGAGATTGACTCTTTATACTGTTTATCCCTCAAAATAAATTCCTAATTAGAAGCTCACAAGTTGCTCTGGGCTTTAAGTCCCTGCTTTCCTCCCGGCATGGTCAGTGATAAAAGGATGCTGGAAATTTTAGTTCAACCCTGATCTCTACGCATCTTTTTTAAGCCATCAAATTATTGTAAGAAAGTGAGCTTAGAAGCCTACCTTGTTGTCTTAGAGGTTTTGGACGACAATCTATAGCATCAGCCATAATATCTTGGTAATGTCAGCCAAAAGATCTGTTATGGGACAAATTCTTTTTTCTTTCCTATTTTACTACTACTTGCATTTATCTTGAATTCAATGCAGCTTCTTCTCCTGTGTACTTATACAGTACATAGGATTGCAGCCTACCAGTTGCAACCAGGTATAAACAGCAGTTTTTTTCAGTTGCTGATAGCTGCGAGCTCTTTGTATTGTGTAGAGTAAGATGTTTTGTCCCATTTTCACCTCATTCTGGAGTGTAGATGGGTTTTTAAAATTTTATATAGGTGTGTTAAATACACAAACACGCACACACACACATACACACACACACACTGCATTCAGAAAGTATTCAGACCCTGTTCACTTTTGTCAATTTTGTTGTGCTGCAGCTATATTCTATAATTGTTGAAATTCTTTTTTTTCTCTCATTAACAATAAACTTTCTGCTGTCCTGAACATAAACACGCTTAGAATTTGTTCCTTGCGGTCTGAGAGTCCTTCAGGTGCTTTTTTATAAACTCCAAATGGGCTTTCGTGTGTTTTGCACTGAGGAAAGGCTTCCATCTAGCCCAGATAGGTGAAGGGCTGCAGTGAGGGTGCAGAGATCCTTCTGGAATTCTCCACACAGGATCTCTGAAGCTCAGACTCATACCATCAGGTTCTGGGTCATTTCTCTTAATAAGTCCTTTCTTCCCCGATTGCTCAGTTTGACTGGGTGACCAGCTGTTGGAAGAGTCCTGGTTGTGCCAAATGTCCTCCATTTGAAAATTATGGAGGCCACTGTGCTCTTAGGAACCTTTAGTGCAGCAGAAATTTTATTGTAGTCTTCCCCAGATCTGTGCCTTGCAATAATCCTGTCTCTGAGCTCTGCAGGCAGTTTCTTTGACCTCATCACTTTTGCTCTGCTACAATATGCATTGTCATCTGTGAGGCCTTCTATAGAGAGGTGTGTGCCCTTCCAAATCATGTCCAATCAATTTAATTCACCACAGGTCAACTCCAGTCAAGGTGTAGAAACATGTCAGCAATGATCAAGACAAATGGGGGTCACTAAAGCTAAATTTCAGGTGCTGTTGCAAAGGATCTGAATAGTTATGCCTTTGTGATATTTCAGTTTTTTTCTTTTTAATAAATTTACAGATATTTCTAAAATTCTATTTTCACTTTGTTATTACGGAATACTGAATGTAGATTAATGAGAAAAAAAATGAATTTCAACAACTGTAGAATCAGGTTGCAGCATAAAAAATTGACAAAATTGAAGGGGTCTGAATACTTTCTGAATGCACGGTATAAAATATTATATATTTTCCACTGAAATCAGTAGAACATTGCCAAGTTGTTATTAGAAATTCCCACCAGATTTTGATAACATAATTTTTGAGAGCTCTAGGTTTTCCAAAAGACAGCTGAGACTGTTGGGGTTACTGGGTTGCCCCCAAGAACTCGGGGGCACAATTGACAATTAGGAGGATAATTTTCAGTGTTTTTCTTACATCTTTTAAGACATAAAAAACAGGTTGTGAAAATCCATAAATTATAGGTCATAGTGCAGTCTGATAATCAGTATTTGAATAATTTCACATGTAAACAATATGAACAAACAGAATTTAACTAAATGACTGAATAAGCCAGTCCTACCAGGCATACAGACTTTGATCTCATGACTGAGTAATTTAGTAAGTATTGGACTTTACATGCCAAGTTCCCTAGGATTTGTGATCCAGCATGAGGCACAGGAAGAAATAAACAAGGGGGGCGGGGGCTCTGCCTTGTCTAAAAATAAGTCCTGTGGGGAGCGCTGAGGGACATGCAGTTATTCAGCACCAAGCTACTTCAATTGGGGGTCTGTGCCAGGTGCTTCTCTAATATCCATCTTTCCTACTCCTGCAACCCAGATGCAATTGAAAAGAAGCTGGAAATGACATTTTTTTTCTCTCATGCTGACCTCCCCATCTGTAACATGTATAAAACTGGCATGGTTATTATGAAATGGACCTGTATTATTCTTTTTAAAGACCTAGATAGAAATTATGCCAAGTAGCAAGCTTACTCTGAAAGGAGGGTGAAGACAACTCTATGTTGAAATGATTGCTCAAATAGAATTCATTTCATTAAAGGTCACTGTGACTCCAGAGTTAATGATAAGCATTTTAGCAATGAGAGAGAAATTAATATGTCTGGGTTCAAACATTGAGTATTATAATTTTGCTTATTTGTACATGGCTCTCCACAAAGCCACAGGGAGAAAAATAAACATGCATTTGGTTAGCTGTCACCAAGTGTGCCCAGTAGGGTTTTATGAAAATCATACAAGAGCACATACATTTAGGAAGCTGCAAAATCTCAAAACAACATTCTTTAATTTAAAAACTCTTGCCTGTGTATTCAGTAGTTGCAGTAATAGTTAATGAAAAACATTAATGACCTGGTATAAAGAGAATCAAATTCACAGCAACATAGTCCTTGTTCCCTAGCTATAAATGTATTTCCCAAGTTAATCTTTTATTTTTTAAAGCTGTCCCCCTCCCTTCTGAACTCCCATTAAGTACCTGATTATTTATATCAGAAAAGTTCCAGCCTGTCAGAAGAGTGAATGCTACACCTCCTTTTGCTGCTGACTGAGGCACCTTAGGTCAGCTGAGATCTTTCATGTGAAATAGATGAAGTTCTTTGTGCAGTGGATACTCTCAAGGGAAAGGACCTCTGGGACTGGAATAGAGGAGTGTTCAGAAGCCAAGTGTAATAGAGAATTCCTGTCATAGCTAGCAGTTGTTCTTCCTAAATATAGAGTAAGATTCATCCTGTAACTTCATTCTGTCTTAGTTGAAACTGAGGCTCTCAAGTGTCAAGCAAAAATATATGAGTGCTCAGTTCCAGGTAATATGTTACTGCCATTTTCTCAATGTACAAATGTCAGAAGTTTTTTTTAATAGTTTTGAATAAATAGTATTAAACAACAACCTCCTCCTCCTTTTAACATATAACTTTTTGCAAATCTTTAGGCCACTTATCAAGAAAAAAATCATGGGAATATGATTCCCAGTATTATCTATCCAAAAAAAAAAGGTCAATGCATGCAATTTTGGAGGTTTTCTTTGCTGTACTTATTGGTATTCCACCTTGAGCTCTTTGACAGATATTCAGTATAATAAAATGATGGAAGAAGCAATGAGAAACCAGGAGGGAGAAGGATCTGTCTTGCTCTTTTTGGATGAGTTGCAAAGTTGAGGTATAAGTTGCAAAGTTGATGCATAGTGTCCTGAGGTGGGATAGGACTGAAAACCCCATTTCAAGAATGGAGTCACGTGGGCTATCCTTATGCATCTCAGTTGCCAGAAGACCCTGAGATACAGGTAGGGCATGCAGACATGAAGTTTGGAAATAGCTAGTCCCCGGGCAAGGATTTATTCTTAGAGTTTAATTTTGATTGTCTTGATGCTAATTAATCTTACTTAAAGTCTATAATCAATTATATCCCCAAAAGAAAAAGGGAAAATATTTATCTCAAAGCACACAATATTTTTCAGTGCAAGCATCATATGTTCAAATGCAACAGAATAATTATATGGCAAAGAAAGAAGAAACCATATGAATAATATACATAGTAATGAAAGACAACTTCATTTCCCTCTCCCCCCCATCGTTAGTTAAAATAGGCCATTCTAAAGTTTCAGTGCTGCTTTGCTAGAACTACATTAGATATATAACTAGCTGATCAAAAACCAATTAAATAGTTATAAATACTTATAAATTTATTTATAAATATTTATAAAACAAATTTATAAATATTTATAACAAACTCTACTTCCACTGCAAATCTGTATCCTGCCCAATCTTCTGTTTAGTTTGGTTCCAGAAATACTGAATATAGACATAAGAAGGAATGAGAGAATTGTCTCAGTAAATATTAAAAAGAGATAGGAAGTTAAGAACTTTTTCAGATGATTTGGTGTTTAAAGAAACTAATACAGGTAGTCTTCAACTTTTGGCCACAATTGAGCCCAAAATTTATGTGTCAGACCTGGAAGCCATCTTTTACCTTTGGGACTTCAGGCCTGCCACATTTTCTACTGTACATACAGAGTGTGGGTGATATATAGTCAAAATAACATTCTTTCTCAGAAAGTCAAGGCCATCTTGCCCTGCAGCTGTGATGAAGTGACTGGGAGTCATCTCCAGTTTTGGATGGTGCTTGATTCGATCATGTGATGGGCATGTGGGTGCTGGGCAGGGACTTGAACTTTCTTTTGGGTGGGGAAAACCTGGAAACTTTCAGATTCGGCTTTTCCCAGATGTGCCAATATGACATCTCTAATAAAATGGAACTTTGAGGAAACTCAAGCTTCGGAGTCTTCTTTTGTTAGGGGTGTTACTTGGAACCCTGACATTATGTTGCTAAGTGAGAAATTCGTTAAGTGAGTTTTGTCCATTTTATCATTTTTGTTGCCACAGTTGTTAAATGAATCACTGAAGTTGTTAAATTAGTAATATGATTGTTAAGTGAATCTGGTTTCCGCATTGACTGCTTGTCAGAAGGGTGCAAAAGGTAAACTTTTGCTTTGGTCGCTGGAGCAAGCATCTCCGCTTTGATGTCTGAAGTTAGGCTGCACTCCATCTGCAATCAGGCTCTCTCTGGATAGCTGGCCCTCTGCCATGGTTGCCTGAGTTTCCCTCCAGGCACCCCAGATACCAGGGAGCGATTGGAGAATCCAGGATTCAGGATTCCTGGTAATCTTGATAGATTTTGAAAGTAGATCTGACTTTCTGTTCCTTATAGGTTTGCACCGCTTTAGCACCCTTCTGTGCAGACATGACCCTGAGATACTGCAACTGTCACAAATATGAGTCAGTTGCCAAACATCCAAATGTAAATCACATGACCAAGGGGATACTGTAAAAGCCATAAGTGTGAAAAATGGTCAAGTCACTTTTTTCAGTGCATTGTAACTTCAAATGCTCACTAAGTGAACTGTTGTAAGTTGAGGACTACCTGTAGAAGACTTTTGGAGTTAGAAAGATGTGATGTAGGATTTAGACGGCATGGACATTTGTGGCATGGGAAAACTAAGATTGATGTAGGTTTTAAAAATCATTATCTATCAGATCCTTCAGCTTCGGCTTGCCAGCTTGCCTTACCAGCATTCTGTCATCAATTGGGTAAGGGTAAAGGGAACAAATGGGCAATAAAGCTATATTTCTTTATGATGGGAAATTGGGAGGGGGGAGTTGACAGTTGAGGAAAAACAGTGATTTGGAACTTTATGCTGGAGCACTGGTGCTTTCAAGGTCATTTGCCCTGTGTGGAATTTCACCAGTCCAAACACCTCAGAGTTTCTCATAACATCTTAATGGTGCTGGATTGGCTAGGCACAGATGGTCCAGGCTCAGGGAAACCAGGGGCTTTATTTATGTATTTGTGTGGGGGAAATTTAGATTCTACTTGACTCAGCTGCATCTCTTAGTAAAAGTGCCTTTTCACTTCAATCAAATGGAGTTGAGAGTTTTACTTCCCTATGGGATCAGACTGGGGCAGGTCTGACACTATCAGATATGCCATATTGAAAATGTGGAATAGATACAAATTCAGATTGGCCCCAAAACACCTTTGTGCCTCTTGGCACAAGAAACATTTTACTGATGAGAAATAATAACCAAATACAAATGATTGATTTATCATGTGCTACTATAATTTTTTCAAGGAAACATAAAATAAAATCAAGACAAGGTCTTGATGCAGATGTACATACTTCTGAACGATTTACAATTATTAGATAGGTTTAAAGTAGTCTAAATAATGTATGGCTTTCAACAGTGTAAGACTGAGTTTAAAATAGAACTGGGTACAAAAGATGAATATTTTAATCTTGAAAATATATAAAATTTTATTGAAATTTGAAACAGAAGAAGTGCAAGTGAATGTAAAAATGAGCTAAAAACTTTGGTTTAAACATATAAATGGAACAATGGCAAAATATGTGTCTGAAAGAACTGAATTTTTCAATGTTTTAATTTTAACAAGAACTTTTGTAAAATGATGCATCATTGGTATATGTCACCAAATAAGTTGTCTAGAACATGGGTGACAAACTCAAGGCCCACGGGCCGGATCTGACCCACAAAGTGGTTAGATCTGGCCTGCAGTTCTACCCTGGAAACATCAAAGGACCAGCCCACAACACCTTAGCCTGGCTGAAGGCGACCAAGTGCTGATCTGCTATCCAGTGTTGGCCATCCAGGCCGGATCATGGCCAGCCTTAGATCCCCAGGCCCCCTTGGCCCTGCCCCCTGGGCATGTGCACAGGAGGTGATGATGTGTGTGTCCCTGGGGACTGCATGCTGAGCGCTGCCCTTCACCCCAGACGCCAGCATCACACGCTTGGAGCCTCCTGTGTGCATGCCCAGGTGGTGAGCCTGAGGGGGCAGCACAGATCTAAGGCTGGCAGCAGTCCAGCTCGGATGGCCGCCACTGGGTTGCAGATCAGTGTTGCCCCTGCACTGGTGCCTCCATTCCCTGCTCACCAGTTTTTCACTGGGACCGCCTTTCCCCGTGTGGGAAAGCGATGTGCCAATCTCTCCCCCTCCCTTGTTCCTACCTGAGAAGGCACACGGTGGTGGCATGTGGCTTCTGGCATTGGGGGGGGAGGGGCAGAAGCAGAGCTGCCCTTTCAGCATCAGGCATTTTTTTTCTTTTTGTTGAAAGTTTTTTATTTTTTATTCTCTTACATACCATTTTAAGTATACATTCACATAATGGTTATTCTTCTTTACATTTATTATTCTTATACATTTATTATTTCATTTAATAGGTTATAATATACAGTTTGCTTTGTTTACCATCCCTTCCTCCTGTTGTAGCACCATCTTATTTTCCCTTTCTTTTCTCCCTCCCTCCCTTATTTTTTTGCTTCCTCCTCTCCTTCCCCTTCCTTCTTCCCTTCCCTTTCTCTTACTCTTTCTCTTCCCCTCCCTACCCTTTCTCCTTCTCTTCCTCTCCCTGCTATCCTCCTCTCCTTACCTCTTTCTTCTTTCCCCTGTCTTTCTTTCATTCTCTCCTCTTCTCTCCCTTTCTTTTCTATTATTGTAGGTGTCTCTTTCAGGTCTCAGTTTACGTTTCCTTGGGATGATATTTCCGCAAACCCAAATATAATTTAATATCATTTCTTATTCCCTTACCTTTGCTAATCTATCCTAACTATATCCTCCCCCTTTTTGTGTTTCACTCTTGTATATATACTTATATATTTAATATTTTCTTTTCAGTTTTCCCCTTCCTCCCCCTTTTCCATTTAACAGTGCATCATCTGGGTTCTATATCTTCTCCCTATTTTCTTTTCTAGTTTCCTTTCTCTAGCCAATCATAAAATCTTTCCCATGACATGAAGTACTCTGATTCCTCTTTATCCTTTATTTTCATTGTCAACCTATTCATCTCTGCACAATCTAACATCTTTTGTATTATCTCTTCATCTGTTGGTAGCTTATTTAGTTTCCAATTTTGGGCAAATATGATTCTTGCTGCCGTAGTTACATGAATAATCAAATAGGTATCCTCTTTCTTAAATTTCTCTGGGATAATACCTAGTAAAAATACCTCTGGTCTAAATTCTATTTCTTGTTGTAACGTTTTCTTTAACAATGCTCTTATCTTAGTCCAATATTTCCTTGCTTCTGTACATGTCCACCACATATGATAATGTGGTTGTTGACACTTCCAACATTCCACTGATTTATCTCTAAGCATCTTTGCTAATTTTTCCAGTGACATGTGCCATCTATAAAACATTTTGTATAAGTTTTCTTTGTAAGCTGTTGACATGGTTAATTTATAGTTCCTTTCCCATAGTTGTTGTCACTTTTCTAACTCAATCGTGTGACCAAAATTTTTGCCCAAATTACCATTGTATCTTTAACCACTTCTTCTTATAACCTAGTTCTTAGTGGGTAGCTATATAGTTTCTTAATTATTTTTTCTTCTGTTCCCATAAGTATCTTATCTAACTCTGAACTTCCTAAGTTAAAACCATATTCTCTTTTATCTTTTTCATATCTTGATTGTATTTGCAATTGTGAAAACTATTCTGTATCAATCTCTTGTTTTTCTAATTCTGGTTTTTGTTTTAGTTCCCCCCTTTCTGTTAAAATATCTTTGTATCTAATGATATTTTTCATACTACTAATTTTGGATGTGTCAATGCTTCCATTGTTGAAAGCTACATTGGTATTTCTAAATAGTGTTTCCCTTTCACTCTTTTTCCATATTGTTAACAATCCATTCCTTACATAATGTCTTTGAAAATAGCCATGTGCCTTACTTTTACCATACCACAAAAAAGCATGCCAACCTAGTTGCAAATCATGACCTTCCAATGTCAGTTGTATTATTCAGTAAGATCCATTCTTTCATCCATGCTAAACCCACTGCTTGATAATATAATTCCCAGTTTGGTAAACCAAATCCACCTTGAACTCTTCCATCTTGCAACATTTTTATATTAATTCTTGCTTTTTCCCCCTGCCATATATATTTCCTCACTATTTTATTCATATTTTCAAAATATTTTTTCTCTAATTTTATCGGTATTGTTTGGAATCGATATAGCAGTCTTGGTAGTATATTCAACTTTACTACTGCTATTCTTTCCATCAATGATAGTTGTAAGTTTTTCCATCTTTCCAGATCTATTTCTATTTGTTTTCTCACCTTATAATAGTTATCCTTCTTTAGTGCTACACACTTTGATGTCAATTGAATACCCAAATACTTCACTTTTTTCACCACCTGTATGTCCAGTTTCCCCATCAACTGTCTTTTTTGTTTTTCTGTCATATTTTTCACCAGAATTTTTGTTTTATCTTTATTAACCTTCAAGCCCACTACTTCTCCATATTCTTCTATTATTTCAACTAGTTTTGGCCCTGTTTCTATTGGATCTGCCATAATAAACACCAAATCATCTGCGAATGCTTGTAATTTGTATTCCTCTTTCTTGACCCTCATTCCTTTTACCTCTTTATTTTGTTGTATTTCACTATTCAAAATCACTAGTGTCAGTAAAAATAATAATGGCGATAGTTGACATTCTTGTCTAGTTCCCTTCGTGATCTCTATCTTTCCTGTAATCTCATCATTTACCATTACCTTTGCCAATTGATTATTGTATATCGTTTTGATAATATTTATGATTCCCTCACCAAATCTCATCATTTGAAGTTGCATTATCATAAATTGCCAGTTCACATTATCAAAGGCCTTTTGTGCGTCCAAAAATAACAATGCCATTTGCTTCCCTGGTGAGCTTCGTAGTACTCTAGCATAGTCAATACATTTCGCATATTGCCTCTGATCTGTCTCTTAGGGAGAAATCCATTTTGGTCTATGTGTATAAATTCATTTAAAAGTTTCTTCATTCTTTCTGCCATTATTGATGCAAAAATTTTATAGTCCACATTTAGTAGTGAGATAGGTCTATAGTTTTTTACTTGTTGTAGATCTGACTCTTCTTTTGGTAAAAACATTATATTTGCCTCTGTCCATGTTTGCCCTCCTTAGTAAGTCATTAAATAGTTCCAACATTACATTGCTTAATACTTCTTGTAGTGTTTGATACAGTTATGCTGGTAGTCCATCTGGTCCTGGTGTTTCCCCTTCTTTTGCCTTTTGTTGCCTTCTATTACCTCCATCATTGTAATTCTTTCTTCTAGTGCCTTCTTAAATTTTTCTGGGATTTTAGTTATTCTAGTTTTCTCTAAGAATTGTCTTATTTTCCCTTCTGATACTCTTTCATGTTGATACAGCTTGTAATAGTTCTCAATTATTATTTTTTTCTCCATTTGAATGTTGTAGATTCCCTTCTTCATCCACCAATTGGCTTATCAGCTTTTTTTTCTTTTCTTTTTCATCTTGTAGGCCAACCAACGTCCTGGTTTATTTGCATTTTCAAAAAAAGTTTTGTTTTGGCAATTTTATTTTGTTTGCCAGATCTTCATTTTCTATCAGGTTTATGTTTTTGCAGTTCCAACGTATTTTTTACTTTTTTGTTTTGTGGGTTACAATTGCATTGAAGTCTCTTAGCATACATATATCTTCATATTCATATTGTATTATCTTTTTGTGTAGTTTCCCCCCAAAATCTTCTTGTTTATCATTTGGAGCATATATTGCCACTAATAATATCTTTCTCAAATTCATCATTATCTCCACCATCAGTATTCTCCCCTCCCCATCTTCAAAAATTATATTTGATTAAATTGCCTTTCTAATGTATAGTGCTATTCCCTTTTTACTTTGGTCAGCCAGAATTGTTTGTAAGTTACCTAGTTTTACCTATTCCAAAAATTTCCTGTGTTTCTTTCTAATATGTACCTCCTGTAAGCGTATAATGTCCAGTTTCAATTTCTCTAATTTGTTGAATATTCTTTTTCTTTTTATTGTTGAGTTTAGTCCATTTATATTTATTGCGATTACTTTTATTTCTTCCTCCATGTCATTGATTTATAGGTTTAGTTGATCTAGTCGTTCTTAGCTCCCTCTGCTCCTTTGTGTCTTTGGCCCTTGCTCCTTCTCTTAGCACTTTTTCTTCCTGTTCTTTCTTCATCTTCCCTTGCTCTTTTCCCTTAGCTTCCTGGCATTTGGCTCCTCTCTCTTCTCTTACCAGCATTCCTTACTGTGCTAGTATATGTTGTTCATTAAAAGTTCTGCTTTCTCTAGTGTATGTAATCTGTACCTTTGTTCTTGCCAGGTTACCAAAATCCCTTCTGGAACCAGCCATCTAAAACTCACCCCTTTCTTAATCAGACTCTTAGTCAGGAAGTGGTGTTCTTTTCTTATTTCTCTGAACTTCCTTGGAATTTGTTTCAATACCACTATCTCTCTAGACTTGTATTTACTTCTTGGTACTTCTTGTTGCCTGCAATATTTCATTTTTTAGCGTTTTTAAAATAAATCTTACATGTACCTCTCTGTGCAGGTTGTTTCTCATTGCATATCTTGTATGTACTTTAAATCCATTCCACCTAAAATATATTCCTTACTCATTTCTGTGACCCCTGAGAGAATTTCTGCAATCTTCTCTGATAAATTCTCTCCTTTCTCCAATGTTCTGAAATCTTAGGTAGAATTCAGAGCGTTCCATTTCCCAAAATATGGTGGATTCATCTTGCTTTTTATCAATTGTTAGCAATCTATAATCCATCTCCTCCGCTTTTTTCTCCATTGCTACCTTAATCCATTAGCTTTATGATGCCAATGTGTAGTAAAAAAAAAAAAAAAAGGAAAAAAAACAAGGAAACAAGAGAAAAAGGCATTGGGGAAAAAGCACTCACCAAGACAGAAAAAAGAAAAAAGCCCCAAAATTAATTCCACAATGGCAATCCACATTTCATTGCAAAAATACAAAAAAAAAAAAAAACAGAGAGAGATGGAGAAAAAAAGGAAAGAAAAAGGATAAAAATTTGCGTAGAAAAAAAAAGGATCAAAGTAGACAAATGGGGAGGGGGGGAAACCTTTAGTATGGGTTGTCTGGTTTATCCAAGTTTTTTTTTTCCAGTAAAGAAAAAAAAAACCCTGCATTATCTGAACGCTTTCTCAGCAATCCATTATAATATAACAAAAGAGTGCAAAACCATCATCAGTTCAGTATTGTCAACAAAAAGTCAAGGTCAATTCTTCTTAGCCAGCTTCCTTTTATTTTTTTCAGTCAACTTTGTTCAGTCAACTTTTATTTACCATTAAATGGCAATGCAGACAAATAATTCATTGTATTTATCCTTTAAATTTAAATGTTTAAATTCACAGCTTCGCTGCAAATCAAAAGCAAATCTCAAGAGATTGTCAAAAGTTACTAAAAAAAGAACAAAAGTGCAGAGTGAAAGTCAGGATTCCAATTTGTTTCCTAGCCCTTAAACAGTTAAACAATTCTATTGTTCCTTTTGATTTACTAATGGCTTTGGGGTTGGGGGCTGAGAAACTGAAACAAGCATTACAAAAAAACAGTTTTTGTTAGCTTGCAGCCTACCATGGGCAGAAAGTCTCTGTTGAGGGCTTGGAGCTTCAAGGAGTGAGACACCTCCTCCCCCCCCCCCCCACATGCATGCACACACACAAATACATACTCACTCAAAAAAACCTCTGTGATGGTAGGCTGCAAAATGCAAACCAACGATATTCATTGTTAATCACATTTTTTGCATATTTAATATTTTCCCAACCCTTCAATCCTTATGATTCTGCTATTAATACTCTTGTTTTCATTGAAATATGTTCGTTCTTTCTCTAATTTCAAATTACTTAATCCTAGCTTTTCACTGTTAATCACAATTTATACATATTTAATAATACCCTTATACAAATTCTATTTATCTCATTTACAAACTTTTTTCAACCTTTTCTAATAATAATATACATCACATTACTACATTACTAATATATATTCAAAAATGATTTTTACCTCTTGCACCACATTCAAAGCAGTTATTCAACTTATATAGTTCTAATATTCATACACATTGTTAAAATACTTTCATAAAATGTTTTGCTTTACATTCCTTTTCTTTCCCGTTATCTCACATCCTTTATCTTTATCTGAATTTTTAATCTTCTTCTTTTTTGGTTGTCTCCCATATACTTCTTTTAATTCTTTTATTTCACCTACTTTTGAATCTGTGTCCTCTAGTTTTCTCTCCCTTCGCTCTTTTTCCCCACTGTCTAATTCTATGGCTACCTGTTCTAACCCCTTTTTCTTCTCTCCAGCTGTCTTCCTGTTTTTCCCATTTCCTTTTTACATCTTTTAGAATATTTTCCTTCTGTTCTAATCCCTTATTCACCATCAATTGTTCTAGTATCTTCTTGTTGTCTTCTTCTTGTTGATTTCCTGATTCTGCTGTCTCCTCTACCCTTTCTAGTGATCCCATTCTTTCCTCATTGTCCTGTTCTTGTTGTTCCTTGTATTATATTTTCCAATGTTTTGATCTATATGATCTATACAACCAAATATTTCCTTCATCTCCTTGTGTTGTTCTTTTATAAAATCCTTAATGTCTTGGTACATCAGCTCCATTTCATTGTCACCACTTGTTTCCATTTTACAGTCAGTCCAATTTAAGAAAAGAAACCAGGGGTTTGTCCACATCACTTCCAATCACTTTAATTTGTTCAACAATATTCAGAATCACTTGGCTAAAGATCTTGTTTATTGTAGTCTCCAGTACTTTTAAAGTAAATACTTATAATCTTTCAATGTAAAAGGTCCCAAAGTTGCACAGCTCTCCTTTTAGCAGCAGATGGCACTCCAACTTCAACTTGGTACTTTCTCTCTGCATAATGGTGATAGTCTGATTTTAATTATTTAAAATTATAAATTCAGTAGGAGGGCAATGTTTATAATAATAAAAAACAACCTCCAGATCGAATTCCAGTATTTTTAAAATACCTTTTCAATGCTACATCTTCACTTTGAGAGTGCAATATTCTTTTCCTGTTTTCTTTAAAAAAAAAATCTCTTCTTAAATATTCTGATTTTTTAAAATGTGCTTATTTCACCGCTAGTCAATATTTCCAATATGCTTCCCCCTTGAATTTCATGGGGTTGCTTTTCAATAAAAAAAATATTTTCCTACCCAGTTCGCAAGCCACTCACTTTCTCTACTCTGCACAGTCTTAGGTTTTCAGGCTGTCTTTGGCGTCATGGCAGCCATGTTTGCTGCCGCTGCTCCCTATCATCAGCTGAGGGGGCTTTCCTAACCAGGCTGGGGAGGTGCAGCTCCCCTCTACCTGCTAGGCGATCCCCCTTTGCTTCACCACTCGTCCAGAGTGGCTATGGTCCAAATTTGGACCTTCCAATAAGGAGAGGTCGAAGCTGGCCGCAGAGTTCATGGACCAGGCTTCCGATGGTGCTGAAAGTACCAGAGTGGGCCTCCTCTGACCCACATATTTTGCCCTCCTGCATACCCCATGAGCAATGTGCCCAAGGAGAGGGAGCACAGCAGCAGCAGCCTTGAGGAGGAAGTAAGCACAACTGGGCCTCAGAGAAGCAGGGTTGGGCTGGTTGCAGTGCCCTGGAAGCTTGAGAGCCAGGCTGGGTGTTTGCCCTCCATTGCCCAGGGCTCTGGGCAGCTTGTGCTGCTGTCCAAGGGTCTTTTGCATGGCCTGAGAGGGACGGTGAGACTCCTCTGGTGGACAAGGGTTTGCCGCTCACCCTGGTCTTGCCTTCCACTGCTGGAGACAATGGATTCCCTCAGACCTGACTGGGCCACCACAGGCAGCCTCCAACATGAGCAATATTGAGCTGGCCACACCCAACCCATTCTTGCAAGATCAACCAGAACCCTGATGTGGCCCTCAATGCAATCGAGTTTGACACCCCTGATGTAGAACAACATGAAGGAACATTTCATCATATTTGGTGAGTGTATAAAAAAGCTAGAAAGTTTTGTATACAAATACATACCGTGTTTTTCTTAAAATACATCCTGTCCTGAAAATAAGCCCTAGCCTGATATTTTTGGGGGTACCCCAAAAATAAGTCCTAGTGAAGGTTGTGGGCATGGCCAGCACAGGAGGCAGCCCTTCCCTTCTCCGGTCACCTCATGGCTGTTTAGCCCCTTAATTGGGCCCACGGATTATTTGTCAAAATGGCTCCATTCCAAGTCTTCAG
This sequence comes from Thamnophis elegans, assembly GCF_009769535.1. Lineage (NCBI taxonomy): Eukaryota > Metazoa > Chordata > Lepidosauria > Squamata > Natricidae > Thamnophis > Thamnophis elegans. Next base: position 18,518,465 of record NC_045551.1, on the reverse strand, counting down.
CATATCCAAGGATTTCAACACTGAAGGTTCGAAATGGAGTCTTTTTGGTGAATGGCAGGAAAATGGGGCGGGGGATTTTCCTACTTGTTGTCCTTTCCTCACTTTGTGCTGAGCTTGAGAAAAGGACAGGCAGGAAAATCCTCCACTCCATTTTCCTGCCGTTCACTAAAAAGGCTCCATTCGGAGCCTTCAGCGTATCCTAGGACCCGGCAAGGCTGGTTGTAGCATTGCGTATGTGAGCAACGGCACCACTGTGAAGTTCAACATACCAGCGCAGCCTCTTGCAGCAGGATACCAGCTGTGTCGGTGTAATGAAGCTTGCGGCGATGCTGTCGTTCATGGATGCAATGCTACAACAAGCCTTACAGGGTTCTACTCAAGAGGCTGTGTCAGTATGACAAAGCTCATGGTGGTGCTGCTGCTCCTGCGCATGGCTCGCTCAAGTTGTGAACAGCCTGGAGATTTGGTCATTCTTTACGTGGCCGGAATGACTGCAGAATCCCTGGCTTTCAAGTCTGGTGATGCCTAGCATTTGGGCTCCAGTGAGTTCTTCTCCTCCCAGGCGGCGATGGTGCATCCATGGCACATTTGGCTCACCGACTCTGACTCGATCCTGGCCACCAATGCTCGGGGGGGGAGCCCAGCTGGCTTCATGCAGGAGATGAGGCACTGTGAGGGAGCCTATTTCTCGCATTGGCCAGGTGGGAGTCGCCCATGCAGAGGCCGGGCCTTGGGGTGCCACCCTGAGTAGGCTCTGAGCTGGAGGCAAGGTAGGGTCAGTCCGCTTACCTATTGCCCTCCACTGTTTCTCATCAAATGTATGTATATGTATGTGTGTTTTAGGGAGAGAGAGAGAGAGAGAAGGAGGGAGGGAGGGAGGGAGGGAGGAAGAGAGGGGGGAGGGACAGAGAGAGAAACAGTGGAGAAGAAACCCTTTTAAATAACATTGCCTGAAATTCTTGTTACTCGCCTTGTTTTTCTTTCTCTCTCTCATTCTCTCTCTCTCACACACACACAGAAATTTGATTGCTTGAAAGGGACAGGTTGCAGTTTGCTTCTACTATAAGCACACACTTCCCACAATCTTCCAAAATTGTTCTTTTCTCAAGCAGCAGCATCTGGGTAGAGGTAAAGAGGAGCCAATTCCAACAGGCCACATAGCTTTGTGTCTCACTTGCCCTCATTGCCTCAGCTGATCCACAAGTCAGTTAAGGGGCTGAGTAGCCATGAGATGACCGTGCTCCCCACCTCCTGCACCTCAAAAAAATAAGAACTCCCCCAAAATAAGTCTGACTGCTTATTTTTAAGCCTAAAAGAAAATAAGACCCGGTCTTATTTTTGGGGAAACATGGTACATTAATTCAGAGGCTCTTAAAGATAAATATACAATTGAAACTGTATGCTTTTCTTTTGGGATGGATGGACAAACATTTTGGAAAAAAGTCATGATACTTTATTTTTTATATAAAATTTCATATACAGTATAATTTTTATATATAATTTCAGCATTGTTTGTACATCTGATAACTAAAGGTTATATGCATGAAGGTGGAAAGATTTGAAAATTACCTTCAATGGAAGAATGGTTGGTGAAGAAGATGGGCCTTGCATCAGGGATGGGTTTCAAAAAAAATTACTACTGGTTCTGTGGCCATGGTTAGATGGGAGCATGTGACTGAGTGGGCATGACCAACTTGACATCACTCATGTACAGGCCCACTCAGTCATATGCCCCCCACCCAGCCACGCCACAGAACCGCCCAAAAATCTGTTTTGCCACAAACAGTATGGTGGTGTGGGGATGGGGTGGGCTGCGAGATGACATCTTACCAGAGACTGGCAACTCAGGATCTTGCGGCTTTTGGGGAGGGGTTTCTTAAAAAAAAACCTCTCCGGATAAGCTTGAAAACTTCTGAGGTTGCTTTTGGAGGGGGAAGTTGGGCAGTATTCCCCCCCCCCCCCGGCCCGGGTGCCTGCAGCCTTGGAGCCTGCAGCCTTGGGGCAACCCCTGGCCCTTGCACAATAAAGAAAAAATTCTCATGACTGCGAGGCAATTAACAACTTCTCACACTCGTGAGAAAAAGGGCCGGGTGGGGGGAAAGCTGCAAGATCCAGAACTGCCAGTCTCCGGTAAGATGTGCATCTTGTGGCCCACCCCACCCCATTCCCTGCCCCACCTGCCACCCCCAAAGTGCTCCCCACTGCCAGTGTCTCTCAGCCATTGTGTGCAGGGAAAACCCTTGCACAGTAAAGAAAAAGTTCCCAAGAGTATGAGAATTTGTTAATTGCCTTGCATTCATGAGGTTTTCTTTACTGTGCAAGGTGGAGAGAGCGAGCAAAGAGGCGGAGGAATTGCGGGGTGTTGACCCAGCTGACCAGGAGGTGGGGGTGAAACCGGGGATGCCCAGAGAACCCTCGGGTATGTACCCAGCACAGCATGCCCTCAGGAGGTGGGGGTAAAGTCCAGGAAGCCTCCCAGAAGGTTTGTGCCCATTGCGATCCACCCCTGTGGAATGGCAGTCCCAAGCTGCTGGAGCAAAATAGGGCTGACATGGGGAACCTCTTGCATGTTGCACCCCCTTCCCAGGCTTTGCCCATGCCTCTGTGCCGTTTTTGGGTGCCCCGCTTACTGTACTGTCCATCCCATCCCCACTGTGGCTGCAACATTGGCTGCTAGGCCAGTGGGGGGGGGGCAGCTGGAAAGCTTTGCAGCCACATGGTTATGTCCGACGGACGCAAGTGGGCGAGTGACCAGTGACCAGGAACCAGTTGGGGTGTGTGGCCAGCATGCCAGTACTACTTGTTCTAAAAGTCAGACCCATTTTTACTACCAGTTCTACTGAACCAGTCCGAACCAGTAGGAACCCACCTCATACTTGCAGATATGGCTAAATTTATTTCCTTGATTAGAGAAAAGGCAACATTTACATTTATTGGTGACCAGAAACCCTTAGATGAAGATGAAAAACTAATAAGATGGTAAGAATATATTGAATAACTTTTTGAGGACACTAGGGATGATATGATATGGGAAGCATAACAACTGGACAACCATCTTTATGGAGAAGGTTGAACATGCAATAGAAATACCAAAATAAGGAAAAGGCACAGGTCCTGTTGATATTCCAATATAAATCTTAAAATGCTGGAAGACAATGGGAATTTTTTTTTTTACTGCAGCTCTTCAATTGAATATGTGAAACAGGAAAGATACCAAATGATTGACTAAAGTCAACTTTTGTGACAATCCCCCCCAAATAAATGCAAAGAAGTGTACTGAATACAGAACAGCTTAATGAGTCATGCCCTGAAAATATTCCTGAGAATAATTTACACAAGAATATACAAAAAGATTGAGTAGTGTCTAAGTAACATGCTATTAGGTTTCAGAAACAATTTGGGTACATGAAATGCCCTATTCAGCATTCAAGTTCTTGCAGAATGTTATACAGATGTCAATCATAGTGTTTACATGTGCTTCATTGATTTTGAAAAAGCATTTGATAAATCATACAGCAAACCATTACAAATCCTGAAACAAGTGAGACTAAATGACAAAGACATCTGAATCATAAAGAATCTATATTGGCATCAGGTAGCAAGTGTGAGACTCAGATGATGCAGATATATGAAGAAGGGTGAGACAGGGCTATATTCTGTCTCTGCTGTTGTTTAATATCTACTCTGAATAAAGCATTAGAAAACATTGGTGCTGGCCTCAAAGTAAATGGTATTCAGATCAACAATTTAAGTTATGCTGGTGACAGAGTTCTGCTTGCCAAAGCATGAAGACCTTCACTCATCAACAGAGTTACAAAAATATTTGAAAAATACGGCTTGAACCTTAACACCTCAAAAACTAAGATCATGGTCGTAAGCAAAAAAACCATTAATTTACCACCGATAACTTTGAAAAGAATACCACTAGAAAAAGTTGAAAGGATCACATATCTCAGTTCTAATTTACAAGAAAGCTGGAACATGACAACTGAAGTAAAAACAAGGATAGAAAAAGCTCGAACAGCATTCTTGAAAATGAAAAAGATTTCCTGCGGTCACGACATAAGCCTAAGATTGAAAATCAGGCTTGTCAGATGCTACAGTTTTTTTATTCTACTCTATGGAGTGGAGGGTTGGTCTCTGACAGAAAGCCACTTGAAGAGACTAGAAGCATTTAAAATGTGCATTTACAGGTGAGTAGATAATATGTATACCTTTTTTAAATGAAAATTATCAGTACTTTTGAACAGTGATGTCATCAAAGTAAACAAACCCACGTGCTGATTACATCACCAGATCATGGCCCTAAGCAGAAGTCACGTGCACAGTCCCCACCCTCCATATATGACATGCATAGCCCTCCTCCCCAGATGAGATGTGCATAATTGACCCCATGTGGTGCAGGACTCACAAGGTCATAACCCTAACCGGATATGTTGTATTGGCATAAGCCCATCATGATAAGTATGAGTAGCCCTAACAGATAAGGGGTGGTGCAAGACCCTAGCCCTATTTTTTCAGATAAGACGTGTTGAACCTAAGCCCATCAAGAAAGATTATTTATTTCTAGGCAGTTTTAAAAACATTTCCTCAAAGGCAGGAGAAAAAACACAGCCCATTAAAACCCAGCAACTGGTTTTTACCTTTGAAAAATCTAAAAACACATATTTTGCCAATTGCACCCTCAAATCCTCATGTAACCATTTGAAGCCCACATACAGGAAAAGACAAGGGTTAGGGTTAGGGTTAGGGTTAGGGTTAGGGTTAGGAATATTAACAGGAATTAAAATGTTCACAAGAAGCAAGCAGCCAGGCAGCATGTAGAGGTTAAGCCTTGTTCAGGCATGCCTGGGACATGCCCGGGCATGTCATAGCCACCCCCCCCCCCACCCCCTGTGATTCTGGGCATGCGCAAGAGGCATGCCAGGGATATTCCTGGGCATGTCACCCCCCACCCCCATGATTCTGGGCATGTGCAAGGTTCAAGGACTTGTCATTACAAGGGCTGGGTAGTTTCTACAGGTAGTCCTTAATTCCAGCAGTCTCTTGAAGATGGCAACCTCAGATGGAGATTTATTTGATGTAAATTTGACCCTCAAACCTCCCAAGCATGAATGTAGAATAAGAAAAAGATCTGAGCGGACTTTCTGGGTGGAGCCTGCTGTTGGTGGCAGCAAAAAACCAGCTGCCTCCGAATTCCTGGCTACGTACCTGTTTAGAGGTTCTTCCATCTGACGTCTTAACAGGTTTTCTTACCCTTCAGGCAAGAAGGAAAGAAGAAATAGTTTTGCTGGCAAATGCTCTTCTATTTTTGCAGCTTTTGTGCTTGCAGAGAGAGGGGGGCTAGCCCAAAGCAGAACGACCTCCGTGCTGGGAACTTCAAACTGCCTTGTGCGGAACAAAGTAGGTCTCCCCCACTCAGTTCAAAGTTTTGATTGATTTAATCTTATCACGAGCTGGATCCGTTTGCGTGGACAATAATTGTTTATCAAGATTTTAGCTTATTTTCTTTTTCTCCTCTGAAAATCTATTTACTTAGAGGCTTTTAAAATGGCGCCGAGCAGGCTGGTTTCTCCGGTAATAATGAATACTTTTTGTTGTCACAAGAACTCAAAATTTCAAAGGAGCATGCTTATCACTTGTTTTACAATCGGCCAGCAGAAACTTTTTAATTAGTTTCATTTTTACAAGACTTTCACTCCCTCATTAATCTTGCTTATCTGGAAGTTAAATGGTGATGAATCTGCTGAACTGTCTTGTTACAATGTTTACTCACTGAAAGTTTTGCCAAGCCTCAAATTTCAAAGTAAAGGGAGAAATTCAGCTTCTTTACTTAAAGCTGCTTAAAGCTGCATAGTCAGAAAGCAGAGTTTTATTAATTGCAGGAAGATAAACTTTGAAATGGCTTCAAAACTAAATATTAATTTGAAGTCATCACCCTCTATTCCCAGGGGCACATCCCCAGTGCCTGGCACAAGGCTGCAGCCTCCGCTTCCTATGCCCCCTGCTGGGGATGTGTTAACGAAAGAATTTTTCCTGAGCAAACTAAGCGTGGCTCTTAATGCACAGACAATTAAAATGGAAGATAAGCTTAGAGATCATAGAGAGGTGATAAAGCAGGAGAGAAAAGAGGAAATAAAAGAAATGAAAGAAGAAATCAAAAGTGAAATAAAAGGACTTAAACAGGAGTTGTATGAGAAAATCGATGCCAGGGTTGTTAAAATTAAAGAAGAAATGCTGAGACTTGTAACTGTACTGACAGAACATGTTTCTGGAATTGAAGATAGTCTAGAGGATCTTAATGACGCCAATACCAACTTGACATTGAAAACAGAGGTGGTGGGAAAAAAAGTGGAAAATGCTGAAAAAGAAATTATGATACAGTATCGACAAATGGAGTTCGCATTAAGAGTAAGGGGGCTGCGTGAGGAGAAACAGGAGAACCTGAAACAGATCCTATCAGAAGCTTTTGACCACCTGATGGGAAGACCAGGGACCAACCTTGACTGGCAAATCGACAAAGCTTATCGCGTTAACTCTTTGCTGGCAAAGCAGAAGCAGCTTCCTTGAGACATCATTATATACTTCACTACAAGAGAGCTTAGAAATATGGTACTACAAGCGTCTTATAACACTAAGCTTCAAATTGGCGGTCAAGACCTGATTGTTTTGAAAGAGATACCACCTCAAATGTTAAGAGCCAGGAGAGACTACGCTTTTTTGGTCGAAGAACTCAGAAATCGTCAGATACAGTATAGATGGGATGCACCATTTGGCATTATATTTACATTTGATAGGCAAAGATATCGCCTCAACTCTGTATGGAAAGCCCGAGATTTTTATTATAATATATTGAAGGCTGGATACCCTGCACCATCAGGACCTGGAGAAAGACCACAAGAAGGACAGGATAGACAGCAAACTACACAACCACCAGATAAGATGGAGCATCTCTCTCTTCTAGAAGCGCAAGGTGTTATGGAACAAAGACCTAGCCGCATGATTACTAGACGAATGGAGAAACAAGCTAAAAAGCAACAATATCAACAATCACCGGCCATCGATCAAGGAACTACAATAACAAGTCTGGAAGCAGTGGGAGGAGCTAGGCCTAAGATTAAACAGGCCATGCAGGAAGCTCTAAAAATGCTTCAGCCAACCAAAGATGACAACTAAGATTTTAACATGGAATGTCAATGGACTGAATTCTCCACAGAAGAGAAAGAAAATATTTCACTATCCAGTTTAAGAATGATGTAATTTGTTTGCAAGAAACTCATATCAAGTCAACTGATCAAAAATATTTGATTAACTCAAAACTTGGTCAACATTTTGTAGCTTCCGCTATGGAAAAGAAGAATGGTATAGTTGTATACTTAAGAAAAGATATGAAAGCTGAATTAATAGAAGCAGATCCCTTCGGAAGATATATTGCTTTAGACCTAATCCTAGAAGGGAAAAAGACATTACTTTTGGGAATTTATGCCCCCAATCAACAGCAAGATAGATTCTATAGAAATCTTCATGCTAAATTAGTACAGTGGGACTATAGTTCCTGTATACTATTGGGTGATTGGAATGGAGTGATAGACACTAAGAGAGATAAGAAGACTTCCTGCCTAAATACTAAGATGCGAGCAAAGTTACCCAAACCTTTCTTTGACATCATGGATGACTTTGAATTGAGAGATATTTGGTGAGAAAGAAATGCAGAGGAATATGACTTCACTTTCTTCTCTGACAGGCATCAATCCCTTTCAAGGATTGATTTTATACTAACCACTAATGATTTGCTTTCTAGGGTCAAGAAGACAAAGATTGCGGCTAGGGTCCTTTCGGACCATAACCCAGTTTGGATGGAGTTGGGAAGGGTAGTGCAGGCAAGAAGGTCTTGGAGATTGAATGAAAACTTATTTAGATATGAAAAGTATATTAATGATTGTAAAAAATTGCTATCTGAATATTTTGTTTTGAATATGAATAAGGGTACATCTATGGAATTCGTATGGGATGCAAGCAAAGCGTATATGAGAGGAGTGCTGATAAATATAAATAAAACACATAGAAATAAACAAGGGTTAAAACAAACAGAACTGGAAGAGGAAATTAAGAGAAAAGAGTTGGAGTTAACAATGAACCCAGGCGATACAAAGGTTAAGGAAGCTATTAACATATTAAAATCTCAATTTGACATGTTGATCTCTGACCAGGTAGCCACTAATTTATTATATGCAAAATACAATACCTTTTGTAATGCAAACAAACCTGGCAGATGGTTAGCTTATCAGATTAGGAAAAAAAGGAAAACTCGAAATATATCTAAACTGATTTACAGAGGGAAGGAGGTCTTTCAACAGGAAGAGATTCAAAAGGCATTTCGGGAATTTTTTACAGAACTGTATAAAGGGGATAAAATTAATGGTTTAGATATAGACAAATATTTAGATAAAGAGAAAATACCTTCAGTTAGAGAAGAGCACAGGGAAAAATTGAATCAACCAATAACCTCGGGGGAAATCTTGCAGGTAATTAAGCAATTAAAGTTAGGGAAAGCACCAGGTACAGATGGTTTGACAGCGGTTTACTATAAAAACTTACAGTTAGAAATGGTAGAACCTCTTAGAGAATTATTTAATATGATTCAAATGGAAGGTAAAGTGCCTCCATCTTGGAAGACAGTGTTTATATCTTTGATACCCAAAGAAGATCAAGATACTACCCAACCCAAAAATTATAGACCTATTTCATTACTGAATGTAGATTATAAAATTTTTACTAAAATATTAGCAAATAGGTTAATGTTGGTTATTCAACAATTGATACACACGGACCAAACAGGTTTTATACAGGGGAGACAGATGAAAAGTAATGTCAGATTAATTATTAATGCATTAGGATATTTGGGAAAGAACAACCAGATCCCTGCTGCGTTTATATTTTTGGATGCTGAGAAGGCCTTTGATCGAGTTAACTGGCAATTTCTGTTGAAGATATTGCAAAAAATGCAGATAGGAGATAATTTTTTACAGTCAATTAAAGCAATATACCAAGAGCAAACAGCACAAATCATAGTCAATGGAAGTTTAACCGACTTTTTTCAAATTGGAAAAGGTACAAGACAGGGCTGTCCTTTGTCCCCATTATTGTTTATTATAACTTTGGAAGTATTGTTGAATAAAATACGGGGCTTGGATGGTTTAAAAGGGATCAAGATTAGGCAGCAAGAATATAGAGTCCGCGCTTTTGCGGATGATTTGGTCATAATATTGGAACAACTGCAGGAATCCAGTATGGTCTTAATGAATACGATTAATCAATATGGTCAAGTGTCTGGTTTTAAAATAAATTTAGGAAAAACAAGAATATTAGCTATAAATATGAATACTAAACAAAAGGAAGAATTAGGAGTGATGCTAGGATGTGAGGTAGTTAAAAAATTCAAATATCTTGGAGTTAACATCTTAACTTCAAATGGGAAATTATATAAGCATAATTATGAACCACTTTGGCATAGTATACAGACAGAGATGAAAAAATGGGAGAAATTGCACTTATCTTTGTTGGATAGGATAGTGGCAGTGAAAATGAACATCTTACCAAAATTTTTATTTCTTTTCCAAATGTTACCTATACTTAAAAAAGATGCGAATCTTTTTGCCAGTAGAGCAAAAAGGCAACAAAAGAAGGAGCAGGGGCACAAAAGATCAGCTCCTAATTGATAAAATATTAGAAAATTGTAAGAACATAAAAACGAACTTGAATATGGTCTGGATTGATTACAAAAAGGCATTTGACTCACTGCCACATAGTTGGATCATAAAATGCTGTAGTAGACAATCCTGCAAGGGGTTCCATCCAACTTAGCCTAAGACCTGGGAGGGAAATATAATATTCCACCTCTTTTAAAATTAAGAATAAAGAATATTTCATTCTGGGAAGGGTAGGGGCTCTCCTACAGTAACAACCACCATCTTGAATAGAATACTGAAGCACACTGGTAATCAGTGCAGCTCACGAAGTAAGGGTTTCACATGAACATGCCAGGCCACTGCCTGTGCTGCTGAATTCTTCACTGAAGTTTTTGTGTGGTACTCAAGGACAGCTTCATACAGAGCAATTACAAGACAGATTGATATGCATACCTACATGTTTCCAGTTTCCACCCAGTACACATCCCCAAATTGATCATCTATACACAGGGTCCACCCTAAAACTAAATATGTTTGAACCTATTTGAAAGAGATGCTGAACTGACAGATTTGTGCCAGGCATTCAGGAGACCTAACTACCTATGCACCCAATAATCAATAGCACTGGTCATAGCTCAAGCCACTCAAACACACAATTAGCAAATTATAGCCCAAACTGAATAATGACACTGCACTTTCTTAGGTACCAGATGGTAAGCCCATACTTGCAGATAAACACTCAAACTGAAGCAGATTCTCACAAGCAACAACAAACAATAGGATAATTCTAACATGAAAATCAGACACTACAGCAAACTCAGATATTTTCTTTGTTGTACATTGCCCAGAGACACTTCTGGTAAGATGAGTGGCTGTATAAATTTGATTAATAAATTCAGCAAAAGGTTGTAAAACTTAAAATACATCAAAAGATTTTAGGCAATCTCAGGTCTCAACAAAGGGAATGGGGTTTAAAACGATATAGTGTCTTTTCTCTCCCATGTAACTTGCATAATTCAACCTATCTTCCATACACTGTCCTAGTCTTCCCCCAAATAACCCCAATTTAAATCCTATATTAGTCTATCCATTCTGTGCAACTGATAAAGTGAACTGCAGTACACCTTTTAATAACATTTGTTAGGCCAAAGAGATACTAGTAGAATCAGATTTTTTTTTATTGACTGAATCAGTCAGTGATGTATGGAGATAAGAAAACTTTAACTGACATGACAATATAATGTGAATGGGTTCCAAAAGAATCAAAAACTCTGATCTTTCCACCAAGATTGTTTCTCAACGACTGGGGCTACTCAAGTTCATGATTGCAACATTGTTGGGATCAGAGTCAAAAGGATTGGGATGGGGTGCATTCTTACCACAGAACGAATGCTGTGTTATATAGGTGCCTTTTTGCAGTTCACGGATCCAGGAAATCAAACAAGATTGAATTTGAAACCCCAAACGTCCCCCGCCTTAAATTGACGCTAGGCATACACTTCACAAGTAAACATGATAAATGTTTAGTCTATAAGGACGAGACCAGAACTGTACATATATTTTTAAGTAAGCTATGGCAGTTGTGGAGTGCGTAGAATAAGGAAAGAACACTGTTGACTCCTAAGTATAACATAAAAGGCTAATAGCGCCAACTTGTCTTCAGTTGATCGTCCCAAGAACCTCGGAAATTGAGTTGAATCATGGGAATTCTGGGAGTTGAAGTCCACAAGTCTTTAAAGGTCCATAGCTCCATTCTTTGATAATCTACGCTAATAAATTTGCTTTCCATGTGCCACGAGTGTCTTTGTTTCCAGTGCAATAAATTTACACAGTTTTCCCTCCTATACCCTACCTATACGCTGTCGCGAGGAGGGGGCTTCAAGCCTTCTAGCCGCCTGTCCCGCTTCTACATTTTCCTGATATTAAATACATAGTGAGAAATTACGCAGGTGAGATTTTTCTTCCGAACCCGGCCATTAGTGAAACGCAAGGGTGCTTTTCAAAAAGCAACTGGACTTCCACTGAAGAAGCTTCTTGGATGAGAAGCGAAACGTCTTCAAGGAAAAAACCCAAGAAAGTCCAGATGCCTTTTGAAAAACCACCTTGGGCACAACCGTGACCTGGTTGACTGAGAATCTCCACAGACACTTAGTGAAACCTTAGTGAGCATTAAAAAGCTTTCTCGAGAAAAATGAAAACCCAGGAGTGCAAGTAGGGGGAAAAGATGTGTGTTTGGATTTTGAATAGAGAATTATGATCTGAACAAAACGTAAAAACAAAGACTTCCGCTGTTCTTCAAGCAATCTGTTAATCCCCCAGTATTTACATTAAAAGGAAGTCGTCTATCAACTGCAAAGTAGAACCTGAAGTTAATACCAAGAACCAAACGCTAAACGCACTAGGTTTCTCCCGGTGCTTTTTCCGGAAGTCTCCTTCTCAGGAAATGCGGTTGCTTCACCCTAGTTCCGAGGAACATTTTGTTCCGGGCCGTAAACTCTGAATCGCCGGCTTGGTCGCCGTGGTCACTTTTGTTTTGCTTTGGTGCCGTCGCTATGATTCCACTGCCCCTGGTGGTCTGCGTGCTCGGGGGTTGGTGCGCCATATACATAGCCGACACGGTACTGAAGGTAAGACGAGAGCGTTTCCCTTTCTTAGGCCCTTGTATGGGAAATCTGTGGGCGATACGTTCCTCTAGTCTTCAGAGTAGGAAGAGGAGCGGCCACGAACCTTTCCCCATTCTACACAACTCTCGCTCGCTTTGCCCACCTTGCCTCGCCTGCAAGGCCTGACGTGTTAGCGGTTTTCGAGGGAAAATTACACGTTTCATTTATTCAATAGTTGCTCCCACCCTGCACCTCTAACATCTTAAGTTTTATTTTAAGAGGTGTAGAGTAAGACCGAGACGCGATTGGTTCCCTTATTGAGAACTTGTCTGTCTTAGGTCATTTATAGGCGCGGGGATGGGCCAGAAATAATGCTGGTTAGGCTGCCTCGACTGCCCAAGGAAAAAGGATCCAACCTATACAGGGCTGCTTTTTTATGTGCGGCTTTGTGAGCGTGGGAGCCACTTTTTGTACAGGTAGTCCTGGACTTATGGCCACAATTGAGCCCACAATTTCTGTTGCTAAGTGAGACATTTGTTAAGTGAATTTTGCCCTGTTTTACGACTGTTCTTGCCACCATTGTTAAGTGAATCAGTGCAGTAATTAGGTTCATAACATGGTTGTTAAATGAATATAGATTCCCCATTGACTTTGCTTGTCAGAAGTTCCAAAGGTGGACATATAACCCTGTGGTACTGCCCTTGATATAAATGAGTCAGTTGTCAAGCATTTGAAGTTTGATCATGTGACCTTGGGGATGAGGCAAAGGTTGTAAGTGTGAAAAATGGTCACAAGTTACTTTTTGCAGTGCCATTGTAATTTCAAACGGCCACTAAACAAACTGTTGTAAGTCTAGGACTACCTATACTTTGTTACATGATCATTGTAACCTTTCCATAGATCTGGCATCGGACAAGCAAAGTCAATGGGGGAAGCCTAATCCATTTAATGGCTACATGATTCATCTAACAACTGCTGTGATTTACTTAACTGTGGCAGAAAAAGTAGTAAAAGCCACTTAACTGCCTTATTTAAGAATGGAAACCCTGGGCTCAATTGTGGTCATAAGTCTGCATTCAGAATGAATTAGGCATATGCTTTCAGTTTGGAAGTGCATCTCTTCAACTTCTGTTGTCAGAATCCTGGTTCTTCTCATTTAATCATCTTTGATTTTGTTTAAAATGAAGTTAAGAACTTGCAGTTTTACTTCAGATATTCATCTCAGTAAGCATGTTGGGTGCATTGTTTTCATTGCTATTACAGGAATCTACTGCTGCAATTTCTTTCAAAATAGCAAGTCTTTTATATGCATTCCAGAAATTCTTTTTGATAAATAACGCACTGTTGATGCTTTACATTAAGGTATCCAACCTTGACAACTTTAAAATTTGTGGACTTCAAGTCCCAGAATTCCCTGGCTGCCCCTGCTTTATATCCAATCCAAAGAACAGCTGAAAATAGTCAAAAATATAACAGGTTGAATAAGACATAGTCCAAATTCTGCCTCTCCAGTGTGGAATCTTGATTATTACCATTATGCTTACAGCAGTTCTGTTGATACTTGGCAAGTTCTTGCCTCTCCCAACATTTTATATTGAAACATAAGAGAGAAAACCAGCTTTCAGCATCATCTTCATTTCATGTCTGTAAACTCCATATGGATCCATATATTTTTTAAGGAAATAAAAATGGTGGATGGCTTGGCTCAGTACTTACTTGAGAAGAATATGTATCTTTCAGGAACAGGATAAACAAGCAGGAGTGGAGGAACAAGAGAAAGAGGCAAATAATGTTCTGCTATATTGGTATCTTGTATATATAGATAGGGAAGCTATTTTGTGAATGAATCACTTGCTCTTAATAGCCATTTTGCTGGAATGTCCATCATATTCTCAATATACTAGATGTTGGCTTGCTAGCCCTCATTAGTTACGGACTCATTTTCCAAAAGTAAAAGAAAACATGAGATATTTATGCAATCATACTTCTAATATGCAAAATTATTGAGTTCTTTTTTAATTTTACTATATTTACCTTATCTTACAGTCATCTTCTCTGAAAGAGCCTTATGAGGAATGGCTTGTATCCTATGGACTGTCAGTCTCTCCATTCCATGTGCGATGGCAGACAACTTTTTTAAACCGCCTTTTCTACACATGGGGAAGATGGAAGCCAAGATTTCTTTATCTCTGGTATGGTTTGAGAAATATCATTTAGGCATCTATGAGACAATTATTGGAAATTCTTCCTTCCAATCCTTCCTATCAAAATGGTTACTGTTCTGAAATTGATTGTTTACATGACAGCTAAATAGGATGCCCTTTTGTTTTGGTGTTAAGTATTATTTTTTGTACAATGAATGCATGCTTCTGGTGTAGGAAATTGGGAGCCGTTAAGTATTTGAATTTGCCATGTGTGCTTACCAAGTTGGATATGATACTAATTTATAACAATATTTACATGCTTGTTTCAGGTTTAACATAGGGATGGTTTTTGGCATAGCAGCTATGTTTGGTTCCATGGTTCTGCTTGGGAAAACATTGACACAGACTCTGTCACAAATGTTAACTGAAAACCCTGCAAGTCAAAGTGATCAAATGCTGCAGGTTGTGGTGAGTTTTATTTCTATATTTATAATATAGAACTAGTTATGAAAGAAAACTTAAAATCAGTATATCTTACAAGAAATCATTCAGACTTTTGCTATGCTGATGTGTCTTAATATTTATTTTTATATTGGAAGATTTCTGGGGCTACTTTCCCAGAAGTAACCCAAAGGTAACCTAAAGTAGCTATGATACATGTAGGCAGAAACCAATGTTCAGGAAAAGGGGAAAAACACAACACCTGGATGCTGTACATTTATTGCAGGGATACAACTTTTAGTTACAGCTCAAAATGCTGGATTTGACCTGTAAAAACCTATAAGGTTTGTCACCTAGATACTTACAGGACTGCCTTTTCTAAATAGAATTGACTCATTACTCTGCTTTTTTCCTGGGGAAAGTTATCACTTATTCCCCATGTTAGCCAAAAACAAGAAGTGTTTTTCTGTTGTGGCATTCACCACAACAAATTTACTTCCTCTCATCAAATTGGTGTTCCAGATAGTGTTAAAAATGGAGCTTTTCCAAAGGGCTTTTAATATGCAAATTGTCATCTTTTTATATTATTTTATTTTGGTTTACTGTGTTTTTTACTACTTTGATGTTAAATATAATTACATTTCATTAAAACATTTTTTATTTTTTCCTGTTTTAATGTATTACCATTGTCATCTTATAAAAATGAGTAAACTGAATGAAAGCCTGCTTAAAGTTTCAGTTTTTCAGCTGAGATCAAATTGGCTCTCACTATATAACTGTAGTCCAGACTTGGCAATGAATATAATATTAAATGCAGTTAGGTTTGTATTTATAAATGAGAGCTGAACTCCATGTTGAATTAAGTATGGCATGTAAAAACATAATATAATATGGAGAGGTGAAAGCCCTTCCCCTCCCTATGTTGTATTTTTATTAATATGTTCTTAATATTTTATTTGCAATAAGCAATCAAATAATATCAAGATAAAATTATATTAGCACATTAAAATAAAAATATATGCCTTTTAACATGTTTTGCATTCACTTGATCTGTGTACAAATTCATTCTACCTGTAGATAACTATCCAAAATAGTTATATTGAATGTAATGGATTTTGAATAGCACTTTTAAAAATTGATTTATACCATCAAGTCAGCGTTGACTGCTTACACCCATATAGCTTCTTTCCAGAATGAAGCATTTTAACATATCTTAAATAGACTGTACCAATCTGGTGCCCTCTGTGTGTTCTGGCTGGCCATATGTGAAGATAGGCTGAACTAAAGTTGAAAATTTGTGGAGGGCGCAACAGTTGGAAAAGTCTGATTTAAGTTGATTTATTTTCTGTTTTAAAAACATAAAAAGAGGTAAATGTATATGGAGACACTCAGGTCCTGGTTGTCTTTTTCAAAAGGCAACTAGATTTGTTTTTTTCCTTGAAAATGTTTCACTTCCTATCCAAGAAACTTCATCAGTTCTTCAGATTGAGAAGGGAAACATTTTCAAGGAAAAAAATAAAGAAAAGTTCAGTTGTCTTTTGAAAAAACACCTTTGGAACAAATGAAGTATGTTATTGCCTTTCTTCACTGATCCTTGTGATTTGGAATTAGGGGTTCTTCAACCAGGATAGTATGTAAATATGACCGGATTATATTTGGTTATAATTTTCATCTTTTGTGTCTTACTTTTTTCATGAAAATGAGTTCTTTATAAGAGCACTGTAAAATCTGTAGTAGTTTTTAGGGCAGCTGTGAATGCAGGAAGACCAATCACTGCATCTCTTGCTGCCTTGTATCTTGTTATGTTTTTGAAAACAGGTACCGGGTGTAAACCTTCCCATCAGCCAGCTGTCCTATTTCTTCACAGCAATCCTCATCAGTGGTGTTATACATGAAGTTGGTCATGGAGTGGCAGCTATTAGGTAATGTAATCCACATTTTGACTTTGTAATCAGAAATATACCATTTGCTAGAAGCCTTAATTTCTATGATTTTTTTAATTTCTCATGTTTACATATACAGGTAGTCCTCAAGTTACGAATATAATGGAGCCTGCCAATTACATTTGTAACCTGAGGATTTATAGCAGGGGTGGGTTGCTGCCGGTCCCCGCCGGTTCTTGGGAGCCAGTTGGTCACCGGACCCGGAAGTAAGCCGTCCCCGGCCCTGTATACCCGTCCCGGCCGGATGGTATTTTGTCCCTTCTGTCTCCCCGTTGCTCAGAAAAGCAACTTCAGGAAGGTCCTTTGCTAACAGGCAGTTTCTAGGATGCCTTTCGCTACCAAAGGACCTTCCCTCCCCTGGCCTGCCCCTCCCTCCCACTCGCCCGCCAGCAGAAGCCTTCTGGGAGGTTTTGGCTGGCAGGCACGCAGACGGAGGGAGGGGAATCCATGCAGAGGTAGGAAATCACATGGATTCCCCACCCCCTTCATTGGAAGCGAGGCGGCTCTCAGAGGAGAGAGCAGCGCATGCCCATTAGCTGTCCAATGAATCCTCCCCTCCTGTTAATTCTTCTTCTATTTGAACAAGCCATGTGGGGCACACTCCCTTGCTTTGACAGCCGCCTCGTTTCCAATGGGGGGAGAAAGAAATCCATCTTTTCCATCCATCTCCATGGATCCCCCCCCCATTGGAAATGAGGGCAGCTGTGAAAGACAAGGCAGTGCAACCCTTGTGTCGTGTTCAAACAGCAAATGGAACAGGAGAGAAGTTTCATACGGGGCTTTTTAAACAGCCTCTCCTGTTAATTCTTCTGTTTGAACAAGCCACAGGGGGTGTGCTCCCTTGCTTTGACAGCCGCCACGTTTCCAATTGGGGCGGGGGAGAAAAAAAAATCTTTTCTGTCCTTCTCCATGGATCCATGGATTCCACACACACACACACACCCCATTGGAAACCAGGCAGCTGTGAAAGACAAGGAAGTGCTCCCCTTGTGTCGTGTTCAAACAGCAAATGGAACAGGAGAGGAGTTCCATACAGGGCTTTTTAAACAGCTTTGACAGCTGCCATGTTTTTTCTCTCCATGGATCCCCCCAATTGGAAACGAGGGGGCTGTGAAAGACAAGGGTTTTCACCCTGCATGGCTGTTCAGGCAGCAAAACAAGGAATAGGAGAGAAGTTCCACACGAGGCTTTTTAAACAGCCAAACTCCCCTCCTGTTCCTCAGGCAGGCCGGATCGGGAGCGCACACCAGGCTGTTGCTTCTCCTGCCGCTGCTGCTGTCGGTGTGACTCTTGTGAGGGGAAAAAAAAATAATAATAAAAGGCTCCCGCCATGGAGCAACCCACCCCGCTCCCCCACCCGGCAGATCTTTTTTCCCTTTAGCTTGGCTCTTCTTCACCCACCAAAGTGCTACCCCCACTTGGCTGTCCTTGCTGTCGCCACTCCCCCTCTGCGTGCCCAGCCGACGGCCTGAGGGGGAGCGAGTGATGGCGGCGCAGGGTAGCTGGCGGCAGCTACTGCTCCTGGGCTCACTGTGCATAGCGGGCAGCGCCCCGACTCCCCCACCACTGCCTCAGCAGCAGCAACTCCTGCCCGCAGAACCGAGGCGGTTCTTTCCCCCTTTTCCCCGCCCCACAGCTCGCCTCCTTGGGTGGGACCAGGGCATGCGCAGGGTGAGTGGAGTTTGCAACCAACTTTAAAGTGAATGGGGCTGTTTGTGACTAAATGGGACAGAGAACATAAAGGAATGCAAGGGAACAGGGAGGTAATCTAGTCCAACCCCTTCCCAAGGCAGGAGTCCTTCCTTTTCTTTGAGAGCTGTCAATTACAGACATGAGTGAAATGGTGTGTGAATGAGAGAGAGAAAGAAAGAATGAGAAAGAGAAAGTAAGAGAGAGAGACAAGAAGGAAGGGAGGGAGGGAGGGAAAGAAAGAAAATAAGTGGGGGAGAGAAACACAAGAAGGAAGCGAGGGACAGAGAGGGAAAGAGGGAGAGAACTAATTATCACAATTGAGCCCAAAATTTTGGTTTAAAAATTTTGTGAGTCTACTCCCTTTCAAATAGCCAACAAATTATTTCTGGTTTTAATTCCATATCTTGCTTTACCATTGTTTATAACCACTAACTTCTGAATAGCTACTTGGACCTACCTAAGTACTGAACCTAATTCATATATTCCTGTTTTTTGGAACTGAGAACTAAATTTCAGAAAAAGGAAAGCTGTATTGCTCTGGGAATCTACCTATGACATTCATTCTTGAACTATGTTCTTGGTGAAAGACTATATCTTTCCTGTTTGTTTATATCTTTCCTGTTTCTCATCCTTCCTGAAAAGACTGTACATTGTTGGTTAAAAGCAGAGGTCCTTTCCGTTACCTGTAGTCCTCAGCTTACAACCACAATTGAGTCCAATATTTTTTTCTTTCTTTTGCAGTTAGTATTATTTATTTTTGTACTTATTTTAATCTTATTGTAGTTCATCCATTGGGGCAAAGAATTCAGTGACATTGTCTTGGCCACTCCCACCCAGTCATATGACTGCCAAGCCACTCCCACCCGGTCACATGGCCGGCAAACCACTCCCACAGAGCAGGCCACACCCACAGAGTAGGTTCCCCAAAATTTTGAAACCCATCACTGATTTGTAGGAGTGAATGGCATAGCTTGACAGTGAGACAGTGACAGCAAGAAAATATATGGGCTTTCCAAGCAAGAAAATAAATTATTAAAAACAAAACAGAAAGGAGATAAAATGGTCTAGAATCTTGGGATGATTTTCCACTCAAAAGGAACTAGACCACACTTTATGAGTACATAGTATACCTAACCTTAAGATCATCATCTGCTATTATATTTTCCCCAAAATAAGATCCAAGCAGAAAATAAGCCCTAGAATGATGTGTTAAAATGCTAAGTATAAGCCCTACTCCCAAAATAAGCCCCAATTAAGAGCATCAGCCCTGGGGAGAAGGGGAGGTAGGCATGGTCAGCACAGGAGGTGGTGAGCATGTGCGGGTCATGGCATGGCACTACCCCTTCCCCACTATCTGCCTTGCCTGATCCATTTGATAGTAGTGACACACAGCCTCATCAACAACAAGATTGCCAACAGAGATGCCAAGAATGAGGGGCAGGAGAAGGAGAGTAAGAAGGAGAGGAAAGATGAGAAGGAAAAAGAGAAGGAAAAAAGTGTGGCCAAAAAAGAAGTGAAGAAGGAGAAGAAGTACCACCGTATTAGTAACCAGGTTTTCTTTTTGTAAATTAAAAACATTAAATTGCACCAGGCTGCTCTGGTTGAAGGTTCTTCCCTGTCAGTGGCTTGGGAGGGACTGAGGGCCAGTTGAGTTCATGGCTGCCTGAAATGTGCTTGGGGTGGCTGCTGGACATGGAATGGCCGGCCCCATGCCTCTGCCTCCGCCTGCTTGTAAATGTAAATCTCATTTGCTGTAAGTGAGTAGCAAGCACATTGAAAGTGAAAAGTGGGATTTGCCCGCCGTCCCTTGCATTAGTGAAGGTGGTGAAACAGAGAAGAGCTATCCTCCCTTTGGGAAAGAGCCGGGAGGAATTTCAATAGAAGGTCAAGCTGGGTGTTTTTCAGATCAAAAAATTTCCCAGTAAGTTTATCATTAAGTTTTGCTGATAACTTCCCTTCAAACTGGAATTTGGTGGTAGAGTAAAAGCTTGTATTATATGGGCTTTTGGCATCATTTTTAATGTAGTCAGGCTAAGCAAATGCTTATCCAAAAAATAAATGATATAGAATATTGGGTTGAGATAAATGGGTTGTCCCGGGAAAATAGAATTTGGGTTGCTGAGGCTGTATGTGAACCAGCAAAATGTTTACTTATCTTTATTAAACTGAGAAAAGCATTCTTTAAACATGATCTAAAATCCTGTGTTTTGCATTGCTGCAAGGCAGATATGCTAAAATGCAACTATTTGAACAACTATTGTCCTTGTGGTACTAATGAGATAAGAATAACAGAACTGGAAGGGACCTTATAGGTCACCTAGTCCAACTCCCTGCCCAAGCAGGAGACCCTACACCATTTCCCCTCCAAGTTTTTTATTTATTTTTTTTACAAATATATAAAATCAATGCGTGAAAAGTGTGGTACCTGGGTATCATACATTTTAATATAAGTAAAACTGATAAAGTTAATCATAATTATTACATTCAATAAACATGTTTTTATAATAATAATAATACACATTTATATTAGGTTGAAATCTATTGTTATTCTATTATTCCATTTTTCTCTTGCTAATACTTTGATTTTATTATATAAGAATGTATACACTAATATTTCCCCTTCTCTTATTTCTATTACTTATTCTAGCTTTAGTCCTGTCACCCTTTATTAAAAGGCTTTTTCTTTCTATCCTAATTTCTAATCACGTCAGCCACCTAAAAAAAAAGAAAAGAAAGAGAGAGAAAAGAAAAAACAAATCAGAACAAAAGAGAGAAGTCATCTATTCATTGTCTCTTGACCGCTTCAGTACTTTAATTGCTATGCCTTAAAAGAAAGAGAGAAAAAAGGAAAAGGAAATCAGAACAACAAAAAAGAATCATCTATCCATCATCTCTTGCCCGCTTCAGTACTTTAATTGCTATGGTTTTTTTAACCTGCCTCTCAAATTCCTCTCTTGGCTCTTTATTTCTGTCAGAATCTGTTTTTTGGATATTCAATCTAAATATTTCTCTACCCTCTTCCACTGCCTAGTTCCCAAATTTTCTGCACAGGTCCCTGTCTCCATTTCAGACATCTCTGCCAACTTTCTTAATATATTTCCCCCCCTGGTTTAATTCATCAATCACTGTGTCAGACCTGGAAGTCATCTTTTGCTTTTTGGATTTCAGGCCTGCCACGCTTTCTACTGTGGGAAAGTAGGAGGGGGGATTTTACAGTGTATGGGTGATGTGTATCCATAGTCACATTCTTTCTCAGAAAGTCAAGGTCACTTTGCCCCTGCAGCGGGACAGAAGTGGATGGGAGGAATCTTTCTCCATGACAATGAAGGATTGGAACATGTGATAGACTTGTGAGTATTGGGACAGGGTCTTGAACTTTCAACCGGGTGGGAAAACCTGGAAGCTTTCAGATTGAGGTTTCCCCAGATGTGGCAATATGATATCTCTAATAAAATGGAAATTTGAGGAAACTCAGGCCTTGGAGTTTTCTTTTGTTGGAGGTGTTACTTGGAACCTTGACAAACTGCTATTTCCATTGTTGTCTCCTCTTTGTCTTCTTCCTTCATTTCTTCTTCTCACTCCTCCCTTTCCTGGCCGTCTTGTTTTTTACTCATCATCCCTCATATGGTATTTTCCATTTTTTCCATAATCTCTTTAAATTCTTTCTTCGTGGTATCTTTTATGCTTTGAAAAAGTTAACACCATCTCCTTTGAAATTCCATCCATTTCTGCCTTACAAGGCATTTGTTTTTTTTTAATTCAAATTTTGTCCAGCAGTCCAAGAACTATTTATTCAGTCCTTAAGTTTCCCTTCAAGGAATGCACTAGTCCCAGTTCTTTATATCCCATGAATAAACAGTTTCATTTTAAAAAACCCAAAAATTATCCAAAGCCTCTTTGCATCCACTTTACAAGTTCAATCTTCTAGTATAACATTTAAGGGTCCCTTTAGTTGAAAAAAAACCTTCCTTATTATCATATTTGGGTCTCCAAAAGTCTTAGGGTATTTAAAAAATAACCCAATAGATATTTTCACAATTTTTCATGTAGGTCTTCCAGGCTTGTAATTTTTCCTTTCGTCAGCACTCTCAGCTTAAGTTTCAGTACTGCCACTAGTCAAACATTATTTTATTTATGGAACAATTATGCAACAATAAGTTTAGTAAGTAAATGATTCCAGCATTTGAAAATGCTTCCCAGTACCACTTCTTTCCAATTTAAGAGTCCAATTTTTTGTATCTTTCAAATTTTATTATTTTTTTCTCCCACGTCCCTCACTTCTGGTCTGGTAGTTTCTCAGAATGCTTGGATGCCGCATATACAGATAATTCTAGGCAAATAGTTCTAAATTGTTCCTTGGGGTTAAATTTAAAGAAAATCCTCTCCCCCAGATCTGTTCATCTGCTTTGCTCCAGCAGTCTTAGATGGTCATCGGTTGTCCCAGCTGTGTGGCAGCCATCTTTAGCTGCCTCTTCTTCCTGTGACAGAGGGAAAGTGAACCTTGCATCAGGCAGGAGAGCTGCAACTCTCCTCGACCTCACAGGGTGCCCCTCTTTGCTTCATCACCCCTACAGGTTGGCTTTGGCTCCTCTCGGAGTCCACAAAAAGGAAGTATTCAGCACAGGGGACAGAGTCCAGTTCTGTGTCTGAAAGGTGCCGCGACGTTAACTGGAAGTCCAACCCTACACCATTTTTGACATATGGCAGTCCGGTTTCTTCTTGAAAGCTTCCAGTGGTGACACTCCCACAACTTCTGAGGCAAGCTGTTCCATCGGTTGATTGTTGTCATTGTCAGAAAATTTCTCTTTATTTCTAGGTTGAATCTCTTCTTGAGCAGTTTCCATTCCTTATTCCTTGCCTGGTCTTCAGGTGCTTTGGAAAATAGGTTGACCCCCCCCCCCCTCCTCTCTGTGACAGCCCTTCAAATACTGGAACATTGCTATCATGTCTCCTCTGGTTCATCTCTTCACTAAACTAGCCATGCCCAGTTCTTGTAATTGTTGTTCATATGTTTTAGCCTCTAGTCCCCTAATCATCTTCATTGGTCTTCACTTTTGTCTGTTGCAACACACTATTTGCTCTTATTTAATTGGTTGTCCACTAAGACTCCAAGATCTCTCTCACAGTTATTGCTATTAAGGCTGGTTTCTCCCAGTCTATATGTGTACTTTTGGTTTTTCTTGCATTTTCTTTACTTTTTTCTTGCATTTTCTTTACTTTTCTCTACGTTGAATTTCATTTTGATAGATAGGACCCAGTGTTCAAGTCTGTCAAGATCCATCTAGATCTTGAGCCTATCTAGGGAATTGGCTATTCCTGCTACCTTAGTATCATCTGTAAATTTGGTAATGCCCCAACAGGCCCTTGTCCCACCTTCCGACAGAGAATTAATCTCGACAATGGCAGAAGGGATGAATGAGGGAGAAGCTGCAGGGTGGATAGCGGAGCTCCACGATGTGGTGGCTCCTAAGTTAAGAGTTGCAACTGGGTTCCTTCCCTCGGGGGGGGTGTGTGTGCAATAAAATGCTACCGTTGCTGTCAACCTAAGAAAGCTGATCCCCAACCTACGGAGATGAAATGTCCAACTGATGGGGAAACCCCTTCCACTTCAGAGGAAAATAGTGTAGATGACCCGATGGTGAGTGCACCTGTCCGTCGCTTCGCCATTAAAGCCGAGCTCCAAGTACTCAAAATGGGGGTGGAAGGGGAGTTGAAGTAGTTGTGGATACTGGCTGCACCCAATGCTTAATCAGCATGTCGATTGTAGAGCAACTAGACATATGCACAAGACTTCTAGCCCATCCAATTCGGTTTCAGCAGGTGGATGGAATGCTAAATGGGGGGACCCCAGCCATGCTAATGACTGAACTGGTAAAGTTACAGATAGGCCATCACTTTGAGTTTCTCAGATTCATTGTGGCCCCAAAGATGCAGGAATTAAGTATCTTGGGGCTTGCATGGCTGGACAAGTGTAAACCTACAATAAAGTCGGAGAACGGCGTTCTGAAATTGTCTATTGGCATTGGGCCGTTACCACCTGTGCAGCCAGAGGGCCACCCTGGGATGAGCAAACCCAATAAAGCACACCACCCAGAGCCTGCAGCCCCTGCTGCAGAGGCAAAAAAAAACCCAGGATCTAGCAAATGCCAAAAGAATACTGGGACTTGGCAGGAGTTTTCAGTGAGGAAGATTGCAACTATCTTCCCACTCATCGGCCCACCGATTGTGCAATATAATTCGTACCTGGGGCTAGCCTACCAAAATCAAAAATGTACTCCATGTCTCCCAAAGAGATGGTAGAATTGAGGAAGTACATTGACGTCAATTTGAAGCAGGGCTTTATTGAATCAGCGAAGTTGAAAGTAGCGACTGCAGTGCTCTTCAAAGAGAAGAAAGATGACGGTGTTTGTCTCTGTATTGGTATGTGGGAGTTCAACGCCATATGCGTGAAGAACACCTACCCCCTACCCCTCATAAAAATACATTGAATCACTTGGCTAAAGGCAAGGTGTTCACCAAACTGGACTAGAGAGAGGCATATTACTGCATACGAATCAGAGAGGGAGATGAATGGAAGACCACTTTTAACTGCCCCCTTGGCTGTTTTCAATTCAAAGTTATGCCATTTTGGCTACAAGGGACTCCTGCAATCTTCTTTCAGTACATAAATGAGGTGCTACATGAGCACCTGTACGGCGGAGTGCTCGTCTATCTTGATGACATTTTGATCTTTTCTGAAACCCTAGAAGAGCATGTGAAACTAGTACGACAAGTCCTGGAAAAACTTCTAGCCACCAAGCTATATGTAAAGTTGCCAGTGTGAGTTCCACAAAACCTCACTAGATTACTTTGGCTATCGCATCTCCAATGAGGCGGTGGAGATGGATCCAGGAAAAGTGAAAGCTGTGTTAAACTGGAAACCTCCAAGTACTCGCAGACAGCTACAAACCTTTCTTGGATTTGCCAATTTCTACAGGCAATTCATTCTGGCTTTTTCAGAGATTGCCCTCTCATTGACTGAGCTATTAAAAACGGGCCCTTCCCCGGAAAAGCCAAAAGCAAACCAATTCCTAAAGTGGACACTGGACTGTCAAAAAGCATTACTACAGAACAGCAATTCATAATCCAGACGGATGCCAGTGATGTAGCGGTAGTGGCAGTGCTACTGCAAAAGAATAAGGAAGGGCACTTCTTGCCATGTGCTTACAACTCCAAAAAACTCACCACTACTGAAAGGAGGTGGGCCATTTGGGAGAAAGAAGTGTATGCAGTCAGGTGGGCCCTACTCACTTGGAGACATTTCCTGGAAGGAGGAAATGTGCCATTCGAAGTCTGGACTGACCATAAAAGCCTCAAAGCTCTCAAAAGCCCTTGAAGACTGTCCCCAAAGCAAGTTCCCTGGGCACAATACTTCTGAAGGTTCAAATTCGAACTGAAGCACATCCCTGCAGGGAAGAACTTGTTGGCGGATGCCTTGTCAAGAAAACCAGTATGACAGTAAGAAGGAAGAAGTGGTTCACCCCTCTTCTTCCCACCAAAAGGTGGCCCAAGTCCACCAGAGGCCAGATTAACTGGCCACCTACCCAATGAAATCGGCATTGCCAGCAGACAATCAGCAATGACAGCAAGGACATCCTGACAATGCGGGATGGCTTAACCTGGAAATGATCCATACTGTACGTTCCCGCAAACTTGAGGCTGGAAGTACTACAGTGAAGCCACAACATGAAATTAGGAGGCCACTTTGGATTCTTAAAAACGCTCCACCTTGCCAGGCGTCAATTTTCAACAATCAGCCATATATTAATACACTGTAAATTTCTCAAAAACATTGGACCAATTTTATTTTATCCCTATTACACAAACATGTTGGAAACTTGTATAAGCACCTTGTGAAGTTCCTCTTAGAAGATTTGAAACTATCATACAATCAGTAGCTAGGCTTTGTGTTAACTCAATGGAAATACGACAAAAGTTGGAGAAGGCATACTTTTATTTACTTTCTTTTCTTCAGTTTCATCATCTTGTGGTATAATCAGTGGTGGGATACGACTGGTACGCCCCGGTACGAGCATACCGATGCCTGCTGGGAGCACCAGGTACCGTTCTGCTACGGTGCTCCGGAGGGCCCACCCGCCCGCCTGCCCTCCTTACCTGTATTTGAGCTGATTGGGGCTTACGCGCACAGAGCATACTGCGCTTGCGCAACACTCCACTAAGCAGCTGGAGTGTCACAGGCGGTAGGTACGCATGCGCACGCTGCACGCATACTGTGCGTGTGCATATGGTAGACACCCGGCACCGTTGCACCATACTGGTTGCAATGGAATCCGGAACCCAACACTGGGTTTAATACACATTAAAGTTATATTGTTAAAGTACTAGCCCTGTAGGTTTTGTTACTTATATTGTGTTTTGATCTTATGGATTATAGACAATGTTAAAATATTATGCTCTTGAGAGTCAGTCTGATCTTAGTTATACCTCTAGCATTATAATATACTCTACACTATTTCATTTTACTGCTTGAGAAGTTTCGGGGCCAGGATGATAACTTTGTATTTTTTTCTTTTTTCTTTTTGTTTATTTTTCTTGGCCACAATTCAAATGAAAATTTCTTGGGGGAAAAACTAAATAGTAATAACAATAGCACTTGACTTATATACTGCTTCACAGTGCTTTACAGCCCTCTCTAAGAGGTTTACTGATTCAGCATATTGCCCCCAACAATCTGAGTCCTCATTTTACCCACCTTGGAAGGATGGAAGGCTGAGTCAACCTTGAGCTGGTGAGAATCAAACTGCCGAACTGCAGTCAGCAGTCAGCAGAGGTAGCCTGCAGCATTCTAACCACTGTGCCACCACAAGGCTCATCTGATTCTGATTTCTATAGTCTGTTCATTTATTTTATTTGTCAAATTTAGGTACTGACCATCTCAGAGAGATGCTCACAGTGACTTGTTGCTCATATTACCTATTATTGTATCACTTTGTCAATTAGTACTTTTGTGTTTCCGGTATACCTAGTAGATCACTTTCAAAATTCAACATACTGAACTCCTGCTGTTTGTATTCTTGTGTTTAAAATGATGGCTGTTCTTATGTTCTTAGTGCTAATGCTAGTTTTGATCAAAAATCAGAGGCTGCCCCATTATCTTTCAAAATATTCGTATAGTATCTGTGAAATACTGTAGCAGCAGTTCAGTTAGTAGTGTTCTGGTACGTTGTAAAATTTTATCTGTTCGGAGATAAATTGGAAGGAAAACCAGTTCTTTTGTGGGAAAGCAAACGCTATTGCTTTAGAGACCATATATGATGAATAATTACCTTCTGGGCCAACAGTACAAACCAGTTTCACTGATTGCCATGACAGGGTGACTGATAAGGAAAGATTTAACCTGAAACTATAAACTAAACCCTCATTGTCCTTCAATTATCTATATGTCTGCTACTCTAGCTTTAGACTGCTTATTTTTATTTCATTGAACAGATCTGTAATATTGTGCTGGTTAGACACTGAATAACAGATTTTTTAAAAACCTTTCCTAGCATCTTTGATCCATAGTTGGTTATATACTGTACCCCTATTATAGTCAGATAATTGAAGTAAAGCACACTGAATACTTAGAATTAAATTACATTAACTGCTATTCAGAATATGCTTATTACTATTATTTATTCTGAAATACCAGTACATTCTTCTTAGGTTAATGGCAATTCATCTCTATAACTATAGTAGTAGACATAGAAAATAAAATTCCATGCAAATACAGTGAAGCATGTTGATCTGTTTGGTTAAAATATTTTATTCAATCTTTTTAAAAAAAATCTATTTCTTTTTAGAGAGCAAGTCCGGTTTAATGGCTTTGGAATTTTTATATTTATTGTCTATCCTGGAGCATTTGTTGACCTATTCACTACTCACTTACAACTAATATCTCCCATTCAGCAGCTAAGAATATTTTGTGCAGGTAAGTCAATTGGGATTACTAGTGCAGTATATTTTATATTATAGCTAAAAGCATGGGTATTGCTAGTCATATTGAGCATGTCCTGCAAATTCTACAGGGCTAATCAGGCTTTTGCATCATATTAAACATACTTAACATTTCTTAGAACTTGAGAGATGATTTTGCAATATGGAATATTCCAATTCTTCATTTTCCATTTTTTGTATATTCAAATATATTTTTGTAACTTTTAAAATTTGTTGAAAACATTGAATTGTCTAGCCTCTGTAAAAACATTCTCCAACATGTTCAAAGTTATTGAGGTTTTCAGGCTGCTGAAGCCAAACAGAAACATACCAAATGCTTGAGCTCTGTATATTACTGCTATTCAGATATTTTGGATAAATTAGTCTCTCTTGGTAATTTCTTTTAATGAGATATTACTTACTTGTTCCAATGTGTCAATTTATTTCTGATTAAACCCCAAATATATATCATGCATTTGATTACCATGACAGCTGTTTTGTGCTCTTCATATTCAACCTTTGATTGATTCCTCTTACAGATTGCAGGATTTATATATAGCATATTTTGCTGCTGTAATATGAATATATATATTGTTCAAAATGAGAAAATGGAAGGAGCCCAGGTGTCCCAAATTTCCAATTTTCTGTTGATATATTAAGAAAGAGATCCTCGGGTTTCTTGGATACACACATCTTGGATTGGGCTATGTCTTCTTTCCTGTGCTTCTAATGATTTTTAATAATACTTTTGATACAATATTAAATAGTAACAGTCAATTATGGAATTGTACAATTTTCATATATTACTGGCAACTATATATATACCCTTTCACCCTGGCTTCGCTGATAACGGATAAGAGCCTGTGGCCTAATGGCTAAGAAGTCTGCCTAGTATGTAATATAGCCCAGGTTCAAATCCCAGTAAGGGTATGGCTAGCTGATGAGAGCTAAATAGCTCGAAATAGATCTATAATTACAGTAAAAATATTGGGTTTCTGCCTGGATGGTCTCTTGTGACGAGCCGAAGGACAGAGAATGGAAGTAGTGATCTTCCTCCCATATTTGGGCATACCAGGGGTTGTAAAAATCTAATAGATACCTTTCACCCTGGCTTCGCTGATAACGGATAAGAGCCTGTGGCCTAATGGCTAAGATGTCTGTCTAGTATGTAATATAGCCCAGGTTCAAATCCCAGCAAGGGTATGGCTAGCTGATGAGAGCTAAATAGCTTGAAATAGATCTATACTAGTCTCCCTTTATTTATTTATCAGCACAAATACAACAACATATACACACACACACACACACACACACACACACACACACACATACACACACTATATTGCCAAAAGTATTTGCTCACCCATCCAAGTAATCAGAATCAGGTGTTCCAATCACTTCCATGGCCACAGGTGTATAAAATCAAGTACCTAGGCATGCAAACTGTACAAACATTTATGAAAGAATGAGTCATTCTCAGGAGCTCAGTGAATTCCAGCGTGGAACTGTGATAGGATGCCACATGTGCAACAAATCCAGTCGTGAAAGTTCCTTGCTCCTAAATATTCCACAGTCAACTGTCAGCTGTATTATAAGAACGTGGAAGTGTTTGGGAATGACAGCAACTCAGCCATGAAGTGGTAGGCCATGTAAACTCGTCCATCAGTGTGTGACCTCACAAATGCGCTTCTGGAAGAATGGTCAAAAATGGTCAAATGGACCCACGTCATATTAAACTCTATGGATTAGGAATGGGATGTCACTTACAGTAAGTTCATATGTGAGTAAAGGCAGGTGAGCGAATACTATATATATATATATATATATATATATATATATATATATATATATGTATATATGTATATATGTATATATGTATATATGTATATATGTATATATGTATATATGTATATATGTATATATGTATATATGTATATATGTATATATGTATATATGTATATATGTATATATATATATATGTATATATATATGTATATATATATGTATATATATACGTATATATATACATACATACATACATACATACATACATACATATATATATATATATATATAGTTTGTTATATTTATGACATCGCAGAACACAAGAACGCAGTAAGAAAAAAAGAAAAAACTTCCTCCCTTTTCCAGCACCTTAAAGCTACAGAACATTAAATTAATTTTGAAGGAACCAGGTTAATCTCCAAAACTGAACACTTCAACAAGAGAATATTTATGGAAGCTATTGAAATAGAGAAACACCTCCACAACATGAATAAACGTGACGATACCTCCTGCCTACCAGACATCTGGAAACCAGCCCTAGTCAACAAACGAGCCCCACCCACCACTCAGGCCGTTACAACACGAAACAACAACGGACACACAGCCAGCAGCAATCAGCACCAATCTACCAATTATGATACAACCACACGACCAATCATTCCACTTACTTAAACAAAGCCAGCACTCCACACACACACACCAAAATTTATAGAAAGACGGCAGCTCTGACCACCCTTTAAGCACAAAACCCAGCCTGAAGATGGTGAGTGAGACCTCGCCGAAACGTTGCCAAGACAATCTCAATCTTACATGGGAAAAGACCCGAATACAACAAGACTAGCATACCTACACCCGTGAAAATCTATGAAAACATACATACATACATACATACATGCATGCATGCATGCATACATACATACACACACATGAATAGTGTTTATGTAATTGTTTCTCGACATTTGAGATTGTGATTGTAGATAACAATCTCAATCTGCTAATTGAGGTTGACTTTTAATTATGTTGGGATGACTTCAAATGGAAAATAAAACACTTCAGACAGTCATTTAAGTTAGCCATTGTAAATACTTCTGAATGAAGAGGATTAGTATTCTGATTGAAATTATTCACCAGTTTAGTTTAAGATAGATGCAATTAAAGTGCTCTGTAAGATTTTCATTAAAAATAAGCGAGTAACAAAAAGTAAATATATTCTTAGTTGTGTAATTATAAACAAGGTAGTTTGTTCTATATTCTTCATAACAACTGAGAGATTTGGGGAAATTCCAAGAAGTGGGAATCATGATGTCAAGCCTGGAAGCCATCTTTTGCATTGGGCCTTCCAGCCTGCCACATTCAATGCTGTGGGAAAATGGGAGGTGGGATTATATGGAGTATGGGAGATACAGTATATCACAGAAGTGAGTACACCCCCTCACATTTTGTAAATATTTAAGTATATCTTTTCATGTGATAATACTGAAAAAATGACACTTGGCTACAATGTAAAATAGTGAGTAAACAGCTTGTATAACAGTGTAAATGTACTGTCTAAATCTAACCCTAACCCTGAGCATTTTGTATATAACAATACTTATTTCACTTAAGAGCAATCTTTGACTAGCTGTATTTTATTTTCAAATTCCATTTGTGTTCTAATATAAAATGAGTAGTCCCAGCTGTGAACGGAATTTTCCAGTTCACATTCTTGGCTATAATAGTACCCAACTGCTATGGGCTACTCTGATTGTTCTATTTCGTATTCATTCAGAAAACTACTCAGGATATTCATTTTATTGCCATAGCTGTGCCTGTCCTTTGTGCTGAAGGTGAGAGTGATCCCCAGTCATATTTTTATCACTATCCTATGCATTTTTTAAATCAAGACTTCTGTTAACTATTGTCTTGGAGCATTCATCGCAGTGGTGGGTTCCTACCGGTTCGGACCATTTCGGCCGAACCAGTAGTGGTTTGCATCCTGAATCGCTGGAACCAGCAGTGACTCAGACCTGCCATGCCCCTGAACTGGTTCTCCCGACGGCATCATAGGCGCCACCATCTTGTTTTTGGCTTTTGCACATGCTCAGAGGCAGTTTTATAGTACTATGTATGTGTGTGCAATGCGCACGCAGCGCAACCATGAGCAAACCAGCAGTAGCGGCTGCCAGAACCCACCATTGATTCACCGGTACAGTTCCAGTAACATTTAAATACTTTATTTTCAAAATCTTAATATTAATTTTACACCTGAAGCAGAATTTATGAGATTTAGATTAAGTTGCTATTGTAGTAAAATAAAAAATAGTTCTACATATTTAAAATTCTGTTTATTCTTCCATGAGTAGACATTAAATGCTTTGTTTTTCTGGTTTTGCAGGTGTCTGGCATAACTTTGTGCTTGGTGTTGCGGGTATTGTCTTCCTTTTCTTTCTACCTGCTATTCTTTACCCATTTTATTACACTGGTGCAGGAGCACTTGTTACTGAAGTCTCTCAGGTAAAAGCATTATAAATTCACCTCTTTGGAAGAAAACTTTGTCATCTTTACAATCAAATACAGTGGTGCTTTTTCTCTTTTCTAAAAGTGCTGGTGACATATACTAGGAGATTCGTTATTCGCAAATTATGGCCATAGAATTCCTGATGCTCAGTGAAATTCTATTTTTATGTCATGTTATTAATTTAGTTGGTTTTCCACATTATTTAATTGAAGTAATGTTTGCCTAAAATTGTGCAAATATATATGAGATAACACACATACACACTGTGTACATACATATATACATATATATATATATATATATATATTCTTTAATTAAAACTTTGTTTTTTTCTACATTGAATACTCCTTAAAGTGGAAAGATAGGATATAAAATAAAGAAACTAAAGCTCTGTTTCACAGTAATTTACTTTATTACTACTACTATTCTTTGCTAAGATATGTGTGGTATTAATAGTGAAGTATTCACAAAAAATGGAGCAGATGGTTTGGGATGCCTGCAGAGGAGTACTGGGAGCTGGGGAGGACAAAAACTTTTAAAAAAAATTTACCTCTTCAAAATCTTGATGTCTTATACTCGGATGCGTCTTATACTCTGGGTAATCAGAAGAGAAAACACTTTTTCCCCCCATACTTCACTGGTTGATTAAAAGGGAAGTTTGTGTCGCTCATTCTTCTTCAGATCATGGTTAAACTATCGTGCCAACAAAACAAAACTAGGTGGTCCAATCCAAGATTTATGTACTTTTTTTTCTTTTTTAGGATTCTCCTGCTAATGGTCCTAGAGGTCTTTTTGTTGGTGACCTTGTCACTAGTCTGCAAGATTGCTCAGTTTATAGTGTGGAAGACTGGACTGCCTGCCTGGGAAAGATTTATCAGAAGCCACAAAATGGCTATTGCATAAAATCATCAATACTACACCAGCTAAGCTTCTCAACTAGAGGTACAATTGTTTCTAGATTGCATCTAATTGTACATTGTCTTTATATAACTGAAGAATCACCTGCTTTATATGATTGCCAGATTTTAAAAAAAATATTGTTAATTCACTGTTTTAAAGAGTATTCTAATTTGGAAAGAGAATGCTCTTCAAAAACAAGTCCTATTATAATCATATAACAATTGTTTTAAAAACTACATATTTTGATTTATAATGTTAAATCAATTACTAGATTATCTACCTGCTGATCAGATGACTTTCAGTTCAAAATTATTATTGATTGCTTATATAGTTGATTATAATTTCAATATATTTGCTTTGTCTGGGATGAAATGTCTACTCATACTTACTAGCTGAATTGTCAAGTTTTATGGATTTAGTTTACTTGCTGCAGCACAGTGTCTCCTTGGCAAGTGGGATAGATGAATCTTCCTCTGTCATCTTAACACCTAGAGCAAGGGTGTCAAACTCAAGGCCTGCGGGCTGGATGTGACCTGCAGGGTGATTAGATCTGGCTCGTGGAGTCGGCCTGGAAATAGCAAAGAACTGACCCACAGTGTCTCTGCTAGTGAAAACAGGGCACAGGGGCGAGGGGCTGCACACAGCCCCCCTGTGCCCCATTTTTCAGCCTGGATGGCCTCCTGCAGCACTCTGCTAGTGGCCTCCAGAGGCTTCCCCTCGCCCGTTGCTGGATGAAATGGAGCCTGTATGGGTTGGATGCAGCCCTCTGAGACGCTGTTCAGCCTCCAGAGGCCTCCCCCTGCCTGTTACAGGCCAAAATGGAGCCTTTGTGGGCCAGATTCAACCCTTCAAGACTCTGTTTGGCTCTCTCCACAGACTGTGCCTGGTTTGCTAGCATCCCAGATTCCACTTACTGCTCCCCATCCCATTTCCCATAGCTTTACTGTAGTTACTTTTCAAAGAGCTCCAGAAGATGCTGACCCATGTGGCAGAGAAGCCAAAGTCTTTTATTCAGAAGCCTGTGAAGCTCTAAGAAAATGAGATGTAAGGAAAACAGCTTTCCCTATCTAAATAAAAGACTGGCTTCTCTGGCATGAGGGCCTTAGGCTTAGTTTGGGTCCAGTGTCAGCCCTGGAGCCATCTTTAAATGATAGTCTTCAGGGCTGCCGCAGTGGTGGCTGCGCAAGCTGTCGGAACAGAAGGGAGAAGGTGGAAATAGTTTGGGGGTTGCAATTTTAATAACGTTCTTTCCCCTGGGAATCAAGAACATCTCGCCAGCACCTGGGGAGGCATGAACGGAAGTCAACTGGAGTTGGGACAGTAACTGGATTGGACCACATGATGCACATGTGGACTGAGGGGAAGGAACTTTGATTTTACTTTGGGTGGGAAAAACTCAGGGCTTTCAGATGTGGGTTCTCCCCATATATTCCAATAGGGTATCTTTAATAAATCTATACCTTGAAGAAAATGCCTGCCTCACAGTTTTGATTCTGTTTGGGGTGTTACTTGCAACCTTGACACCCAGTCTGGCTGGCAACGAACAGCCTCCTACTTGCTGCTGATTGGCTAGTTTGAATGAGCAGCTTCAGAGATTGGGGCGTCACTTCAGCCCAATGAGACAAAGAAAGCAAACTCCTAGTTGATTGGCTGCTGCTAAAGTCTCAATCCCGGAATCCCTGAAGTGGGAGGATGCTGTGGTCCTCCCCAGGCCTTTTCTACTACCAAAGGCCTGGTGGCCACATGGCCCCAAGCTGAAGTGTTTTATCAGAAGTTGGTGAAAATGTTTTCCTTAGATTTCACGTTATTACAGCTTCATTTGCATAAAACACTTTGGCTTCTATGCCAGTAGGTCAGCCTCTTCCGGAGTTCTTCAGATCTTCAAAAAGTAAGTAATCCACGGGAAATGGGTTGGGGAGGAGTAAGTGGAATACTGGACACTAGCAAAGCAGGCCCATCTGTGGAAACCCGGCAGGGCAGAATGGGGGAGGCAAGCAATTGTGGGGACACCAGGGGACCATGAGATATCTCAGTGGATTGGGGGAGGCCTGCTCCAGGACTTGGCCCCTCATGCTGTTCCCCACTCATGTGCATTCCTCATGTGCCTCATGTGCATTCAATGACCTGCGCATTTGATTAACAAATATATTGGGGAAAGCAGGGCGTGGTCACATTCATTTAACGTGATTCAATCAAATGAATCCTTGGCTTACGAATGTAATTGCCAGGCTCTATTACATTCATAACTGGAGGATGAGGGAGAGTCTTTGGGAAGTCCTGCCTTAGCACTTGGCAACCACAGGTGCTCCCCCAACATGAGTCCTGTGATCATGTCCACCATGGCCACATCCACCCTGGCATCTTCTCCCACCAGCCACATCCCCCACTGGCCTTCCAAAGTCAAACACAACATGGCCCTCAATGAAATCAAGTTTGACACTCCTGATGTAGAGCCTGCTAATGCAAAATAATATTGTGAATTTTTTGGGCTGTTTGTTCTGGTCTCCCAGGTAGCCTCTTTCCTAGCAAATTAATCTATGTTTTTGGTTTCATCACTTAAACACATGGCACCTGCCAAGTGAGTGTTGAGTATTTGCTTGAGTTGGCCAGCATTCCTTCGAGCTAGCCAATGGGAGATTGCAAAAGTATAAATCAGCCAACACTCCCTTTCTCTGCTTTTTACCTCCCAAAACTCATATTTGTGGAAAGAGAGAGATAAATAAAAGCAAATTAGCCAATGCTTTAGTAAGGAAACATTGTGTGGGGAAAGAATAAGCCAGGGCACCAATTGGTCATCGGTCCATAGAGGAAGAAGTATCCCAAAGGACCAGTGGGTTGAAGTAATTTTCACCAAGGGACAGCAACTCTGCCTGTAACTCCAGAGAAAGCTCTATAACAGTTTTGCAGTGTTTGCTCTGGAGCAGAATCTAAGCTGATGAATTTGGAGAGTTTGGCTTGGCTTGGCTTTCCTCACAGCACTGTCAGGACATATGAGGACAACATAAATGTCAGAACACATCTATTACTTGTCATAGAGACTTGAAAGCAGCTCTAGAGTGTCAGTGCACTCTTGTAAATGAGTTTCCTGCAACTTCCTCAGTAGTCCACCACCACATTAGATGTTAATATTGCTCTACACATTATTGTTTTATATCAAAGTATTTTTTATAAAGATGAATGAGAAATAGTCACTGAAAATGGATACTGATGGATAATTTTAGCTATTTCTGACTGTCATTGGGACTGTGGCTGTATATGCACACTCCGTCCCCACCCTCTACATACATAGAAACAAAACCCTGCAGGAAGTGGTGATGGTTGAGTTCTTAGTACATTATGGACCAGTTGTATCTATGATAATAATTTGTCTTTGCCTTTAACCTTAGGCTTTAAAAGACTTGATGGCACTGTTGAATGTTGTAACAACAATAGCCTTACAGATATCTGCTTTTCATACAGTAATAATATGAACAGCCAGATGGTAAGTTTTTATTTAAGTAGATGAGAAAAGTACATTTTTTCTGAATTCAATAGCATACAAACTTGTCTTATGTCAGAATTATTGCATCAGAAATTAAAAATAATAAAATGAATGTATGAAATAGGGATGTGCATATTTTTTTGTTTAAAAATACTGTGTCACACTTGATTGCTCTAGCTAACTTTTCTCAAATGTTAGCTTTGGCAGAAATAACATGATGTTGTAGTAAATAAGGTTTGGTAGTGGATATAGAGCAATACTAAACTGTTTAGTCTTAATGCAAATAACCACGTTATTGTGCTGAAATGGTGTGTTATTTTTTTTTAAAAAAATGCCCTTTTTGCTTCTAATATTACCATAGAGAACATATATTCTTCATGATTGAAGGTCCTAGTTGTGTGCTGAGCTTGGTTGTTTTCTTGTAGATATATCTTTGCCAAGCTAAGTAAAAAGGTGTCCCTGTGGATTTTACTCCACTAGTCGTCATCCCCATTTCAAGGCCATTGAGCCATTCTGTGGTCATGTGGCCAGCATGAAGTCATGGAGTGCTGTTACCTTCCCACCAATTTGGTATCTCTTTATTTACAGGTAGCCCTCAATTTACAACCACAGTTGAACCGAAAATTGCTGTTGCTAAGTGAAACATTTGTTAAGTGAATTTTGCCTCATTTTACGACCTTTCTTGCCACAGTTGTTAAGTGAATCACTGCAGTTGGATAGTTAGGATGCAGAAAATACAATTGCAACCAGTCTGCCTTCCATTGAGGATCTGGGTACTCTATGGGTCAGAAAGAGAGCTTAAAAAATATCTAAAGACCCCTCACATCCCGGACACAAACTTTTTCAATCATTCCCTTAGGATGCTGCTACATGGCTTTCATGCCAAAACAACTAGACATAGAGACAATTTTTCCATTCTTGCAATCATTCTGCTGAACACCTAATTCCCAAAATACTGTGATGTATCTAAGTATATTTACCCATGTAGCATGACTGCATTATTATTATCCTTCTCATCTTTTCCTCTACCTTATTGGTATCATTATTATATTTATTATTATTAATCTGTTCTTTTGCATGTACACTGAAAGCTTCCGCACCAGAGACAAATTTCTTGTGTGTATAATTACACTTGGCCACTAAAGTATTCCATTCTATTCTATTCCATCCACTCCATTTAAATTTATGGTAACCGCAAATTACCAACACATAATAACCACCTTGTAACTAATATATATTGTTAGCCTAGTTAATTGGGAAAATATGGATACAGTATATTATATCGTTGCTTTAGCAAAGCTTTTGCCAAAACCTCTCATGGCATTCTTATTAAGAAAATGGTCAAATATAGGTTTGACAATTCCACATTTGCCTCAAGGATCATACTCCAAATGTAGTTATAAACACTGTCAATTGTACCTTAAGTGGGCTGTTGCATCTACGTGTTTATCAATGATATAGAGGCGGGAGTCAAAGGAATGCTTACCAAAGTTGCAGAAAATAAAAGTTAAGAGAGGTTTCTAATAGCATCTGATTCATGTAGTCATTCATCTTATCAAAAGCATGATGGCTAACTTCATGGCTATCTTCAAATATCTGAAAGCACACCAAGCCAAATTTGCACAGCATAGTATCTTTCAAAATATATATTTACAACCAGGTGGCCAAAGATAGAATTATGCCGTTGAAAGTGACTTAAGAGTTCATCAAGTCCACCCTCCTGCACAGTGCAGGATTCATTATAACTACCAAGGAACCAAATACACAATTTATTGAAGAACTCACAAAAATGTTGGACACATAATAATGGCAATGAATATCAGTTCTCCATTTCAGTGCCTCCAGACCTAACTATTAAAAAGAGGAAAATATGGTTTCATTTGATGTTCAGCACTCTTTACAACAATAGATCCAGAATAGGAAAGGAATCTATTGCAACAGCACTACATAACATACCAAACTCTACAGAGAACAAGAGTAATTGAAATACTAGGTTCATGGAACTTAATCACCTTTGCTTCATCTCTTCCAGTTCAACTATATACGGAAAAATCAGAAGTAACACCCATGGAATCTCCCCTCTCAGGATTCATGAGTCTGTGATGCCTAGAAGCAATAGCACGCCTACATGGAGAACCCAAATATAGATCCATTCTGTAGATGACATTTTTATTATGATTAAAAAGGAGCAGTTATAGAAGACAAATGAGACAACAACATCTGTAAAGGAATAAAATGTAAAGTAGAAACACAATTTACTATTCTCCTCAATAGATAAAGCAATTAAAGACCACAAATCCAGATAATTGAAAAGCAATCCATAGTGACAACAAGCAACATTGTCTTCAAGAGGAAAATGAGCAAATGCATTGCAGTATCTGGAACCTCAAAAAAAGGAAACATATTATATGTACAATATCTTTTAACACAATAGACACCCTCACAACTTCATTAAAAAGTGCTTGGATATATAATCTACATAACAACAAAACCATAACAACCTGTTTTTAAAAATCCTTAAATACTCCTATACCTGTGGCAACCAAAAGGCAATTATAACTTCTCAGTATCACTATAATCCAAACAAAATCAGTCCAAAACATCTTAAGCAAACCTTAAGAGCCAGGCATTAAAGAACACCATCTAAAACGTACTGTATGATGTATGATGTGCTGCACAGACATGTAGAAGATTGGCAGAATGCATCCACATGTTGTAATCAAAAGACATGATGAAAATCATGAATGCCTCAGCACACAGACAAATTCAACCCCAGTTTCAGCTGGGAAACTTGATACTGCACATCAGGGTGTCAAATTCAATTTCATTGAGGGCTGGATCAGGGTTGTTCTTGACCTCGGAGGTCCGGGATAGGCGTGGCCAACTTGACATCACTTGTGTTGGGGGCACCTCTGGTAGGCCGAGCACTCTGCCAGAGAAAATGGCTCCCGAGCTCTGTTTTCAGTGCCACAGCCTCCGGCAATCCTCTGCCAGTGAAAACCAGCAAGGGAGGGCTGCACGTGTGCAGCCCTTCCGAGCCCTGTTTTCACTAGGAGAAGCACCTCAGGCTGGTCCTTTATTTTCCAGGGTGGTCCCATGGGCCAGATCTAAGTACCCTGCGGGCTGGATCTGGCTCCCGAACCTTGAGTTTGACACCCCAAACTAAATCAAATTTAGTTTGATTTACACCCATCAGCCGTCAACTGACCCATAAAGTCAATCTATACCATGTAAAGGTATACTCATACCTACTCAAAGAAGAAGCAAATGGCTCAGAAGACATTCTTGTTAGTAATCAACATCCTAGTAGAAAGTGTACAGTACCACACAAATAGTCCAAGAAGAAACAATACCATGATAAACCATGAAGGAAGGAAGACTAATAGCCAGCTAATTCCATTCTCCCATTCGTTTGGTTATGTTGCCTGGTAAGGAAATGCCTGCAAGAAAACAGCGAAGCTCAGCAAACCAAAGAGCCCAACACTTTTTACCTATCTGGTACCAAAAAGAGTTGCCAGTCTACTGGCCCAATGATTCTATATTTTCCAACTCTCTTGTAATTGGATTTTTCTCTCATCTCTCCTCAATGTTTCCTTAAGTAATTTATTTAGTCAGATATGCCATTTGGAATATAATCTTACGTTTATAGCATATTGTTGCATTTGACATCCTTAATACTTTTGAGATACTGCCTGGAAATTGTGGACATTTCAATTTTGTAGAGCTTGTAGAAGTCTCATTCTCAGCAAGTGATAATGAATATGTAAAATAATTAAAATGTAATTTTCCTTTTTTCCATCTAGCTTGTCAGAGATACATACAGTGAATGTTTCTCAATATCATACATTTAATACTTATTTAAATTTCAGACCCTGTATGCTTGTTTGCCAGCCCGGAAAACTATTGAGGACAGTCAGCTCTGCCAAACAAACAAAGATTGCCGAAAGGATTTTATCCCAAATACGTGTGTGACGCCTTCCTTGGAAAATCATACCAGGCTCATAAGAGTGAAGCATCCTCCTCAAATTGATATGCTGTTTGTTGGTCATCCACTGCATCTCCAATATACAGGTGTGTATGACTTGGCAAGGATGCTAACAGAATTTGAGCAGGTAAATACATAATATACAGATTACAATTGAGTAGTTTTTTTCTTCTTTCTTTCTTTCTTTCTTTCTTTCTTTCTTTCTTTCTTTCTTTCTTTCTTTCTTGTTAAGACTTATCAGACATTACACAGTTTTTACTGAATGTTAATGATAATGATACTGTTTCCACAGTAATCAAAATTATATATTTTTATTTAGATTGTATGTATATTAGGGGTGAAATTCGACCGGATCATACCGGTTCGGGAAAACCAGTAGGGACGATTGGAGTCAGTTCACCAAACCGGTAAAAATCACCCCTGGTTTACCCGGTTGCCCGCATGGTCACTGCTCACCTCTTCCGGCCGCTCGCTTGGTCCTTCTGGCCCCTTGACCCGCTCACCCAATCCAAATGTTACTCTCTCCATTCACAGAGGAGCTGCTGCAGCCTGTCCCTTTAAGATACTTTGACTCCTGGAAGGGAGGGGGTAGAGGGATATGTGACCCGAAAAAGGGCGAATGACAAAACCGCGCCCAACTAAACCGCGTCGCTAAAACCACGTCATCAACGTGGCGACAACAGCGCAGAGAACAGAAGGGCACTTCACAACAGCGTGGCAACAGAAAGCTGATTTAACTTAAGGTAAGGGTTAGGTTTAGCATTACGTTTAGGGTTAGGTTTAGTTTTACAGCGCGCTTCTGTCGCCGCGCTGTTGTCAGCGCGATTCAGCGCTCATTCGTCGGAGCGCTTTAGAACACACGGTTTTGTCACTGCGGTTTAGTCGGGCACGGTTTTGTCGTTCACCCTTTTGTCGGTGAACCGAGGGATATAAAGGGAACAGCAGCTTTGCTGTAAATGGAGCGAGAAAAATTCAGCTTCTCTCTGCCACAGCATTCACTATGAGCACTTCTCGTTGTCATGCACAATTTTTTTCCTGCCAGGTTCTGTGGGCGTGGCTTGGTGGGGGAAGTGTCGTGACTGAGGGCATGAGCGTGAGTGACATTGAGTTGGCCATGCCCACTCAGTCACAGGAACGTCCCAAAACCATGCCCACAGAACTGGTAAGGAAAAAATTTGAATGTCATCCCTGATGTATATGTATATGGTCATATATGCAAATTAAATATATGTACTTCAGTTACAGAAAAGCCTACCTGCTTAATATGAAGCATATTCTGTAGGCAAACATTTCATAAACTCTGAAAAATAATTATTTTATACATGTAAGGAGATTTCTTAATCTGTATGTATGTAGATTTTCTTGAACTTCATAAAGTTTATACTTTCAGTTTTAAACCACTGCCATTAAAAACAAATCTCAACATAGACTTTTCAATATTTAGCCATAAATAGAATGGATTCCTTTTATAGATAATCATTGACTTACATCTGGTTGCTTAGAAACTGTTTGAAATTGTGATGCACTTCTGTGGGGTACTTACGATCTGATCCCAATGGCCAGCACCCATGCCCACGTTCACGTGACCACATTTCCAGCACTCAGTAGCTAGCCTGCATTTATGACCGTTTCCTGCAGTGACGTGACTGTTTTACAACATTTTTGCCAAACCTGGCATTTACTTCTGTTTTTTGGCAAAAATGCCCTTTAAGTGAACTCTTGTTTTGCTTAATGACCATGAAGTTCACTTAATGACTGCCACAAAAAAGATCACACAATGGGTCCAGTCAAGCAATGATCCATTTTATGACAATCATCACTTACAACCATGATGGGAAGGCTCCAATACAGTCATAATTCAAGGATACCTGTATTTATTCACTAAAGGTAGTCCTCTACTTATGACCACAGTTGAGGCCAAATTTTATGTTACTAAATTAGAAATTTATTAAGTGGATTTTATGACTTTTCTTGCCACATTTAGTTAAGTGAATCACTGCAGTTGTTAAATTAGTAACACCATTATTAAATAAATCTGGCTTTCCCATTGATTTTGTTTGTCAGAAGGACACAAAAGGTGATCATATGATCCCAGGACACTGCAATCGTCATAATTATAAACCAGTTGTCAAGCATCCGAATGTAAATCATATGACCCTAGGGATTCTGCAGTGGTCCTAAGTGTGAAAAATGGTCATAAGTCACTTTTTAAAGTGCTGTTGTAACTTGGAATGGTCACTAAATGAACTGTTGTAAGTCAAGGACTACCTGTACTTTATGTAAGTACCACATACCTAGGGACATGAATGCTATAGGTAGTTGATATGGATTGTATTTTATGTTTTCGTCTTTGCCTTTCTTCTACTAAAATACATATGTTCAGATGCAAAGATCAGCTGCATGTCTATTATCCTTCTATAGACACTTGATCGTAAAACAACAGCAAGTGTATTATGTGTTAGATCTGCTGTTTTCACAAAATATAGACCAACTATTAATATGACATAGTTATAGAAGTGATATTACCATACATCATGGGGAATGAAACAAAAAGTTGTGAACAGAGATTTAGATATGATTTGTGTTGAAATGCTCCTTGATTTTGTAACAGACTTGGAATTTTTTTTCTTTGTTTAAGTGAGCCTCAGCAGCTTTGTACCTCGATACAGCTTTCTAACTTTGGACCTTCCTTTAATAATGGAAACATTTTGCAAGTATCCTTTCATATTTGTGTGGATTTTTTGAGAGAAGACTCTAGGAGTATCATGGATATAAAATTCCAAAGACCATAGCCATTTGATTTTTACCTTTTGAACAGCCTCTTCTAACTTATTTTGCCTATTTAAGGGGGTGGAAGCTATTGGCTATTATGTAAAATTTTGAAATTATACCTGTCCATTTTCTTAATGGCTTACAAAGATACAGTAAAAACATCAGTAAAAGCATGAACAAATAGTTACAAATTAAAATGTTAGCATTTTATTTTTTTGAAGAGCCTAAATAAATGAATTTATTAAATTTATAAGGCTCCTAACTCCATAGCAACTCTTGATGGCCTTGTCTATGGGAAGTGGGCAAAGCAGCTTAATTATTTTTTGTTGGAAAAAAACAATTTGCTGACTTCCTTTTATGACAAGAAACAGATTAAGTATGTGGCTCGTCTCATGACTAGATTTCAAAACATTCTGCCTAAAGATATGGAAATAAGCTGTATTTGTCAAGTTGAGTGTTGAGATCTCAACATACCAAGCACTTTGGGGTTTCTTATAGTGTGACCAAGACCGCTTGAGTCCATTGAATCAGGGATTCCATTTTTAGTGGGATAGTAGCTATGGAGGCATGATCTTC
The DNA here is from genome assembly GCF_009769535.1 of Thamnophis elegans. Taxonomy (NCBI): domain Eukaryota; kingdom Metazoa; phylum Chordata; class Lepidosauria; order Squamata; family Natricidae; genus Thamnophis; species Thamnophis elegans. The sequence goes on along the minus strand of NC_045551.1, from coordinate 18,473,982 downwards.
ACTTCAGTCATTTAAAACAAGATACATTTCTTTCAGTGAAAATTTGGAAAGGAGATAGATGTTGGTCTCAGAAATCCATCACAGCAGGTTGTGTCCAAAATGTCTGTCTGCCTTACACAGAGTTTATTTGGCTTTTATACAGTTTCAACAAGCAAAGCAAGAGCATAGGTAGCAACAGCATCTTATTGGTACATTTTCCTTGTCAATCTCTAAAACCATCCCAGCCAGGGTAGAATTTCACATAACACAATAGTTCCTGGTACTGCCTGGCTACTAATTAGGTGAGGTCATAGATGTTGAGGTAACTGTTTACTGAGATCATTGCAGTTTGCTGCGCATGTCTGTACATAACCTTTGTATAACCTCTACAAACCATGTAGATTATAACCCGGGTAATTAGATCTGCACCATCCATGCTTCGAGTACCAGGACAAGTTGAGACTCACAAAGGACTCACAAAGGACTCCTTGCCCCATTCTGTTTGGCTTCTATAATATTAGAATTTTCACATCTTTAAACCTATCGTTTAAATGACTGCCTCATTTGGTGACTGATTAGCAATACGTTTCATCATTTGTATGATAATGTGAATAATATACTGTATATTCTAATATTTTGCAATAGCATGTAGCTATTACTGAGAATTATAAAAATGACTGTAGTGTTTTAGATTATCCATTTCCAAGTTGGAATATCTTTGTTTCTTTTTAAAAATTAGAATATGCAGGCATTTTTAGAAATTATTTATTTATTAAATATGTAGACTGCTAATAGATCTGATATAAAGGCAAACTAGGTTTTTATGACCACTTTATATCCTTTCTCAACATATTTTTTCCTCATGTAAAGCCTCTTCCCTTATCTTGTATAAAAAATACGTTTTACAATTAGGATCTTACTTATTTTGGTTTTTGCTAACAATATAGCAGAATGAATAAAAATAATATTAGTTCAGTTATATTGCTATGTTCCCAAAATGCTGAAACTATAAAATGTATATGTGTTTTTAAAAAATGACTATGATCATGCACCTTAACAAGCTTAAACAGATACCTGATTTCACTCTCTGGAGCACTGGCTGTTGTTAATGCAATTCCTTGTTTTGCTTTGGATGGTCAATGGATATTGAATTCTTTCTTAGAAGCTACTGCTAGCAAATTTATTGTTGAAAAGCAAAACAGGGAGCTTCTTGGCTTCTTAATTTTACTTGCTGGCAGTGCACTCTTGGCTGCTAATGTGGCTCTAGGATTCTGGGTTGTGACAGCACGATAACATAATAGCACATTTTGATATCATTTATTATGCTGGTACAGAAAACATTGAAATATATCACTTTCCAAAATGACAGTTGGGTGGGTCAATGGAAAGAAAAATGGCTTTACTCTTTTAAGAATGTGCCCTTGGATTCCTTCAAACACATCTTTGAAGTCCTCTGACCCTGCCACTTGACCATACTCAGCATTTTTTATAGAGGCTCCTATGGCTTCAGAGTCATTATCAGGAAATGGTGTTCAGAACTCAGTGATTTATTCTGCAGTTCATTTGATTTCATGTTAAAGCCAAAAGGAAGAAAATTGGACACTGTTGTTACTTAGTAAACTTTGACATGTTAGGAACAATGTGGAAGGGTGAGAGAATAATAGAAAAGTGTGACATATCCCTAGTTTTGGTTTGGCATTAGTCTCCCTAAATCATCTAAACATTGTTCCCACACTGAGAAATAGATGAAATCCTGCCCCCCCCTCCATAAGACTCTCATCAAATGACATTTGCGAAGATAGAAATGGTGAAAGCCAATCTGCACCTTTATAATTCCAAGAGTCATTAGAAAAGTGGCTTCAGTTTTAAACATTCTGATTGGTTCACTAGGTTCAGTGAATCATACATAGAATGTTATTCTTGATTGGGTAAAGCAATGGTATGCTTTTCTCCTACCTTTAGCAACTTTTCTTCAATTTTATCAAAGTTAATGATAAATGGAAGACTGCCAGTTTGAAATAAATCTCTTCTATAGCTATTGGTTTCATTATCTACCTGACCACAAGGTTATACTGCTATCTTTTGTGTATTTGAATTGATAGTACTGGACTTTGGAGAGGAAGACCCCAAGCACTTATTTCTGTTTTCCTGGAGCTGGGGTAAAGAAAGAAAGCTATCCTAGAAGGGTAGAGAACTGAAGGGGACAACAGTCATGTGTCAAAAAGTTCAGCCTAGCTGGTGGCTTCCTATTATAATTAACTTTTGCTACTAAATTTCCCTGCGGTTCCGTTGCCACTTTAAAGAAGAAATTATACTGTAAGGTGACCACAACCATAGGGATGGAGTGTTGAGATTGCTGAAATTTTTAAGTGAAACAACAGAAGGGCCCTGGGGGTGTGGAGGAGAAGTGAGAGTGTTAAATAAATATGATTGCCAAACTATGTTTTAGACAGTTGACTTGGGGGTGACTTTCCTTTTAATGCAAAATCAAAGTACGGTTTGGGGATTCAGGGTAACTTTGACGTATTTAGGACAGTGAACGGGCTGCTTTCTATGAATGTAAACAGTTTATTTATGAATTGATTTCTGTTTTATTATCATACCTGTATACTTCCAAATGAGCTTAAACTGAAAAACCTGGTATTGTAATTATAAGCAATTCAGGACTTATTTTGTTTAAATGAAATATTTTTTCTTTAGTGTTTTTTTAATGAGTATACACTTACTTTAAATTCTCAGGTAAACTTATTCATGTGGATGGATTTTAATTACATTCTAGCTTCTTCCAACCTAGCAGTTCGAAAGCATTTAAAAAATGCAAGTAGAAAAATAGGAACCACCTTTGGTGGGAAGGTAACAATGTTCCATTTGCCTTTGGCATTTAATCATGCCGGTCACATGATCACAGACATCTTCAGACAGCGCTGGCTCTTCGGCTTTGAAACTGAGATGAGCACCGCCCCCTAAAGTCAGGAACGACTACTACATATGTGTGAGGGGAACTATTTGTATTTGTATTTATTAATGCTTATAGGCCGCCCTTTTCCCTGAGGGGACTCAGGGCGGCTTACATAAAATAAGGGGGGGGGGGGTATACAGACAATAGACACAACAATACATAGAAATAAAATAGTAAGCAACATTCATTCATCATTCGGGTGGGGACAGTTATCTTTGTCCCCAGGCCTGACGGGCTAGCCAGGTCTTAAGGGCTGTGTGGAAGGTCTGGACGGTGGTGAGGGTACGAATCTCCACGGGGAGATCGTTCCAAAGGGTCGGAGCTACTACTGAAAAGGCTCTCCTCCATGTAGTTGCCAGTCGGCACTGACTGGCAGATGGAACTCGGAGGAGGCCTAATCTATGTGATCTAATTGGTCGCAGGGAGGTAATTGGCAGGAGGCGGTCTCTCAAGTACGCAGACCCACTACCATGAAGGGCTTTATGAGTGATAAGTAGCACCTTGAAGCGCACCCGGAGATCAACAGGTAGCCAGCGCAGCTCGCGGAGGATAGGTGTTATGTGGGTGAACCGAGGTGCACCCACAATCACTCGCGCGGCTGCGTTCTGGACTAGCTGAAGTCGCCGGATGCTCTTCAAGGGCAGCCCCATGTAGAGCACATTGCAGTATTCCAGCCTAGAGGTCACAAGGGCCCGAGTGACTGTTGTGAGGGCCTCCCGGTTCAGGTAGGGTCGCAACTGGCGCACCAGGCGAACCTGGGCAAATGCCCCCCTGGTCACAGCCGTCAAATGGTGGTCAAAAGTCAGCTGTGGGTCCAGGAGGACTCCCAAGTTGCGAACCCTCTCTGAGGGGTATAAAGTTTGACCCCCCAGCCTGAGCGATGGAACACTGATCGAATTATTGGGAGGAAAGCACAACAGCCACTCAGTCTTCTCCGGGTTGAGTACAAGCTTGTTAGCCCTCATCCAGTCCATAACGGCCTCAAGACCTCGGTTCATCACGTCCACCGCTTCATTGAGTTGGCACGGGGCGGACAGATACAATTGAGTATCGTCCGCGTATTACCTTTTCATAGCTCTTCACTATGTAACCTGTAGTATCCAGAAGTAAAGCCTTAATATGGATTTTGAATTATTTGACATTATTCAGAAAGAAATGTCTGTACATTTTGTTGATAGTTTAAAAATGTGTATAATATTTTGCTGAAGGCACAGAGCTGATAATCATATTTCAAGTATATTGTAGGATTCTTTTTGCAAATGCTACTACTTATTTTGTTTTTCTTTGTAAAGTGTCCTATTTTTAATTCCAGCCCAACTATTCAGTTTTATGTACCCTATCTTTAAAGTCATAAAGATGGAGAATGACAATGTCATGATGATGGTGTTTGAATGTTTTTGAGTCTACCTAGAGAGCTGTTCACAACAAAATTTTCCTAAGGTTAGAAGACCTAGAAAAGGCCTCATTGGCATCGTTACAAATTGCTGTTCTGAGCCTAAATCATGAGAAAAATGGTGGATTTCCATTTTGTAAAATATGTATTACAAACATATATATTACAAAAGAGAAATAGTGTGCATATGGAAAGGTATTTTCCTTGGCTTGAATGGGAGGCTTCCTGATAGAATAGGCATATATACGTCTAGATATATGCTTAAAATAGGTGTCATTGATAATTTATAGCACATTCATTTTAAAAATCTATTTATAAACTAGTGTTTTAAATTCAGACCAATTGTAGATACTTTAATTTATGAATATCCTAAACACATTTCAGGAATAAGTTTCATTGAGTTCAATAAATATTTATTTTGTGTAAAAAGACTTAGGGTATCAACTTTGAACTGAACCTGGCCACAGCCATCTTTCTGTTGCTCAGTTGCCACACAGGGGGAAGGGGGGGGTGAGGAAGTTAAAATGCATTACTAGACAAAGCTTTCTCATGAAAATCAAGGTCATATTACTGGCAACAGATAAGGTTGGAGAAGGAGTGCACGAAGAGCCTGCCAATTAACCCAATTGGCCAATGGGACCTGTGACACTGCGGGATGGGTTTATTTCCTAATTTAATTATACTGAAATCACAGGAAAGATTTAGATTTGGTTTTCCATAGAAACTGTGCTGATATGATGTACTCACTAAAGAAGCATTGAGAAATAGCCATGTCTCAGAGTTCGGATTTGCTTGGGTTAGTTAGTTGGAGCCTTGATATAGGGTTGTGCTGCACAATGATAGTAATGACTTTTTGTGAAGCCTCTGGGTTTGTGTAGATATGACATATTTATTTCTACTGAAGAATCTAATTATTATTGTAACTGTATGTATTGTCTCCTGTACTAGATTATAAAATACAGTTTTTATTTATTTCAAGCCATGTTTCTCCAAAACATTTTTGCTTGTTTGCAGACCTGTTACTTTAACTATTGATCATTTTATGGTTAGACAAATACCATTCTACAAGTACTAAAACTAGGGACCAGAGCGCGAAGACTGCCCTGAGCCATGAGGTTTGAGCAAGTTGATGGATCATTTATAGGACGATCCCCTGCAACTGTCACTGAGCTGGTGTGGCTAGAGATCATTCAACATTGGGAGATCATCCGGTTTGTAATAGTCCTGAAGATGACAGAGGCAGTGATTCTGGGACTGTCCTGGCTAGACAAGTGGATCCCGATGATCTGGTAGGAAGTGGGAGAGACAAAAATGAGACTAGGAAGAGGCCATTTCCCCCCTCAAGGCAGCCCGAAGGGTAGAGCTGTCTAGCACCAGGCAAAAACTGAAGGAAATGAGCTTCTTAAAACCACTTCAGAGCAACCACAAGGAACACAGCTAATCCCTGAAGAATACCGAGACCTAGAGGGGGGGTGTTCAGCGAGAAAGAATGTGACATGTTACTCCACCACCACACTTACTCTGCCATTGAGATCCTACCAGACGTGAAGGTCTCTAAACCAAAAATGTATTTCATGACCCCAAAGGAAATGAAGGAACTTCAAAAACCTAGCCAGTGACTTCATGCAACTGGCAAAATTCCAGGTGACTGCTCCTGTGCTATTTAAAGAGAAAAAAGACAGGAAAATGAGACTATGTGTGGACTTTAGGGCATGTACGTAGAAAAGAACCCCTTCCCCCTAATGAAAGACATGCTGGCCCATCTAGCAAAAGGAAAGATTTTCCCCAAGCTAGACCTGAGGGAAGCATATTACAAGGTGAGGATCAAAGAGTGGTGTGAGAAAAAAAACCTCATATAAAAACAAGGAGACCATGATCAATAAAAAGCATATTTATTTAAAATATATATTATATTTTCTTTTGCAAAAGGATTCTCAATCATGAAAGAAAGAGAATGTTGGATAAGTCCGAATACATGGCTTAAATACATTTATTATCTCAGAACACTGCCCTCACATATCATTGTTTTCTAAAGTTACATAAGTTTTTTGGCTGTTACGCAACAAATTCCCGAACCAGAAATCCCCTTGGAACTCTCCTTGCCCCATTTCCTCATAACAAGACAATCCCATCATGGCAGTTGCCTTCCTGCCACTGTCCAAAGTAATGTCAAGCTGACCTGACTTGGTATGTTCTAATAAAATTTTATAGCCTTGTTTTTCCCAGAACAGGCTCTTTACATAATTATTATGTAATGCTTTATGCAGGTGAGCTGCTAAGGTTATGAAAATAAATATGGAGTCACTCAAGTTCTTTTCTTTTACAAGAATAATCCTATTTCTCTCAAGGGGGATGAGTGGAAGACTGTTTTAAACTGCCCCTTGTCACTTCCAATTCAAAGTATTGCCATTCGGGCTCCAAGGGGCCCCTGCAGTCTAAATGCAACTCATAAACATGCTGCATGAGCATACAAGGGGATTTTAGTATACTTAGATGACATTCCCATCTTCACCAAAACTATGGAGGAGTGCATCAAACTGGTCCACTAGGTACTAAGGAAACTGGCTGCAAACTTATATGCCAAGTTATACAAATGTGACTTCCATAAGACCTGCCTCAACCACTTAAGTCAGGGATGTCAAACTTATGGCCCACGAGCTGGATGCATCACATGCTGGCCATGCTCACCCGCAGCTTAGTAGATAGGAAAAATGTGAAATGTCACATGATAATGTGATGCCACCACTTTGATACCCCTGACCTAGGCTATCGAGTGTCAAGCAAGGGGGTAGAAATGGACCTAGGAAAAGTCAAAGCCATCAAGGAGTGGCAACCTCCTTGAACTGACAACTGCAGAGCTTTTTGGGGCTTGCAAACTTATACTAGAAGTTCATCTCCTCTTTTGCCAAAACAGCCCAGCCCATCACTGAACTGCTAAAAACAGGGAAAAAGGAGGGAGCAAACCAATTAAACTGCTAATAGTTGACATAGCACCTCAAGTATTGCTCCATCATGGTGTTTGGGGGTTCCGCGGCCTCATTGGTACTTGGATGAAACACTAAGCTAAGGACCTACAAGGACCTAAAGGACCTAAGGAACTTCCTCCATAACTTAACGGAGAATTGGACCCCCCTGTCAGAGATGATTCTGCAGGGAGTACTGTGCAACCTATAAATCTGCCTTATGAACAGTCTGGCTAGCTTTTTTGCTAATGGGATCCCTGGGCAAGCTATGAAATTGGCTTGCTTTGAGAACAAATCTATTACATTCCATATGACTGTATTTCGCCTCTCTCGGGGAGTTCAACAATGAAATCCATGGCAATTTCTTCCCAGGGTCTGGATGGATCTCCACCTGCTAAAGCAGCTCTGGGGGCTTTCCTGGCCTTTTCCTCATGGCTGTACAAGTGACACAGCTTTTGACATAGTCCTCAATGTCTTTTTTCATCTTTGGCCACCAAAATTCCCTTCTGGCCAAGTGCAAGGTTTTCTTTTATATATATATAAAGTTTTTTATTTTTTCATTTTCATAACATATAACCACATGTATACTATTACATAGCCAACATCGTATTGTATTATTACATGTTTACATCAATTCATCTTACCATCAACTCCCAAAAACAATTATTGGCTCTTCTGCTCTTCATACACCATATTTATCACTTTCTTCTCCCTCTCTCCTCCCCCTCCTTACCTCTTTGCTTCCCTCTGTCACCCCTCTCTTCTTTACTTCTTCTCTCCACCTCTCTCCCCTTTCCACTCCTCCTTTCTCTCCTCTTCCCCCCTGTCCTCTCTCCTATCCCTCTCTTCTTTCCTCACCTCTCTCTCCTACTTCACACACTTCGTCTCTTTTACTTGGTGTATTTCAGTTTTTGAGTGAGCTCCATTTTATGTTGATGGCATTTATAATTCCTTTTCAGTATACATATTTAATTTTAATATATATCTTCTTCCTTTTTTTAAAGAGAACAAAAAGGTATACATATATAGTCAATATACTTTTAAAAAAAACCTGTCGACTTTGGGCTGAGATGTAGACCTGGTTACAATTCCCAGCTATTCTCATCATTATGTTTATATAATTATACATCCTTATACACCCCCACTTTGTAATTCTGTCTCAATAGTTTCCCATTGTAAGTATATTTCATGTTCCCTCTCCACTTTTCCATATCTTAGATTAGATTACCCTTAATTGTCTATAAATGGCAATCCTTACTGTTCAATGTTAATTACAATTCCCTTAATCTACTATATAGAACAACAAGTGGTACACATCTCACTTTGTTCATCTTAAAAGTTCTACATATGTCCATGTCTCACATCTTTTAACCCATGCTTAATTGTCCTTCTATTGTCATATTCAATCAATTAGCAACTCAGTTTAATTATCATGTATAAAAGTGAATCTCAACTCTCCCCTTGCTTTACAACCATATTCCATGTTTTAATTATCTTTCCATTATCATATTCAGTCAGTTAGCAACTCCATTTTATTGTTATATTTAAAAATAACCCCCTTAACTTTATATTTTCCCATATAACAATTTCTAGTTGTTTGATTTTTTCCTAGTAAGTCTTTTGTTCCACTTCTCTATTCCTGCCTTCTCCCTTTTCTTTGTTTTGACAAGTCCACCCTCTTCAATATTCCTCAAGCCGCCATCAAAAAGATCTTTTATATTTCCTTTTGTTGTGGTGTAACCTCCTATTTCAATTTTCCTAATGCCACTGCCAATCTCCAAAACATCTTTTGTCTGCTTTTTATTCCCTTTTGTTGGGACAGATCCCCCTTTACAATTTTTCCTTTACCACTGCCAAGCCCTACGGAGTTTTTTGTCTGCTTTTTATTTCCCACTGTTTCTACCCCTTCATTGTCTCCCCCCCCCCCACTTCCTTCCCTTCTTCTTTAAATACTTGGTTCTCTGAATTCAGAATTCTATTTAGGCTTGATTTTAATGATTTATGCATATTTTTTATAATTTCACGTAGTTCTTCAAATTCCCACCTTCCATAATGTCCAGTCCCAAAGTTACAGTTAGTTATACAATTCTTATTTCTGAGTTCTGGTCCACCTTAAATTGATCTACTTCAGCTGCTGTGGGAAAGAGTGACAGGAGCCATCTTGGTCTTTTGTTCTTCCTTAAAGTCCAGTTCCAAAATTGCAGGCAGTTATACCAATCTTATTTCGAAATTCTGGTCCACCTTAAATTTAGTTAATTCAACTACTATGAAAACAGAAGAGAAGCTGGAGCCATCTTGATCTTTTGCAGACCAAAAAGAAAATAAAAAACTTTGTATTTCCCCAGTTCTTGATTTTGTTATTTTTTCCTTGGTATTTTCCGCTTCTCATTGGCTGTCAAAATATATTAATTGGTACAAACTTGCATACAGCCAAATTCAGATATGTTTCTCTTTCCTCCTGCTTTTCCAAGTTCTGATTTAGAATCGTGACTCTTCTGGAGTACTTGGAGTCACAGGCTCTTAGGCACATACAATTTAGAGCCTTTCCAGGCTAGTCCATTTTTCAGGGTCAGTGCCTTTTTTATTGTCATACCAAAAGTCAGCTGGCAGCTCATCCCTTAGTTTTTGGGTCACCACCCCCCTCTATGTCTGTGACACTTTGTAATCTAGCCTGTTCTTGGGTCATGGTTTACAGGGCAGGTTGGGAGAGGGGAATCATAGCATGAACAACCTCTTCTTGTATACTATTGTATTATGGCTTGCGCGATAGGGCATCTGCCAGGAGGTTTCCCCCCACCCAGGGATGTATTTTAGCTTGAAATTGAACCGTTTAGTGTACTGTGCCCAATGAACTTGCTCCTCTCTCTTTGGCCACCTGTAGGAATGTCCTTGGTTCCCAGGAGAAAGTGTTTTGGCTACAAAACCCCATCTATCACTATCCCCCACTCCCTATCCCTCAGCTCCAGTATGGCAACATTGAAGCTTCAAAATGGCTTTGGTCAGGTCAGCTTCAGGGTTGACAGGCGCCCTCGAGCTAAACCAGGCATGAGGGTGGCCAGTGTACAATGTATCTAGCCCATGGACTGCGAGTTTGACTGCCCTAGTCTAAAGGATCAAAACAAAAACTCTTAGTTTTTAAGGATTTAGAAGACTAAATTGGAAAATAAATTCAGAAGTCACCATGCTCAAGTAGCCAGGATCTGCATTTTTGGTACAAAAAATAAATGCATCCAGAGATAAAGACAAGTGATGTTTAATATGGCTTCTTTAGTGTCACATAGGGTCCCTGCTTCCAGCAATAATTTTCTAAGTACAGATACTCCTCCAACAAATGGGTGAGACAAAATGGTGACCACATTTAGATTGCTGCCACATAGCCCAGACACACATACCCTGCCCTCCTTTCACAACATGAAGTCTGGGGAGGTGTGGTGTGATAGCTGTGTGGGGAGACGGTCCAAGTGCTGCAGGGTTTTGGCAGGATGGAATGGGGGAAGGAAAAAAGGCACTGCAGAAATCCTGTGATGGGTCATAAGGGCGAACGATTGCAGGCCCATTGAAGCTGTGGTAACTTTGAAATGGGATCATATGTAGCTTTTGGGAGTCTGTCATAATTTCAAACATTAATTAAATGGCCTGTCATACCTTGAGAATTATTTGTGAAAGTTAAAGACTATAACTGTTTAGCACTTTTTCCCCAAAAGTCTCGTTGTGTTTGTAGACCATAGAAAATAAAGCAATTTGTAATTGAGGCCGATGCCAGTGATCTGGCAGTCAGTGCTGTTTTACTCCAAGAGAATGATGAAGGCAAATTACAATCTTTAGGAAGTTAACTGAAACTAACCATAGATGGGCAATATGGGAAGCAAAATACCTTTCCCAGTATGGACTGACCACAAGAACTTGGAAGCTCTCAAAACCCCAAGGAAAATGTCCCCAAAAACAGGTCCAATGGGCACAGTTCTCCCAACACTTTAATTTCACTTTGAGGTATTTATCGGGAGAAAAAAACCTTTTGGCAGATGCCTTGTCTAGACTACCACAATACAACAGTGTTCAAGCGGAAGTGATTAAGCCCATGCTCCCAACCTCCCAATTAGCGGCTAAAGTGGTCACATGCTTTCAGACAAAGAACGACCCCTCCACCTTAGACAATGCCACCACCATAGAATTCAAAAAGGCCTTGGAAACAGATGAGTGGTTTAGTGCCCATAGACAGACCTGCATAATAAAATTAGCTTGGGTGGGAAATAAGCTGTATGTCTCAGCTAGGGAAAGACTCCAAATAAGCAGGTCACTTTGATTATGTAAAAATGTTATATTTACTGAAACAGCAATTCTGGCCATTTAAAAAAGACCTAGAAAACTATGTAGCAAGCTGCTGCATTTGTGCTGCTGCTAAATGCAGGCAGGGGAAAACCCATGGTCTATTGTAGCTGGTGGCCAACCCTTCAGTACCATGGAGAGAGATCTTCATGGATTTAATTGTAGAATTGCCTGAGAGTTCTGGAAACATAGTGATCTGGGTTGTCACAGACCTTTTCTCAAAGCAGGTTCACTTCGTCCCATGCCAAAAGATCCCTCGCCTGTTTTTGGTCCACATATACCACTTTCATGGGGCCCCATGATATTTTATTTCGGACAGAAAGGTCCAAGTTTTGGAAAGCCTTTTTGGGCCTACATGGAACCGAATAGGGACTTAGTTATAGTCATCAATTGCAAACAAATGGGGCCACGGAATGAACAAACTCTGTTCTGTGTTGTTTTATTAACTATCAGCAGGACAACTGGACTGAGCTATTGCCTTTTACAGAAGTGGCCAATAATAATGCAATTCACACTAGCACATGTTTTACCCCATTCAGAGTGACCACAAAGCAAGAATTTAATGATATACTTGAGTTACCCTCACATGAACCAGAAATCCCCATATTGAAACTGTGAATCAGTCATTTGCAAACCATTTGGCTGGTGATCTGCAAAGCCTTGGATGACAAAGTGGTGGACAAAGTTCACCTTTCCATCACGTTTCTAAAATCTTTACAGCAGTCTAAAGAGCTGGACCTTAAATACATTGGGCCTTTCCCCATTGTTTGTATTATTAACCCCGTCACAGTGGAATTGCAACTCCCTAAGTCATTACAGCAAGTCCACCCCATTTTCCATTGTAGCTTGCTGAATGAAGCCTGAAGTCACCTCTGACCTTCATCTGGCTACTACCCCTGTTCCATCGCTTATTATGGTAGAGGGCAAACAACATTTTGAAGTTCAAGAAATTCTAGACTAGGAAATTCTGCAGAGCCACTCAGTACCTGGTGGCTTGGAAATACCTCCCCTTCTCACACAATGAATGAGTTCACAAAAAACATGTGCATGTCCCTAAATTAATTCGTAAGTTTCATCAATTGTACCCTGACAAATCTCACTGATTTTATGTTTTCTTTGTCTGCCCTTCCTTCTTTTTCTTTTCTTTCAGGTGGGCTTCCCATTTTTCTAGGGGGGCAGCATGCCAGATCCCATATATTTCTATTGGGCATTCTAGTGGGAGGGGGGAGGATTGGAGGGATCTCTATATGAAGTTTCTGTTTCTATTTCCTGCATTGCTGTGCTGTGAGTTTCTGTTTCCTGCATTGCTGTACTATGGGAGGAGGTTTGTTTGCACAGCTTTAAATTGCTGTTTTTTTAAGTGGGAAGATTTCGTTCCTGCCTAGACCCCTTGCATTCATAAGCCTTTCAATAAAACTCCTTTTGAAACAACTTCAATTTCAAGAGTCCAGCTTTCTTGCGAAGATTTGGAGAGACAAGACCTTACAAAAGTACCAAGCCCTGTGAAACCCAGCAAAGCAGTGGGCAAGGGCTGGATCTCTCCCCTCCTATCAACACTGACTGAGAGTGGCTGCAGAGGAAGGAAGTGAACCAGGACAGCACAAGGCCTCCCAATCCCATCCCCCAAAGCCGTTCCAGGAGAATATCATGGTTGATGGTATCAAAAGCCTCCAAGAGGTCAAGTAGAGCAAGGATGGATCCACTCCCCCATCCCGCTTCCACCAGGGATCATCCAAAACCACAACCAATGCCATTTCTGTCCCAAATCCAGACCTGAATCCTGACTGGTAGGGGTTGAGATAATCCATTTCATCCAGAAACCACTGGAGCTGCTGTGTGACCACCTTCTCAACAACCTTCCCCAAAAAGGGAACATTGGAGACAGGTCAGAAATTATCCAACAGAGTGGAATCCAGCAATGGCTTCTTAAGAAGAGTATGGACACAGCCTCCTTAAAGTACTGGGCACTACCCCTCCTGTAGGGAAGTGTTAATCACTGCCAGAGTCCTCCTGCCTGTCACATCCCTGGAAGCTGTCACAAGCTAGGAGGGACATGGGTCTAAAACACAGGTGCTTAAGAGCATACTCCCTAGGATTCTGTCCACTTCCTCAGGAGCAGCATGGTCAAACTATTCCCAGATAATGGCAAGAACCTGCCTCAGGGGCTTCCACCAGACCAGCAACCACGCCAGCATCTAACGGAAAGAAGTCGAGTGATTTTGTCTTCCAGAAAATGCAAAATTCCTCAGTGCACCTCTTCAGATGGACCTCAATCTCCTCCTTCCCCTGGATGAGGTGGCTCACTTTAAAGAGGGTCATTGAGCAATTATCTGCAGACACAATTAGTGTGAAGAAGTATTTACACTTCACTCCAGAATCACCATGAGGTAGGCCTTAATAGCAGCTCTTACCCATGTTCAATCAAATGCACTCCTTGACTTCTGCCAGTGGCACTCCAGATATCTCCTCATGCATTTCATCCCTCTTGGTTCCTCTGTATACCACAGAGGGCAGGGAGGTCTACGGGTGAGGAGAGGTTGCATGGGTGCAATCCTATCCAGAGCCTCAGTCACCTTCCTATTCCAAACAGTGACTAAGAGCTCGGCTGGACTGTCCAGCAGATCTGCAGTTATAACCCCCAGCTCCTTCTTTAACCCATCCGGATCCATTAGTCAATGGGGCGGACCAATCTAATAGGTCCTGTCTCCCTGCAGGTTGGGGTACAGCTCTTGAGAAACTCATTGCCACCAGACTATGATCTGACCATGAGAAGGGGACCAAGGACAGGTCCACCAATTCCAGGTCACATAGGTGCTGCTTCAACAAGAACACCAAATAGGGTGTATGACCACTATTCCTAATTGGGCCCTGGATGACCTGGGACAGACCAATGGAAGTCATGGTTTCCATGAAATCTTGGGCTACCTCTGCCCCTGCCCCCAGGAATCGCAGATTGAAATCCCCCAGAACTATAAACCTGGGGAATTTCACCAGTAGCCCCACGGTGAGATCCAGGAGTCCAGGTAGGGAAGCTGCCATGCAGCAGGGAGGATGGTATAGCAGCCGCAATCCCACCTGGTCCCTTGAGCCCAACCTAAGAAAAAGGGTCTCACGGCAGGGCACTTGTGGAGCAGTGCCTCTGGAGGCTACTAGAGATTTTCTGATATCAACAGCCACACCCCCTCCCCAACCTTGAGTCTAGACTGGTGCCATGCTCAATAACCCACTGGGCACATTTCTATGAGGGGAACACTTCCCTCTGGGCCCAGCCAGGTCATGGTTATACAAGCCAGATCAGCCTTCTCTTCAAGGATCAAATCAGCAATAAAGCAGCCTTATTGTAGGCTGATCTGACAAGAAAAATCAGCAGCCTAAGACTAGGGCCTCCACAGATCTGCTGACCAGGTAAATGAGGTGAATGCAAGGGGGAAAAACATGAGACCGGTACTAAACACCGAGGTCATGTTCCCTGTGCCATCCCTCCTGCCTCCCATATCTCCTGCTACCCACACCATTGAAACAGGTCATTCTCCTCTGCATTCCCTGAGAACCATTCCATCTCCCTTCCCCAATACTCTTCCTTAAAAAACCTCCTCCCACTGACAAACTGTCGGGGCAAGGTGAGCCTTACAGGCACTATAGCACTTGTTCTCAGCGCCTTCAAACTCACTCCACACCTTCCTCATTGCCGCAGAGTGGTCACATCCAGCACCCCCTTATCTCCCAACACACTCAGAATACATCTACTCAATGCACAAATGGCACCCTGTTCTTACACACCAAGCAGGAAGCCACTCCTCCCCCCAGCTCTCACCCAGGGGAAAGGAACCACACACTCGCTTCTCACCCAACTTTCCCTTCCAGCCCCAGGATTCCCCAAGCAGCCTTCCCAGGCCCGATTACAGAACAGTCAGAAGATTGCAGAAGTAAGATTTCAGAAAGTAGCTAGAAAAATATCCAGAAGGCCTGCTATACTGCACTGGAAATTGTAGCAGCTGTGTAAGTCATACAATGTCTCCTGAAGTTCACAGTTCCAAGCTCCCACACACCAGTTAAACCAGAGGTGGTATTCAGCCGGTTCTCTCTGGTTAGGGCAAACCAGTAGTGGCTGCTGTGAGAGGCTCCGCCCATGTGCCCCAACGTAATGCATGAACACTGCTTGCGCAGAAGGCGGTGCACATGCACAAATGTGTGTGAGAGCAAAGCATGTGAGGGTATGTGTGTGCTCACATTTAGCTTCCCTTGCTGGGAATCGAACCTGTGCTCTATTGCCTCTTAGGCAGATGTGTTAACCATTGAGCTACAGAGCTCGACTCCTTATCAGCCAGGCCAGGGTGAAAGGTATACATTTAAAGTCACAACCCCTGGTATGCCCAAATATGGGAGTGTGGAAGTGTGACCTTCCTCCCATATTTGGGCATACCAGGGGTTGTGACTTTATATATATATAAACACACACACACACACACACACACACACACACATATATATATATATATATATATATATATATATATACACACACACACACACACACACACACACACATATACACACACACATATATTTGTAAAGGTATTTTATTTTTTCCTTTTAAAACAAACATTTCATCATTCATTAATCAGTGTGTCATCTCAATACAATTTTTTGTGTCATAATAGTTATAGCTTAGCACCAAATTCTTTATATAGATCTGTTCTTATTTTAACATTACAACTTAACATATCTCTTGTTATAACATTTTCCTTCCTAAATTATTTAATTTTATACTTTTTATCCATGTTCATTTTCTAACCAATGATAAAATAACCCCCATATATTATAATAATCAGATTCTTCCTTTCCTTTAATTGCTAGTGTTAATCTCATTTCTGCACAATCTAATATTTTTTTAATCACACTTTCATTTTTAGGGATTTCTTCAGCTTTCCAATTTTGTGCAAATACAATTCTAGCTGCAGTGAATAATCCAATATACATTTCTTTACTATATTTCCCTGGTAAGATACCCAATAAGAACAATTCAGGTTTTAAATCAATATGTTGCTGCATCATCTTCTCCAACCACAATCAAATTCTTGCCCAGTATTTTTTCGCTTTTATACATGTCCACCACATGTGATAATACAACCCCAGCGTTTGGTGGCATTTCCAACATTTGGTTGATTTGTCTTTAAACATTTTTTGCCATTTTTTTCAGGTAACATGTGCCATCTATAAAACATTTTGTACAAATTCTCTTTATATGCAGTTGTCATTGTTAATTTATAATTTTGTTCCCATAGTTGCTGCCATTTATCTATCGAGTATTCAACATTTTTTTGCCCATTTTTTTGCCCATACTATCATTGTTTCTTTTACCTGTTCTTCTTCTAGTTTAACATGCAGTAAATAGCTATACATTTTTTAATCATTCGCTCTTCTGTTCCTGTAAGTATCGCATCTAATTCTGTCATCTCCATGTGGGAACCATATAATTTAGCATATTTTTCATATCTACATTGTATCTGCAATTGTGTGTACCAAACCATGTCAATCCCTTGTTCTTCTAATTCTTGTTTCTTTTTAAGTTCCCTCTTTTCTGTCGAAGTATCTTTATATCTAACAATGTTTTCTACTTTAATAATATTTGGATGAATTAACATTTCCATTGTCAAAAGACAAGCTGGTATCTTCAAATAGTATCTTGTTTTTCCCATACCACAGGAAGGCATGCCAACCCAACTGTAAGTCATATCCCTCCAATGTTAATAACCTTGTATTTCTCAGTACAATCCATTCTTTCATCCATGATAACACCGCTGCTTGATAATATCATTCCCAATTCGGTAACCCAAACCCTCCTCTAATTCTTGCATCTTGTAACATTTTTAGATTAATTCTTGATTTTTCCCCTTGCTATATATATTTCACTATTATTTTGTTGAGATTTTCAAAATATCTTTTCTCTAACTTTATCGGGATTGTTTGGAATAAAAACAGTAATCTTGGTAAAATGTTCATCTTAATTGTTTGGCCTGTCAAAATGACAACTCACGCCCCACCAGCTCCATACGATCCAGTCACAGAGCACTCGGACTCCTATACAACTTGCTTCGAGTGCTTTATGGAAGCAAACGACCTTCTCGGGTTGTTGGACAACAGAAAGCAAGCTCTCTTCCTGAGTACTGTGGCCCAGAGGTGTTCAACATGGTGAAGTCACTCTCCATGCCAGCCACCATGCAAATGGTTCCCTGATCGGTCTTGCAAAATACCCCAAAGGTTCATTTTGATGCCGTCAAAAATTATGAGGTGGCACGAATTTAACCAATGAATTCAAAAAGAAAGGGAGACCATCAACCAGTATGTAGCAGTGCTACGAAAGGCCACAACATACTGTGAGTTCAGGAAGTTGGATGAAATTCTGCTGAGTGAGGGGCATCAACCTACAGTGGTGGTTGTTAGCCAAGCCCAATTTCACTCTGCAAACCACGTTAGACAAGGCCAGAGCAATGGAATTGTCCAACAAATCAACTGAAACCCTCCAAAACCATGGCAGCCCGGTGAGTTTGTGCTGAGCTTTTGCAGTGCATCAGAAGAACTCCAAACATGAGGACTCAGATGACAGCGAAGAGGCTTGCCGCCTTCACTTGGAGAGGAAGAAAGCAACCAATGAGGCTGATTGATGGCTACCCCCATGCGCTGGCTGTGGAGGAAACCACCTGAGGGCAACCTGATATTTTAAGGACACCATCTGCCAAAGGTGCAAGTGAAAGGGCAACTGGCTCGGGTTTGCCGTGCCAGCCAACCAGCCGTGCAACATCCAAGACTGACAACAAGCCAGCTGGGATACCAGACGCCACCTAAATGTGAGCCCTGGAAGCCCTGGCAAAAGCACGAGCAGACAGAATCAACAGAGACCTACTAAACAAAGATTGGGCAAGCCAGCACACTGCAAAACAAGAAACTGTACATCACTATCAGAATCGAAGGAGCAACATGGAGATAGACATGGGGTCATCTGTGACCATCACCTCCTAGACACACTGAAAAGGGCGATCCTGAGCCTCCAAAAGAAGCAGCTGAAATGCCAATGGCTACAGCTCAGCAACTACCAGGGAAACTGTATCCTTGTCCTGTGGTGTGGAACATTCAGAGTGCAGTTTAAAAAGTTTGACGTATCACTGACGCTAACAGTGGTCAGCGGCACCTTGCCAAGCCTGCTTGGTTTGGATTGGTTCAAGTCCTTGGGCATGGGGTGACCGGCCTCAACACCATTGTAGAGGACAGCACAGACGAGCTGATCCAAGAATTCTGGGATGTCTTCCGCAGAGACCTGGGCAAGTATATGGGGACACCTATATCATTTAGTCTAGACCCCAAAATTGCACCAATTCGGATGAAGCCCTGGAGGATTCCTTTTGCCCTCCAACCTATAATTGATAAGGAATTGGATAAGATAATTGGTCAGGTGGTCATAGTGAGGCAGATGCATATAGAGGCTGCTTAAATTCAACGGCTCTATATGCATCTGCGCAGATTACAAATGCACGTTAAATAAGGTCCTGCAGCAAAGTGCATACCCAGTACCAATCGTCCAACATTTGCGCCACTCCCTGGGCCCAGGAAAAATATTTGCAAAACTCGACCTTGCATAGGCCTACCAGCAATTGCTAGTAGATAGCACTACCGCAGAGGCCTAAACCATTGTAAGGGGTGCATTCAAATGTCACCGACTACAATATGGAGTTAGCGTGGCACCAGGACTGTTCCAAAGTGTGATGGAAAGGTTATTGCATGGCATACCAGGGGTAGTATCCTATTTCAATGATGTTCTGGTGTCCGCCACTAATAAAGAGCAACTCCTAAACCAACTGAAGTTCGTCCTCAGCAGATACAGGGAAACTGGCCTCTATGTAAAAAGGGAGAAATGCCAGATTGCTGTGCCTAAGGTCGAGTTCTTGGGGTACCTGGTCAATGGCTCTGGGATACACCCCACTAAAAGTAAAATAAAGGCAATACAGGACACACACACACACACCTAGCAACCTGACCAAGCTGCAAGCCTTCCTTGGCTTACTAATTTTTTACAGTATTTTTCAGGCAACAATAGCTGAGCCGCTGCACTGCTTGCTTAGGGAAAAGGTGAAATAAACCTGGGGCTGGACTGAGGCCACAACATTCGCCACTGCTCTCAGCGGACAGCCTACTGATCCAATACAACAAGACTCTTCCCCTCATTTTGACATAGACACCTCCCCATTTGGCATCAGGGCAGTCCTAATCCATCAAA
The DNA here is from genome assembly GCF_009769535.1 of Thamnophis elegans. Classification (NCBI taxonomy): domain Eukaryota; kingdom Metazoa; phylum Chordata; class Lepidosauria; order Squamata; family Natricidae; genus Thamnophis; species Thamnophis elegans. Next base: position 18,454,090 of record NC_045551.1, on the reverse strand, counting down.
TCCCCAACAGCACTGAAGCCCTGATCACCTTCTACTCCAGGACCCTGTGAACCACTGAATGGAACTATAACCAGCTGGACAGGGAAGCATTGGCTGCGGTGGCCAGGGTCAAGCAGTTCCATGAGTACTTGTATGGTTGGAATTTTGAACTATCATTGACACAAACTGCTGTTGGAGCTATTGGCTGGGGACTGCCCCACTCCCATATCCATCTCACTGTGGATGACCTGATAGACAATATTTTTAACAGCATACAGCTACAAACTCACTGGAAAAATCCAGGGCCACAATGATTTCCTCAGCAGATGCCCGCTGCTGGAACTCTTGGAAGACCCCACTCCCAGCACCACAGTCTTGCTAATTGACTGCCTGAACTCTGGCCCGTTTACCTTGGCTGAAATTGCAAGGCATTCTGCCAAGGACAGAATCTTTGCACAGGTTCTGAACTGGGTATGGAGGGGATGAATTTAAACCATTTATTGTAAAACAACATGAACTGTCTGTGATAAGGGGATGTCTACTGTGTGGAGAATGGGTGGTTGCTCCACCAAATTTGAGAATGTCAGTATTAGAGGCATTGCATTTGGGGCATCCAGGGATTTTCCGGATGAAGGTGTTGGCTAGAAGTTATGTCTAGTGGCCTAACATGTATGGGGAAATCGCAGAGTGGTCACAACCTGCACATTATGCCAGGAATCCCGACCAGCACCTTCTGGGGCACCCATGCACAAATGGGAATGGCCAAAGGCACCCTGGTCCAGGGTGCATATAGGTTTTGCTGGCCCTGTGCATGGCCAAACATTTCTCATTGTAGTGGACGCATACTCAAAATGGTTCGAGGTAGTCCTCATGACCACCACCATGGCAGAGGTGGTCATCAAGGTGCTACGGAGATTTTTCTCCATGCATGGCCCGCCCGGTGCCTTGGTTTCTGACAACGGGTCCCAATTTATGGCCATCCAGTTTGAAACCTTTCTAGCAGAACAGGACATCTGGCATGCCCCGGTCGCTCCTTTCCATCCGGCCAGCAATGACCAGGTGGAAAGAATGGTGTGATCCTCTAAAGAAGCCCTTTCTAGAATGGGCCCAAGTGATTGGCAAACCCACATCGATAAATTTCTCCTTGTACAGTGCCATCACCCCCAGTGCCACCATGGGAAGAAGCCCCTCTGAATTCCTAATGGGCCACTGACTAAGGTCTCCCTTAGACCGGCTATACCCTAACTACTCTGCTGAGACCCCAACCGATTTTACCACCCAACTCCGATCATTTAGCATAGGAGATCGAGTATATGCCCACAATTATGCTGGGGTGCTCTCTGGGTTCCTGCCATGGTGATCAAAATCACTGGCCCTTGCACTTACAGGGTTGAGCTGGAGGATGGCAGAAATCTGAGAAGGCACATTGACCAACTCCAAGGCTGACTCGGCCACTCCACTCTTAGGCAATCAGAAATAACTCCAAAAATAGCTAGCCAAACCACTACCCAAAACAAGCAACCACACACTCCCTCCACAGTAGACTCAAGCCCGAAGGAACCAGGGAACTTATCTTTAGAGCCAGGCATCCAGTGGCAGTCTCCAGGTGAACTGGTTCCAGACGCAGCAGCCACGCGCTGGGAAAATTTCCAGGTGATTCCATTGGTAGATCCAGGAGCAGGAGCAGCAGCAGGCCCAACTGAACAGTCTGCTGCTGCCACACCAACTGAGCTGCGCAGGTCCAAAAGAGCCCATAGATGCCCCGCCTACTTACGGAACTACATAAGCTAAAGCTAAACAAATTGGGTAAAACTATTCTAAGAGGGGAGGGGTGTTAATTATCAAGAGTGAAGCAATAGGCTTCACTCAGGTCCACTGTTCCAGCAGGAAAATACTTCAAGCTGATTGGTTGAACCGTCTGACAGCTCCCTATATAAGAGGAAGCTGTCAGACAGGCAAGTTGCTGGATTGTACATAATTGTTGAATAAAGAGTTGTTTGTTACTGAAGCCTGAGTCCTGTCTCTTCCGTTCACCCGATCTAACAAATATAATAATCAGTTTTATAATGATAATACTGTATTTGTTTTACTGGCTCAGTCTTCAGAATGGAATATAAATATTAGTAAATGAATGTGATAAATTATTTGACTTTATATATGCTGGCTTATCCCTTTACTTATGTAAAAGCAGCAGCATTGCACAATCACAAAGTGAATGCAAAACGTTTCCATATGCGAAAACTCCAAATATGCAATGTGTATCTGGATGCAGAGGTGATTCTGTTGAGATGAGGAGTGCTACGTTTTTCAGACCAAATGCTAATTATTTTAGCAAGAGTGTTCAAAAAGAAAAGCCTCTATAAGCTAAGAAAAACAAAAATGTTGAACTGCTTTGAGGAAAATACAAAGAATAGCTGTCTGCAGGGGATGCACTGGAAGAGGAGAAATCGTTGTGATAGTGAAGGAAGTTAAAACCCACCCCTCTCCTAGGAAAATGAAATATCCTGGGAAATATTGAAAAAGCAGAATATTATATTTGCCTAGATAAGAAATGGAGAAACATGTTTTTAGGCAGAAAACAGACTCACTCTTAATAGCCCCCACTTTTGTCAATGAGCCATTAAAGCCTGAGGTAGTCTATTCTACATAACAAAGATCTCCCCCTTCAACTCCAGGGTGATGGGATTAAGGCGTGATAGTATTAGCCCTTTACCCCTGAAAAGAAAAAAAAGCCTCTAAAAATGCCCTCTACAGGAGGCGAGAGAACACGTGCCTCCTTTGCATAAGAAATTTTTCATCTTTTAACCCTTGCTTAACTCTGCTCAAGTGATCATAAAGCTAGAGTAAAGGAGGCCCGTAGTTCTCTCGCCTCCCACTGCAGTTATCCACTGTGACTCTGGCAGCAACTACCTCAGCCTTTTTCCTTTTAATTATTCTTTTCTTTTCCTCATGACGCTGGTGAGGCCCCACCTCCCCTGACTGCACGTCCCTGTGATGATGATGTTGGGTAATGAAATGTCTGTAAGCAATGATCCAAGCTCAGAGAGCACCAAGGACTCTACATTTCAACCCTGAGCTACAAAGATTCTCTTCCATTAGATCTCATCTTGCAAATTTAAACATGGGGGAAAATTTATTTTCTACAGTGTTTCCTATGTGGCAAGTTGGTGATCTTCTTTCATTTTTTTCAACAACTAGGATGATAAAATATTGAATTAAATTGAATTCTTCGGCTAAAGGGGATACCACGGTGGATACAATTTTCCCAGGAAAACCTTCATGTAGGATTTTTTTCTTGTATCTGCTGTTTCAAGTTTATAAAAATGCAAAAAAAGCAGATGAGACCACCACGTATATGAGGAACCATGGGGATTTTAGAGTAAAGGATTGTCATTTGCCTTTGGTATTAGAACTATGATATCCTTATTTTGGTGACATGAGGGCACCCCTTGTCCCCTTCATATTCAAAGGTGCCCATTTCTTATGTACCATATAAGGCTCACCCCTAGCACCTATCCACAGCTAGACAAAATATTAAGGTCATGTCATGAAACACTGATTGTGATGACTTTGACTGCTACACATATATATATCCAGGATCCCAATCCTTGTGCTGAGGCGTTGACTAGTTGAGGTGCTGAGTAGCGGAGGAGCTGAGGTGCTGAATTGTGGAAGTGTTGAGAAGCTAAGGTGCTGAAGTGCAGAGGTTCTGAAGTGCGGAGGTTCTGAGGTGCTGAAATGCTGAAGTGCGGAAGTGCTGAAGTGCTGAGGTTCTGAGGTATGGAAGTGCTCAGGCACTGAAGTGCTGAGGAGCTGAGGTGCGGAGGTCTGAAGTGCTGAGGTGCTGAAGTGCTGAGGAGCTGAAGTGCTGAGGTGCTGAAGTGTGGAGGTGCTGAAGTGCGGAGGTGTTGAGGAGTTAAGGTGCTGAAGTGCGGAGGTTCTGAAGTGCGGAGGTTCTGAGGTGCTGAAGCACTGAGGTTCTGAGGTGCTGAAGTGCTCAGGCACTGAAGTGCTGAGGTGCGGAGGTATTGAAGTGCTGAGGTACTGAAGTGCTGAGGTACTGAAGTGCTGAGGTGCTGAAGTGCGGAGGTGTTGAGGAGTTAAGGTGCTGAAGTGCGGAGGTTCTGAAGTGCGGAGGTTCTGAGGTGCTGAAGTACTGAAGTGCTGAGGTTCTGAGGTGCTGAAGTGCTCAGGCACTGAAGTGCTGAGGAGCTGAGGTGCGGAGGTTCGGAAGTGCTGAGGTGCTGAAGTGCTACAGATCTGAAGTGCGGAGGTGCTGAAGTGCGGAAGTGCTGAAGTGCTGACTTCTGAGGTGCTGACGTTCTAAAGTGCGGAAGTGTTGAAGTGCTGAGGTTCTGAGGTACAGAAGTGCTGAGGAGCTGAGGTGCGGAGGTGCTGAAGTGCTGAGGAGCTGAAGTGCTGAGGAGGTGAAGTGCTAAGGTGCTGAGGTGCTAACGTGTGGAGGACCAGCGGATCCGGGTAAGGACACACTTCTGGAATTATGGTCCAGCGGGTCACTGGTCACACTTCTTGAGCTGAGATGTCATTGCCCACCTTGCACCAAGCCTTGATGACATGTTTGCTTTCAGTATTTAGTGAAATTTGGGGGAAGGGGGCAGACACCTTGGTGGATGTCTGTAAAATCCTGTTGCCAATCCCCATTTTAAAGACAGATAAATCATAGAATAAATATAGAGTATCACGAAGACCGCTGCTATTTGTCGACCTCTGTTCTGATCAAACCTTGAAGAAAAAAAGCTGCAAACCTCAATAGCTGAGCTTGTTTTGCATATGAAGCTCTCATCACTATTGCAAATTTTCTTGATGCAATTGTGATGTCATGCGACCTCCCAAAAAAGGTACTGTGAGGAAGTAACTTGTTGGGATACCTTTGCAGATTGGCGTTTGGGAACAAAGTGAGAACTTTTCCCACATACTAAATAAAAAAAATGTACCTCTAGAAATTGTTTTGAATTGTTTGGGTCTGTTGTGGTATGAAAGAGAAAAAACGTTCTTTGAATTGAAAGGCTCTTCATGAGGAATATTGACGGCCAGTTATATAGATCATTTGAGATAGTTCACAGATCCATGGCTGCATCCCAGTGGTGGGATTCAGCCAGTCTGCCCCATCCAGGAGAACCAGTTGTTAACTTTATGAGCAGTTCGGAGAACCAGTTGTTGGAAGAAATCTTACTTTGGTTTTTTCCGCTTTACAGGGCTAATCCTGTAAGGAAGGCAGGAAGGAAACTTTCTAGTGTTGTTTCTATCCTAATCTTTATTGCCCTGCTTACAGAAACTGCCTCTCCAGTTAACCCTTATTACATTGTAACAGCTAAGGCGAAGCCTCCATCGATGTGAGTGACATTGAGCTGGCCACGCCCACCTAGATACATGACCACCAAGCCACGCCTACCCAGCTGGTCATTAGGGCAGAGAACCGGTTGTTCAATTATTTGAATCCCACCACTGGATGGAATATATAGAAATTTAAGAAAGACAGACAGGAAGATTAGGTAGTTCGAGACAGACAGACAGAATATTAATTGTGGTTTCTGTTACACCACGGTTAAGGCATCAACCTGCAAACTCAGAGACTGACATTTCTTGCCCCACCTTAGAAGCAAAGCCAAGTGGGTCACCCTGAGCCAGTCAGCTTCTCTTAGCCCTAGGAAGAAAACAACACCGAATCACTTGTGAAAAACCTTGCTAAGAAAACTGCAGGGACTCATCCAGCCAGTCCTTGAGAATCATTAAAAACAGGGTCTTTTGTCATTGCAGGAGGAACGATCGAGACTTCCTTTTCTGTCATCTACCACCGAAGAACGGAGACGTGCTGAGGTATATAATGTATACTTGTAGCTCACCTTAGAATATATTTATGAGAAAAATAAAAACAAATGATTTCTTCATAATTGGTAATTGTGAATAATGCATGTGCAGCATATTTTATAGAGTATATATGTTCGCTTTATATTTCTACTGTATGGATGAAATCCATACACACATACATCTATTCAATACAAACTAGTTTATTTGTAACTTCTATTCAAGAATGGCAATTGTCAGAGTTCATGCTCATTCTTGGTTGGTTCCTTCTTTGCCACATTAACTAGTTTCTTTGGCCACATACAACACCAATGGCAGTGAAATAAAATGTAGATGATTCAGGTTTTGTTTGAACCACCGTGTTTTGCGTTTCCTAAACAAATGAACTCACACTAAATTGTTCTTTTTCTATCCCGGTGTGAATAACCTTTATTGCTTGTATTGAACATCTACAGCAATAAATCGGGAGTTGCACATTTGTGCTCATCTTGACATGCATGATTTTAATATGCACAAATATGCTTGTCTACACACCAGACTTTTTTACCTAAAGAGGATGTTTCAACGAATATCTTCTTTACACTGACATGAGAGAATTTATGGAAAACAAATTCATGTAATTCTTCTCATGATTTTTCAGACAAAGACAGAAAAACTGGAAGGAGATCTGAAGGCAGCAAGGGACCTGAGTTATATGTAAGTCTTTGCATAGTTCATCAAATTTTTGTATAACCATATTCAGTTCACACTTTCAATACAACATTCATCATTTCTCCATTGGCAATGGGACTGGCCATTTTATGAAACAAGTGATGGAAAATTATATTCTAGTAAAGCTTGGGAAAAAAGGGTGGAATGTGTTGTAATTGTATCAAAAGGTTGATAATTCAAGTTAAAAAAAACCCCAAGGGCCTAATTTCTCTCTGGTCTTCATAATTTGCAGAAAGACAATGGAAATCTTCAAACTTCTGGGAGAAAAAGATCAGCTCAAAGTCCAAATTCAGGGCCTTATACTGAAAAACCAGCAGCTGGCCGAAGAGTATGAAGATTATAAAGAAAACTTGAGCAGGTTAAAAGATTTAGATAGCCACCCTGACTTTCTCTTCCTTTCTCAGCTATTTCAATTAGTTTTAATTTTAAACAAGTTTTATAATTCAAATAAAAAAACCTAAGGGAGCTAATTACACTTTGCTCTTGATATTTTACAGAAAAATTGGTTCGGAGGAACTTGGGCAGCTGGAGAAACTGAGGCAAGAGAACGAAAGACTCCGCTGCAAGGCTGAGAAAGAAGCTGCGGAGAAAGCAGAGCTCCTACGTGAGAATAATGATCTCAAAGAAGAACTTAATAGGTGAGAAATATTTAGATAGCGATTTGACTTTTTCTTTCAAATTCAGATTTATTTATTAGATCCCTTAGGCCAGATATACTGGATAAAAGAAGTGTTCCATTCATGTATGTATGTATGTATGTATGTATGTATGTATGTATGTATGTATGTATGTATAACTGAGTAAGAGAAGAGCAATAGTTATAATGGAATGCAATAATAATTAGTAATTCAAGTAACAAATTAAGAGGGCTAATATCTCTCTGGTCCTCATAATTTACAGAAAGATAGCAGTGATCTCAAAACTGACGGAAGAAAGTGAAGAGCTCAGAAACAAAACAGAGATATTGACTTTCAAAAATATCGAACTTACAGATGAGAAAGATGAGATCTTCAGGGCGTACGAACAAATACTGTGCAGGTGAGAAATTTTTAGATAGACACCACAAACTATTTCTTCCAGAATTTCATATTAGGGTCTCCTTATCTTAGAAAGCTTGGAAAAACCTGACATTCTCCTTACTTTAGAAAGAAATTAACAAACTATGGCTCTTATACTTTTACATATAAAAATCTCGGAGTTAGTCTCATGGAATGGGAAGATAGGTATAGAAGAGACTTTTCAATCTCCATCCCCCGGTGCCCAACAATATTTATAAACTTTCAGAGTGAGAGTTTCCTGACATCAAAGAAGTTCCCGTTATTTTAACTAAGAATACTTTGTTGTTGGCCCAGATTCACAGCGAACATTCTGATTTTTTTTCAGAGAGGAACTACAGAAGATATGCCGCTGCACCTTATTGAGACACGGACACCACATGGAAGACGAGACAGAAGCTGAAGAGAAAATGAAGGCTCAAATGGTGGAATATCAATTGAATCCAAAATGGTTGAAAGCTTCGGTAGACAAAATTAAAACATCTAAGGAACCCGCATCAAATATTCTGAGGTGGCTGCAGAAATCTCTCAAACTCCTAAAAGAGGATTCCTCTGAACGGTCAAAACACACCCTGCCAGAATGGCTTAAAGCATCTGCCGCCAACCTCCCGGAGGAATGTGCTAAGGCAGCCAGGGAGGATGTGAATGATTGGCTACAGACATCAATAAATCATCTCCAGGAAAAAGGGCCAGGAACGTACGAGTTAGATGTGGAGAGATGGCTTCAAGCATCTATTATAGGCATTCAACATCTACTAAAGTTCAGGTCAGAGTCTCGTGGAAGCCGGAAGAAAAAGGGATGGCTTCCTGAATCAATAGAAAACCCGAAGAAGGGGACTTCCTGTGGTGACGTCACCGTTCTTAGAGTGGAGGGAAGGAAGCTCTCCTAACTTCTAACTCTAACTCCTTTGTTTGGACTCTTTTTTGAGCACTGTTGATCCTGAAGGGGTCAACAGATTAAAGGGGATACTCTGTAGATGCTGGGGTGATAAGGCAAATCCCCCCATGGATAGGAGAAACCCCCTAAACGGACAAGGAGATATCCTACAAAAGTTCAAGTCAGAGTCTCTTGGAAGCCAGAAAAAAAAGGGATGTCTTGAAGAATCAATAGAAAACCTGAAGAAGTAATGTCCTGAAGGATCTGAAGAATATGTTAAAATGTCTTCGAGGATCCTTAGAAAGCCTGTCCCTTTCTAGAGAACCTAGACCAGTTCTTGAAAAATGGCTTCAGCAATCCCTGAAAAACTTGGAAAAGGTCCCGCAACATACCAACAAGATGCCAAAAATAGCTTGAAGTATCTGTAAACAGCTTCAAAGAGGAAGGACCGTGAAGCATCCCATGTGGTCCTCAGGAATGGCTTGAAGCGTCTATTAAGGGCATCCAAGATCTGCAGAAGTCCAGATGAAAAGGTTTGAAAAATCAATAGGGAACCTCAAGAAGCAATGTTCTGAAGGAACCGTGGAAAATATATTTCAATGGCTTCAAGGATCCTTAGAAAGTCAGAGTCTCTTGGAAGCCAGAAAAAAAGGGATGTCTTGAAGAATCAATAGAAAACCTGAAGAAGTAATGTCCTGAAGGATCTGAAGAATATGTTAAAATGACTTCGAGGATCCTTAGAAAGCCTGTCCCTTTCTAGAGAACCTAGACCAGTTCTTGAAAAATGTCCTCCACAATCCTTGAAAAACCCGAAAGAGGAAGGTCCTGAAGTATCTCAACAAGATGCCAACAAATGGCTTGAAATAGCTATAAAGAATCTTGAGGAAGAAGGACCTAAAACACCACTCCTAGATACTCAGGAATGCCTTGAAGCCTCTATTAAAAGCTTCAAAGAGGATGGACCGTGAAGAATCCCATGTGGTCCTCAGGAATGGCTTGAAGCATCTATTAAGGGCATCCAAGATCTACAGAAGTCCAGATGAAAAGGTTTGAAAAATCAATAGGGAACCTCAAGAAGCAATGTTCTGAAGGAACCGTGGAAAATATATTTTAATGGTTTCAAGGATCCTTAGAAAGCTTTGCATTTTCTGAAGAACCTATACCACTTCTTGAAAAATGGCTTCAGGAACATGGAAAAGGTCCCGCAACATACAAACAAGATGCCAAAAATAGCTTGAAATATCTGTGAACAGCTTCAAAGAGGAAGGATCGTGAAGCATCCCATCTAGGTCCTCAGGAATGGCTTGAAGGATCTATTAAGGGCATCCAGGATCTCAAATAATCTAAGGAATCAAAACAAGAATGGGAAAGAAGAAGGAGAGAGTGATTTGGGCAGAACTTGCTTGCTCTGAAATAAACTGAAGAATGGATGGAGGGCTTCAAACATCTTTAGCAAGTTCCAGACAGCCTGGTTCTACTGCATCCAAAACAGATATGCAAGTATAGCTACAATCATCTCTGCAAAAACTCAGTCAAGAATCCCCAGAAGAAGCCAAAAACAATTGTGGAAGAATGGCTCTAGGAATCCAGAGAAAATGCCCTGAAGAATCCAAGCAATAGGTGAATGAGTACCTTGAGATAGCCTTAAATGACTTCCATGAGGGAGGGCCTGAAACTCCCCATCCATTCCATCTTGGTATATACTTGTCTGTCATTTCTGCTGCTCCTAGCGTTACTGCGATCAAGATGACTAAATGAACAAACTGGAAATGTATCAGCAAGTATTTATTCTTTTGGTTTTCCAGAACTTCTGGGGCCTTTTTGGAGTGAGTGACATACCGTTTTACTAATGGACTACGGTATTCCAACATGAGCTTCATAACCAATGAACCCTTTTCATCAACAATTTTAGCTACTGTGGACTTCCATTTGGGTGTTCCACATATCTCGGCTGATTCTACTCTGATAGGAGGTCTTTATGGTCACCTGGAGAGGTGACGAAGAAGCGAGGGATTACTTGTTGATTCTGGGAGAAAGGCAGCTCTCCCGCTTGAACCCAGGAGCCCTCCCGACCGGTGGAGAAGAGGGACAGCCATTATGACTGGAATAAAGCTGGAGCAACCAAGCTGGAGTGGTGTGTGAACAGAGGATTGGAACTGGATGAGATGATTTTCAACTTCTTTATTAGAGACCCACCTAAATAAAAGAAGTTTTAAAAGTCTCCAAAGTGCAGAAAGTGGCAGCTTAACACACGGAGATACATTATAGACCCAAAAGATAAATCACATTTTGATGGAAGAATATGAAGTTTTACGATATAGAAAGACTGAACTGGAATTTAGTTGCTGTTAAAAGTGAGTTTGATTTGCCTGCAATATTGTTTGGCTGTTGGAAGAAATTGTAAAAAGAATGATTTTTTTTCTTTTGGTTGAACTTTGATAATCAGCTGTTAGAGCTCTCCCTCATCTTGGTATCGAAAATTACAGTTGAGACACCATCTAATGGCCAAAGAAGATACTATATTATTATATGGTTGAAAGGAACCTTGAAAAAAAATCAGTTGATATGAAAAAAAGAAAAGAAAAGTCAAGAGTGATAAGAAGAGAAAGAAAGTGAAAGGAAAACAACTTCTGGAAGGCCGTCTTTTTGTTTCCCCTTTTTATCTACTTGTTTTTTGGCGGCCAAAGTCCAGTCAGAGTCTTGAGAAAGCCTAAGGAAGAGATGGTTTGAAAAATCAATAGAGAACCTCAAGTAGCACCTGCGCGGAGATCCTTGGACCTGATGGTGTGGCAGCATGAATGGATTTCCACAAAAATTGCAGACTACAGGAATCCTTTCAGCAGTTCCCAAAAGACTGCACAGCCGTTTGCACTACTCAGGTGATCCTGAGGATCAGGCAAACATCCAAGTGGTCTCAACAACTCTCTAAAAGAATGCAAATGACCAGCTGTCTGCAAGGAATATCAATCCTCTCATTCCTACCATCCAATCAGAGCTGAAGGCGCTTCTTGGATGAGAAGGGAAACATCTTCTAAGACTTGATTGGTTCTTCTATTTAATTTGCCTTCTGCAGGTACTTAATAAAGCCTGAAATCTCCTCATTTACTGGTGTGTTCATTGTGTTTGGATATCTTATCTCATTTATCCGGGCCCTGGGCCATTGCCTGATACTTGGCAAAAACACACACAGATAGACACATAAACATATCTGATTTATCATATCAAATGTATTTTCTTTCAATAACAAAGTAAATTTACAATCAAACAAAGGAGACCTGACAAACTTTCAGAAGCAATTGTGGCAAGAGACCAGGATCTCTGGTAAAACAGTCCCTTACCACAAATCAACTGTATTCATAAGGTATCTGGGTCGGTCCACCAGAATGGATCTGGCCTTGCGTGGGCATCCCAAAGCAGGCTGCAGCACTACCAAACCATCAAGTCACACTCTGGTATATGCCAAGGATAGGAAGCGTTGCTTGGCTTTCTGCCCAGTGACCTCCCTGTCTGAGGAAAGATGCTGGAGAGGAGCAGAAGCCCCTTGCCACTTGGTCTGTGGGGGAAGAACCCAGGCTCTGCTCTCTCCACGGAGTGCATCATCTCCATGCCTGGAGCAGCCTTCCTTCCAAGACGTTTTTCTAGAAACCAGAGTTCTGGGCTGGCTTGCTGATTCCACAGCAAAGACAGCTAGTATTTTGGCCCCAGGAAAGAAAGCCTTCCGTTCCTTTCATTCTAGGTTAAGCTGAAAGAAAAGAGCTCGCAAAGGGCCACCTAATTCTGTACTACACCCACTCCTGCCGAATGACCTCACCTAATGGTTTCATCTACTGTTGGGATAAAAAGGGAGCAGCAACAAACTCTGGACATTCAGACCATGCTATTCATATGCTTGCGCAGTGCTTGGAGGCTTTGAATTTCACCATAGGGAGGAACGGGGTCCACCCACCTCAACCCTGGCTCTCAGTGGGGTACGCGCTCCCTAAGAGACAGCCGCTAGGCAGTTTGGGTTTTCTCTGGACTCTCAACTATTGCTCCAGGAGTGGCTGGTAGCTGCCTTTGCACAGAGCTATCTCCTGCAGCCATTCTTGGACTGAGAGGAATGCTCACAGTCTGTCACAAATTGGTCCTTTCACAGTTGGAGTCATGAAACGGGCTGTACAGCTAGTCTTGCTGTGGAAACTTTCTGGTTTTTTCTTAGGCACAATACAAAGTCCTGGGCATCACTTTTCAAGCCACAAATACAGAGATCCAGGATACGTGCCTCTCTCTGAGGGTACATGCCCATCCGTCCATGTCAGATAGGGTGGGTCCCTCTTGGCCCCCTCGCTTAGATGTTGTCACCCAGTGAAACCTAGTTAGCGCATCTCCCCCATAGGTGCCCTGCCATGTGAAAGAGGATTAAGCATACATAGCACTTATACCCAAAGAAGATTCGGACCATCAAGAAATAAAAAATTACAGACCCATTTCATTATTGAATACAGACTAAAAAATATTTACATCTGTAATTGCGGAATGATTTTTAAAAATACTAAATGAAACTATTCACGCAGATCAAAATGGATTTCTACCGAAACGACAATTGAAAAAATAATATGAGAATAATTATAAACACACTAGAATATTATGAAGCACAGCCCAGGAAACAAGTTGCACTGATTTTTTTGGACGTCCAAAAGACCTTTGGCAACTTGAATTTGCCATTCATTACTACACAATTAAAAAACAGGCAATTCGGAGGGAAATTTAGGAAGATGGTAGAATCAATATATTCAATTCAAATGGCAAAAGTACTAATAAATGCAGAAGTTACAGAGAAATATAATATTTTGAAAGGCTTAAGACAAGGATGCCCCCTATCACCCTTATTATTTATTTTAACATTAGAAGGGCAACTAACGGAAATTAAACAGGGACAAGAAATAAAAGGATTAAAAATGGAAAAAGAAGAATATAAAGTCCAGGCATTTGCGGATGACTTAGTATTCATTTTAGAAGAACCATTAGAAATGGGGTCCAAATTAATAGAAAAAATAGAGGAATTCGGCAAAGTGGCAGGACTTAAAATCAGCAAGAGCAAAATAAAGATCATACCCAAAAAATCTTACTAAAAAACAAGGAAGAGAATCGGAAGAAATAATGGGCATGCAGATAACAAAAAAAGTGAAATATTTAGGAATTTGGTTAACAGGAAAATGTCCAACAATCAAAGAAGACAACTATAATAAGACTATGCAACAAATAAAAAAGATTTGGAAAATTGGAAAAATCTGTACCTTTCGCTTACAGGAAGAATAGCTGCAGTTAAAATAAATAATAAAATAAAATAATGTTTCAATGGTGTTCTATCCCAAACTCCAGTATCACATCACAGTGGACAGCCATTGGTTGATTTGTGCACTGGAGGGGATTGGAGGGTGTGTATGGTACAGAAGAACCTCTGGTCATGACCATAATTCGTTCCATAATTTTGGTTGCAACCTGATTAGGTCATGACCCAAACATAACCAAAATTAAAACAAAATTAATGCAACGGCCACATGAGGATGTTGTTGCTTGGAGCTTACACAAAGATGGCCTGGAAGGGGAAATTGGCAGTGGTCATGGTTGATCACACGGTTGATCATGGCCATCAATTATTTAATATTCTCTCCCTTCACTTTAGAATGTTCTCCTAATGTCCAGCTGAAAACCTTCCATTTTTTGATTCTGTCTTCTGAAGCACCAGAGATAAAATTGACTCTCTCTCAAGTTCTTCTGGAGACAGTAATTCCCCTTTCCCTTAAAATTTATGAAAGTAATCAGTAGTCTCTCAACATGTCCCCATGAAAGAGTTAAAAGCCCTACCCACAGAGAAGATAGGAAGACAGAACAACCCTCCCTCAGCCTCCTTGCTCATAGCTGAATTGTTCCAATAATTGAGAGAGTCACATAGGTCTGTTCCACCCTTGACATGGGTCAGTTGCCACTTGAGAACATTAACCAGTGTTATGTTCCTGGCACAGATGTGTCCAAAGGATTTCCCCCCAGGCAAAATAGGATGGTAAAGTTGGATGATAATTCTCCAGAGGGATGAAACAAAGCAGACACATGGCGGACATTGAGAAATCCTCAATCGTTTTTGGAATCATTTGTTAAAATGGTGTGACTTCAAGGTAGCCATTGTTGCAGAAAGAACTCCACCCACTGAGATGCTCTCATGACCTGCAATGGTTCTACTCCATCACACTCTAGAGTCAAAGAACTTTTGGTATAATGAACATAGTAGAAGCATTCCTAAAGTCCAACTTGATAAACAACCAAGACGTTTTCAGGTGTTCTAGTTGTTCTGAAATTAGTAAAAAAGGAAATAATGTTTCAATGGTGTTCTAGCCCAAGCTCCAGTATCATATCATAGTGGACAGCCATTGGTTGATTTGTGCACTAGAGGGGATTGGAGGGTGTGTATGGTACAGAAGAACCTCTGGTCATGACCATAATTCGTTCCATAATTTTGGTTGCAACCTGATTTGGTCATGACCCAAACCTAACCAAAATTAAAGCAAAATTAATGCTATGGGCACATGAGGACGTTGTTGCTCAGTGCTTACAAAAAGATGGACTGGAAGGGCAAATTGGCAGTGGCCATGGTTGATCACCACCCAAGTATGTGTTCGTGACAAGATTCAAAACTTTTGTGAATTTCTTGGTCAGAACCCAATTTGGTCATGGTCAGAAGCGTTCATGACCAGAGGTTCTACTGTATCTGCCATGACATTGAAACCTCTAGGTGTTTTGAAAAAGGAGGACATGATGTTTGGGCTTGGTTTGCCAGAACGTATCTCCATGACAACAGGTTTGTGATTTCAGACTGACATTTTGCTGTTATAGAGCTGAGGTGGCGCAGTGGTTAAATGCAGCACTGCAGGCTACTTCAGCTGACTGCATTTCTGCAGTTCGGCTGTTCAAATCTCACCGGCTCAAGGTTGATTCAGCCTTCCATCCTTCCGAGGTGGGTAAAATGAGGACCCGGATTGTTGTTGGGGGCAATATGCTGACTCTGTAAACCACTTAGAGAGGGCTGAAAGCCCTATGAAGCAGTATATAAGTCTAACTGCTATTGCTATAAGTACCCGGAAGCACAGCTGAATTGTTGAATTGGGCCCGGATCCTCGGTTTCTGCTAACTCTTTCAGAATTTCTGCCAATCCTTCCTGAAACTGGATGTTCGGGGTGAATTTCATCCTACAAAGCGTGTTTTCCAAAGATGAGCATGCAACAGTCAGTCCAAAGCTTAAGAGCAGAGTCAGGGTTGTCAGCCAGTCCAAGGATCGAAGGTTCAAATGTGAAATTAATACACAGGGATCACATTTGAGCTAACATTCCTTTCCTGCTAAGAGCGGAGAGGGAGCCAAGTCTGTTCTGTAGGCCATCACTCCTCAGAATGTTGTTGCAGCAAACTGCCACTGTCTGACTTTTTACTCCGTTGTTAGGCAACTGACCGAATGGAACTTTCCATATGCTCTCCTCTCTCCTTTCATGGGCCATGACTGGTCAATGCTTCAGGAGCCAAAATAAAACAGCCAAAGGGACAAAGCACAACCTAAACTTGCCCCCTTCTGGATATAACATGGTTTAGTTGGATCACCCTTGATCATAATTTGAACCTTCTGAGATGTACATATTGACTTAATTCCTTGAATAAAATTGTTGTCAAAGTGCATAATTTCCAGAACTTTAAACAAAAAAGACCAATTCCATTCAAAAGCAAAAGGAAAACATGCCTTGTTTTTATGTTGTAAATATCCTATGGCATCCAATAAAGTTTTCTTTGATTAACAGAACAATAGAGCTGGAAGAGACATTGGATGACTTCTACTTCAACCCACCCTGCTCAAGAAGAAGACCCAACACCATAGCTGGCTGTCCAATCTCTTCTTAAAAACCACCAGTGATGGTGCAGCCACGACGTCTGGAGACAAGGCGTTCCACTGATTAATTGATTTGGAATTTCTGAAATAGGCTGAATTAAGATCCCCCATCAAATTCAAAACCACTAAAACAATTTCTGGGGTAGGACTCTCAGCCAAAAAGCAGATGAGACCACCACGTATATGAGGAACCATGGGGAATTTAGGGTAAAGGTTTGCCATTCACTTTTAGTATTAGAAATATGATATCCTTATTTTGGTGGCATAAGGGCAGCCCTTGTCCCTCTTCATATTCAAAGGTGCCCAGTTCTTGTGAGCCATGTGAGGTTCACCCCTAGCACCTATCCATAGCTAGATAAATCATTAAGTCCGTGTCATGAAAGACTGATTGTGATGACTTTGACTGCTAAGAGAGACAATAAAAAAGGCTAAGAAGGAAACAAAAAGACTAGAATCAATCCTCTCTAGTAGTCTACACCCTTTTAAGCAAGTATTAACACCAAACAACCAAACCGAAAAGAATACTCTAAGCAAGGAGAAAATCATACCCCCAACACTGACATGGGAAATTACAAGTAGCCCTCAATTTATGGCCATAATTCAGACTAGAATTTCTATTGTTAAGGAAGGCAGTTGTTAGGTGATTCAAACCCAATTTTATGACTTTTTTTGCCATGGTTCTTAAGTGATAACAATGTTGTTAACAAGCGAATATGCCTTCCCCCATTGACTTTGCTTGTTAGAAGCTGGAAGAATAAGTTGCAAATGGAGATCATATGACCTGGGGAACTGCAACCGCTATAAATACATGCCAATTGCCAAGCACCCAAATTTTGATCACACGACCATGGGAATCATGCGATGGTTGAGAACGTATTGATTATAAATCACTTTTCCCAGTGCTGTTGTAACTTTGAATGGTCATTAAACAAATGGTTATAAGTTAAGAACTAGCTGTACTGTATATGAATAGGGATCAAACCCTCATACTGATGGTGAGATGTAGTGACGTGCGGTGAGCTTTATTGCTGGTGAGGCAGCAATTTTTTTAGACTTGTAGACTTCAACTCCCAGAATTCCACAGCCAGGTATGCTCTGTTCCGATTTAAAGCGACAGCATTTTTCCATCTTGCAAAATAAGTTTTCCCATTCTTTTTCTTCTCCCTCCCCCTCCTTCCTCCCTCTCTCCCTCCCTCCCCCCTCTCTCAAACAGACACACGCACACAGAGAAGTTGGATCCCTCGCTCACTCACTCACTCTCAAACAAACACAAACACAGAAGTTGGATTGGATATATTTTCCAAAGGCTTGAAAGCAACTCCTCTGCCATACCCCCCCATTCCCCTGCTGCCTTCCGATCCGAGCCTTTGATTGCAAGTGGAGCCACGTTGCCTTTTCAAACTTGTAATCAGTGAAGCTGGGCTTATATACTTTTATCCAGTTGTGTGTGTGTCTCTCTCTGTGTGTGTGTGTTTGAAAAGGCAATGTGGTTCTGCATGCAATCAAACTTTTTGAATTCCTCCCCCCTCCCCACACACACACCTTTTCCAGCTGTTTCAGAGAGGATTTCAACTCTGCATTTGCCTGCCCCAATGAAAAGAAAAAAAAGCCTCTAAAAATGCCCTCTACAGGAGGTGAGAGAACACGTGCCTCCTTTGAATAAGAAATTTTTCGTCTTTTAACCCTTGCTTAACTCTGCTCAAGTGATCATAAAGCTAGAGTAAAGGAGGCCCGTAGTTCTCTAGCCTCCCACTGCAGTTAAGCACTAAGCAGAGTCATCCACTGTGACTCTGGCAGCAACTACCTCAGCCTTTTTCCTTTTATTCTTTTCTTTTCCTCATGATGCTGGTGAGGCCCCGCCTCCCCTGACTACATGTCCCTGTGATGATGATGTTGGGTAATGAAATGTCTGAAAGCTCAGAGAGCACCAAGGACTCTACATTTCAACCCTGAGCTACAAAGATTCTCTTCCATTAGATCTCATCTTGCAAATTTAAACATGGGGGAAAATTTATTTTCTACAGTGTTTCCTATGTGGCAAGTTGGTGATCTTCTTTCATTTTTTTCAACAACTAGGATGATAAAATATTGAATTACATTGAATTCTTCGGCTAAAGGGGATACCACGGTGGATACAATTTTCCCAGGAAAACCTTCATGTAGGATTTTTTTCTTGTATCTGCTGTTTCAAGTTTATAAAAATGCAAAAAAGCAGATGAGACCACCACGTATATGAGGAACCATGGGGATTTTAGAGTAAAGGCTTGTCATTTGCCTTTGGTATTAGAACTATGATATCCTTATTTTGGTGACATGAGGGCACCCCTTGTCCCCTTCATATTCAAAGGTGCCCATTTCTTATGTACCATATAAGGCTCACCCCTAGCACCTATCCACAGCTAGACAAAATATTAAGGTCATGTCATGAAACACTGATTGTGATGACTTTGACTGCTACACATATATATATCCAGGATCCCAATCCTTGTGCTGAGGCGTTGAGTAGTTGAGGTGCTGAGTAGCGGAGGAGCTGAGGTGCTGAATTGTGGAAGTGTTGAGAAGCTAAGGTGCTGAAGTGCAGAGGTTCTGAAGTGCGGAGGTTCTGAGGTGCTGAAGTGCTGAAGTGCGGAAGTGCTGAAGTGCTGAGGTTCTGAGGTACTGAAGTGCTCAGGCACTGAAGTGCTGAGGAGCTGAGGTGCGGAGGTCTGAAGTGCTGAGGTGCTGAAGTGCTGAGGAGCTGAAGTGCTGAGGTGCTGAAGTGCAGAGGTGCTGAAGTGCGGAGGTGTTGAGGAGTTAAGGTGCTGAAGTGCGGAGGTTCTGAAGTGCGGAGGTTCTGAGGTGCTGAAGTGCTGAAGTGCGGAAGTGCTGAAGTGCTGAGGTTCTGAGGTACTGAAGTGCTCAGGCACTGAAGTGCTTAGGAGCTGAGGTGCGGAGGTCTGAAGTGCTGAGGTGCTGAAGTGCTGAGGTGCTGAAGTGCGGAGGTGTTGAGGAGTTAAGGTGCTGAAGTGCGGAGGTTCTGAAGTGCGGAGGTTCTGAGGTGCTGAAGTGCTGAAGTACTGAGGTTCTGAAGTGCTGAAGTGCTCAGGCACTGAAGTGCTGAGGAGCTGAGGTGCGGAGGTATTGAAGTGCTGAGGTACTGAAGTGCTTCAATTGAATCCAAAATGGTTGAAAGCTTCGGTAGACAAAATTAAAACATCTAAGGAACCCGCATCAAATATTCTGAGGTGGCTGCAGAAATCTCTCAAACTCCTAAAAGAGGATTCCTCTGAACGGTCAAAACACACCCTGCCAGAATGGCTTAAAGCATCTGCCGCCAACCTCCCGGAGGAATGTGCTAAGGCAGCCAGGGAGGATGTGAATGATTGGCTACAGACATCAATAAATCATCTCCAGGAAAAAGGGCCAGGAACGTACGAGTTAGATGTGGAGAGATGGCTTCAAGCATCTATTATAGGCATTCAACATCTACTAAAGTTCAGGTCAGAGTCTCGTGGAAGCCGGAAGAAAAAGGGATGGCTTCCTGAATCAATAGAAAACCCGAAGAAGGGGACTTCCTGTGGTGACGTCACCGTTCTTAGAGTGGAGGGAAGGAAGCTCTCCTAACTTCTAACTCTAACTCCTTTGTTTGGACTCTTTTTTGAGCACTGTTGATCCTGAAGGGGTCAACAGATTAAAGGGGATACTCTGTAGATGCTGGGGTGATAAGGCAAATCCCCCCATGGATAGGAGAAACCCCCTAAACGGACAAGGAGATATCCTACAAAAGTTCAAGTCAGAGTCTCTTGGAAGCCAGAAAAAAAAGGGATGTCTTGAAGAATCAATAGAAAACCTGAAGAAGTAATGTCCTGAAGGATCTGAAGAATATGTTAAAATGTCTTCGAGGATCCTTAGAAAGCCTGTCCCTTTCTAGAGAACCTAGACCAGTTCTTGAAAAATGGCTTCAGCAATCCCTGAAAAACTTGGAAAAGGTCCCGCAACATACCAACAAGATGCCAAAAATAGCTTGAAGTATCTGTAAACAGCTTCAAAGAGGAAGGACCGTGAAGCATCCCATGTGGTCCTCAGGAATGGCTTGAAGCGTCTATTAAGGGCATCCAAGATCTGCAGAAGTCCAGATGAAAAGGTTTGAAAAATCAATAGGGAACCTCAAGAAGCAATGTTCTGAAGGAACCGTGGAAAATATATTTCAATGGCTTCAAGGATCCTTAGAAAGTCAGAGTCTCTTGGAAGCCAGAAAAAAAGGGATGTCTTGAAGAATCAATAGAAAACCTGAAGAAGTAATGTCCTGAAGGATCTGAAGAATATGTTAAAATGACTTCGAGGATCCTTAGAAAGCCTGTCCCTTTCTAGAGAACCTAGACCAGTTCTTGAAAAATGTCCTCCACAATCCTTGAAAAACCCGAAAGAGGAAGGTCCTGAAGTATCTCAACAAGATGCCAACAAATGGCTTGAAATAGCTATAAAGAATCTTGAGGAAGAAGGACCTAAAACACCACTCCTAGATACTCAGGAATGCCTTGAAGCCTCTATTAAAAGCTTCAAAGAGGATGGACCGTGAAGAATCCCATGTGGTCCTCAGGAATGGCTTGAAGCATCTATTAAGGGCATCCAAGATCTACAGAAGTCCAGATGAAAAGGTTTGAAAAATCAATAGGGAACCTCAAGAAGCAATGTTCTGAAGGAACCGTGGAAAATATATTTTAATGGTTTCAAGGATCCTTAGAAAGCTTTGCATTTTCTGAAGAACCTATACCACTTCTTGAAAAATGGCTTCAGGAACATGGAAAAGGTCCCGCAACATACAAACAAGATGCCAAAAATAGCTTGAAATATCTGTGAACAGCTTCAAAGAGGAAGGATCGTGAAGCATCCCATCTAGGTCCTCAGGAATGGCTTGAAGGATCTATTAAGGGCATCCAGGATCTCAAATAATCTAAGGAATCAAAACAAGAATGGGAAAGAAGAAGGAGAGAGTGATTTGGGCAGAACTTGCTTGCTCTGAAATAAACTGAAGAATGGATGGAGGGCTTCAAACATCTTTAGCAAGTTCCAGACAGCCTGGTTCTACTGCATCCAAAACAGATATGCAAGTATAGCTACAATCATCTCTGCAAAAACTCAGTCAAGAATCCCCAGAAGAAGCCAAAAACAATTGTGGAAGAATGGCTCTAGGAATCCAGAGAAAATGCCCTGAAGAATCCAAGCAATAGGTGAATGAGTACCTTGAGATAGCCTTAAATGACTTCCATGAGGGAGGGCCTGAAACTCCCCATCCATTCCATCTTGGTATATACTTGTCTGTCATTTCTGCTGCTCCTAGCGTTACTGCGATCAAGATGACTAAATGAACAAACTGGAAATGTATCAGCAAGTATTTATTCTTTTGGTTTTCCAGAACTTCTGGGGCCTTTTTGGAGTGAGTGACATACCGTTTTACTAATGGACTACGGTATTCCAACATGAGCTTCATAACCAATGAACCCTTTTCATCAACAATTTTAGCTACTGTGGACTTCCATTTGGGTGTTCCACATATCTCGGCTGATTCTACTCTGATAGGAGGTCTTTATGGTCACCTGGAGAGGTGACGAAGAAGCGAGGGATTACTTGTTGATTCTGGGAGAAAGGCAGCTCTCCCGCTTGAACCCAGGAGCCCTCCCGACCGGTGGAGAAGAGGGACAGCCATTATGACTGGAATAAAGCTGGAGCAACCAAGCTGGAGTGGTGTGTGAACAGAGGATTGGAACTGGATGAGATGATTTTCAACTTCTTTATTAGAGACCCACCTAAATAAAAGAAGTTTTAAAAGTCTCCAAAGTGCAGAAAGTGGCAGCTTAACACACGGAGATACATTATAGACCCAAAAGATAAATCACATTTTGATGGAAGAATATGAAGTTTTACGATATAGAAAGACTGAACTGGAATTTAGTTGCTGTTAAAAGTGAGTTTGATTTGCCTGCAATATTGTTTGGCTGTTGGAAGAAATTGTAAAAAGAATGATTTTTTTTCTTTTGGTTGAACTTTGATAATCAGCTGTTAGAGCTCTCCCTCATCTTGGTATCGAAAATTACAGTTGAGACACCATCTAATGGCCAAAGAAGATACTATATTATTATATGGTTGAAAGGAACCTTGAAAAAAAATCAGTTGATATGAAAAAAAGAAAAGAAAAGTCAAGAGTGATAAGAAGAGAAAGAAAGTGAAAGGAAAACAACTTCTGGAAGGCCGTCTTTTTGTTTCCCCTTTTTTATCTACTTGTTTTTTGGCGGCCAAAGTCCAGTCAGAGTCTTGAGAAAGCCTAAGGAAGAGATGGTTTGAAAAATCAATAGAGAACCTCAAGTAGCACCTGCGCGGAGATCCTTGGACCTGATGGTGTGGCAGCATGAATGGATTTCCACAAAAATTGCAGACTACAGGAATCCTTTCAGCAGTTCCCAAAAGACTGCACAGCCGTTTGCACTACTCAGGTGATCCTGAGGATCAGGCAAACATCCAAGTGGTCTCAACAACTCTCTAAAAGAATGCAAATGACCAGCTGTCTGCAAGGAATATCAATCCTCTCATTCCTACCATCCAATCAGAGCTGAAGGCGCTTCTTGGATGAGAAGGGAAACATCTTCTAAGACTTGATTGGTTCTTCTATTTAATTTGCCTTCTGCAGGTACTTAATAAAGCCTGAAATCTCCTCATTTACTGGTGTGTTCATTGTGTTTGGATATCTTATCTCATTTATCCGGGCCCTGGGCCATTGCCTGATACTTGGCAAAAACACACACAGATAGACACATAAACATATCTGATTTATCATATCAAATGTATTTTCTTTCAATAACAAAGTAAATTTACAATCAAACAAAGGAGACCTGACAAACTTTCAGAAGCAATTGTGGCAAGAGACCAGGATCTCTGGTAAAACAGTCCCTTACCACAAATCAACTGTATTCATAAGGTATCTGGGTCGGTCCACCAGAATGGATCTGGCCTTGCGTGGGCATCCCAAAGCAGGCTGCAGCACTACCAAACCATCAAGTCACACTCTGGTATATGCCAAGGATAGGAAGCGTTGCTTGGCTTTCTGCCCAGTGACCTCCCTGTCTGAGGAAAGATGCTGGAGAGGAGCAGAAGCCCCTTGCCACTTGGTCTGTGGGGGAAGAACCCAGGCTCTGCTCTCTCCACGGAGTGCATCATCTCCATGCCTGGAGCAGCCTTCCTTCCAAGACGTTTTTCTAGAAACCAGAGTTCTGGGCTGGCTTGCTGATTCCACAGCAAAGACAGCTAGTATTTTGGCCCCAGGAAAGAAAGCCTTCCGTTCCTTTCATTCTAGGTTAAGCTGAAAGAAAAGAGCTCGCAAAGGGCCACCTAATTCTGTACTACACCCACTCCTGCCGAATGACCTCACCTAATGGTTTCATCTACTGTTGGGATAAAAAGGGAGCAGCAACAAACTCTGGACATTCAGACCATGCTATTCATATGCTTGCGCAGTGCTTGGAGGCTTTGAATTTCACCATAGGGAGGAACGGGGTCCACCCACCTCAACCCTGGCTCTCAGTGGGGTACGCGCTCCCTAAGAGACAGCCGCTAGGCAGTTTGGGTTTTCTCTGGACTCTCAACTATTGCTCCAGGAGTGGCTGGTAGCTGCCTTTGCACAGAGCTATCTCCTGCAGCCATTCTTGGACTGAGAGGAATGCTCACAGTCTGTCACAAATTGGTCCTTTCACAGTTGGAGTCATGAAACGGGCTGTACAGCTAGTCTTGCTGTGGAAACTTTCTGGTTTTTTCTTAGGCACAATACAAAGTCCTGGGCATCACTTTTCAAGCCACAAATACAGAGATCCAGGATACGTGCCTCTCTCTGAGGGTACATGCCCATCCGTCCATGTCAGATAGGGTGGGTCCCTCTTGGCCCCCTCGCTTAGATGTTGTCACCCAGTGAAACCTAGTTAGCGCATCTCCCCCATAGGTGCCCTGCCATGTGAAAGAGGATTAAGCATACATAGCACTTATACCCAAAGAAGATTCGGACCATCAAGAAATAAAAAATTACAGACCCATTTCATTATTGAATACAGACTAAAAAATATTTACATCTGTAATTGCGGAATGATTTTTAAAAATACTAAATGAAACTATTCACGCAGATCAAAATGGATTTCTACCGAAACGACAATTGAAAAAATAATATGAGAATAATTATAAACACACTAGAATATTATGAAGCACAGCCCAGGAAACAAGTTGCACTGATTTTTTTGGACGTCCAAAAGACCTTTGGCAACTTGAATTTGCCATTCATTACTACACAATTAAAAAACAGGCAATTCGGAGGGAAATTTAGGAAGATGGTAGAATCAATATATTCAATTCAAATGGCAAAAGTACTAATAAATGCAGAAGTTACAGAGAAATATAATATTTTGAAAGGCTTAAGACAAGGATGCCCCCTATCACCCTTATTATTTATTTTAACATTAGAAGGGCAACTAACGGAAATTAAACAGGGACAAGAAATAAAAGGATTAAAAATGGAAAAAGAAGAATATAAAGTCCAGGCATTTGCGGATGACTTAGTATTCATTTTAGAAGAACCATTAGAAATGGGGTCCAAATTAATAGAAAAAATAGAGGAATTCGGCAAAGTGGCAGGACTTAAAATCAGCAAGAGCAAAATAAAGATCATACCCAAAAAATCTTACTAAAAAACAAGGAAGAGAATCGGAAGAAATAATGGGCATGCAGATAACAAAAAAAGTGAAATATTTAGGAATTTGGTTAACAGGAAAATGTCCAACAATCAAAGAAGACAACTATAATAAGACTATGCAACAAATAAAAAAGATTTGGAAAATTGGAAAAATCTGTACCTTTCGCTTACAGGAAGAATAGCTGCAGTTAAAATAAATAATAAAATAAAATAATGTTTCAATGGTGTTCTATCCCAAACTCCAGTATCACATCACAGTGGACAGCCATTGGTTGATTTGTGCACTGGAGGGGATTGGAGGGTGTGTATGGTACAGAAGAACCTCTGGTCATGACCATAATTCGTTCCATAATTTTGGTTGCAACCTGATTAGGTCATGACCCAAACATAACCAAAATTAAAACAAAATTAATGCAACGGCCACATGAGGATGTTGTTGCTTGGAGCTTACACAAAGATGGCCTGGAAGGGGAAATTGGCAGTGGTCATGGTTGATCACACGGTTGATCATGGCCATCAATTATTTAATATTCTCTCCCTTCACTTTAGAATGTTCTCCTAATGTCCAGCTGAAAACCTTCCATTTTTTGATTCTGTCTTCTGAAGCACCAGAGATAAAATTGACTCTCTCTCAAGTTCTTCTGGAGACAGTAATTCCCCTTTCCCTTAAAATTTATGAAAGTAATCAGTAGTCTCTCAACATGTCCCCATGAAAGAGTTAAAAGCCCTACCCACAGAGAAGATAGGAAGACAGAACAACCCTCCCTCAGCCTCCTTGCTCATAGCTGAATTGTTCCAATAATTGAGAGAGTCACATAGGTCTGTTCCACCCTTGACATGGGTCAGTTGCCACTTGAGAACATTAACCAGTGTTATGTTCCTGGCACAGATGTGTCCAAAGGATTTCCCCCCAGGCAAAATAGGATGGTAAAGTTGGATGATAATTCTCCAGAGGGATGAAACAAAGCAGACACATGGCGGACATTGAGAAATCCTCAATCGTTTTTGGAATCATTTGTTAAAATGGTGTGACTTCAAGGTAGCCATTGTTGCAGAAAGAACTCCACCCACTGAGATGCTCTCATGACCTGCAATGGTTCTACTCCATCACACTCTAGAGTCAAAGAACTTTTGGTATAATGAACATAGTAGAAGCATTCCTAAAGTCCAACTTGATAAACAACCAAGACGTTTTCAGGTGTTCTAGTTGTTCTGAAATTAGTAAAAAAGGAAATAATGTTTCAATGGTGTTCTAGCCCAAGCTCCAGTATCATATCATAGTGGACAGCCATTGGTTGATTTGTGCACTAGAGGGGATTGGAGGGTGTGTATGGTACAGAAGAACCTCTGGTCATGACCATAATTCGTTCCATAATTTTGGTTGCAACCTGATTTGGTCATGACCCAAACCTAACCAAAATTAAAGCAAAATTAATGCTATGGGCACATGAGGACGTTGTTGCTCAGTGCTTACAAAAGATGGACTGGAAGGGCAAATTGGCAGTGGCCATGGTTGATCACCACCCAAGTATGTGTTCGTGACAAGATTCAAAACTTTTGTGAATTTCTTGGTCAGAACCCAATTTGGTCATGGTCAGAAGCGTTCATGACCAGAGGTTCTACTGTATCTGCCATGACATTGAAACCTCTAGGTGTTTTGAAAAAGGAGGACATGATGTTTGGGCTTGGTTTGCCAGAACGTATCTCCATGACAACAGGTTTGTGATTTCAGACTGACATTTTGCTGTTATAGAGCTGAGGTGGCGCAGTGGTTAAATGCAGCACTGCAGGCTACTTCAGCTGACTGCATTTCTGCAGTTCGGCTGTTCAAATCTCACCGGCTCAAGGTTGATTCAGCCTTCCATCCTTCCGAGGTGGGTAAAATGAGGACCCGGATTGTTGTTGGGGGCAATATGCTGACTCTGTAAACCACTTAGAGAGGGCTGAAAGCCCTATGAAGCAGTATATAAGTCTAACTGCTATTGCTATAAGTACCCGGAAGCACAGCTGAATTGTTGAATTGGGCCCGGATCCTCGGTTTCTGCTAACTCTTTCAGAATTTCTGCCAATCCTTCCTGAAACTGGATGTTCGGGGTGAATTTCATCCTACAAAGCGTGTTTTCCAAAGATGAGCATGCAACAGTCAGTCCAAAGCTTAAGAGCAGAGTCAGGGTTGTCAGCCAGTCCAAGGATCGAAGGTTCAAATGTGAAATTAATACACAGGGATCACATTTGAGCTAACATTCCTTTCCTGCTAAGAGCGGAGAGGGAGCCAAGTCTGTTCTGTAGGCCATCACTCCTCAGAATGTTGTTGCAGCAAACTGCCACTGTCTGACTTTTTACTCCGTTGTTAGGCAACTGACCGAATGGAACTTTCCATATGCTCTCCTCTCTCCTTTCATGGGCCATGACTGGTCAATGCTTCAGGAGCCAAAATAAAACAGCCAAAGGGACAAAGCACAACCTAAACTTGCCCCCTTCTGGATATAACATGGTTTAGTTGGATCACCCTTGATCATAATTTGAACCTTCTGAGATGTACATATTGACTTAATTCCTTGAATAAAATTGTTGTCAAAGTGCATAATTTCCAGAACTTTAAACAAAAAAGACCAATTCCATTCAAAAGCAAAAGGAAAACATGCCTTGTTTTTATGTTGTAAATATCCTATGGCATCCAATAAAGTTTTCTTTGATTAACAGAACAATAGAGCTGGAAGAGACATTGGATGACTTCTACTTCAACCCACCCTGCTCAAGAAGAAGACCCAACACCATAGCTGGCTGTCCAATCTCTTCTTAAAAACCACCAGTGATGGTGCAGCCACGACGTCTGGAGACAAGGCGTTCCACTGATTAATTGATTTGGAATTTCTGAAATAGGCTGAATTAAGATCCCCCATCAAATTCAAAACCACTAAAACAATTTCTGGGGTAGGACTCTCAGCCAAAAAGCAGATGAGACCACCACGTATATGAGGAACCATGGGGAATTTAGGGTAAAGGTTTGCCATTCACTTTTAGTATTAGAAATATGATATCCTTATTTTGGTGGCATAAGGGCAGCCCTTGTCCCTCTTCATATTCAAAGGTGCCCAGTTCTTGTGAGCCATGTGAGGTTCACCCCTAGCACCTATCCATAGCTAGATAAATCATTAAGTCCGTGTCATGAAAGACTGATTGTGATGACTTTGACTGCTAAGAGAGACAATAAAAAAGGCTAAGAAGGAAACAAAAAGACTAGAATCAATCCTCTCTAGTAGTCTACACCCTTTTAAGCAAGTATTAACACCAAACAACCAAACCGAAAAGAATACTCTAAGCAAGGAGAAAATCATACCCCCAACACTGACATGGGAAATTACAAGTAGCCCTCAATTTATGGCCATAATTCAGACTAGAATTTCTATTGTTAAGGAAGGCAGTTGTTAGGTGATTCAAACCCAATTTTATGACTTTTTTTGCCATGGTTCTTAAGTGATAACAATGTTGTTAACAAGCGAATATGCCTTCCCCCATTGACTTTGCTTGTTAGAAGCTGGAAGAATAAGTTGCAAATGGAGATCATATGACCTGGGGAACTGCAACCGCTATAAATACATGCCAATTGCCAAGCACCCAAATTTTGATCACACGACCATGGGAATCATGCGATGGTTGAGAACGTATTGATTATAAATCACTTTTCCCAGTGCTGTTGTAACTTTGAATGGTCATTAAACAAATGGTTATAAGTTAAGAACTAGCTGTACTGTATATGAATAGGGATCAAACCCTCATACTGATGGTGAGATGTAGTGACGTGCGGTGAGCTTTATTGCTGGTGAGGCAGCAATTTTTTTAGACTTGTAGACTTCAACTCCCAGAATTCCACAGCCAGGTATGCTCTGTTCCGATTTAAAGCGACAGCATTTTTCCATCTTGCAAAATAAGTTTTCCCATTCTTTTTCTTCTCCCTCCCCCTCCTTCCTCCCTCTCTCCCTCCCTCCCCCCTCTCTCAAACAGACACACGCACACAGAGAAGTTGGATCCCTCGCTCACTCACTCACTCTCAAACAAACACAAACACAGAAGTTGGATTGGATATATTTTCCAAAGGCTTGAAAGCAACTCCTCTGCCATACCCCCCCATTCCCCTGCTGCCTTCCGATCCGAGCCTTTGATTGCAAGTGGAGCCACGTTGCCTTTTCAAACTTGTAATCAGTGAAGCTGGGCTTATATACTTTTATCCAGTTGTGTGTGTGTCTCTCTCTGTGTGTGTGTGTTTGAAAAGGCAATGTGGTTCTGCATGCAATCAAACTTTTTGAATTCCTCCCCCCTCCCCACACACACACCTTTTCCAGCTGTTTCAGAGAGGATTTCAACTCTGCATTTGCCTGCCCCAATGAAAAGAAAAAAAAGCCTCTAAAAATGCCCTCTACAGGAGGTGAGAGAACACGTGCCTCCTTTGAATAAGAAATTTTTCGTCTTTTAACCCTTGCTTAACTCTGCTCAAGTGATCATAAAGCTAGAGTAAAGGAGGCCCGTAGTTCTCTAGCCTCCCACTGCAGTTAAGCACTAAGCAGAGTCATCCACTGTGACTCTGGCAGCAACTACCTCAGCCTTTTTCCTTTTATTCTTTTCTTTTCCTCATGATGCTGGTGAGGCCCCGCCTCCCCTGACTACATGTCCCTGTGATGATGATGTTGGGTAATGAAATGTCTGAAAGCTCAGAGAGCACCAAGGACTCTACATTTCAACCCTGAGCTACAAAGATTCTCTTCCATTAGATCTCATCTTGCAAATTTAAACATGGGGGAAAATTTATTTTCTACAGTGTTTCCTATGTGGCAAGTTGGTGATCTTCTTTCATTTTTTTCAACAACTAGGATGATAAAATATTGAATTAAATTGAATTCTTCGGCTAAAGGGGATACCACGGTGGATACAATTTTCCCAGGAAAACCTTCATGTAGGATTTTTTTCTTGTATCTGCTGTTTCAAGTTTATAAAAATGCAAAAAAGCAGATGAGACCACCACGTATATGAGGAACCATGGGGATTTTAGAGTAAAGGCTTGTCATTTGCCTTTGGTATTAGAACTATGATATCCTTATTTTGGTGACATGAGGGCACCCCTTGTCCCCTTCATATTCAAAGGTGCCCATTTCTTATGTACCATATAAGGCTCACCCCTAGCACCTATCCACAGCTAGACAAAATATTAAGGTCATGTCATGAAACACTGATTGTGATGACTTTGACTGCTACACATATATATATCCAGGATCCCAATCCTTGTGCTGAGGCGTTGAGTAGTTGAGGTGCTGAGTAGCGGAGGAGCTGAGGTGCTGAATTGTGGAAGTGTTGAGAAGCTAAGGTGCTGAAGTGCAGAGGTTCTGAAGTGCGGAGGTTCTGAGGTGCTGAAGTGCTGAAGTGCGGAAGTGCTGAAGTGCTGAGGTTCTGAGGTACTGAAGTGCTCAGGCACTGAAGTGCTGAGGAGCTGAGGTGCGGAGGTCTGAAGTGCTGAGGTGCTGAAGTGCTGAGGAGCTGAAGTGCTGAGGTGCTGAAGTGCAGAGGTGCTGAAGTGCGGAGGTGTTGAGGAGTTAAGGTGCTGAAGTGCGGAGGTTCTGAAGTGCGGAGGTTCTGAGGTGCTGAAGTGCTGAAGTGCGGAAGTGCTGAAGTGCTGAGGTTCTGAGGTACTGAAGTGCTCAGGCACTGAAGTGCTTAGGAGCTGAGGTGCGGAGGTCTGAAGTGCTGAGGTGCTGAAGTGCTGAGGTGCTGAAGTGCGGAGGTGTTGAGGAGTTAAGGTGCTGAAGTGCGGAGGTTCTGAAGTGCGGAGGTTCTGAGGTGCTGAAGTGCTGAAGTACTGAGGTTCTGAAGTGCTGAAGTGCTCAGGCACTGAAGTGCTGAGGAGCTGAGGTGCGGAGGTATTGAAGTGCTGAGGTACTGAAGTGCTGAGGTACTGAAGTGCTGAGGTGCTGAAGTGCGGAGGTGTTGAGGAGTTAAGGTGCTGAAGTGCGGAGGTTCTGAAGTGCGGAGGTTCTAAGGTGCTGAAGTACTGAAGTGCTGAGGTTCTGAGGTGCTGAAGTGCTCAGGCACTGAAGTGCTGAGGAGCTGAGGTGCGGAGGTTCGGAAGTGCTGAGGTGCTGAAGTGCTATAGATCTGAAGTGCGGAGATGCTGAAGTGCTGACTTCTGAGGTGCTGACGTTCTGAAGTGCGGAAGTGTTGAAGTGCTGAGGTTCTGAGGTACGGAAGTGCTGAGGAGCTGGGGTGCGGAGGTGCTGAAGTGCTGAGGAGCTGAAGTGCTGAGGAGGTGAAGTGCTAAGGTGCTGAGGTGCTAACGTGTGGAGGACCAGCGGATCTGGGTAAGGACACACTTCTGGAATTATGGTCCAGCGGGTCACTGGTCACACTTCTTGAGCTGAGATGTCATTGCCCACCTTGCACCAAGCCTTGATGACATGTTTGCTTTCAGTATTTAGTGAAATTTGGGGGAAGGGGGCAGACACCTTGGTGGATGTCTGTAAAATCCTGTTGCCAATCCCCATTTTAAAGACAGATAAATCATAGAATAAATATAGAGTATCACGAAGACCGCTGCTATTTGTCGACCTCTGTTCTGATCAAACCTTGAAGAAAAAAAGCTGCAAACCTCAATAGCTGAGCTTGTTTTGCATATGAAGCTCTCATCACTATTGCAAATTTTCTTGATGCAATTGTGATGTCATGCGACCTCCCAAAAAAGGTACTGTGAGGAGGTAACTTGTTGGGATACCTTTGCAGATTGGCGTTTGGGAACAAAGTGAGAACTTTTCCCACATACTAAATAAAAAAAATGTACCTCTAGAAATTGTTTTGAATTGTTTGGGTCTGTTGTGGTATGAAAGAGAAAAAACATTCTTTGAATTGAAAGGCTCTTCATGAGGAATATTGACGGCCAGTTATATAGATCATTTGAGATAGTTCACAGATCCATGGCTGCATCCCAGTGGTGGGATTCAGCCAGTCCGCCCCTATCCAGGAGAACCAGTTGTTAACTTTATGAGCAGTTCGGAGAACCAGTTGTTGGAAGAAATCTCCTTTTGTTTTTTTCTACTTTATAGGGCTAATCCTGTAAGGAAGGCAGGAAGGAAACATTCTGGTGTTGTTTCTAGCCTAATCTTTATTGCCCTGCTTACAGAAACTGCCTCTCTGGTTAATCCTTATTACCATTATAACAGCTAAGGTGAAGCGCCCATCGACCTGAGTGATATTGAGTTGGTCACACCCAAACAGTCACATGACCACCGAGCCCCACCTACCCAGCTGGTCATTAGGGCAGAGAACCGGTTGTTAAATTATTTGAATCCCATCACTGCTGCATTCCCTACATTGTAGGATTTACATTTTTAAAGCAATGTTAGTTTTGATGTTACCTGTTATATAATCTGTTAATGTTTTATTTCATTTAGCTGCCTAGTGTTGCCTTTAGGTAAGGTGGGCCACATATAAATAGGAAAATTGAATTATGTGGGGTTTAGATAGGTAGGTTGTAGCTTCTAGAAACACTTGAAGGGGTTGAAATCGCCTGGGGAACAGGAATGTCTCTGACATGTTGAATTGTCTACCCATCTGCTTTCATGAAAAAGATCATAAACTTCCCCTGTAAGTCATAGGAGATTGAAAAGTAGCTTAAGGTTATGGGACCTTATCAATTGGAATAGAAATGCCAAATATTTAGTTGAAAGAAAAAAAGGAAAGGGGAAACTGCTGGGGAGGGAAGGGCAACGCTTGTCCTAAAGGATCAGAGTAGAGGAATTTGAGGGCAAATGTAATTAACCAATTATGTCCTATTCTAGACATTGTCTCTCAAGTTTACATTCCAATTTTTGAAATAAAAATGCCAAAGCTATTCTGCCTTGTCACCTATTTCTTTACCTTCTAGTTTCCATCACTGATTTTGCGATGGAAAACGATCAGTTGAGGAAATTAAGAAAAAAGATGAGGCATCTCCAAAAAGAGGTAAGAGAAAATATTTGTTCATAGGCTGTCACAGTAAACGTGTGATGGAATCAGTGGTGGGATTCAGCCTGTCCGCACCTATTCGGGAGAACCGGTGGTTAACTTTCTAAGCAGTTCGGAGAACCGGTTGTTGGAAGAAATCTTACTTTGGTTTTTTCCGCTTTACAGGGCTAATCCTGTAAGGAAGGCAGGAAGGAAACTTTCTAGTGTTGTTTCTATCCTAATCTTTATTGCCCTGCTTACAGAAACTGCCTCTCCAGTTAACCCTTATTACATTGTAACAGCTAAGGCGAAGCCTCCATCGGTGTGAGTGACATTGAGTTGGCCACGCCCACCTAGACACATGACCACCAAGCCACGCCTACCCAGCTGGTCATTAGGGCAGAGAACCGGTTGTTCAATTATTTGAATCCCACCACTGGATGGAATGTACAGAAATTTAAGAAAGACAGACAGGCAGATTAGGTAGTTCGAGTCAGACAGACAGAATATTAATTGTGGTTTCTGTTACACCACGGTTAAGGCATCAACCTGCAAACTCAGAGACTGACATTTCTTGCCCCACTTTAGAAGCAAAGCCAAGTAGGTCACCCTGAGCCAGTC
Source organism: Thamnophis elegans (assembly GCF_009769535.1). NCBI lineage: Eukaryota > Metazoa > Chordata > Lepidosauria > Squamata > Natricidae > Thamnophis > Thamnophis elegans. The sequence continues at coordinate 18,420,440 of NC_045551.1, read as the reverse complement.
AGCTTCTCTTAGCCCTAGGAAGAAAACAACACCGAATCACTTGTGAAAAACCTTGCTAAGAAAACTGCAGGGACTCATCCAGCCAGTCCTTGAGAATCATTAAAAACAGGGTCTTTTGTCATTGCAGGAGGAATGATCGAGACTTCCTTTTCTGTCATCTACCACCGAAGAACGGAGACGTGCTGAGGTATATAATGTATACTTGTAGCTCACCTTAGAATATATTTATGAGAAAAATAAAAACAAATGATTTCTTCACAATTGGTAATTGTGAATAATGCATGTGCAGCATATTTTATAGAGTATATATGTTCGCTTTATATTTCTACTGTATGGATGAAATCCATACACACATACATCTATTCAATACAAACTAGTTTATTTGTAACTTCTATTCAAGAATGGCAATTGTCAGAGTTCATGCTCATTCTTGGTTGGTTCCTTCTTTGCCACATTAACTAGTTTCTTTGGCCACATACAACACCAATGGCAGTGAAATAAAATGTAGATGATTCAGATTTTGTTTGAACCACCGTGTTTTGCGTTTCCTAAACAAATGAACTCACACTAAATTGTTCTTTTTCTATCCCGGTGTGAATAACCTTTATTGCTTGTATTGAACATCTACAGCAATAAATCGGGAGTTGCACATTTGTGCTCATCTTGACATGCATGATTTTAATATGCACAAATATGCTTGTCTACACACCAGACTTTTTTACCTAAAGAGGATGTTTCAACGAATATCTTCTTTACACTGACATGAGAGAATTTATGGAAAACAAATTCATGTAATTCTTCTCATGATTTTTCAGACAAAGACAGAAAAACTGGAAGGAGATCTGAAGGCAGCAAGGGACCTGAGTTATACGTAAGTCTTTGCATAGTTCATCAAATTTTTGTATAACCATATTCAGTTCACACTTTCAATACAACATTCATCATTTCTCCATTGGCAATGGGACTGGCCATTTTATGAAACAAGTGATGGAAAATTATATTCTAGTAAAGCTTGGGAAAAAAGGGTGGAATGTGTTGTAATTGTATCAAAAGGTTGATAATTCAAGTTAAAAAAAACCCCAAGGGCCTAATTTCTCTCTGGTCTTCATAATTTGCAGAAAGACAATGGAAATCTTCAAACTTCTGGGAGAAAAAGATCAGCTCAAAGTCCAAATTCAGGGCCTTATACTGAAAAACCAGCAGCTGGCCGAAGAGTATGAGGATTATAAAGAAAACTTGAGCAGGTTAAAAGATTTAGATAGCCACCCTGACTTTCTCTTCCTTTCTCAGCTATTTCAATTAGTTTTAATTTTAAACAAGTTTTATAATTCAAATAAAAAAACCTAAGGGAGCTAATTACACTTTGCTCTTGATATTTTACAGAAAAATTGGTTCGGAGGAACTTGGGCAGCTGGAGAAACTGAGGCAAGAGAACGAAAGACTCCTCTGCAAGGCTGAGAAAGAAGCTGCGGAGAAAGCAGAGCTTCTATGTGAGAATAATTCTCTCAAAGAAGAACTTAATAGGTGAGAAATATTTAGATAGCGATTTGACTTTTTCTTTCAAATTCAGATTTATTTATTAGATTCCTTAGGCCAGATATACTGGATAAAAGAAGTGTCCCATGTATGTATGTATGTATGTATGTATGTATGTATGTATGTATGTATGTATGTATGTATAACTGAGTAAGAGAAGAGCAATAGTTATAATGGAATGCAATAATAATTAGTAATTCAAGTAACAAATTAAGAGGGCTAATATCTCTCTGGTCCTCATAATTTACAGAAAGATAGCAGTGATCTCAAAACTGACGGAAGAAAGTGAAGAGCTCAGAAACAAAACAGAGATATTGACTTTCAAAAATATCGAACTTACAGATGAGAAAGATGAGATCTTCAGGGCGTACGAACAAATACTGTGCAGGTGAGAAATTTTTAGATAGACACCACAAACTATTTCTTCCAGAATTTCATATTAGGGTCTCCTTATCTTAGAAAGCTTGGAAAAACCTGACATTCTCCTTACTTTAGAAAGAAATTAACAAACTATGGCTCTTATACTTTTACATATAAAAATCTCGGAGTTAGTCTCATGGAATGGGAAGATAGGTATAGAAGAGACTTTTCAATCTCCATCCCCCGGTGCCCAACAATATTTATAAACTTTCAGAGTGAGAGTTTCCTGACATCAAAGAAGTTCCCGTTATTTTAACTAAGAATACTTTGTTGTTGGCCCAGATTCACAGCGAACATTCTGATTTTTTTTCAGAGAGGAACTACAGAAGATATGCCGCTGCACCTTATTGAGACACGGACACCACATGGAAGACGAGACAGAAGCTGAAGAGAAAATGAAGGCTCAAATGGTGGAATATCAATTGAATCCAAAATGGTTGAAAGCTTCGGTAGACAAAATTAAAACATCTAAGGAACCCGCATCAAATATTCTGAGGTGGCTGCAGAAATCTCTCAAACTCCTAAAAGAGGATTCCTCTGAACGGTCAAAACACACCCTGCCAGAATGGCTTAAAGCATCTGCCGCCAACCTCCCGGAGGAATGTGCTAAGGCAGCCAGGGAGGATGTGAATGATTGGCTACAGACATCAATAAATCATCTCCAGGAAAAAGGGCCAGGAACGTACGAGTTAGATGTGGAAAGATGGCTTCAAGCATCTATTATAGGCATTCAACATCTACTAAAGTTCAGGTCAGAGTCTCGTGGAAGCCGGAAGAAAAAGGGATGGCTTCCTGAATCAATAGAAAACCCGAAGAAGGGGACTTCCTCTGGTGACGTCACCGTTCTTAGAGTGAAGGGAAGGAAGCTCTCCTAACTTCTAACTCTAACTCCTTTGTTTGGACTCTTTTTTGAGCACTGTTGAGCCTGAAGGGGTCAACAGATTAAAGGGGATACTCTGTAGATGCTGGGGTGATAAGGCAAATCCCCCCACGGATAGGAGAAACCCCTTAAACGGACAAGGAGATATCCTACAAAAGTTCAAGTCAGAGTCTCTTGGAAGCCAGAAAAAAAAGGGATGTCTTGAAGAATTAATAGAAAACCTGAAGAAGTAATGTCCTGAAGGATCTGAAGAATATGTTAAAATGTCTTCGAGGATCCTTAGAAAGCCTGTCCCTTTCTAGAGAACCTAGACCAGTTCTTGAAAAATGGCTTCAGCAATCCCTGAAAAACTTGGAAAAGGTCCCGCAACATACAAACAAGATGCCAAAAATAGCTTGAAGTATCTGTAAACAGCTTCAAAGAGGAAGGACCATGAAGCATCCCATGTGGTCCTCAGGATTGGCTTGAAGCGTCTATTAAGGGCATCCAAGATCTGCAGAAGTCCAGATGAAAAGGTTTGAAAAATCAATAGGGAACCTCAAGAAGCAATGTTCTGAAGGAACCGTGGAAAATATATTTCAATGGCTTCAAGGATCCTTAGAAAGATTTGCATTTTCTGAAGAACCTATACCACTTCTTGAAAAATGGCTTCTGCAATCCCTGAAAAACTTGGAAAAGGTCCCGCAACATACAAACAAGATGCCAAAAATAGCTTGAAGTATCTGTAAACAGCTTCAAAGAGGAAGGACCGTGAAGCATCCCATGTGGTCCTCAGGAATGGCTTGAAGCGTCTATTAAGGGCATCCAAGATCTGCAGAAGTCCAGATGAAAAGGTTTGAAAAATCAATATGGAACCTCAAGAAGCAATGTTCTGAAGGAACCGTGGAAAATATATTTCAATGGCTTCAAGGATCCTTAGAAAGTCAGAGTCTCTTGGAAGCCAGAAAAAAAGGGATGTCTTGAAGAATCAATAGAAAACCTGAAGAAGTAATGTCCTGAAGTATCTGAAGAATATGTTAAAATGACTTCGAGGATCCTTAGAAAGCCTGTCCCTTTCTAGAGAACCTAGACTAGTTCTTGAAAAATGTCTTCCACAATCCTTGAAAAACCCGAAAGAGGAAGGTCCTGAAGTATCTCAACAAGATGCCAACAAATGGCTTGAAATAGCTATAAAGAATCTTGAGGAAGAAGGACCTAAAACACCACTCCTAGATACTCAGGAATGCCTTGAAGCCTCTATTAAAAGCATTCGGGATCTACAGAAGTCCAGATGAGAAGGTTTGAAAAATCAATAGAGAACCTCAAGAAGCAATGTTCTGAAGGAACTGTGGAAAATATATTTCAATGGCTTCAAGGATCCTTAGAAAGATTTGCATTTTCTGAAGAACCTATACCACTTCTTGAAAAATGGCTTCAGCAATCCCTGAAAAACTTGGAAAAGGTCCCGCAACATACAAACAAGATGCCAAAAATAGCTTGAAGTATCTGTAAACAGCTTCAAAGAGGAAGGACCGTGAAGAATCCCATGTGGTCCTCAGGAATGGCTTGAAGCATCTATTAAGGGCATCTAAGATCTACAGAAGTCCAGATGAAAAGGTTTGAAAAATCAATAGGGAACCTCAAGAAGCAATGTTCTGAAGGAACCATGGAAAATATATTTTAATGGCTTCAAAGATCCTTAGAAAGCTTTGTATTTTCTGAAGAACCTATACCACTTCTTGAAAAATGGCTTCAGGAACATGGAAAAGGTCCCGCAACATACAAACAAGATGCCAAAAATAGCTTGAAATATCTGTGAACAGCTTCAAAGAGGAAGGATCGTGAAGCATCCCATCTAGGTCCTCAGGAATGGCTTGAAGGATCTATTAAGGGCATCCAGGATCTCAAATAATCTAAGGAATCAAAACAAGAATGGGAAAGAAGGAGAGAGTGATTTGGGCAGAACTTGCTTGCTCTGAAATAAACTGAAGGATGGATGGATGGCTTCAAACATCTTTAGCAAGTTCCAGACAGCCTGGTTCTACTGCATCCAAAACAGATATGCAAGTATAGCTACAATCATCTCTGCAAAAACTCAGTCAAGAATCCCCAGAAGAAGCTAAAAACAATTTGGAGGAATGGCTCTAGGAATCCAGAGAAAATGCTCTGAAGAATCCAAGCAATAGGTGAATGAGTAGCTTGAGATAGCCTTAAATGACTTCCATGAGGGAGGGCCTGAAACTCCCCATCCATTCCATCTTGGTATATACTTGTCTGTCATTTCTGCTGCTCCTAGCGTTACTGCGATCAAGATGACTAAATGAACAAACTGGAAATGTATCAGCAAGTATTTATTCTTTTGGTTTTCCAGAACTTCTGGGGCCTTTTTGGAGTGAGTGACATACCGTTTTACTAATGGACTACGGTATTCCAACATGAGCTTCATAACCAATGAACCCTTTTCATCAACAATTTTAGCTATTGTGGACTTCCATTTGGGTGTTCCACATATCTCGGCTGATTCTACTCTGATAGGAGGTCTTTATGGTTACCTGGAGAGGTGACGAAGAAGCGAGGGATTACTTGTTGATTCTGGGAGAAAGGCAGCTCTCCCGCTTGAACCCAGGAGCCCTCCCGACCGGTGGAGAAGAGGGACAGCCATTATGACTGGAATAAAGCTGGAGCAACCAAGCTGGAGTGGTGTGTGAACAGAGGATTGGAACTGGATGAGATGATTTTCAACTTCTTTATTAGAGACCCACCTAAATAAAAGAAGTTTTAAAAGTCTCCAAAGTGCAGAAAGTGGCAACTTAACACACGGAGATACATTATAGACCCAAAAGAGAAATCACATTTTGATGGAAGAATATGGAGTTTTACGATATAGAAAGACTGAACTGGAATTTAGTTGCTGTTAAAAGTGAGTTTGATTTGCCTGCAATATTGTTTGGCTGTTGGAAGAAATTGTAAAAAGAATGATTTTTTTTCTTTTGGTTGAACTTTGATCAGCTGTTAGAGCTCTCCCTCATCTTGGTATCGAAAATTACAGTTGAGACACCATCTAATGGCCAAAGAAGATACTATATTATTATATGGTTGAAAGGAACCTTGAAAAAAAATCAGTTGATATGAAAAAAAGAAAAGAAAAGTCAAGAGTGATAAGAAGAGAAAGAAAGTGAAAGGAAAACAACTTCTGGAAGGCCGTCTTTTTGTTTCCCCTTTTTTATCTACTTGTTTTTTGGCGGCCAAAGTCCAGTCAGAGTCTTGAGAAAGCCTAAGGAAGAGATGGTTTGAAAAATCAATAGAGAACTTCAAGTAGCAATGTTCTGAAGGAACCGTGGAAAATATATTTCAATGGCTTCAAGGATCCTTAGAATGCTCTGCATTTTCTGAAGAACCTATACCACTTCTTGAAAAATGGCTTCAGGAACATGGAAAAGGTCCCGCAACATACAAACAAGATGCCAAAAATGGCTTGGAGAATCTGAAAACAGGTTCAAAGAGGAAGGACCGTGAAGCATCCCATGTAGGTGCTCAGGAATGGCTCGAAGCATCTATTAAGGGCATCCAGAATCTCAAATAAACTAAGGAATCAAAAACAAGAATGGGGAAGATGAAGGATAGAGAGATTTGGGTAGAACTTGCTTGCTCTGAAAGAAACTCAAGGATGGGTGGATGTCTTCAAACGTCTTTAGCAAGTTCCAGGCAGCCTGGTTCTACTGCATCCAAAACAGCACCTGCGCGGAGATCCTTGGACCTGATGGTGTGGCAGCATGAATGGATTTCCACAAAAATTGCAGACTACAGGAATCCTTTCAGCAGTTCCCAAAAGACTGCACAGCCGTTTGCACTACTCAGGTGATCCTGAGGATCAGGCAAACATCCAAGTGGTCTCAACAACTCTCTAAAAGAATGCAAATGACCAGCTGTCTGCAAGGAATATCAATCCTCTCATTCCTACCATCCAATCAGAGCTGAAGGCGCTTCAACCGAGGGCACCTGGGAAGAAGCAATGCTCAGCCAAACTTGGACTCAAGACAGCCTACAGAGTTGCCCCTGCATGGCTCCATGAGAGTCTGACAACCAATCAGAATACAAGCTCAGGTTCAAAGGCCAGAGAGGGCATAAAACCAGGGACTTTCAGCATCTCGGTCTTTTTCTTCTTCTTCACCCAACATCTGGAAGCATAGGATCGCTTTTTTCTGTTCAGGAACTCAAGCAATGTGATCCTGTTCACCATTAAACCATCTTTCCAAGCAGCCTCCATGTTTCCAGTGTCTTTCCCCCCACTTGGAACTGAACCCAGAAGGACATTTCTTCCAACAATAGCAACTCAACAATTGTGCCTTTGTTCCTAAGTTAGCTATTCCTGCAGTTACAATGGAAATTCAGTGAAGGAAATTAAATGTCTGGTTGGCTGGAAACGAGACACAATTTTAAAATAAATCTTGGGAAACAAAATGTCTTCAGCACATCTTAAATATGCTTATAAGAATCACACATTTGCAGGGCCAGTTAAAATATCTTTCCTCCCAAAAAGCTAACATAGTTATTGGGAAGAAAATCCCTTAAAGTGTAAGAGAAAATAATGTAACATGTTGAACTTGTTAGTTTAGTTGTAGCATTGCCTCATTTCTGGAAGATGTTTATCAGCTAGTTTGACTTTGGAAAGATGCAAATAATTCCTCGATTATTTGCTCTTTCATTTGTATGCTTAGTCTTCCGGTGTTATAATTGCAGTTTGTGTTTTTAAGCCACCACCTAATTGTTAGAATATATTTAAAGCAATTAAAGAGATAATTCTTCAGTAATTTTAATTATACGCAATGTGATTTCTCAGGGAAAAATTGGCATCTGCTGCAATTCCATGTAAATGAGAACTGGTTAAAGTAATTCATTAGAGACTTCAGGGCATCTAAAAGCATGGAAGAAATTCCTCGACTGATGCAAAAGTTGGTTGATTCATCCTTTCTGTGGTCTTTATCAAGTAAGCAGTTTCTTTTGTTCTCTGCATAAAGCAAACAGACTGCAATCTTGCTGTTTGCAGCATTTTATATTACATACTGTAAAAAGTTGGCACCCATCCCTCTCCTAGAAGAATGAATTATTTTAGGAAATATTTAAAAAGACAGAATATATTTCCCCTAAAAGAGAAATAGAAATCTTAAGGGAGACAGAAACTCAGAGCTTCAGCTCCCTGCTCCTAGCAGATATTTGGTGCCCACTGAGAAGGACTGGGCCAGCCTACAAAGGACCTTCAGCTTCAAGATGATGGGATTAAGACACGACCCTCCAGGACATTATAGGATTATCTAGCAGCAGGCCTCACTGCCTTACAAAATCACCTGGGGACATTGCATCACCCAGCAAGCTTCAACCAAGCTTGACTCAGAAAACCTACAAGGTTAGTTATGACCCCTACAGCAGCTAATAGCTTGCACAGGAACAGGAAGCTCAAATTTCAAATCCCAAAATGGTATAAATAACCCACTCTCTCAACTCCATGAGGTGAGCTGCACCAGTACCATGTACTGGATGGTTCTCCTTCATTAAACCATCTTTCCAATCAGCATCCATATTTCAAATGTTTTTTCTCACCACTTGGAACTGAACCAGATGGATAATTCTTCCAACAATGCCTAAAAGGACATTGTTCTTATACGCTACGATTCAGAATTTCTTCTGGAACTGAAAAATAAAACTGCGATGCAGGAGGACACTAGGCCTACTCTGCAATATCCCAGCCTCAATTTGGTGAAGCCGCTTTACCCATCATAGAATAAAACGAAGCGTAACGTGCATAAGAAATTCGAAGAACCTAGAATAGGAACATTCGAGACATCACAAAAAATGTGTTATTTGAAGCGCCTTTATTTTGCAGGAAGGCCTCGAAGGCAAAGTAGTAACTACTACTGGAGTAGTGAATCTGTCTCCGATTATAAACAAAAGCCATCAGCGCTCTCCTTCAGGCTTCCTAAAACAGCAAATAGAGAAGTGACGCTCGCGTCTTCCACGAATCCCCAGTGGAGTCGCTTTCAGTCCCTCCACCTCGGCGTCGACTTATCGCTTCCAGTCATTTGCCCCTCCCCTTCGGGTTCTCACACGGCGGCGGCAACCTCGGCCTCCACCTCGCGTGCTAGCACACACACACACACGGCACGCTCACGCATACCGCGCAGGCAGGCAGTGGCACTCGCAACACAGCCACGGCCGTTCCACCAGGCATGGCACAGGGCTCTACTTCATTATGGCAGCAGCGCGACACAGCACTCTCGACTTCATGCTCAGCGCCACAGGTGAGCCACCACATTCCGGCGACTCGCCCTTTCTGGCCTACCAACCCACTCATTGCTGCCTGACGGGCCCATAATTCTTCTTCCTTCCCTTCCTCAGCAACGGGGGAGAGGAGAGATCCGAACGGCTTGCAGCAAGAGCCTTGGCTCTCCGCAGGCCTCTGCACCAAATGAGGCAAGCGAACGAGCGAGTTGTCTTGTCTAGGTCGGCGTGGGAAGAGTGGGGCAGACTGCCAGCTTTGCCCCAGCGTGTTTCTTTCCTGTTTACTCTCCCCTCCCTTCCCCCAATATACGACATATACCCTTCCGTCCCCGGGTCTCCTTCACCGCCCACTCTTGAACCTTCTGTTCTTCCGAATCTTCGATTACCTGGCGTAGTAGGGTTTTTTCCGCCTTCCCCTTTCCCACCTTTCTGTTTATAATTATTTCCTGATATTCAATTATTTTCTAACATTCGTGCCTGCAGCTCCTCCCTTTCGTAAATGCAGATTACCTAAAAGCTCAGCCCCCTCTTGCTCCATTTCCAACCATGCACGTTTCCGTGCAGCATGTGCTTTATGGCCTCCCCTCGGCTAAATCTTGCCATGTGTGTGTCTTATTCATTTCTCTGAACAGACCTCCTCTCACCCGAATATGATTTACTCTCGTCAATAGACTGGCAAAATCTTTCCCTTCCGGACATATTCCCTTTATATACTTAAAATGTGAGCCGGGAGTGGGAGTGGGCGTATATTATATCAAAAAACATTCGCTACTATTGCAAATGTGAGCCCGTGCCTTAGTATGTGTGTGTGTTACTTTATAATTGCGGCCTGTTTCAGTCCAGTAGAAATAGGCATCTGTTCATTTTGCAAGTCTTGCCGTCAAAGGAGGGACCCTCAGGTGGTAAGTTTTTCCTCTAGAGATGCTAATGGAAGAAATGATCCAGTTACTTCCCCCTACCCTTTCTGATTTCCAGGCTCTACTGGAAATGGGGCTAGAAAGAAAATGTTAGCTGTAAGTACAGGGGAAATGATGTGCTTGTTTAATAGAGTAATAATAGAAACAAGATGTACTGTACAGAACATAGAAGAACAGGAAGCTGCCTTACAAGGATAAATTGAACTGAAATTGTCTAATTTCAAATAATTGTAGTTAAAAATAAATAGGGATATTTGATATTTTATGTCTCCTTGGGTGGAGAAGGAAATATTTGGGATAATTATTCTAACTTCTTGGAATTGGGCTATTTCCCAATGTTTTCCAAAAGGCCGGAATCCAACCATTTCTGTTTAGAACACTTCACCTTTAGTGGCATTTAAGAAATGTATTCAAATATTGTACATTTTTAAATAATCAGTAGGGTTGCAATTATTCTGCATAAAAGAAATAGGCCAATCTTTATGTAAACAAATCTCAAATAAAAAATGCAATATTTAAGAACTAAACAGGGAGACGCATTTGATGGTACTTTTTAAGCAATAGAACTTAAAGATCACAACATGCTGTCCTGCTTCAGATTTTGTGTGTATATGTGTATACACACACAGACAGAGATTTCTTAGGAGATTATCAATTTACGGTAATTTCAGAGGAGGATAGCAAGGAATGTCTTGTTTAAGATAAAGACTTGCCTGTGAATTTTGTTTTTAAAAGGTTCAGATAAGTCATCCATAATTGGTTTGTCAAGGTTATCAGCTAGTCCAAGGGTTTATACTGCAAGAGAAGTCATGCATGAGCCAGATATTATTTCCAGCAACATAGGCAAAGAAAATATTTTTTAAAAGGCTGCAGCCAGCTATCAACAATCAAAATGTTTACTCCATTGCTTGACAAGTAACCCAACAGTTTTCCTCTGTTCTGCTGTTCCTTCTGCTTGTCTCGTGCAGGGTCCTTACCTGACAGGTTCAGCTACTTAGGTAGGGCTGGTGATCAGCCTTATGTGATATCTGGCTTTGTCCTTCTTGAATAGACATTGTGCAGGCTCGACTGAAGCAGCTTTTTCAGCTTCAGACTCAGAGTCTGAGTCCTGAGCCTGGGCTATGATATTTGCGTTAATTAGCAGTATCTGGATGCTGCTAAATCTTTTGTGAATGGCACTATTAATAACCTATTTATCATGTATGATATATTATAGAACTGATAAAGTAAATTGTCTGTTGTATTGCCATAAAACATATTGAAACAGATAAAACATTTGTTATGATTTTTGCTGGAACACATATACAACTATTGACCACAAAACAGCAATGAGTTCCTTTCCACTTCCACATTTGCATTTTGTTTTATACCTGTGTTGTGTGACAGCTGTACGCATTGTTGATGTGCTTCATTTAACTACTGTATAAGGCACATATGCTACAGAAACTTGGAAAAGTACGTTGTCTTATAGTTTTTTTTAAAAACAAAACTCAGTAGTCTTGGCTGAATAGGTTGTAAATTAGAAAATGTTGTAAGAATTGTTGCAAATTAGGATGGTAGATAGGTCTTATTTTTACAGACTTGCTTGTTGGCTAAAACTACAGTACAAGTGTGTATTAAAAAGTTAATCTTTTATTTCTATATTTTTAGTTAACTCTAAATGTAGATAGTGTTATTTATTTGTGGGATTAAACCTTATTTTTAAAATAAGGGCACCTGTTATTTTCTTAATTTTGATAGCTAAATAATTGCTCAACACTGGAAAACATTCAATAATCTAACAATTGAGATATGGATTACTAAAGTCTCTTCAGTTGCCATGTTATAAAAAGGCTGCTGATAAAATAATAAATAAACATCAGAAGCAGGGATCACAATTTTATCAAACTCTGGTAAATTTTGTATTAATTGAAACAAACTATCCATAGCATTATACAATGCGGTACATGTGAATATGTTCCTGTTTAAATCTACTTACTTTTTAAAGGCTATAATGTAGATTTATGTTACCCAATTACTTGTTAATGTTTGCTACTTATTGTTCAACAAAAACTAATTTTAAAAATAAAATTATTTCTAAAGGGTACTAGTATTGTTCTGAGTAGAGAGAGCTCTACTAACTGCTGGTACAACTGATTCCTTCACTGTTCATTAACTTCTAAATAAAAAAACCTGTTATAACATTGAATAATTGTTTTGAAGTTTATCTAGAAAGTAATATTGTAAGTAATCTAGAAAGAACTGTAAACTGATTTCTAGTCATGAGCTGCAAGCAATGATAGCATAAATTATGAACAGAAACTGACAATGTAGGGAGAGTAGATTTTACAAAAGTTGGCAAATTCTGGTAGAGATCACCACCTGCAAAATCCTGACAAAAAGGAGCCCTTTATTCTTTTACATGTATGTATGCTTTGGGAATGATTGAATTGGATTTCATTTATTCCTGTTCTATAACCAAATATATGTTTAGTTCCTATGTAGTATTAAGGTTTGCCAAGATCTTGCCCCAGATTTTGTTACATCAAAGAATTTCTAGGTTCAGCCAAATTTTGGAAGTTTAGAGTGATCTGTAGATCCAGAGCTCATGTTAGAATGCCAATGTTCTGAGTTCCTGATAGCTTTCTTTGTTTTCACGTCTTGGGGAACATCTATCTCCGGGATGGCAAACCTATGGCATGTGTGCCACAGGTGGCACATGGAGCCATTTGTCAGGGCACATGAGGTGTTGCCCTGTCATGCACACGCTGGCCAGCTGACTTCAGCCTTTTTTTGAGGCCATTTTTCACCCTCCCCAGGCTCCAGAGGCTTTATAGGAGCCTGGGGAGGGTGAAAACAGCCCGCAGTCCCCTAGAGGTCCTCCGGAGGCTTCAGGAGCTTCCCTGAAGCCTTAGGAGCACAAAAAACTGGACTTACAGGCAAACCAGAAGTCACTTCCGGTTTGTCCATAGGGCCGTTTTTTGTCCTCCAGAGCCTTCAGGGAAGTCTCCGGAAGGCCCCTGAAGGCCCCGGAGGACTAAAACTGGTCCTACAAGCAAACCAGAAGTCTGTTCCTCAACTTCCGGTTTACCCGTAGGGCTGGTTTTTTGCGCTCCAGAAGATTCCGGGAAGCTCCTGAAGCCTTTGGAGGGCCTCCGGGGGAGGCGGGGGGGATTTTTTCAACCTCCCCAGGCTCCTATAAAGCCTCTGGAGCCTGGGGAGAGCAAAAAGGCATGCAAAAAATGGGGACTGCTGGTCATGCACGCATATGTGCTGGGTGTCGCGCATTATGGGTGTGGCACATCCATGCACACACCCCTACGCTCCCCCCTGCTTTAGGCACATGAGCCAAAAAAGGTTCGCCATCACTGATCTATGTACTAATCATTCCCCATCTGGTGCTTTCTAGATGCAGTCATAAACTATGATATCACATGACTACATCACTTAGCAATGACAGTCCCAATTGATGTTGTAACCCTAGGATCTTGTGTGTTGTTAAGTGGGAAAAGGTGGCAATCTCGAATCAGAAGGATGAGCAGTTCATAGGTGCAGGGGGTGGGTGCTAGGGAGTGTGGATGGGCCAGTGGGACCAGGAGAAGTTGGGGATGCTGCAAGGCTTCACAAAGGGCCAGCAGCTGCTTCAGTTAGATGCCCCTCATTAGCTGCAGAAACAGACAGGGAAGGTTAGCTGGGAGCAACAAGGATAGGCAGTAGCTGAGTGTAGCGGCTGGCCAAAAGGGGAAAGATGGAGAGGAGGTAGGTAACTAGGAGGTGTTGAAGCAGAGGCAAACACAACAGGGCAAAAGTGTGAGGTCCATGCCTAATGATGTTGCAGGCCTCACCTACCGACCACAACTAGCGCTACAGGAACTGGCATCACTAAGGGTGGTCATATGATGTTTTGCCAAACAACTGCTTCATTCTGTGCTGGTAGTTTCCATCCCACTGAAGGTCATTAAGCAAGGACTATGTGTATATTGATGAAGAAGATGGTGTTTCTCAGCCTTTTGTATCTGCATTTTCTTCCAATCCAATTTCATAAACGTTTTATCCAAGGAAAGAGACACCACCAGTATGTGACTTAATTAGGTTTAGTGATAAGCTATATTTAATAAATAAGTTTGTAAACAGGATAGTTACATTAAATATTTGCAAATATGTGGTAAGATGTGAAATATCTGGTTGCAAATTTAGCATAATTCTATTATTTAACTTCAGATTCGTCACAAATGTGTCTTCTCCACCATAATTATATTTTATAAGAAATGTGGCAAACCCTTTGCACTGCTTAATCTTTTCCCTTTTAGCTTGAACCTACAACAGGCCACACAGTTTATGGATTGTAATTTTAGTATAGTTAGACCATGTATAATTGACAGACTGGATTTTATTATATATTTTAGTTGTTATGTATTATTTTATACTAGAATTTTTAATCGTATATTTACTGAACATTTTTATTTGTTCTGGTCTCTGGTCTAAGACTATAATAAACAGATTTGTTGATTGATTAACTGCAGTTTAATTTTTAGTTCTATAAAAAAGAAGATGTAAGTTTTATAAAGGTAAGTATGATAGCCATTGTTTATCAGCTGTCTTGTTTGGCAACTGTTATGTTGCTATAAAAAAACTGTTACAACCATAGCAGCATCTCATGGTCATGTGGTCATCATTTGGACACTTCACAACCAGCATACCCTTACAACCATTGCAGCATTCTGCAGCCACATGATCACTAGTTGTATGCTCTGCAACCAGCTTGTGGCAGAATAGAGAAGGTAGAAATAATATAATAAATCATAGTCACATGATGTTTTGCTTAGGTAAAGGTTCCCCTCGCACATATGTGCTAGTCGTTCCTGACTCTAGGGGGCGGTGCTCATCTCTGTTTCAAAGCCGAAGAGCCAGCTCTGTCCGAAGACATCTCCGTGGTCATGTGGCCGGCATGACTAAATGCTGAAGGTAACGCTGTTACCTTCCCACAAAAAAATGGTCCCTATTTTTCTACTTGCATTTTTATGTGCTTTTGAACGGCTAGGTTGGCAGAAGCTAGGACAAGTAACAGGAGCTCACTCCGTTACGCGGCACTAGGGATTCAAACCACCAAACTTCCGACCTTTCTGATTGACAGCGTCTTAGCACCGCATCCCTTGATGTTTTGCTTAACAACCTCAATACTTCACTTAACAATCAAAGGGGTGGTGAAATCATCAGCCTGTCACAGTCATGTGATGTTTTGCTTAGTGATTGTGGCATTTAACAATTGTGCTACTGGTCCCAGTTGTGATCATTAAGTGAGGACTACCTGTATCGTCTCAAATTTGACTGTTGCTGTCAATTTTTTTTTTTTTAACTCTTAACCAGAGATCTCACTTTGGGGAAATAATTCTATCTTAGCCCAGTTTGCCTCAGAGATTTGTTTTGAAGATAAAATGAAGAAAAATATGTTGCCTTGAACTCTCTGAGAAAGAAAAAAAATATAAAGGCAAATTATACAAAGAGATCATTATAGAGGTCGAAGCTATATGGCTTTGTTATCAATAATGTGTTAATAGTAATCTTAATCAAAGATTCTTTTATTACATTTTCATTTTCCTTTATACAATCACTTAAATACTGTGCAGTTAAAAAAAAAGAAGAAGCAGTAAACAACTCATAACACTTCTATCCTACATACACCCTTCCTTCTACCCCTCCAACTTTCATTTCTCCCTTCCAACAATCCCCTCTTCTACTTCCCCTCCCCCTCAGCCATTCCTTTCTCCCCTTCCCACCATCTCACCCTCCTTACATTCCCTTCTCACTCCCTCTTAATTCCCCCCTCGTCTTTCCCTCTACACCTCGCTTCGGTGTATTTCTAGTATTCATTGGTCTATTTGTTTTGTACTAAAACAAAAGAAAAATAAAAGGAAAAGAAAGAAGAAAAGAAAAAAAGAAAAAAAAGCAACAGTATCCCAGTGCATTCATTGTTCTGAAAATTGAGTCTATACTTCCACCCTCCCCCCCACCCACCCCCTGAACCCCCCTCCCTGACCCCCTTCCGACTTCCCAGGTCCCATTCCCGGCATCGTTCTTTATCAAGCAAAGTCTGGAGTATATTGAAACCAAATAGATTAGAAGTTACAAAATAATAAAAAATAATAAAAAATAAAGAACAAAAAAGAAAAGAATAATAAAAAGAAAAAAAAGGGGGGGAACCCCCCCCCCAAGAAAGAGAAGTCAATATACTCTCTAACATTAAACTCAGCTTCTCATTATTTTTAAAATCTTAAACAATGTCTTTACCTGCTTCCGCATATAAATTCTATACCTCCCATCCTGCCTTTACCCGTGTCCGCATATATATTTTATCCTCATCCATTGCTCCTCTCATATTTACTCCACCCTCGTGTAGACTCTCCAGATAATCTTTCTTAACCTTGTATTCAAATAACAATATATACAAAAATCAGCTTACATTCTGGATCAAGATAATCTAATTGAACTTTCACTACCCTTCCATCTACCCCACGCACCCGACTCCATTCATCCCAAACCACAATCCAAGAAAACTATGATCTCCGCTCTCCTCGCCCCAAAGAATAGATCATGCGCAGTTTAAATTAAGATTCAAACAAGTCTTATATAAGTCCCATACAATATATGTCCAAATTCAGCACCGCTTCTTTCAGTCTCAATATCTCTTCATCGGTATACAGCTTTGTCATTTTATACCAGACAGGAGTCCTGAAATTTTATTCAAATTAAAAATTTAATAGTAATGTTAATAGTAATCTTGAGTAAGAAAAAAATGTCCTGTAATCTTGTCTTTTTAATCATTAGTGTCAGGGCTGTCTCCATCTATTTTCTAGGAAAGAAAAATCCTTGGCTCCATAGATTTAGAGAAAAGTACTTTTACTAGGAATGAATTGAAAGCAAGCAATTCCAGGCAAGCTCTGAGGCAAAACGTGCGAAAACAGCAAATTGAAACAAGCTGTACAGCCCAACCCCCTTGTAGCTAGGCAACTGGAAAACACTGCATACCAGAGCTAACAGAAATGCCCTTGGAGAAATAAGTGAAATCGAGGCTGGAGTTGCAAAGCTGCAATGAAAAATTCTCCACTGATCCCTCCCCCCCACCATTTTCTATGGCAGCAAGCTGCAGGCTAGTTGACATTCACACCCCCGTAACAGAGGCTTTAACCATACAGAGAAAGTTTACAGAAGTAAAACACACAATACATCACACCAAGAACAGCGATCCCTTCAGGGTTCGTTGGCGTTAGGGTTAGGGTTAGGTGCTTGATTAACCCACTGCCCAGGGCACGACCAGAACGAGGGCCCAAACAGACCACGAACATGTCCGGGAAAGCCCTCCAGGCTGCAAAGGCCCCTTCCCCCTCAGGTGAAAGTGATGGAACCCCAGGCAACGACAACCAGCTGCCTGAACCAACAGCGAGGATGAGGGAGAAAATGACCCAATGGTGAGAGAACCAATTCACCCTTTCCTTTTTCCAATACGCCTCACAACCCCAAAAACAGGAAACCAGGGGGATTTTCAAGCCCTAATAGACTCAGGCTGCACAAGGTGCTTGATTAACCTAACCACAGTCCTGAAACTGGGGATCAGAGCAAAAAGACTGGCCCACCCGATCCGGTTTGATCAGGTTGACGGGTCCCTAATGGGAGGAGCCTATGCCACCCACCTGACTGAACCAGTGAGGCTAGAGCTAGTGGATCACTGGGAAGTAATTTGATTCATAATATCCCCCCAAATGACAGATCCAGTCATACTGGGACTTTCCTGGCTAGACAAGTGGGGACCGACCATCTGGTGGCAAGGGGATACCCGCAGACTTAGGATACCAAGGGGCCCCCAACCCCTCCCACACCAGCAAACAGAAACACCACCCACACTGGAAACCCCCCAAAAGAGCCCACAAGAACAACTGGCAACTACATCTGACAAAACCCCAGAGGCCAAACTGATTCCAATGGAATATCAGGACCTCACAGAAGTATTCAGCAAGGCTGTGTGATGTTCTGCCTCCCCACCGGGAGAACAGACTGCCATCGAAATCATTCCCAGGGCAAAACTACCCAAGCCCAAACTGTACACCATGACACCCCGGGAAATGCAAGAGATGCGCAAATACATAGAAAAAAACCAAGCAAGGGGGTTCATTGAGCCAGCCAAGCCACGGGTCGCAGCGCCAGTCCTCTTCAAAGAAAAAAAAGATGGAACTATGAGGTTGTGTGTGGACTTTCGAGGGATAAATGGGGTGTGCGTACACAACCTATCCGTCTCCCCCTCATGAAGGACATGCTATCTCATCTGGCCCAGGGGAAAGTCTTCACCAAACTAGACCTCAGAGAAGCATACTACCAAGTATGTATCAGAGAGGGAGATGAGTGGAAAACAGCGTTCAACTGCCCCCTAGGGAGCTTTCAATTCAAAGTGATGCCTTTTGGACTGCAGGGGGCCCCAGCGGTATTCATGCAGTTAATAAATGAGGTGTGCACAAGCACCTCTACAAGGGGGTCCTTAACTACCTAGATGACATCCTTATCTACACTGAAACCATGGATGACCACGTACCCCTGGTCCGCCAAGTACTGAAAAAACCTCTGGCAGCCAACCTGTATGTCAAGGTATCAAAATGCGAATTCCACTGTCCACTTGGGTTACTGAGTGTCAAATGAGGGAATAGAGATGGACCCAGCCAAAGTGTAAGCCGTCTTAGGCTGGCAACACCCTCACACCTGCAGACAACTACAAAGTTTCCTAGGTTTCGTGAACTTCTACAGGCAATTCATGTCCTCCTTTGCAAAAATTGCCAAACCCCTAACAGTTCTCCTGAAGACAGGGAGCCAAGGAACGAAACCCCATCCGGGACAACCCCTACAGTGCCAAGAGGCTTTCGAAACACTAAAATAAATGTTTGCAAAGGAGCCAGTACTGAAGCATCCTGACCCCGAGCAACCTTTCGTGATCCAGGCAGACGTCAGCAACATGGCAGTGGGAGCAGTACTACTCCAAAGAAACAACCAAGGAAACTTACAACCCTGCACCTACACCTCCCGCAAGCTCACAGACACAGAGCGACAATGGGCCACGTGGGAAAAGGAGGCTTTTGCAGTGAGATGGGCACTGCTAACCTGGAGACACCTGTTGGAAGGGGGCCAGAAACCGTTTGAAGTCTGGACCAACCACAAAAATCTAGAGGCGCTTAGGACCCCACAGAAGCTATCACTGAAACAAGTCTGATGGGCTCAATACTTCAACCGTTTTGATTTTGTTTCAAAGCAGATTCCAGGGGGAAGGAACTTTCTAGCTGATGCCCTCTCCCGCATGCCTCAGTACAAATGCGAACGGGAGCACGTAGTGGATGCCATCATTCCCTCTACCCAAACCGCTGCCCAAGTGACCACCAGACGGCAACGCTGTGACTGCAAGACCAACTTGCAAGCAACCTAACCACGAGGCTCAAAACTGAACTGCTAGCAGACCCCTGGTTCCAGAACAACCAACACATCTTGACAAAGAGAGATGACCTTGCATGGAAGGGGACGAATCTCTACATCCCAGAATCCCTACATACCCTAATTCTCCAGAGGAGTCATGATGCCAAACCAGCAGGCCACTCTTTCTAAAGACTTTACTCTTAGCCCGGAGGCAATTCTGGTGGCATGGCATGAAGAAAGATGTAGCTATTTACATGAAAAGTTGTACCATCTGCGCCACAATGAAGAGATGACCAGGAAAAACCCCTGGACTACTGCAAACAGTAGCAGAGCCAACGAGGCCGTGGGAGGAGATCGCAGTGGACTTTATAGTAGAGTTGCCAAAAAGTGGGGGAAACACGGTGATTTGGACTGTAATAGACCTATTTTCTGAACAGGCATACTTCATACCCTGTAGCAGACTACCCTCGGCTCACAAGCCTGGGGGAGGAACACATCCCTAAGTTACACACCTGTATTCAAATTGCTTTGTTTTACACAGGTCGCTTTCAGGAAGTGAGGGGAGCCGGATGTCAACATCTAAAGTGTTTCCATGACTACTATCAACTTGGGTGGGGGATGCCATGTATACTTTTGGCCAGAGTAAAAGTTTCATATTTCTGTACTGGGATGTAATGTGCATGTCCAGAACCCTGCCATAGCGTCCTGTTGGAGAATGTGATTAATGACCTCAACCAGAGGGGAGGGTACACGAGGGTACAACAGTCGCTCGAGCCCTTGTGATCTCTAGACTGGAATACTGCAATGGGCTCTACATGGGGTTGCCCCTGAAGTGCATCCGGCGACTACAGCTAGTCCAAAATGCAGCCGCGCGAGTGATAGTGGGCGCACCGCGGTTCGCCCACGTTACACCTGTCCTCCGCGAGCTGCACTGGCTGCCTGTTGGTCTCCGGGTGCGCTTCAGGATACTGATGACCATCTTTAAAGCACTCCATGGTAGTGGATCTGGGTACTTGAGAGACCGCCTTCTGCCGATTACCTCCCTAAATCGACCAATTAGATCGCACAGACTGGGCCTCCTGCGAATTCCATCTGCCAGTCAATGCCGACTGGCGACCACACGGAGGAGAGCCTTTTCTGTTGCTGGCCCGACCCTATGGAACGAGCTCCCCATGGAGATCCGCACCCTCACCACTATCCAGACCTTCCGCGCAGCCCTCAAGATCTGGCTCTCCCAGCAGGCCTGGGGATAGGCTCCTAATTACCCGCCCGAGTGTTTTGTTTGATTGCTGAATGAAAGTTGGGTTTTATTATTTTTCTGTTGTTCACATATTGTTTTGTTTTGACCTTGCACTTCCCCTCCCCTGTGGTTGTAAGCCGCCCTGAGTCCCCTCAGGGAAAAGGGCGGCATATAAATCCCAATAAATACCTAAATACCTAAATACCTAAAGTTCAGATGCCATTAAGTGGCATTTAGTTTCAGCTCCACAGAAGTCCGGACCAAGATGTTATTTCTAATAAATGAATGGGTTTTTTAAAACCTTGTCTTGAGGCTTGCAAATTAATTAGTCCAACTCTTGGAAACTTCACGCATTGATTGGGGAGGGGGACCAGGGACATCAGGAGTTGTTTGAAGATGAGCGCTTGGCTCCAGAGAAGCCCATCTTCATGGGCCTATTTAGACCAGCATTATTCAAATCACTCCTTTTCAAGGCCAAGTCAATCGCCCATGTGGGAGTGCCAGACAAGCCTGCAGACAGTTCCCTAGCCTTCAGGATCCTAGTGAGCGGCTGTTCATGTAGCTAGCTGTGGAGCAGGACATTATCCCATCCCTGCAGTTGTTCATTGACGTTATACAATGTCAATGGAACCAACCAGGTTCGGTTTCAGCTCCCAGTGGCAGTTATAGAAGGCTCCAGAGCTGGAGGAGCTGCTAGAGTGCCCCAAGGTAGACACTCCAGTAGCCTCTCTGGCCTCTTCAGCCGTCCTTCCATCCAAATTATCGGAGGGCCTGAAGGTGGAGGATAAGAAGGCGGAAGCTTCCTTCCACAAGACCCATTTAGCGGCCGCTTGGGCTATCAAGGCAGCAACGGCTGCATCCTTCTTTAATAGGACCTCTCTCCTCTAGCTTCACCAGCTGCAGGCCAGAGTTTGTTTGTTTGTTTGTTTGTTTGTTTGTTTATTAGACTTATATACCGCTTCATAGGGCTTTCAGCCCTCTCTAAGCGGTTTACAATTTTTTTAGCAAATTGAGTCAGCAACTTGCCCCCACAGTCCGGGTCTTCATTTCACCCACCTCAGAAGGATGGAAGGCTGAGTCGACCTTGAGCCGGTGAGATTTGAACTGCTGAACTGCAGATCACAGTCAGCTAAAGTGGCCTGCAGTACTGCACCCTAACCACTGTGCCACCTCGGCTCTCGAGTTCCCCCCGAGGGCACCAGATTACATCAAGATATCAACAAACTGGTGGCAGCCATTGAATATTCAGCAGACGCCACCCTGAACATGGCTAATTTTGCATCCAACGTAACATCTCACCGACTTTCATGGCTCTGTCACTGGCAGGCAGACATGAGATCCAAATCCACACTGAGTTCAGTGCTATTGCTTCTTTCCCAAAAGAAGCAATGGGGAAAATGATTTCGTGCATCCTGATCGTCCTTTGGGCACGATTGCATGCCAGAACATTACAAAGATCTGACAGGAGCAGCTCCGATTCCCCAGTTTGGGTACCACCGAAGGTCCTCTGATCCCTCTTCTGGTGGACCTCTCCAGCCTTAGAGAAAGGATGTCTCTTCAAGGAATCCAACCAAGTGACCATAACATCAGACGCCAACCACTTTGGCTGGGGTGCCCACACCCTATCTCGCTTAACTCAGGGCCGGTGGTCACAGGAGGAATTGGAGAACAACATCAGCTAGCTGGAACTCAGACCAGCTCATCTGGAGGTTCCAGGACAGGATAGCAGACCAGCACGTGCTCTTGTTGACAGACAACTTGGCCGCAAAAGCGCATGTGAATTGCCAGGAACTACCCGTTCCAGAGTTCTCATTCGCAAAGCAGAAAAGCTAGGTCCTCTGGGTGGAGAACAATCTCCTCTCCATAAGGGCAGAGCACATCTCTGGAACAGCCAATGTCCAGACAGACTGGCTGAGCAGATCGACCATTGATCACCCCAAATGACGTCTCCATCCCGACCTGTTCCAGTGCCTGTCGGAGAGGTTCAGCCAACCCATGGTGGAGGTGTTTGCCAGTCCACAGAACTCTTATCTACTGAGATTTTTCTCCAGGTTCCAGTCACCAGGGGCAGAAGGCATCAATGCCCTCTGCAGCCCTTGGCCTCAGGGGCTCCTGTACACCTTTCCTCCTCTCCCCCTCATTCACAGGGTCATCAGGAAGGTGCTTGCGGAGAGGCCAGAGGTTCTCCTTGTTGCCCCCCATTGGCCAAGACGCCCTTGGTATGCAGACCTGGTCAATCTCTCTGTCACGGTCCTGGAGAATTCCCCTGGACAGGGTTTCTCTCAGCCAAGGGTCACTGATTCGTCCAGATCCCCAGTGGCTCCAGTTGATTGGCACTTGAGAGGGACATCCTGAGAAGAGGAGAGTTCTCCGGGAGAGTCATCTGGACTATCCAGGCCTACAGACATGAATCAACCAACTGGATTTGACCTGGGTTGCCTTCTGCAGGTAGTGCGCCAAGGGACACGGACTAGACAGGGATCTAGCAACCAACACTCTGAGATGGCAGGCGTCCGTGTTATCCACGATTTTGACCAGTGATGACAGACATTCCATTTGTCATCATCTGAGGCAGCACAGTTTCCTGAAGGATGCAGTGAACCAGAAGTCTCTTGTGGTGCATTGTTACTCCACATGGGACTTTTCCATTGTCCTTGGCACCATTTGAGCTGTTGAAATCTACCAGGCTTCGCCTACTTACCTTTAAGGTGGCCTTCTTTGTAGCTGTGACTTCGGCTAGGACGATCTCAGAGCTAGGGGCTCTGTCACACATTTTGTGTCAGCTTGCTTCTTATGTGCTTGACGTGCCACCTCCACAGCCTAATGGGCAACTGGCCAAGTGTTCTGCAGTTGGACTATCCACTCGGCTAAGAAGGTACATGTGGTTTTTCTTTTTTTTAAATATTTTTTTAATTTTTAATTTAAAACAAACACAGCATTTTTCTTTACATGCTATAGAAAGTGTATCAGTTGGTTACAAAAAAAAACTTTTGTGCATCTCTTCCACAATCAACAAACATAATTCATATTAACTTAAGTATTTTAACTCAAATATTTATACATACCACCATCATTATATCTCCATTTTAATTTGACTATAATTGTTTAAGCATCCATCATAAAATATATCAAAATTTAATACATAACCACATACTGGCCTTTCAATTACTATTTCTAAAATCCTCTACTAACACTAAATCCTTATGTCCTGTTCTAGCTAAACATCCATAATATTTCATAACAAAGTTTTCTAATCCTCCTTTCCAAATCATTGTTTAAAGTTTACATCCATTAAAGTTTATACCCATATCTATATATGCGTTGTTACTCTTATCCCTCCTTTATTTGACTATATCCTATATCATAACATTTCCCCCCTAATAATCAGAACTTTGATTGTATCTTAGTTCTTCTTTTTATTATGTGGTTAATCTTTGGTGAGATTCACAGCCTTTGGGGCTGGTTGATAGCTCAACAGCTCGAGTCCTAACCAAGGAGCAAGGAACTTTAAATTTAAAATTTCCAAACAGTGAGGTAGCCCTTTGGGTATTGCTCCAAGGGCTCCAGTTACAATTGGGACAACACACAATTTCTTTTTTCACAGTCGCTCAACTTCAATTTGCAAGTCTCGGTACTTTGTGATTTTTTCTTGCTGTTTATCTTCAATTTGTGCATCTCCAGGTATTGCAATGTCAATGAACCATACTTTTTTATTTTCAACTATTGTTATGTCAGGTGTGTTGTGGGCCAAGTGCTTGTCAGTCTGAATTCTGAAATCTCACAAGATCTTGACTTTCTCATTCTCTAAAACCTTCTCAACCTGATGGTCCCAGTGGTTTTTGCTGTACTCAAATCCAAACTTTTGACACAATCTCCAGTGAATGATCTTAGCAACGCTACCATGATGTTGTAGGTAGTCAATTTGTGAAATTTTGCTGCACTCACTGATCAAGTGGTCGACTGTCTCGTCTTTCTCATTACAGAGGCGACATTTGCTGTTGGTGGTAACATGTTGAATTTTTGCCTTCATGCAGCTTGTGGCTAAGGCTTGTTATTGAGCTGCCTCCTTCTCCCATATGGCCCACCTTTGTTCAATTTTGGTGAGTTTCTTAGAGGTGTATGCACATGGATGTAGCAACCCCCGGCATTCTTTTGCAATAACATTGCCCCACGGCTATATCGTTTGCGTCAGCCTGAATTACAAACAGAGCATCTGGGTCAGGGTTCTTCACAGCACAGGTTCTGCTGCAAAAAGTTGTTTGAGTTCTTCAAATGGCATTCCATAGTCTCCTTAAGTGGCTGACCTGGCTTCAGCTTCCCCTCACTCTTAGTTTTTAAAAGGTTGGTGATTGGCAATGTGATCTTTGCAAATGAGGAAACGAACTGCTGATAGAAATTGGTGAAATCAGGAAGTTTTGCATTTGCCTCCTAGTGCGGGTAGGGGCCAATTCAACACTGCCTTTACCTTTTCTAGGTCCATTTCCACTCCTTCAGTTGAGATATGGTAATCCAGGTAATCAATGTTATCTTGGTGAAATTCACACTTGGAAAGTTTTGCATACAGTTCAGTGGCTCGGAGCCTTTTAAGTACTGCCCACACCTATCTCACATGTTCCTCCATAGTCCTCCATTAAAATGTTGCCAAGTATACCAACACTCTGTTGTACAAAAAGTCATGCACCTCATCGATCAGTTGCATGAACACCACAGGGGCCTCCTGTAGGCAGAAAGGGAGCACCTGAAATTGGAAACATCCCTAATGGCTATTAAACACAGTTTCCACTCATCACCCTCCTTTATTTGAACCTTGTAGTACAACTTCCCACAAATCTAACTTAGTGAAGATTTTTCCTTTGGCTAAATGCCCCAACATGTCCTTCATCAGGGGCAGTGGGTAGACATTTTCTACACACATTGTGTTTAGCCTCCTATTATCAGTGCATAGACGAAGAGTCCCATCTTTCTTCTCCCAGTACAAGACTGGGGCTTCCATTCGTGGCCTTACTGGTTGGATAAATCTACATTTTATGTTCTTGTCTATGAAGGTGAGAAGCTCTCCTAGCTTGCGTGGAGTCATCGAGTAAAGTTTAGGCTTGGAGAGTTTAGCCCTGGGAAGGATTTCAATACTGCAGTCTGGGGGGTGATGGAGCGGGAGTGCATCAGAGCCTTTCTCACTAAATAAATAGTGCAAGTTCCAGTACTTCTTCAGGATTCTGGATTTGTTTATTGAGTGATCCCGAGCTGCTACCCCCAGCTCCCTTTGTCCTTTGTTTCTGTCGCCCCCACATTTTGGGATCTTTTTTTTTCTTCCTTGGCTACTTTCTGCCAAATCTTTAAAAGTTCTCTCCTCCAATTCACATTATGATTCCATTTCTGCAGCTAAGACAGTCCAAGTAGAAGGGGCCTCTCCATCCCTGGTACCACTATGAAACTCAGAGTCTCTTTATGCTTTCCCATTCTCATCTCTACTGGTTCAGTTATAAAGTGAGCTTGCCTCCTTCCAGCTACAGTCCCATCTATGTGGCAAAATGCTATGGGCACCCTCAGCCATTTGAGTCTCAGTCCCAGCTTTTCATCGACTTCAGGGCTAACAACACATCTAGTGCAGCCCGAGTCCAATAAAGCCAGCATTCTCCTTTGGGTTCCTGAGGAACACATCACTAATTTCACTGGGAGGATTACAGGGGTCACCCACTGACTTACCAGGGAATCATTGTTGTCATTGCTTCAGTCTCACCTGAGCTGGTTGGCATTGCCAACTCCTCAGAGCCAGGAGGAGCAAACTCTATGACTTTCAGACCTTTTAGAACTGTCTCTCAGGTCCTCGGAGCTGGTTTCGTTGCTTCCTCCCTCAGGTTATCATGGCACTGAGGTTGCAATTGCTAGATTGGCATGCTGCAGCTTGGTGACCTTCCTCCCCATATCTGAAGCACATTGTGGTCCAGGAGTATGTTTTATGTGTGGGAAGGAAGGACTCCTCCCATCTGCTGGTCTCGCAGCATCAGTCCTGGATGAGGTCTATCGCCACTTCCGCCGCCAGCATATACCAGCGTTGTAGGGTTCGTGAGGCCCCGTGTGAGACACAGGTGTGGTAGATGTCGTTGAGGCCATCTTTGAAGCAGTCAATGAAGATGCCTTCGGGTCATGCGGCCAACCAGCATGCCAACTCTTGGAATTCCTGGGTGTACATGATCACTGACCGCCGCCCCTGGGTGATGGTCTTTATCCATATCCGAGCCTTACACTCAGCCAGGGGATCCTCAAACTGTTGACAAAAGGCTGCCATAAAGTGGTCATAGTTACGCAGTTGGGGGTATTGTTATTGTGCAGGGAGACCATCCACTCAGCTATCCCCCTCCAGAGCCATAGTTACTTGTCTTATTTGGGCTTCTGCCATCTCTAGTTCAGCGCCATATTCCTGCATGTAGTTCCAGATTTGCAGCAGGAAGAACCCCAGTTGCTGATGGTCTCCCCCATATTTAACCCTAAGGCTGGGAACTTTGGGAGCCAGTGCCTGCAGGCGGAGTGGCTTGCAGTTTGGTCTGGGGTGACCCAGGAACCTTGAGTAGCTGTCTGTGCAAGAGGTTCTTGGCCACTTTGAATCCTCACAACTAGTTGTATGGAGAACAGGGCCTGGTTCAGCATGGCTTCCCTCCAGAGGGTGGTGTCTTTTCTTTGTGCTGCGCCCATCTGAGCCTGATGGGCTTCTCATTGAAGTCCAGCTCCTCTTGCTACTCTGCCTCACCTTGAGCCCAGTATGGTCTAATGGGGGAGCTAGCCGTAGCTCCAGTTTCCTTCAGCTCACTCCCATGATTGGACATTGGATGCTTGATCCTCACGGTAGACTGCTGTCTCCGGGTCTACCATAAAAGAAGAGCTTGCCTAATATCATGGCTGCCTCTGCCCATTTCCTTGCAAAGAAAAATCCTTGGCTCAATAGAGAAAAGTACTTTTACTAGGAATGAACTGAAAGCAAGCTCTGAGGCAAAGCATGCAGAAACAGCAATTTGAACAAATTGTACAGCCCAACCCTTTTGTAGCTCAGTAGCCAGAGGCCACTGCATACCAGAGCTAACAGAAATGGCCTTGGAGAGATCGGCGAAATCCAGGCTGGAGTTGCAAAACTGCAATGAACAATTCTCCACTGATCCCTCCTCCCTTTTTGTGGTAACAAGCAGCAGGCTAGCTGACAATTAGTTCTTTAGATAACAGGCCATTGATTTGACTTGAAAAATTAAATACAAAAGAGAAATCAAAGTATTAAATGCAAAAAATATCTTTAACATAAATTATAAATTAACTTGAGGAATTTTTTGTTTACTTTAAAAAATTATGTTCTTCACAATGAACAGAAGTTCATTGCCACCTGTTAAAATAATTGGCCTCACCCTCAAGCTTCTCCATAGAGAGGGGGGGTATCCAGGATGGGTTGACTTTGTCCTCTCATTGATTGGGCTGAGTCAGATAAGCTCTTTGGGCCACATTCTGGTCACCAGATACCACCCAGGTATCGACTCAGCCCCTCAACGGGCAGTTGTGATCATCCCAAGCTCCTGGAATTTTTTTTTAAAAAGGATTGAACTCATTGTTAACTGGATTGCATTCGCTGCCTCCCTGCCTGAGTGAGTAACTGGCTCTTGGCTGATTCCCTGGCCGGGAAGAGAGAGAGAGAGCAGACGCAGCAAGCCCTTCAGGGCAACATGCAGCCTAGGTCATAAAGAGAGACCTAGGGCACTAATTGAGACTGCAGGCAAGGGGATGCTCCCCTGGAAGCCCCAGGAAGGCAGTTACGTCGGAGAGGCTTAGCTAGCACCGGAGCGCTCCGCCTAAGGGGTTGAGCGGTGAACCATGGCTTTTTAAACACAGCGGAACGCCCGCGAGTGCCGAAGAGAGATAGCGGCCTGCAGTAGCTCGCAAAGCTTGGAAGAGAGCATAGGAAGTGAGAGAGAGCTCTCCAGCAGCAGCGGAAGCCGTGCGGCAGCCCTAAAGGCACAAGCTGCTTCCACGTGTTCCCAGGGAGAGGAACTTTTTGAATTTGGAACCAGAGGCCATTTTGAAACCACATGATCCAAGATGTCGGCGTCCAGCAGCACAGAGGATATCGGCAAGACTCAAGACTTCAGCCCAGCAGCCAGCAGCCTCACAGGAGGAGCAGAGGAGCAGCAGAGCAGCTAAACAGGTCAAAGACTGCTACAGAGGCTGCTAAGGGAAGAGGAGGAGGCATGGCAAAGGCAAAGAGAAAGCATGTCTCCTCCAAGGGGGCCAAAGAGGCAGGCTACAGCTACAAGCCCCCAAAGCCTGGCTCCAAATATGAAAGGTGGAGGCACTGAGCCTTGGACGCATTTGCCACAAGGACAGCAGCAAGAGGGCTACCCCTGGCCAGGAACCTGGAGAAGGATTTCCAGGGATTCTTTCTCCTGGCAGGACTGCAGATGGGGACCCCCCCCACACACAGGTGAGGATTCCCTTTGATACTTCGGGCATCTGGGGGGGATGCACAAAGATGGCAATCACCCTCACGCTCCACAGTAGCGACACCCTCGCCACAGCCCTTCCCGTCCACACCTGCTGGCACAGGGCTGGGAATACCATCCACATCAGGAATACCCAACTTCCAGGATATTACGATGTGGGCCTTGCAGCAGTGCATGGGAGCCACCTTTCAACAGCCACAGATGCAGACCCAGGCGGCCCCCATGCCTACGGTCTCGGAAGGGCTAGAGACTCAGGAGAAAGATTTTCCAGAATCACCTGCCTCCTCCCAGGAGGACAGCGATTCGGATTCCGAAGAGGGCGAAATCAAAGAGGATAGACTCTCTGAGGACGAAGGCATGCCTCCTCCCAAACCTACCTTCTCCTGATTGTTCCAGCCCTCTTTGTACAAATCCTTTCTGTTCAAGGACAAGACATCTGCCAAGCTTGGCAACAGGCCAACAGAAACACCGGTACAACCCCAGAGGTTTTCAGCGGAAAACATTTTCGAGGAGCAGGCCATCGAGGCAAACACAGTGTCCACACCCAAGTCTTTCCTAGATATGATCAAGCGGTAATGGGCCTCTCCCACGGCAGGCCCCATGCCCACTTCCATGGACAAGACCTTCTTCAACTTGGACAGGGGCATGGCCCAGGTGCTTTCGCAATCCACCATCGATGCGCTTGTCACGGCCCCGCATGACCTCACCTTACAGAGAACGCATCAAGCAGCGGCCTGGGCAGTGAGAGCAGCCACCACCGTGTCCTTCTTCAACTGGTTTTCTCTGCTGTGGCTGCAAGACCAGCAGCAAATTCCCATTTTGGATGGCAGTGCCCACCAAGACATCAACAAGCTGGTGGCCACCATCCAATTCTCCTCAGATGCTACTTTAGCTGCAGCCAGGTTTGCCTCCAGGGCGATCGCCTCATCTGTGGCATCTCGCAGTGAAGCAGTGGCAAGCGGAAGTACGCCACAAATGGGGCCTGGCATCGGCCCCCTTAATGGGAGAATCCCTCTTTGGAGCAGCCCTCCATCCATTCCTGGTAGAGAACAAGGAGAAGTGGAAGGTGCTCCCCACCGTTCACCTTCAGGGCGGCACCATACCCTAGATGCCCCAACTCCCGGGGGCAGGATTTCGGGTCCTCCTTCCAGGGTCAGGATTCCTTCCAGGGGTCGGAGTTTGGGTACTCAGGCCCCAGGCAGTACCAGGGAGGTTTTTCATCCAGGCAGAGGTACCCAGATAGACAGCAGAGGGGCAGGCAGAAGAAGAGGCCCTTTCGAGGGGGTGTAGATGGCAGTGGGTGCTCCTTCTGCAAGAACTAGATCTAGACATAGCTCACCTCCCATTGGGGGGTGCTTTGCGTACTTCGCCGACTGCTGGGACTTAACCTCCTCTAACAAATAGGTCCAGAACACCATTCGGTATAGTCTCTCACTCGAGTTCCACTCCAACCCCCCAAGTTCCTTTCGGAGCTGCCCTGTCTCAAGCAACCCGACCCGGAGATTGCTGATGCAGGAGGCCATCCAACACCTGTTGGACATCAGGGCCATCCAGCCAGTGCCTCTAGAGCAGCAAGATCAGGGGTATTACTCTATTCTCTTTGTAATTCCTAAGGCCTCTGGCTGCTGGAGAGCAAATCTTGACTTGAAACGCCTGAATCGTTTCATCCGCTATCGGAGGTTTAAGATGCATTCACTGCATTTCATCCTGGAAGGGATTAGACAGGGAGATTTTCTCACCTCCATAGACCTCAAAGAGGCCTACCTGCATATACTCATAGTCCCGGAACACTGTAAACATCTCAGGTTCTGCTACTTAGGGCACCACTTCCAGTATCGAGCCCTGCCTTTTGGGTTGTCGTCCGCCCCTCAAGTTTTCACGAAGGTAATGGCAGCATTGGCAGCTCACCTGAGGCAGGTTCCTGTTCGAATTCAATGTTATTTAGATGACCTGCTGTTGCAGTTGTCCTCCTTCAAGGGTGCGCTACAGGATCTAAACACTACTATTGCAGTCCTGAGAGACCACGGATTTTTGGTAAACCTGGCCAAAAGCCACCTTCATCCCTCCACTAATCTGGTCCACCTAGGAGCCCTGATAGATACAGAGGCAGGCACGTTTTCTCTGTCATCAGAAAGACAACTCTCTCTTAGGCAGCTAGCTGCTCAGGTAGCCAGAGGGTGTAGGGTATCCTTAGCCACACTGTCCAAGCTGCTTGGCGCCATGGTGTCTGCCATTGGCATTGTCCCTTGGGCTCAGTTCCACACCAGAGACCTCCAATGGTTCCTTTTGCCTTTCCAGCAAAGGCACATGAACTGCTTCCAGACCAAGGTTCTTCTGCCCACAGAAGTATCCCGCTCACTGATTTGGTGGACATCCCCGGCAATCTCCAAGGGTGAGATCTTCAGAACGCCAGATGGGTGACGGTAACAATGGACACAAGCCTGTTCGGATGGCACGCCCATCTGCGGGCTCAGATGGCGCAAGGACAATGGAACCAGGCGGAACTGACTCACAACATAAACTGGTTAGAGCTCAGGGTGGTCCGCCAGGCCCTCCGTCAATTTCATCACCTTGTCAGGGGCAGCCACATCTTAGTCCTCACAGACAACATCACAACTAAGGCTCATATAAACAGACAGTGGGGGACCAGATCGAAGGCCCTTACGAAGGAGGCCAAATGACTGGGGCAGTAGGCCGAAAGGAACCTTCTGTCATTGACTGCAGAACATATAGCAGGGGTGGACAACATCAGAGCCGACTGGCTCAGCCAGACCAAGGTGGACAATTCAGAGTGGAGGCTGCAGCCGGCAATATTCGAGGAGGTGGCAAGGCACTTCCGATGCCCGGAGGTCGACCTATTCGCCACCCCTCTCAACACCCAGCTCCCGAGGTTTTATTTCAGGTATCAGACATGGGGGGGCGGAAGGGGTGGATGCTCTCTGATGCCCATGGCCCCAGTGATTCCTCTATGTCTATTCAGCATTACTCCTGATTCCCAAGGTCATACAGAAAATCCTGCGGGAGGGGGCAGAGGTGGTGATGATTGCCCCACACTGGCCTCAGAGACAATGCACTGGAGACAAATTCCTTGTGTGTCTAATCACACTTGGCCAATAAGGAATTCTATTCTGTTCTGTTTTTAAAACAATTGGGAAAGAAATCTTTACTAAAAATGCTGTTAAGTTGTTAGGTATGCAACCTTCACAGAAAACAAAATGTCTTCATCAAGATTTATTAAGAGAAGATACATAAGGAATTTTAACAACTGGGTTTCCAATACTTGATAAATGGTATAGAAATTGAACAGTGATCATTTTATGCTCATAAATCTGATAAGAATATCATGATAAAACGTACTAAATATTTCTATGTATTTATTAACCCATTTTTTCTTTGTCTAGCTGATTGTAATGCCATTTTTAAAAGTCTACAATCCATCTTCCAAAAGGAGGGAATGACAGAAACTATTCATAACTGGGAAAATCATGGTTACCTAGCAACATACGTCAATAAAAATGGCTGGTAAGCTGAATTTTAATATACATGATTTTTGAAATATGTTATAATTATCAGTTATTTAACAGTTTGGCAAGGTTTCCTTTAAGAAGCTAAGTGAAGAGTATGCTTAATTTTTATATTTAAAAAATTTTTTAAGAGTCGATTTCTAATTAACTGTGTTATGAAAAATAGAGAAAATTGCATCTATATTAGTAAAATTAACACATACTGCTGAAGCTTATTGTTAGCCAAGCTCTAATTTCTTGATGTTCTAAGTCTTAATGAAACTAATGGATGAAAATAATTATTTTTTGGAGAAGGGTAGAATGTTACAGATACTTTATTACCAAACTGAGGGTTATCGGCCTAGAGACTATTTTGGTAAGTAGCTAATTTAGTTCATAGATTTTTTATGGTTTCATCATATATCTCTAGGAAGAGACAATAAAATCAAAGGAAGCCCCTTATTCATAACAATCAACTAATCCTCTATTTTATCACAAATTATCAACCTTCTCACAGGTGAGTAGCATAATGGAGAATGTTATCAAATTAATTCAACAAAAGCAACAAAATTTGAAATTTGGGTAAACAACATTTTATTTATGCTGAAATGGCAACAAAGCTTGACAAAAGATCTTTTTCAATTACTTTTTGATATTGTACAGGGAGGTATTCTGATTTTTGGAGATCTGATTTTTTCCCCTCCAGATGTAAACAAATCTGTATCTAAAAGGAATTCTGGCAGGCTTCAAAAATCTCTTATCTCTCTATGTAAAAGCGAAAACCACTCACACCATGAAATCTCCAGAACCGTAAAGCCTAGAAAGTTGAAATGTGGCATGTATGTTCCTCTTGGCTTCTAGGTGCTCACTTAGAAAGGATTTTTTGAAATGACCCTCAGAGCATTAGTATTTCTTATACAGTAATTAATGATGCTAAGGAGTTAGACGTTCTACTCCTCCCTCCCAACCTGAAAATAACTGTTCCAATTGCCACTTGGATATGGGCATGACCAGCACATGAGTCATCCAATGTGCTGGCTGAGAGTTGGGAGAGGAGCCTCAGGGGCAAGGCTGAGGGAGATAAGAAGATAGGATAGGATAGAGGAGGCTTCTGTGGGGCAAGGCTGAGTGGGAGAAGGGGATAAGATAGGATAGGGGAGGATTCTGTGAGGCAAGCCGGAGGGAGATAAGGGGATAGGATAGCTGGGAAGATTCTGTGGGGAAGGCTGAGGGAGGGAAGGAGATAATATAGGGAAGGTTTCTGTGGGGCAAGCCTGAGAGAGAAAGGGGATAGGATAGGAGAAGCCTCTGGGGCAAGACTGAGGGAGAGAAGGGAATAGGATAGGGGAGGATTCTGTGGGGCAATGCTGAGGGAGGAAAGGGATAGGATAGGAGAGATTTCTGGGGCAAGGATGAGGGAGAGAAGGGGATAGGATAGGGGAGGCTTCTGTGGGGCAAGCCTGAGGGAAAGAAAGGGAAAGGAGTGGGTTAACCATTTTTTGATTATAGCAATATATCATATTTTTCGGACCATAAGACGTATCTAACTTTTGGGGAAGAAAACAAGAAAAAAAATCTGCCTCTGCTTTTTACTCACAGCAATTTGCCTCCTTGCAGCAAACAGCCTGGTTAGCTTCAGCATTGCTTGATTTAGCACAAGCAGCTGATTGGCGGTTGTCTCTGCCTCCCGGAGTACCACTATCAGTTGTTCCAGGTTGCAGGGATTGACAGCGCCCATCGCCGTCGCCTCTACCACCCAATTTTCAGCCTGTGTGCATCCGATTTTTTGCCTCTGCGTTCCCCATTTTTTGCCTTTGAATGTCTCATTTTTGCCCCATTCCAAGGGGTGGGGATTGCCACTGCCGCCTATCCCTGACTGGAATGGACCAAAAATGGGATGCACGGAGGCCGAAAATGGGGCACATGGAGAAGGTGATAGGTGGGAGCGATGGTGGCAATGGGAGGTGCTGATCCATGCAGCCTGGAAAAGCTGATAGGCTGTATTCCGGGAGGCAGATCCAACCACCAATCAGCTCCTCGTGCTAAATCAGGGTGTGCTGAAGCTGACCAGGCTGTTTGCTGCAAGGAGGCAAATTGCTGGGAGACAGGCCTAAGGGTGAGGGCTGGCGAGTAGGCAGGGCTTCGGCAACATTCGCTCTATAAGACGCACAGACATTTACATCTCCTTTTTGGGGGGGGAGATAGCGTCTTATACAACAAAAAATATGATGTGTTGGTTTGTATCATATCCAAATTTTATATTACACAACATGTTACATTTAACATGAAATTAAATTGTACAGTTTTTATTTTTTATGATTGTAAGCTACCCAGATTTACCTAAGGTAAGATGGGTGGTCAATAAATTTCATAAATAAATAAAGTCTGAAATTGCAATTCTTTTTTTATGAATTATATTGCATTGATTTTTGTTGTTGATTGCCCAGATTTTAACAATTTAAAACAATATATGTAGTCCTCAACTTACAACAGTTCATTTAGTGACCAAAGTTACAATGACACTGAAAAAAGCAACATGACCATTTTTCATATAACCTTTGTAGTATTCCCATGGTCATGTGATCAAAATTCAGATGCTTATCAACAGGTTTATATTTATGACCATTGTCTCCCAAGGTCATGTGATCACCTTTTATGACCCTCTGAGAAGAGATGCCAGATTCCCTTAACAACTGTGTTACTAACTTATCCACTGCAGTGATTCACTTAACAACTGTGGAAAGAAAATTCGTAAAAAAACCCAAAACTCACTTAAATGTCTCACTTAACAACAGAAAGATTGGGCTCAATGGTCATACGTCGAGGGCTACCTGCATTTGGATATTTAAAGCTTAACAAAATGCAAATTTTGTGAAAAAAATTGTAATGTTTTAAATCCTTGCATTTTTAATTTGATAAATTAATTTAATTGATAAATAAAGGCACATATATTTATATAATTAAAATGATTTTAATTAAGGTTATAAAGAAATAAATTATAGAGTACAAGGAGACTAACAACAGTCAGTCGCAATTTGTTTTTGTTTAGTATAATTGTCCTCCTTAAGAGTACTACATCTAGATGATAAATATATCCCCAAATATTTAACCTTGCTTGTAATTTGAATCTGCAAAGCTTCTGACAACTCTTTTTTGTCTTAATGGTATGTTCTTTCTCAAAATCTTTGTTTTGTCTTTATTTATTTTCAAACCTGCTACTTTTCCGTATTCCTCTATTCTTTCTAACAATTTGGGTGCTGTCTCTAGTGGATCTTCAAGAATAAAAACCAAATCATCTGCAAACTCTTGTAGCTTGTATTCTTCTTTTTTAATTTTCATTCCTTTTATTTCTTCTTCTTCTCTAATCTTTCTATTTAAAACTTCTAATGTTAAGACAAAAAGTAACGGTGATAATGGGCAACCTTGTCTCGTACCTCTCTTTATTTCAATGGAATCTGTCAATTCTCCATTTACCATTATCTTTGCTATTTGTTTATGATATACCATTTATATGGTTTGGATAAATTTCTTACCAAAATTCATTTGTTCCAATTGTAGAAACATAAATTGCCAATTCACATTGTCAAAAGCCTTCTGTGCATCAAGAAACATCAAGGCCATTTGTTTTTCGGGATGAGCCTCATAGTATTCCAAAGTATTCAAAATCATTCTCATATTGTCTTTATTTTTTTTTTAATATAAATTTTTATTTTAAGCACATAAACACATCAACAGAAACAGACACATGACTTAAAACAATATAGAAACAATACGTTCCATCGTATATCATACAGCAGTTCCGTATCGGTTTCTTTGCAGTTAGTGTTCGTTATCCATTTTTATGTACAATTCTATATTTATTTATACTTAGCTATTTATAACCAAATATTGTTTACCTCTATTGTGCTTTATATTCTTACTGTCATTTATTCTCTTATGTACAATTATAGGTATACATTCACATAGTTATTCTTTTTCTTCGCCATTCTTATACTATTGTTATTCCATTTAAAAGGTTATAAGTTATAGTTTGCTTTGTTTACCATCCCTAGCACCTGTTGTAACACCACCTTATTTTCTCTTTCTTTTCTTTTCTCCCTCCCTTCCTTCTCTACTTCCTTCCTCCTCTCCTTCCCCTTCTTCCTTCCCTTACCTCTCCCCTACTCCTACCCTCTTTCTTCTCCTTCCTACCCTCTCTCCTTCTCTTTCTTTCTCTTCCTCCCTCCTCTCCTTCTCTTTCTCTCCCTTCCACCCATCTCTCCTTACCTCTTTCTTCTTCCCTTACCTCTCCTCCACTCTTCCTTTCCTACTATCTCTCCTTCTCTTTCTCTCCCTTCCACCCTCCACTCCTTTCCCTTCCTTTGTCCCTCCCTTCTCTACTTCCTTCCTCCTCTCCTTCCTTCTTCCCTTTCTTTTTCTATTGTTATAGGTGTCTCTTTCAAATCCCAGTTTATGTT
This sequence comes from Thamnophis elegans, assembly GCF_009769535.1. Lineage (NCBI taxonomy): Eukaryota > Metazoa > Chordata > Lepidosauria > Squamata > Natricidae > Thamnophis > Thamnophis elegans. The sequence continues at coordinate 18,383,332 of NC_045551.1, read as the reverse complement.
TTCTTGGGTATGGTATTTCCACAAACCCATATAGTTTCATGTCATTTCCTTTTTTCTCTTATGTTCTACAGTCTATATGCCAGCTATCGTCCTGATTTGATTTCACCAATCTTGACCCTCTTGTTTTAGCAATAGCAGTAGCAATAGCAGTTAGACTTATATACCGCTTCATAGGGCTTTCAGCCCTCTCTAGGCGGTTTACAGAGTCAGCATATTGTCCCCACAGTCTGGGTCCTCATTTCACCCACCTCGGAAGGATGGAAGGCTGAGTCAACCTTAGCCGGTGAGATTTGAACTGCTGAACTGCAGATAACAGTCAACTGAAGTGGCCTGCAGTACTGCACCCTAACCACTGCGCCACCTCGGCTCATAACTTTTACTCATAACTATTATTTTTGAGTGTTGTTATATTCTTTCATTGCTTTTTGTTTCTTTCCTCCATCCATCTATACCATTTATCCCGTATCTGGTAGAATTCTGATTCTTCCTTTCCCTGTAATTCTTTCATTAATTTATCCATTTCGGCACAGTCCATAATCTTTCTTATTATTTCATTTTCATTTGGGGTTAGTTTGTTTTTCTATTCCTGGGCAAAAGCAATCCTTGCTGCTGGAAGTATATGTAGTATTAAATATTGGATTTCTTTTTTGAATTTCACCGACATAATTCCTAATGGAGAAACTTCAGGTTTCCAATCTATTTTAACCCTTGTTCAAAGTTTAGTTTCAAAGTTTAATAACGCTTGTATGCCACCGAATCCCGTAGGACTCCGGGCGGCTCACAATACAAATAAATCAAAAGGCATAGAAAAAAAGAAAAAATAGACTTAAAAATACACCATGCACCCCATTCCAAGTGGGGCTGGACCATATTTTGGGTTAGGGTCAACAGCCCCAGGCCTGCCGGAACAGCCAGGTTTTAGTGGAAAGCCGAGAGAATGGGAAGGGTCCGGATCTCTGTGGGGAGATCATTCCACAGGGCCGGAGCAGCTACAGAGAAAGACCTCCCCCAAGTAGTCGCCAACCGGCATTGCCCAGTCGACGGTACTCGAAGGAGGCCCAATCTGTGGGATCTTATAGGTCGTTGGGAGATATGTGGCAGGAGGCGGTCCCGTAGGTATCCAGGTCCTAAGCCATGTAGGGCTTTAAAGGTAACGACCAACACCTTGAAGCGCATTCAGAGACTGATGGGAAGCCAGTGCAGATCGTGGAGGATAGGTGTAACATGGGTGTACCTAGGTACACCGATATCGCTTGTGCGGCTGCATTCTGGACCAATTGTAGTCTCCGAACACTCTTCAGGGGCAGCCCCAAGTAAAGCGCATTACAGTAATCACGCCTAGAAGTGACGAGAGCATGAGTGACCATTTGAAGTGCCTCCCAGTCCAGGTAGGGCCGCAACTGGTGCACCAGGCGAACCTGGGCAAAAGCCCCCCTGGTCACAGCCGACAGATGGTATTCTAATGTCAGCTGAGGATCCAGGGCGAAGGGTTTCGCCCCCCAGGCTAAGAGATGGAATATCTGGTCCGTTCTTGGGGGGCAACATCAACAGCCACTCGGTCTTGTCGGGATTGAGTGCCAGCTTGTTTACTCCCATCCAGACCCTAACAGCCTCCAGGCACTGGCACATCACTTCTACCGCTTCGCTGAGTTGGCACGGGGCGGACAGCTACAACTGGGTATCGTCCGCATATTGATGATACTTGATCCCGTGCCGACGAATGATCTCACCCAGCGACTTCATGTAGATGTTAAATAGGATGGAGGACAGGATCGAGCCCTGTGGCACCCCGTATTTTAGGGGCCTAGGGGGTCGACCTCTGTCCACCAACCAACATCGACTGCGACCTATCTGAGAGGTAAGAGGAGAACCACCGTAACATGGTGCCTCCCACTCCCACCTCCCCCAGTCGTCGCAGAAGGATACCATGGTCGATGGTATCGAAGGCCGCTGAGACGTCAAGAAGCACCAGGATAGAGGAATGTCCTCTATCCCTGGCCCGCCAGAGATCATCGGTCAGCGGGACCAAAGCAGTTTCCGTGGAGTAACCAGGCCTGAAACCCGACTGAAAGGGATCTAGATAATCAGCTTCATCCAAGGTCCGTCGGAGCTGACAGGCCACCACCTTCTCAACAAGCTTCCCAACAAAGGGGAGGTTGGACACTGGACGATAGTTGTTAAGAATAGCTGGGTCCATAGAAGTCTTCTTAAGGAGGGGTCTCACCACCGCGTCCTTTAGGGGAGTGGGAAAGATCCCTCCTGAAGAGAGGTATTAACAATTCTCTGGAGCCAGCCTCATGTGACCTCCCTCCTGGTCAAAACCAGCCAGGAGGGACACGGGTCCAGTAAACAGGTGGAGGTACTTACAGCTCCCATGGCCTTGTCCACTTCCTCAGGAGTAGCGAGCTGGAACTCGCTCCAGGAAATCTGATCAAGGCCTACTCTCGGCATCTCAGCAGGTACTGTCCAAGTGGAGTCCAGGTCCGTCCGAATCTGAGCGACTTTGTCCGATAGAAACTGAACAAATCCTTGGCTCTTCCCTGCAAGGGTTTGCCCGCATCCCTCCCTTTCAGGAGGGAGCGGGTTATCCTAAACAGGGCAGCCGGGCGTGATTCTGAGGACGCAATGAGAGCGGAGAAATGCGTACATTTAGCCGCCCGAATCGCCACTAGATAAGTCCTAAAAAAGGTTCTTAATTGTGTTCAGTCAGATTTGGATTTACTGGCCCTCCAGCGTCACTCTAGGCGTCTCTTTTGGCACTTCATCTCCCGGAGTTCTTGCCTTGTTCCAAGCAGCGACCAAGGACTCCGTCGGACTGTGGGCAAGGTAGTCAGGTAATTCCCCAAGCTCTGTCTGAAATCTCAAAAGATCCATCAGGCGCCTGGGGCGGAACTATTTAATCGGTTCCCCCTCCCTGCAGTGGGGGAGTAGTTTCAGAAAATCAAGCCTTAATAGAAAGTGATCTGACCATGACAAGGGCAAGGTCTTTATGCCCTTCAATTCCAGATCACATCTCCACTGCCCCGAGAGAAACACAAGGCCAAGAGTGTGTCCTGCTGTATGAGTCGGACCTTGAATTACCTGGGTCAAGTCCATGGCTGTCATGAAAGCCATGAACCCCTGCGCCCCATCAGAGCGTTCGCCAAGAGATGGCAGGTTAAAGTCCCCCAGTACTATAAGTCTGGGGAACTCAACCGCCAAACTGGCTACTGACTCCAGGAGCGAAGGCAGGGTTGTTGCAACGCAGCTGGGAGGTAGGTACGTTAACAACAAGGCCACTTGACCCCCAAGATCCAGCTTCACCAGCAGGGACTCACACCCGACAGTCTCCGGAGCAGGGATCCCACGAGGTGCTAATGATTTCCGGATGACAACTGCCACTCCCCCACCCCTTCTTTGATGTCGTGGTTGGTGCAGCACCTGAAACCCTTCTGGGCACATTTCTGAGAGGGGGACTCCTCCCTCATGGCCCAGACAGGTCTCAGTAATACATGCCAGGTCTGCCCCCTCGTCTAATATTAAGTCCCGGACGAGGGGAGCTTTCTGAATCACAGACCTGGCATTTAGCAGCAGCAACCTTGTTATTGCCTCCAGCCAATTTTTGATCCTTTTCCAGAATGTTTTTGCCTCTTCACAGGTCCACCATAAATGATAATATGTTCCATGTACCGAATCACATTTTCAGCATTTTGGGGGGGTATTTGTTGAGATGTTAGCCAACCTTGATGGTGCCAGGTGCCATCTGTAAAGCATTTTGTACTGGTTTTCCTTATATGGAACTGATAGTGTCATTTTTAAATTTATTCCTCAAAACTTTTCCCATTTGTCTAATTCAATATTATAGCCAAAGTTCTGAGCCCATTTTATCATTTGTTCTTTTACAATTTCCTCTTCCATTTGATACTTCAGGAGGAATTTATATATTCTCCCTATCTTTCTGTCTGGATTTTGAATAATTTTATCCAATTCGTGTGGTTCTGTTTCAGTGCCATATATTTTAGTATCTTTATTGTATTTAGTTTTAATTTGGAGGTAAGTTAGCCAATCAACTTTCATATTCTGATCTGCCAATTTTTCAATTCTTTTTAAAATTTCCTTGTCTGTCAATTAAGTCTCTTAGGATTTTGTCTTAGGATTTTGTTCCAATCTGTAAAATTTGCGTGTGTCGTCCTTTCTGTTGGTGATAGCCAATTTGGGATTTTCACATTGTGGATTTTTTTGATTTTGAACCATTGTTGCAGTAAGGCTCTTCTAATTAAACGATTTTGAAAGTATTTGCGCGTTTTATTTTTGTCATCCCATAGGAAAGTATGCCAGCCTGCCTGCAGGTCATGGCCTTCTAAGATCAGAATTCTTTTATTCTTTAGCGCTATCCAGTCCTTCACCATTGTTATTGTTACTGCTGATGCGTATAAATCCCAATTTGGTAATGCTAAGCCTCCCCTCTCCTTGCTGTCTTGCATTGACTTTAGTTTAATCCTCGGTTTACGTCCCTGACAAATGAATCTAATGGTTATTTTCTTTAATTCTTGAAAGAATTTTTTTACCTGGATTAATAGGAGCGGTTTGCAACAGGAAAAGGATTCTTGGTAAGATATTCATTTTAATTGTTGCTATACGTCCCATAAGTGATAACTGAATATTCTTCAAATTTTCTAACTTTTTCTTTATTTGTATTACTAATTTATTATAATTATCAACTTTAATTGTGGAACATTTTGCTGACAATTTCTTTAATTTGTCTCTTTGGTAAAAAACAATTTTGATCTGAGTGGATAAAGCTATTTAAGTATTTTTTAGTCTCTCTGCTAATATAGATGCAAATAGCTTATAATCTGAGTTTAATAAAGAAATTGGTCTATAGTTTTTGTTTGTGTTAAATCAGTCTCCTCTTTAGGTAGCAATGCAATGTATGCTTCTGACCATGATTTGGGTATTCTGCTCTCAGATATCACTTCATTCATAACTTCTAAGAGTGGGAGAGACAAGGTTTCTTCAAAAGTTTTGTAGAATTCCACTGGTAGTCCATCTGGACCTGGGGCTTTTCCATTATTTTGTTTTTTTAAGTGCTTTTGTTAGCTTCATCATTGTTATTTTACTTTCCAACATTGTTCTAGTTTCGTCTGATATCTGGGGAAGATTAGCATCCTGTAAATACTTTTTAACTCCTCGTTCTTCCACTTTCTCTTTTCGTACAGCTTAGCATAGTAGTCTTGTATTTTTTTTCCTCAGCATTTCCATACTGAATTTGTCCTTGATCATCTCTTAATTGGAATATTTTCTTTGCTTCTCTCTCTTTTTTCAGTTTATATGCCAACCATCTGCTGGTTTATTTGCATTTTCAAAGTAATTCTGTTTAGTGCCTCTAATTTTTTGTGCCAGTTCATCCTTTTCCAGTAGATACATTTTATGTTTGATTATATCCATTTTTATTTTTATTTTTTTATGAAATGGGAAAACCTACAACTATCAATGATAGGAAGAATCTCTACAATTAAAATGAACATTTTACCTAAAATCTTATACCTGTTCTAGACAATACCAATCAGATTGGGTAAGGACTTTTTTCAAGATTTAAATAAAATAGTTTTGAAGTTTATTTCGCAAGGGAAAAAAGCAAGAATAAAACTCAAATTGTTACAAGATGCTACAACTAGAGGAGGATTGGGCTTACCTGATTGGGAGTTATATTACCAAGCAACAAACTTGATGTGGATTAAGGAGTGGATAACACTAAAAACCTCTAGATTATAGAATGTAAGAGGGTCATGATTTATTGTTGGGATGGCATGCTTTTTTATGGTATAAGGGAACCAAAGTACATGATTATTTTAGAAGACATTATATAAGGGAGGCCTTGCTATTGAATTGGGAAAAGGTTAAAAGATTACACTACTTAAAAATTCCAGTCTGGATATCAACGATTGAAGCATTTTCATACCCAATGATATATAAAAAGGAACAAACAGTTAGATATGTTGAAATACTGAATGCAGAGGGTGAACTCAAATCTATTCAAGAGTTGAAGCAAGAAGGAATAGAAATGAATTGGTACTCATATGTATAGATACAATCTAGATATAATGAAGATAGAAAATCCAAAGGTCTTTATAACAAAATGACTGAGTTAGATAAAATTTTAACAGGTACTGATGAAAAAGTAATTAAAAATTATATTGATATCTATTAGAGGTTAAATTACAAGATGAACAAGTTAAAGAAAATATGATAGCTTGGGGGGAAAACTTTGGGCATGGGATTGATTTAGAGAAATGGCAGAAATTGTGGTCTCAAAATTATAAAATGACAATGTCTACTGCATATAGAGAAAATTTTTATAAGATGTTTTACAAGTGGAATCTACCCCCAACGAGAATTGCAAGACTGTCCAAGAATAAATCAGAAAAGTGTTGGAAATGTCATCAGACATCAGGCTCATATTGCCACATGTGGTGGACTTGTATTAAAGCTAAAAGATACTGGACTAAAATTCACATGTGGTTAGAGAAAATGATATAAAAACACATAGATCTTAAACCAGAGATTTTTTTATTGGGAATTATACCAGAAATCTGTAACAAAAACTTAAAATATTTGATTGTAAACGTTTTAACAGCAGCTAGAATCCTATTTGCAAAAACCTGGAAAAATGAAACAATACCAAAACAGGAAGAAGTTATTCGAAAAATAATGGAGTGTGCTGAAATGAGTACATTGACATTTGAAATTAGAGAACAAGAAGATGAGCAATTTTATAAGATATGGGATTTGTTTTATCAGTGGCTGGGGAAAAAAACCTGGAAATGAAAAATGTTTTACTTATGTTTTAATTGAAGGAGTTAAGTGATAATACAATTATGTTGTTAAATAGATTAATAACAATACAATGAAAGACAATATATATATATATATATTGAATAATTTAGAACTTTTTGTCTTAAAATGGATAAGGATAATAATGAATTTATGTATATTTGATAGAGAACTGGTGATATAATGTATAACCCTAAGTATATATTATAAAGATATCCTATTGTTGATAAATAATTTTAATAAGGAAGTAATCAAAAATTGGTATATATATGAAGTGAGTATTTAGAATACCTTGTTGAAAAATGAAGGAATAACATCTTTGTTTGAATGTATGATGTACAAGGACAATAATGAACATAAGCATACTCCTTAGATGATTAGTGGGATTATACATAATTGAAAATATGAGATATACAAATATAAATAGTTGGTAATTTTTTTTATATTGTAAAAATATTCAGAATGGGATAAGTGATTATATAAAGGTATATTGTTATTAAACAGATAATCAAGAATGTAAGGTAATTAGGTTTATTGAAAAGAAAGAAATATTAATCATAATTGAATATATGTTGTACAGTGAAAGTGAGGTATTTAGTTATATTAGATGGAAAATCTGTGATTGTATATGTAATTGAGAATATGGATGCAAAAACACTTGTAACCAAACGACATGCTGTATGTAATGGATGAGAATTTTTTTATGTTTTTTTTTTTAATGTTTAAAAATAAAAAAATGCAAAAAAAGGAGACTAACAACAGTAAGGTAAAATAAAATTTAAAGTGCAAAATACAAAAATAAGTCAGCAGTTACATCACCAATAATGAAATGTGCTGAGCATTTCAAATTAAACACCATTTTGTTTATATCTCCAGAGCCCTACTATACTGATTTTAGCCATCTGACAGAAAAACAGATAATAAGCTTCCTCTTGGGAGTTCCAGATCAATCTCTGTTCTATGTTAAGTATGTTTCTAGAGACACCGAATGCATACTATATATACAGTATCCTTTGTTCTTATCAGCAATAGAAAGTTGTTTAGGAATGATCTGAAGCAGGGGGCAACCACCTTTCGGACCTCAGGGACCACTAAATTCATAATTTTAAATCCTGCAGACCATTAATATGAACCCAGCGTGCTGCTTGCTGAAGCGCCTGGACTCCCAGTGATGGGATGGGGTCCTTCAGGCACTTAGCTTGGCTGCCTGTTTCTTCAACCTTAAAAACTCAAAGAGCCATTTGGAACAAAACACTGGGATCTCATCTCATCTTTCTTCTTCCCTCTCCCTCCCTCCCTCTCCCCTCTCTCCTGTTGCTTCAGCCCGCCTGTGCCCCCCATGCAACAGCTTCATTACCTCGTTCCAGCCAGCGGGGGCTGCATTACTCTTGCACATTGCACCTCTTAAAAAGTTGCAAGTTGCATGTACCTCCCTCTACGGTGGAGATTTCCATCCCCACCACAAGCTGCCTGGCCGGTCCCATATTTCAGAGCTCTAGTCAGAGGACTAGCCTTGGTCATCCGGGAGCAGTTCCTCCACCTGGGTGCACTGTGGACCACCAAAATTTTTATCACGGACCACCAGTTGGTGACCTCTGATCTAAAGCTGCGAATGACTTTAAGAACATCATGGGCTCAGAAACAAATAGTATTTCATTAATGAAGTTGTACGTTTTTGGAATCACGGGTCTTGTGGCCCAGATGTTTTCAAAGATCAGTGTATGTTCTGTTTTAGCTTGAAGGATTGATTGATTGATTGGCTATTTGAATGTAAAGGACCACTAAAAAAAAACCTGTGTTCTCACACTATACAACAAAAATAATAAATCAAATATATAATAACACATTTAAAAACATCACCCATTTATATAAAAGGAAATTAATCAAAACAATCCATTGAAGTATAATCAAATAACGGAGGAAAAGTGATAGTTTATTTTCAAAGACCCCTATTGCACCCTGCTTAACATACAGAGAAAGCTAGCTCTTCTTGGAGCACTAACTATTTAATCCCAATGTGATGTATAGATTTTTTTAAGCATATTTATTAAAACTGTGTTTTGAAAGTTTATCAACATTATGACAAAATATTAAGCTAGCAGACAAAACAAGGCAGTAAAATACCCATTCTTTATCCCTATTCTTTAGCATATACATACGGTTTTATGAATTAAAACTAATTCTTCTTAAATTAGGATTTTATTTAGTAAATTAAATTCTGGCTTTATACTTTCTTTTCTTTCTATTGTCTAGCTTTGCGAATCTGAGAATTTATCTTCACGGTTTGGTTTTGGTTGATGTACAGAGTTGCAATGATTTGAATGAGAGAGAAGAAACAGAACAGGTGGGTAAACTATTAATTTTAGTAATAAATAATTTTAATTAAGAGGAAATAAAAATATGTTAATACATTTTTAGCTGAGCTTCCCCCCTCATTTGTCATACATGTATCATGTTTATAGTGATAAATTGTAATTTGAACCAGGTGAAATCTTTTAGGAGAGGCAGTTTGGAGTAGTTTTTAAGCATCGGGCTTGGCTAATGCATCAGACCATGAGTTCTAGTTCCACCTTAGGTATCTGGGTACCTTTGGGACATTCTTTCTCAGCTGTAGCAAGCAATGGCAAACCACTTCTGAAAAATCTTGCAAAAACAGGATCTTTTCTAAGCAGTTGTTAGCAGTCATTGCTGACTTAAAGTCAGCCAAAAAATCCCCCCTCTCCAGGAAACAAAAGTGAGAGTTTAGATTATGGGTATCAAACTCAAGGCCTGGGGCCCAGATCTGGCGTGCATGGCCACACTGGAAACTGAAGGACTGGCCCATGGTGCCTCTGCCAACAAAAATGGAGTTCATGAGGGCCATAGGCGCCCGCTGTTTTCGCTGGTAGAGCGCTTGGGCCCCCACAAGCACCCCCGACATGAGTGACTTCAAGCTGGCCATGCCCATCCTCGCCATGCCCACCCTGGCCCCCTGAGGTCAAACACAACCCTGATGCGGCCCTCAATGAAATCAAGTTTGGCACCCCTGGTTTAGATATTAATTATTAAACTTAAATCCTTCTAGCCACAAAACATATCTGACTTGGTTTTCATGCAAAGGGTCATCATATAAAAATTTTAAATTTATTTATTGGTTGTTGGTCAAGTTAATTTTGACAGCATTTCCTTTTCTTCTTTCCTGCCTTTAATATTTTTGGCTTACTGTTCATTGTTTTCTGTGTTCTTTATAACATTGTTTATACCTAAAGAGAATAATAGAATGATCGGTGAGTAAGTAGGTAGGTACTTAGGAAGATAATAGGTATATAGCATGTAACAGTGGTTCAGTGGTGGGTTCCGGATTCCATTCCAACTGGTACTGTTGGAATGGCCCCAGCATCACCCACATGTATGCTTCGGCACATGCACACATGTGCACGGTGCATGTATGCATCGTACTTGCCTGCAACACTTCCACAAGCCTCTGCGACATTCCAGCTTCTCGGAGCGTTGCGCAGGTGCTGTACACGCCATGCGCGGAAGCACCAAAGACTTAAAGCACAGGTGAGGAGCTCAGGTGGGTGGGTGGGCCCTCGGGAGCACTGTACCAGAACGGTACCCGATGCTCCGGGCAGGTTCTGATACGTCCGTACCGGGGCGTATCGCCTACAACCCACCACTACAGTGGTTATCATTTTCTTTAGTATTAGATGGTGCATATTTCTGAATATTTGTTGCTAAAAGAGATCAGCAAGAAAGAGCTATTAAGCTTGAATTTCCTTGGTCATTTGGGTGGCTATGTGAAGAAAATGCTAAGCAAAGTACTATTTTGCTATGGTGCAACATGTTTTTTTAACTTTTTATTTTAATTTTAAAACATTATTGAAAAAAATTAATAAGGATATCAAAAAGGAAAAAGTTTAAATACATACAAATGAATAAATGGAATTTACAGATATAGAAATCAAAGTTTTTCAGAAGCTGATTGATTAACTGTAAATAACTAAGTATTATATCATTTTTAAATACTAAAATCAGTATTGATCTCTAAACAGAATGTAAATATCAAAAACGCTAGTTTATGATTTAAGATTTCCGGAACAGGCAGAAAATGGGGTGCGCAGAGGCCGAAAATGGGCATGTGGAGGCTGAAAACGTGGCACATGGAGGCGGCAATAAGATATGGCAATCTCTGCAGGCTGAAACAGCTGATCGTCGGGAGGCCAATCCAACCGACGATCAGCTTCTTGTGCTAATCTGGCTGATTGAAGCTGAAACTGAAACAGGCTGTTTGCTACAAGGAGACATTGCTGGGAGGAATAGGCCAAAGGGTGGAGGTCAGCGTGTGGGCAGGACTACATTCGGTGTATAAGATGCACCCAAATTTTCACCACCTTTTGGGGAGGGGAAAGTGCATCTTATACTCTGAAAAATACGGTAACTCCATTTGGAGACTATATTCAGACTATAATTTTATATAGAGAACAACCATATTCAGTGTCAGAGTCTCTGTACATAAGTCTTAACATTTCAATTGTATAGGATAACTTAAATCTTAAACTAGCGTTTCTGATATTTACATTCTGTTTAGAGATCAATACTGATTTTAGTATTTTAAAAATGATGTAATATGTAGTTACTTATAGTTAATCAATGAACTTGAAGTTGATCGTCGGGAGGTTGATCCAAATGACAATCGCTTGTGCTAATTAGGCTGTGCTGAAATTGAAACTGAAACATGCTGTTTGCTTACAAGGAGGCAAATTAATGGGAATCAGATTTTTTTCCCCTTGTGCTAATCAGGCTAAACTGAAACTGAAACAGGCTGTTTGCTGCAAGGAGGCAAATTGCTGGGAGATAGAGCCTCCCCCCTTGTTTTCCTCCCCAAAAGCTAAGTGTGACTTATACTTCAGAGCATTTATACTCTGAAAAATATGGTAAATTCTTTTTGTCAGATTTATTTTTACATACTCTTCCAGTTTAGTCATTCTTTCAGAGAGGATTTTTGAATCTATTTCATAGCTTTTTGAGAGTGACGTTGAAAATGATGTAAATAATGGAATCTAATTAGATGAGTTATAAAAAAAGATGAGTTAGTCTTACTATTATTCTAACAGAAAAACACAAAAGTTACTCAGATAATTTTAAGGATTTGCATTTAGCATCAGTTTAGTTCAATTTCAGTTCATTACAGCCAATACCTAGAATATGTAAAACATAAAAACAGGTAAACAAAAGCAGATGCAATAATCAGGCGTATTATATTTTTCACTGTTAGTCTCCTTCCATAATATTGAAGTTAGATAACAAGCCTTTATACTATTATATTACAAATTATATAAAAGACCTTGTCAACAGTAAATAAATAAATATAAAAAGTCACCTGAATGACCAGAAAAAGGGAAAATAAAATACTAGTGTAAAAGTTCAAGACTAAGGCAACGCATCACCATTTCATTAAGAATTTTGTGTCCGGTGGGGGGGAATTGGAATATAAATCAAATAAATAATGCAAACTATTAACATTTTTTTATTTGTTTACTGAAAACTGTTTCAGTGAATCACATAAAAGTGGGCAAAATTTCAGCTTTGCTTCAGGATGCATATAAAAATCTGTATTTGAAGTAATGTTCAAGAAGATGTTTTGGTACTTGAACATAACCTATAAAAATTGATTGAATAATAAAAATGATGCATATATTTATGATAAGAGTGGTATCAAATTCTTAAGTACAATGTGTTTTTACTATGGTTTATACACATATGTTTTCCTGCAGCTTCTAAATAAAGTAGAAGAAAAAATGAAAGAATTATTTCATAAAAGTATCAAAAGGATAAAGCGGTAAGGAAATTTGTGCTTTCATACATCTCTTAAATATGAATAACAGTGAAGGACATGACTGAATAAATTACTCTGAAATCAAAGCAATAAGTTAAACTATCTACTATGTTATATACAGTATAAAGCTTTTATACAGTGCTAACATTATTTAGTTAGCTAATATTGAAGGATAGACTTCTATGATGATTGTTATTTCCATGTATATAAATTAAGAGAAAGCAACCAAAATTGTTATAATATTTTTATTAAAGTGTACAAATAAAAAACTAATACAAACTAAGAAGAATATAAAAAGTAAAACTTTAAGAATTAAAAGTGCAAAGAAAATTAATGTATATAAAAAATAACTCATCTCCACATAACAAATACAACTTCAGTAACTTCTGTGATATGTCAATAAAATATCTCTTATGTATGAATATACTATATATACTATATATTAACCTAGATCAAATAAGTCCACTCTGTGTTTCTTATACTTAATTTTATTCTTTAATTGATCTTTAATCCCATCAAATAATGTCCCACAAGTTGATTTCTTATAATTTTTTCTTTGTCTCCTCTCAGAAACTCCTTCACAAGGTTTTTATTTGTATGCCCCCCCTTAATTTTTAAGACAACAGGCAGTTTCATTTGTAAATGCAGTGTGACATCATTTTCCATATTAATTTTGTAGTCTGGAATTTTTAAATCCACTTTCAGATTCATATTCAAATCAGCCGCAGCCTCTATTTTATCTAGTAAAATCTGTTCCGCTTCTATAGCATCTTTTAAATCCAATTTTATAGTAACGGACAATTTTTAGAGTAATTTCTGAGAGTATTGTTCCCAAGTATCCTTGGATTTTTCCATAGTCAAATAATATTGCTTCCTTGAATTAATGAGTTTCTATTGCTTTTAATTTTAAATCTTAGTTTTCTCTGGTTCCCTCCAGTCAAGGGGTCCCCAGCCTGTGGTTCATGCCCACTACCAGGCTGCGAGCTAATCACCACTGGGCCACATGAGGGGCCGGGTGGTGCATGCACCTCCATGCGCATGGCCCCATTCATGTGAGTGATTTCATGGACGCTCGTGACCCCTTGTTCGAGTGTCATAGGTGTTCGTGGCCTCGCTCGTGTTCACATCACATGCTTGCAGATCCACTTGTACAAGTGTCATCATGGAAATTTGCAGCCCCACTTGTGCTCATGTTGTGGGCGTTCACAGATCCAGTCATGCAAGCGTCATCACGGGCACTCGCAGTCCCATTCATGCAAGCGTGGTTTTAGGTGCTCATGGTCCCCCTTGCATGAGTCTCACAGGTGCTTGGAGAGCCACTCACGTCATCGCAGACACTCATGGCCCCACTCGCAAGCAGCTTTGTGGGTGCTTGCGGCCCCACTCGTGCTCCTCATGGGCACGTGGATCCACTGGTACAACTGTCATCACTGGTGCAAGCATTATCATGGGTGCTCACGGTCCCACTTGCACGAGGGTTGCCATGAACATTGTAGGCGCTGATGCACACACACACACACACATACATATGTGCTTTCCCCTCCCACAAACTCATCGCTTTCCCCCTTCCCTCCCCCCTTCCCTCCCCAGCTCCATGCCGCCAACCCAGAATAATTGGGGTACTCTGTTCTAGTTAACCTTCAAAGTCCCCTCTTCTCATGTCCTTTTTTTCCCTAATCAACAACACATCCCTATATGAAATTCCTTTAGGAAAATTTCTTGCAGTCAGTTTTAAAATCTTTGTACATATTTCTGTAAATTTTTAAGCAACCCAAAGGAAATATTCTTCCAAATCTGTCTGGCCATTTAATTTGTTTATAAATTTACAAAATAAGTATGTTGTGACCCTTTTTGCTGCTTATTCAAAAATGATTTTTTTTTGAATCCTTAAATTTACATGAAACTTCTTTAATCAAGGACATAAGGAAATTCTGCCAGAAACTTTTCAGTACCTTAATTTTTTACTGAATATATTATTATGACAATTTTAATTAGAATGAGTAGAAATAAGTTTTCTTTTAATTATCCGTGATCAAGAAAATACGATTCATAACTTTTAATTTCCTATCTTTTTTACATTGTAGTATTAATAGCACTCAGAACAAACAGAAATAGAATTCCCTGGCAATCTATTTAATACTTTATATCCCGGCTTAAGAAATAGTAGTGTATATGGACATGTATAGTCGTTGAAGTCATATTGTACACAAACTTCTCATTATGTTTAAATACATGCAAAAAACTACCATGTTTCCCTGAAAATACAACCTGTCCTGAAACTAATGCCTTGCCACGTTTTTCGCATGGGCAAAAATATAAGCGCACCCCCGAAAATAAGCCCCCTGGATAACACCCCCTCCGGCCAGGCAGAGCACCCCTCAGCGACCTAGCGGTATTACGAAGATGCCAAGGGAGCTGGGGGGGAGGTGCTTACATTGTTTGCCACCTTCGGGATACTGCTAGGTTGGGGAGTGGCGTTCTTCTCGGTCAGAGGGGGGAGTTGCCAGGCGGCTGCTCCCTTGCAAGCTGCCTCCTGAAGAGCCGGGCACAGCCTGAGGAGCAAAGCAGCCATGGGGTGACCACCCTCACAAGCAGCCACCCGGCAAACCTCCTCTCCAGCCGCGCAGAGCGCCATTCACTGACTTAGGGGGCGCTGCTGCCACCTCCACCACACTTCAAGCATAACTTCTTTTCTGGCTTCCAAACTCCAAAACTCGGCTGCCGAGTCTTCCAGCAGTGGCCATTCTAGGAGTGTGCTGTATGGTTGTGGGCTGGCTGCTGGAAGACTCTCTGTCCAGAAGACTCTTTGTCTGGAAGACTCTGTCCAGCAGCCGCCCCACAACCATACAGTGCACTGCTAGAGCAGCTGCTGGAAAACTTGGCAGCCGACTTTTGGAGTTTGGTAGCCAGAGAAGAAGTTATGCTCAGAGCGCTGCGGCGGTGGTGCCCTGACTCTGCAGGGAAAGCTGGGCCAGGGCATGGTGAGGCTGGGAGGCGTGCTTGCTGGGGGTGGAACAGGCGCTCACACTACCCCCTTCTCCAGCCGGGCAGAGCTACATGCACTGACCCAGGAGGTATCCCTAATGTGCCAAAAGCGCAGGATCTGGGGAGCGGGCAGAGTGCCACATGCCTTGGCGCCTTAGGGATACCCCTTAGGTCAGTGAATGGTGCTGTGCCCGGCGGAGAGGGGGTTTGCCAGGCAGTTGCTCGTGAACGTGGTCACCTCATGGCTGCTTCGCCCCTGAGGCTGTGCCCAGCTCTTTGGGAGCCCGCTCTCAAGGGAGCAGCTGCCCAGCAACCCCAAAACAATAAGCCCTCCCCCTATAATAAGCCCAAAGCCATATTTTGTGGGGCAAAAGAAAATAAGACCCAGGGAAACACGGTACAAATATGGTGGAAATTAGAAAATAGATTTCTGAAGAGAATATAATATATGTTTAGATATTTTAGAATTAAATGTAAATTTAGAATGTAAAAGACTTTAATATGTTTTCTTTATTGTAATTTTCTAATTTCCAGTACTGGAAATTAGAAAATAGTAAAGAAAATGTACTAAATTTATTTAATTTATTAGTTTAAAATATGTATTTTGCTTCTAGCATTGGATCATTTATTCATACCTAATAGTCCCTTTAGAAAGCTGCCATTTAAGGTTGTCTGACAATAATAAAATGTGTCCATTCTTCCTTCCTTCCTTCCTTCCATCCTTCCTTCCTTCCCTCCCTCCCTCCCTCCCTCCCTTCCCTCCCTCCCTCCCTCCCTCCCTTTTTCCTTCCCCCCTTTCAGCTTGCCAGTCATTATGAGAGGGGATGCAATTGATAGATACTGGCCTACAGCAGATGGGCGATTGGTGGAATATGACATAGATGAAGTTGTATACGACGAAGAATCAGTTTATCAGAATATTAAAATTTTACATTCAAAACAATTTGGAAATATTCTTATCCTCAGTGGGGATGTTAGTGAGTATTATCAGTTTAAAATATAATACATGCATTTGCTATTGAATCAGTCCGGACAAAGTTTCTAAACTAAATACAACTAGACTAAATACAAGCCATAATCCGTGGCTTATTAAGGGCTTGGAATTGTCTATTTCTAGGATTATTTTTCTTAAATTGCTAAACATTTATTCTGTGTAAGAATTAATTGATATTTTATTCATATGTCATGAAAGAAAGGATTATTAGATGCTTGTCACATTTTTTCTTGGATGATTTGAAATAAAATATAATTGCAGTGATATACAATTATTCTTTATTGATCTTACTATATTAAGATTAATTGAAAAATAATGTAACATTCTTAACAGAGATATGATAGCTGAATGAATTATGTGAACAAATTTATCTTGGGTGACAGAAAAGAGTTCTAACCAGTGTAATATGAGGTTGCAGTAAACATATAGCTTTGAATTCATGTAGTCCAGGTACCTACCAGTTGACATAAATTAATATCTTTTTGCCTACTAGTCAGAGCAAAGCATTAGGTCTTGAGAGTTGCAAAATATCTACCCCTCTTTCAAATTTCTACTTATTACAGGTAGTCCTTGACTTACAACAGTTCATTTAATGACCATTTGAACTTACGACTATTTTTCACACTTGTGACCATTGCGGCATTTCCAAGGTCTGTGATCAAAATTCAGGTGCTTGGCAGCTGGTTCATATTTATGATGGTTGTAGTTTTGCAAATGTCTGACAAGCAAAGTCGATAAGGAAGTCAGATTCACTTAACAATCATGCTACTAAATAATTACAGTGATTCACTTAACTGTAGCAAGAAAGGTCATAAAATGGAGCAAAAATTCACTTAACAAATGTCTTAACAATAGAAATTATGAGCTCAATTGAGATAGTAAGTTGAGGACTACCTATAGTTATAAAGTTACCCTTACAAATTTGTTAATTTCTAAAGGAGGAATGTAAGACTAACCAACTATAAATATATATAATACCCATTGTATAATATAAATTGTCAGTTGACTTATTAGTTATAAATATTAAAATGCTTATTGTTATGAAAAGATTGTTTTATGTTTGTGTATATTCATATGTTTGTTTTTCTGCTTTTTAAGATCTGGCAGAAAGTGACCTAGCATATACAAAAGCTATAATGGGGAGTGGAAAGGAAGATTACACCAACAAAGAAGTGCTCATTCTTGGAGGTGGTGATGGAGGAATATTGTATGAAATTGTCAAATTGAAACCAAAGATGGTCACCATGGTAGAGATATCCTTTTGATATGAGCCTATGGTCTTTAATGTGAAAACAAAAGTCTTCATATCATTCTGTTTGGAAGAAATATTACACAGCTCTGCAAAAAAAAAAATTCTGAGAGCTGTTTTGGTTATTCCACATAATCTTTATGTTTTTTGGTGCGCTGAATCCGAAAATGACCTCCATTTTGTCATAGGACATCATGTTTCCTGACAATTTAGGTAACTGTGCTAAATAAGGCAATACCTCAAAATAAATGGAAATAGACTTATAAAATTAAAGTTTTATTACAATATTTTCATGAAAATCCTTTTTTGAACTGAAATGAGCTCACCTACACACTAAACTCGATTCTTCTTCCTTGTGAGGCTCCTCTTGGTGCATTTACGCTTGTAAGTAGCATCTGGAATGTCTCTGAATATCCAACAGTAGTCTGCCATCATTGTAACGCTCCATTTTCCCTGGTATCTCCTTTCCATCTCTTTAATGTCTTGGTGGAGTCAATCACCTTATTCCTTACTCACAGCTCCCAAATTTTCAGGAAAGTAGTCAAGGTGAGACTGGAGGAAATGCACTTTCAAACTCATCAGGCAACCTAAAGTTTGAAATGCTTTCAGCATTCTTCCGACGATCTTTTTGTAGTGCAGATCTTTGTTATTGCCTAAAAATTTCTGTACGACTTTTTTAAATGCAATCCACCCTTTTTGAGGATCCATCATGGTATTGACAAACTCTTGATTAACTATAAGCCTTCTAATGTCTGGTCCGACAAACACACCTTCCTTCAATTTTGCCTCCGACAGGCATGGAAACTTGGTGACCAAGTATTTGAAGCATTCTCCATCTCTTGGAAGTGATTTTACAAATTGCTTCATCAATCCCAATTTTATGTGGAGAGGTGGTAGAAGAACTTTATGGGAAGGTACCAAAGTTTCTCGGAGGACATTTTTTTCACTGACTGTTAGCATCCTCGGCTGCCAACTTTTCTTGGTCCAGTGATTTTGTCGGTCTCGACTGTCCCATAGACACAGAAAACAAGGGTATTTGGTATACCCAGCTTGTTGCCCGAGCAGCATGCACAAGACCTTCAAGTCCCCACACACTTGCCAACCATGGTCTTCATATTTAAGTTTACAAAGAACCAATTCCAAATTCTCATAGATTTCCTTCAAGTGTACGGAATGACCTACAGGTATGGAAGCGTAAAAACTGTTGTGGAGTAAAACTGCTTTGAGACTTCTTTTTGAAGAATCTATAAAAAGACACCATTGCTCTGAATCATATTGGATTTAAAATTGACCCATCAGACCTTCGACATCGATGCAATAAACCAACTTGTCTTCCTGGGCGAAGTAAGGAACGAACTCCTTTTCACGATGTCTGAACCATGAAGATGACATTGCTGGCAACAATAATTTCCTGCTTTTCAGCCTTGATCCGAGTAACTCAGTGGCATCTTTGGGAAGATTCAAGTCTCTTACCAAATCATTCATCTCCTGATAAAACAATTATGGTCTTGTATCATCTTCAAAGTCAGAACTTGATTCGTCATCTGGTTCAAGTCTGACTTCACCTTCATCAGAACTAGGTATCTCTTCCAAGGTAGCAGGGGGCTTGGGTACTGGTATATCTGTGCCATGGGGGATGGGACAAATTGCTGAGTAGAAATTGGGGTATGAAATGGAATGATTCTATTTGGAATTAAACCCTTTCACTTTGCATGAACAAAAGTAACAGTCATTACTATGGTTCTTTTGCTCTCGCCATACCATAGGAATCCCATAATGGCAAGATTTTTTCTTACCCTTGAACCAGTTTTGGAGGTCCTCAACACACCATTTGCACACTTTATGATCTCCAATTTTTAGTCCAAAGTATGCAAAGTACACTTTTTTCACAAAGTGTGTAATATTCTGCTGTTGCTTCATCACTGTATATTCACCACAGATGAAACAGAAACTGTCTGGCACTTAATACACTTTTGCGGAGCCATAACATAATAGTTGAAGAATGACGAGTTAACATGAATTGCGATGAAAAAGTGTGAACAGCCTAGAACCAAGAACCTGATGATGATTCGTGCACAAGTGTGGCATGCAAGAGAGTGCAGCTCCGTGTCTGTACATGAGACGTCACAATGCTGGCCACGCCCCCTGCACTGACTGGAGATGCTGCTATCTGCCCTGTGTCTCCCTCTCACTGGATTCTTCTACCATTAGAAGCACAGACTTAAAACTTGCTTAGCTTATGTATATATTGCTGCCCATCAGATTTACAGTGCTATATTTTTTTTTACATAACTCGGACAAACCCGTTAATGTTTTTTTGGCATTTTATATCTTAAATACAATTATGTGAATTAATTAATAGTAATTTGGACTTTAATTTTGGTTAAAAACCCATACTATAAAAAAAATACCAAAAATTAAAAAAAAATTGATAAATTTGAAGACAATTTTGCATGTTGTGGCAAATCATGACATCTAGGAGTTTTTTCAATATTTTATTTGTTTTCAGCACACCAAAATACATGAAAATTAGATGAAAATATTCAAGCAGCTTTTTAGTCGCAGACCTGTGCTATTGGTTTATTATTTATCTTGATTCCTTAGTTTAGAGCATGCTTTAAAGCTTTGGCTATTACTTTTTATCTGGTTCAAATTGTATAACATTTTATAATTCAATTGAAGATTTCTTGCTACTTTTAAAATTGTACTTAAAAATTTCTGATAATCATACATTTTTTGTGTGTAAGATAACATCTTTAATTTGGACTAAATATTATGTAACAAATATACTATAATAGAGTTTTGTTCAGGCAACTAAAGGTTGCTTTACTCCAGTAATCCCCAACCTTTCTGGCTTTGCGCACTAGCAGCGTGATGGTGGGGAGAGGCGATGGTTCCATGTGAACGAGTCACCCACCCCTTCCGCAACCTGCTACCAAGCCCGGGGTTGGGGACCCCTGTTTTACTCTATCTGGCAAGGAGAGAGAATCTACAGGAATGACCATCATATCTGCCAGTGGCTCAGTTCTAAGGATGGATGATACAATTGGATAAAATACTCCGATTAATATTAGGTCATATGTCAAAGAATTATAATAAATATATTTGCATTTCTAAGAATATTTTCAATTAATCTATTTGGCTCCAGAAAAACTGTCAACTTTTTAATGTTTTAGTGCTTTGTTCATTATAAAATTTAGGCTTTTCAAGGCAGAAACAAAGAACATTATGAACAATGTTATAATAACAACAAAATGAGTTATTTCATTCTTATTGGTATCAAAAACATTGACCAAATGGTGATTGATGGATGTCGAAAATACATGCGTAAAACATGTGGAGATGTCTTGGACAATATAAAAGGAGAATGCTATCAGGTATATATTTTATCTATAGCATTGTATAGTTTTCTCATAAAAGTATTTGTTTCTGGAAAGTATATAGAAATAAGTTCAATTATTTGTTATACACTTTCCTTTTAATAGCAATATAGCAGTAGACTTATATACCGCTTCATAGGCCTTCCAGGCCTCTCTAAGCGGTTTACAGAGAGTCAGCATATTGCCCCCAACAATCTGGGTCCTCATTTTACCCACCTCGGAAGGATGGAAGGCTGAGTCAACCCTGAGCCGGTGAGATTTGAACCGCTGACCTGCTGATCTAGCAGTAGCCTGCAGTGCTGCATTTAACCACTGCGCCACCTTGGCATATATAAAGCCAATTTTTTCTGTTGATCTATTATCAATACTGGTGATGTGAGCTAATGGTATGAATTGTATATATATATATATGCAGGATGTTATTAAAATAGAGCTAACTCTATTTTAATACAGCTAATACTATTTTAAATATGCAGGAGGTTTAACATTTTTGAACCACTGGGTTTTTTGGTTTGGTTTCAATTGCCATTTTGTTTTGGGGGAGCAAAGGGAATTGTACACTGTTCTACATCAGTGGCTTTTAAATCTTGTAAATGAGTGAATGATAAATGTGAAATATTTTTGGAATAGGGGATAATGTCTTGATTGAAACATTGATTTTTTGTTACTAATAGCAATAGAATATATTTATTCTTATCTGTCATTATTTATGGCTGTATGTGTCAAGGTTCCTACTGACGAACCCAATCAAGCCAGCAATTCAACACAATCAGATCTCTTTAAACATAACTTTATTGAATACATCATTTTGGCATGCATGGAGCAAAACGAGTTCCTGCTGTTTTCGCCTAATTAAAAAATGAATTCTTTCTTTCCCCCCTTTGACCAGGTCATATTGTCCAATTAGATGTTCTGTTGTCACTATGGCAATTCTTTCAAGCTCTTGCCAAACATCTGTTGAGATGACTTGATTCCCACAGAATGATTTCTTACTGTCTAGGCTGGCATTCCAAACCTCTTTCCAGTAACCCCCAATAGTCTGTGGCAAGCTGAGAAACAAAAAGATGGCTGTGACAGGAGGGCAAGTTTCCTGCTTCCAGTTTCAAAGTTTTAACAGTCAGACCTCCCCCCCTCTAAAAAGTGGAAAATAATAAGTACGCACGTTAGTTACTTCAGGATTTCCTTGCCCTCTAGAAAGGGTTCCTTGGCCTTTGGTGATATTTCTTATGGAATTTCTCTATTAATCTATCTTCTCTCATATTTTGAGCTTTTACCCATCTAGCTTCTGACATTGGGTACCCCTTCAACTAGACTAGGTATTGGAGTTTCCCCTTGAATAATCTGGAGACCAGAATCCGTTTGACCTCGTAGTGTTGTACGTAGGGGTGTTTCATTGAGGCTTATGGGGGGATGTGGCTGGAGTGGGCATGGCCGGGTGGGCATTACCAGCTCGACATTGCTCATGGCCAGGGGCACCTGTGGTGGCCCTGGGGGAGCTGGGGGGATCCATTGTCTACAGCAGAGGATGGTGAGACCAGGGTGAGCGCCAAATCCTTGTTCACCTGAGGAGCCTTGCCATCCCTCTCAGGCTACACATCGAACCCCCGGATGGCGGTGCAGGCTGCCTAGAGCCCTGGTAAATTAAATGGTGGGCAATGCACTTATTGAAATAAGTATGGGTGTCAGGGTACCAAGTAACAGCCCATAGGAAATCAAAAGTCCTTAAAGTATAGATTTATTAGGCCTGTTCTATTAGCACAACTGGTGAAAACCTGAATCTGAAGTCCCCCGCACTTTACCCACCCAGTTCAAAGTCCAAAGTTCTTCCTCACATTACACACATCCATCACATGCCCAAATTAGATCTCTCTCTCCATCTGGATGCCTCTCTCCATGCCTCTCTAGGTGCTGGTGAGTGTGTCCTTGGTTCCCAAGATAAAGAATGTTATTTTGGCTACATATTCCCTTCAGCTATCTATACTTCCCCCTTCCTTCCCACAGCTCCAGCCAGCCTCGCTGTGGCAACTCTGAAGATGCTCAAAGATGGCTCCTAGGTTGACAGGCTGCCCCTCCTCACGTAAAGAGAATGTCCTGAAAAAAGGAAAGAAAGATCATAGAGAATTAAACTGATCCCTTTCAGCCTCCCCAGTCCCCCCCAGGCGGCTCCAAGGTTTCCCTGGGATCTTATTGTGAAACTGCTTGACTAATCTGTCCACTTTTACATCCCAACACTTACCCCAGGTAGCCTCAGACGGAGTAGCCTTTCCAGTGAATTAACTCAGATGCAGACGTGAATCCAAATTTTTCTTCACTTCATAGTGGGTCTCCCCTTGAACTACCATCAGCTTTGGGCTGCCTGATGGACTGGCCTTAGCTGGGAGCCTACCACCAGCTTTAACAAGCTGCTATGAAAAACCAGATGCTCTTTTCCTAGCAAGTGTGAGAGGCTAAGCTGCACAGTTACAGGGTTTATCACTTTAGCTATTGGGAATGGACCCCAAAACTTGGGTCCCAGCTTCCTACTTGGCAACCTCAACCTCAAGTACTTTGTTGATAGGTACACCTTGTCAACTTGGAAAGGGGGCTGAGGGGGGGAGTGGCACTTGTCAGCTTGTGCTTTATAGGTTCTTGCCCCCTGCACCAGGGCTCGCTTGGTGTTTTCTCACCCCTGCTTCAAGGACTCCATCCAGTCACTCAGAGACATGGATGATGGTGGTTCCGTTGGCAGCTCTGGCATGGGGGTAAATTCCATGCTACTAGTAATCTGGAACGGGGTCAGGGTAGTGCTGTGAATGGTCAGTGAATAGATTCTCCCCCCCTGGGATGTACTTTAAGTCGAAGTTGAATCTCTTAAAATATTGGGCTCAACTGACGCTTGGAGAAGAGCTTTCGGGCCATTTTTAGTGCCTCCAAGTTTTTGCGATCAATCCAGACCTCAAATAACACTTTTACTCCCTTCTAGAAAATGTCGCCAGGTGAGCAGAGCCCAGTGGATGGCATAGGCTTCCTTCTCACACATCGCCCAGTGCTCCTTGTTGAGCTTTTTGGAGATATAAGCACAGTGTTCAGCTGTCTCTGGGGGTTCACTTGCAACAGCACCTCCGCTACGGCCACATCACTGGCATCCGCTTGGATCATGAACGGTTGCTCTAGTTCCGGGGTGCCTAAGGATCGGAGAATAGTTTTTTTAAGAGCCTCAAAGGCTCGCTTGCAATCTAGGGTCCAGGCCAATTGCTGACTTGGTTTCAGTTTGGGATCCCCCCTCTCATTTTTAAATTTCCTGAATGGGAGTACCACCTCAGCAAAAGCGGGAATGAACTTCTGTAAAAGTTGGCAAACCCAAGGAAGCTCTGAAGCTGCTTGAGAGTGCATGGGGGTTGTCAGCCTAACATGCTTTTTACTTTCCCCAGGTCCATCTCGATCCCATCGTTTGACACTCGGTAGCCCAGGTAGTCTAGGGAGGTCTTGTGGAACTTGCATTTTGATAGCTTCGTGTAGAGCTTAGCTGCAAGGAGTTTCTTAAATACTTGGCACACTAGTTTGACATGTTCCTCTAGGGTCTCACTGAAAATGAGACTGTCATCCAAGTAGACTAGGACTCCTTTGTAGACGTGATCATGCAGCACCTTGTTGATTAGCTGCATGAAGCCTGGGGGCCTCTTGTAATCTGAACAGCATTACTTTAATTTGGGAGCTGCCTAACAGGCAGTTAAAGACTGTCTTCCAGTCATCCCCTTCTTTAATGCAGACTCTGTAGTACACTTCCCGTAGATCAAGTTTGGTGAACACCTTACCCTTTGTTAGGTGGGCTAGCATGTCCTTAATTTAGGGCAAGATGTTTTCCACACACAAGTTGTTAATTCCACGGAAATCCACACCGATCCTCCTTGAGCCATCTTTTTTTCCTTAAATAGCTCTGGGGCTGCAACCCAGGACTTGGCTGGCTGGATGAAACCACTCGCCAGGTTGGTGTCAATATAACTCCGTAGCTCGACCAGCTTCCTATGGGTCATAGAGTACATCTTTTTTTAAAAGTTTTTTTTATTTTTTCATTTTCATAACAAATAACCACATGTATACTGTTACATAATCAACATTTAAAAATATTATTAAATATTTACATCAACTTGTCTTACCATCAACCCCCAAAATAATTATTGGCTCTTCTGCTCTCCATGCACCATATTTGTACCCTATCCATCACTTTCTTCTCTCTCCTCCCTACCTCCTTTCTTCCCTCTGTCTTCCTTCTCTTCTTTACTTTCCCTTCCCCTCTCCTTCTCCTCTTTCCCCTTTCTATTCCTTCTTTCTCTCCTTCTCTCCCCCCTGCCCTCTCTCCTATCCCTCTCTTCTTCCCTTACCTCTCTCCTCTACTCCACACTCTTCATCTCATTTACTTGGTGTATTTCAGCTTCTGAGCAAGCTCCATTTTATGTTGATGGTATTTATAATTTCACTTCAATAAACATCTTTAGTTTTAACATATATCCTTTTTTTAAAAGAAAAAAAGTATACATATATAGCAATTATATTTTAGCCCCCCCCCAACCTACTTTTGGCTGGAATGTGTGGACCCGGTTACAATTCCCAGCTATTCTCATAATAACATTATATAGTTATATATCATTACACACCCCAAATGTTTAGTTCTGTCTTTATAATCTCAAAATTTTTCCACTGTATGTTTCATGTTCCCCCTCCATTTTCCATATCTTGACTTAGCTTACCTTTAATTGTCTTTAAATAACAATCTTACTGTTCAATGTTCATTACAATTCCCTTAATCTACTATGTAGAATAACAAGCAGTACACACCTTATTTTGTTCATCTTCTTAAAAATTCTATATGCATCCATATTTTGTATATTTTAACCTATATTTAGTTGTCTTTCCATTGTCATATTCATTCAATTAGCAACTCAGTTTAATTATCATGTATAAGAGTGAATCACATACCTCTACTTTATATTCTCCACTTGACAGTTTCATATGTATCCATATTTCATATATTTTAACCTTATTTAATTATCTTTCAATTTTCATATTCAATCAGTTAGCAACTCAGTTTAATTATCAGGTAAAGAAGTAAATCACATACCTCAACTTTATATTCTCCACATAAACAATTTTTAGGTATCTAATTTCCTAGTAAGTCTTTTGTCCCAATTCTCTATTCATGTCTCCTCCCTTTTCTTTGTTGTGACATGTCCACCCTCTTCAATTTTCCCCAAGCCGCTGTCAAACCCAGTGTAATCTTTTATCTGCTTTTTATTTCTCTTTATTGGAACATATCCCCCCTTCAGTTTTCCCTATGCTACTAACAAACTCAGTGAGATCTTTTGTCTGCTTTTTATTTTCCACCATTTCTATCACTTTATTATCCTCCCCCTCTTCTTCCTTCACTTCCTACTTCTCCTCAGATTCTGACTTCAAAATTCTATTTAAATTTAGTTTTAATGATTTATGCATACTTTTTATGATTTCACATAATTCTTCAAATTCCCACCTTTCCATAGTGTCCAGTTCCAAAATTACAGTTACTTGTACAGTTAACTATAGTTTAAATCCCACGTTTTAAGGTTCTTCTGAGTTCTGGTCCACCTTAAATTCTAATTCAGCTAAAGTGAAGAGGAAGAGAAGAGGGATACATCTTGATCTCTTTACTTTCTTTGTTCTTCCCTCCAGCAAATAACTTCGTATTTTTTCCGCTCTTGATTTTTCCCCACTTGTTACCTTCCACCTCTCATTGATTAGAGTTGCTTAAAATATATTAATTGGAACAAACTTGAACAAAGCAAGTCTCCTTGGTATGTTTTTAACTTTTGTTTTTGTTTTTTAATTTGCTGCTATTTTAAGCTTAGGAATTTTCTTTTCATATTCTTTCTGTTATTGCAAGTCATTAGAGTAAAAGTTGGTAATTATCAGTGTTCTGTCCATACATCGCTCCTGTACAAATCTTGGGTCCCTATTGTCCCAGCTTCGTGATTGCCAGCAATGGCGGTCGTGCCTGCTGCTGTTTGGGAGACCTAGCTTTGGACCTAATGAGGAATTTACGAGTTCCTCGTGGCCAGCGAAGTGCCTCTCCTCCGTTCACCTCCCCTCCAAGGAGTCTATGACCCCGAAGGGAGTCTCCCTGCAGCAGTTACTGGCTGGATTTCACAGGGCTCAGCAGAGCCTACTATTTTCCAGTCATTCTCACCATGGCTGCAACCAGAAGTCATTATGTTCTATTGCTTATATTTGTGTTATGTTAAATTCTAGTATGACATGGTCCCTCTCATCCAAGGTTCCTGTGGTTTCAGCTCCCTCTTATCACTTCTTCTCTGTTTGTAAGAATTAAGTCCAGTATGGCTTACCCTTTAGTTTCCTCCTCTACCTTTTGAACAACAAGGGTTGTTCAAACTAGGGTCAGGAACCTATTCAATTTCTCACTTGGTGTAGAATTAGTCTTCCAATTGATGTCAGGGTAGCTGAAGTCCCCCATTACTAGTGTGTGTTTCCTGTCAGAGTGCGCACAGTGTGACTATTTTGAGACAACCCAGGTTAGACAGTCAGGGGTATGAAATACTGTTTGCTAGAGGACAATACACCATCAGGCAAGGTGTAAGTGTTCATACACAACCATTCTCCTGCCTTCCTTGAATGTACAGACCATCCTACTTAACCCCTAATGCACAAATTCTTTATGGGTATTGGGTGATGTCTCTTTTCTAAGTGTTTGCATGTTTTCTTTGAGTGGGAGGTTGTGGGTCTGAGTATTTTCAAATAGGGGGAGCAATTGGTTGCTCAGTTTTAATGGGGCTGCTTCTGATTGGGTTAGATTGGGCAACAAGGGTTTGTTAGATGTGTGCTGTTCTTTCTTTGATTATTGTGTTTTCTATGTATGACATACCTCCATTTGTCTTCCTCCAAAGGTTTATCAGCAGGGTCAAATCTTCTGGGAGTTATTTGTTCATTACTTAGTTTGATTTGGGTATAGCTTTCTTGCATAGGTTGGAATTTGGCTAGAGTTGTCTCTAGATCCCTTACTTTTTCCTCTAGGAGTTCACATAGCTTACATTTAATGCATGTGTAATTTGGGTGTTCTTTGAGCATAAGTACATACATGGAACATATATTGCATACTACAATAGTATCAGTCACCTGTTCCATGAGTTTTTTTTTTTTTGCTGGTTCTTTTAAGGGTAAAAAGTTTTGTATCTTTTTTCTATCCTTTTTTCTGCCTTTTTGTGCTTGTTTTTATACCTTGTTATTTATTTTACTTGTTTACTATTATGTTAGTTTTATTTAACCATCTCTTCCCTATATTTGTAAAAAGTTTTTGAGCTCCAGTTCCCCCTATCTTATTATTTAAGATTTGGCTTATTATTTATTATTATTATTTTAATTCATGTTTTATTTGCAGTTTTCCTTTCACACCATACATATTTGTGGACAGTGTATCGACTGGGTCAATGTCCTTTTTAAACATTGCTAACAATAATAATACAAATAAGTATGCATAATCCTAATCTTCCAACTTCAACAATACCATTCTCTCTTTATAATTATCATTTTCCCATTAATTCACTTAAACATAAATAACATTTCTTTTTTTATTTGTATAAAAAAATAAATTTAAATAACATTTCTTTCACCATATATTTGTTATCCCCTACTAAATCACTAATATTTAATATTTTAAGAATTATTCATTATCCCACCATAATTTTAATATCCCAAATGTCTAGGACTACTAATAAGGGTAAATATTAACAAAATTTAAACAATCCCGGGATTATATCTCAAAGCCTCCACAATTTCTAATCCTTAAAAGTTTAAATTCATAATATATTTTAACACACTGTTAATATTAATAATACAATTAGATTACATATTCCTAAATTTTCACCTTCTAATAAATTCTATTATCTGTTAGTATATATGCTACTATTTCCCTATTTGTATTTTCTACTTTTCCATTTTATTAACATATTTTACCACTATCCATCATCTCTTAATCTTTTTGGAGTTCCATCATTTGTTGACTTTTTAATCACACCTTTATTTCTCTCTCTTAGAATTTTATAACTTTTTTTTAATATTTTTATACCCACTGAATATTTCCTTTGGGTTGTCCTTTCTGCTGTATCATTTGAGCACCCATCAATAAATCTTTCTCTTTTTTTTAAAAGCGATTTTTTTCTCTCTGTTCTATAATAAAGGAATTATCTATTTGATTTCTACTTATCAATCCTTTCTCTTCATTATCTTTATCTTCTTGCATCTCATTTAAATTTTTCTCTTCTACTGCTTCTTCCAATTTCTCATCTGTATTTTGAATATCATGTTCATCTTTTTCCCCCAGTTGTTGAAAGACTTCTACAGTCATTTTTTTATCTTTAGACAATCCCCTTGTCTCCTTATTGTTCTTTATAATTTCGTGCATGCTTTTGAGCATCAAAATTATTTCTTCATATACCTCTATTATCCCCTGATAATTCATTTTATAACGATCTGATAGAAATTACTCAATATACCTCCATGGTTTCAGCGTCTCAATATTTAAAAACTCCAACATTATTGCCAAATAATGCCAATTATTAATAGGATTTGCTCAATCCATTGTTATACCGCCAAATCTCCTAAATTTATCATCTTTAAAGTTCTTTAGTATTTTACAGCCTTTTGGTTTTGGTTTTCCAGTTATTTGTCTTCCCAATTGTCCAAATTTTAAACTTCTATTTAACTTTTCTTTTCTCTTTTCTTCTATCACTTTTCTTCTTTTGCCTCAGAATGTTCTGTCAAATAACATTAATAATCCAAATCCAAATTAATCTACTAGATTTCCTCCAATCCTTCGTCCACAATCCAATAACCAGTTTCTTTTTTAAATTTAATCTTTTTATTTAAACAAATCTTACAACTTTTATCAAACAGTGTCATCTGAGTACAGTTTTGTGTCATATTTAACATGTACTATCATTTTTAATATAATTTTATCTTTCCATTTGCCTTTCCATTTCAATTACATTTCAATTCATCTTCTCCCCTATAAATCTGCTTTGCTTCCCAACTTATTTAATTTTATATCTATTTTTGTTGATATTTATTTTTTATTTTATTTATTTTTACCTAGTGATAAAATCTCCCACATATATTTTAGTATTCCGATTCTTCCTTCCCTTTAATTGCCAATGTTAATCTATTTATTTCTGCGCAGTCTAATATTTTCTTAATTACCTCTCCCTCTGAAGGGATTTTTTCCATTTTCCAATTTTGTGCAAATACAATTCTAGCTGCAGTTATTACGTGAATAATCAAGTATACATTCTCTTTACTATATTTCTCTGGTAAAATACCCAACGAAAACAACTCTGGTTTTAAATCAACATGTTGATGTGTCATCTTCTCCAACCACATGCGAATTTTTGCCCAATACTTTCTCACTTCTGCACATGTCCACCAGATATGATAATACGATCCCAGTGTCTGATGGCATTTCCAACACTTGGTTGATTTGTCTTTAAACATTTTTGCCAATCTTTCCGGTGACATATGCCATCTATAAAACATTTTATACATGTTCTCTCTATATGTTGTTGCCATTGTTAATGTATAATTCCTTTCCTCTGATTGCTGCCACTTATTCAGCTCTATCATATATCCAAAGGTTTTTGCCCACGCTATCATTGTTTCTTTTACCTGTTCTTCTAATAGATAATTATACAGTTTTTTGATCATTCGGTCTTCTGTTCCTATGAGTATTTCATCCAGTTCTATCAATTCCAAGTAAAAACCATACAACTTAGCATCCTTTTCATATCTCAATTGTATTTGCAATTGTGTATACCAAACCATATCAATCCCTTATTCTTCTATCTCTTGTTTCTGTTTCAATTCTTCCTTTTCTGATAGAATGTCTTTATACTTAATAATATTTTCCATCTTAATAAGGTTTGGATATATTAATGCTTCCATTGTTGAAAGCCACATTGGTATTTTCAAATAATGTTTTTCTCTAACTTTCTCCATACTAATAATAAAGCATTTCTTACATAATGACTCTGAAAATAACTATGTATCTTATTTTTCCCATACCATAAAAACACATGCCAACCTAGTTGTAAATCATGTCCCTCCAATGTCAATAACCTTGTTTTTCTCAATACAATCCATTCTTTCATCCATGATGGTGCTGCTGTCTGGTAATATAATTCCCAGTCCAAACCCTCCTCTAATTCTTGCATCTTGTAACATTTTTATGTTAATTCTCACTTTTTTCCATCTCACCATCGCTTTCTCCATTGCTCCCGCTGCTCTCAGGCTCTAGCTCACTCTGCTGCCTCGTACTGCTGCTGGCTCTCTCTCCTCCCTGTTGCTCTGCCGTTGCTTTTTTGCCCTGAAGCCACATGGCTTCCATTTGCTGTCCATTTCACCGGGGATGCTGCTTTCACCAGCAAACAGGGCTACCTGATATTCCCCAGCAAAATTGTCTCTCTTCTCTTCCTTCCTTCCTGCTCTGTTCTCTCATTGGCTTGATGATCCACAGCAAGTTCTCCTCCTCCTCTCTGCTCTGCTCTGCTGTCTCACCAGCTTGCCTCTTTCTTCTCTGCCGATCGTTGCACTGTCCTCGGTCACCTGCCCTCTCTGTTCCACAGCTGTTTTTCCTCCCTGCTTCATAGCTGGCTCCACTCACACACTGGCTCGCCTCTTTATTCTTCACTGGTTGGCTTTGCTGCCTGCAGTTGGTTTGTCTCTTCGCTTGCCTCACTTTGATGGGCCTTGGTTTCTTGGGTAGACCTCTTGGGTGCAGCTGGGCTTCTCTTTTTAATTTCTCCAATCTTCCTCTCATTTTCCTTTCTCCAGTCTTTTTTCTTTTTCTAAGACTTATTTTTCCCTCACCACCTCTCCTCCTACTGTTTTTTTTTAAATTTTAGTAGCAACTTTTATGCCTGTGATGTAACTATGCTTCCTCTGTTGCTGCCAACTTCAATCAAGACTATAATCAAGACTTAAGCTGTCTTGAATATAAAGAACAAATCTCTGAACAATGTAGATCTATAAGAGGCCTTACATGGATACTAGTTCATGATTTTGTGGGTGACAGAACAGTTAAATTGATGAAGAGTTGGGTTACTTCATTCATCATGACTACTACAGAAAGTGCTAGTTAGTCACCTTATGGACATCATTATTATGTTAAGCAGACAAAATGTTACTACTTTTTTAGGTACTAATAGAAGATTGTATCCCAGTCCTGAAGAGATATGCCAAAGAAGAAAGAATGTTTGATTATGTAATTAACGACTTGACAGCTATTCCAATCTCCACATCTCCAGAAGAAGGTTGTTTTTTAAACTTATATTGTATTTCTTCTGTATTTTCCTATTAAAAATAATACTTTGGGGGCATTTTTCTGAATAAGTAGAAAGCTCAAATTGGGGAAGAGAATTGTCTATTTATGCAGATCTGTTTTCATTTTTTATTTATTTTTTATTTTCATTTTATTAAGCATTTATAGGCCGCCCTTTTCCCTGAGGGGACTCAGGGCGGCTTACAATAATAGGGGAGGGGAGTGCAGGGCAAAACACAAAAAGAAAATGTGAATAAAAATAATTAGCAATAAAAAAACCCAACATTCATTCAACATTCGGGAGGGGCGAGAGTAAAGTCTTATCCCCAGGCCTGACGGGATAGCCAGATCTTGAGGGCTGTGCGGAAGGCCTGGACGGTGGTGAGGGTGCGGATCTCCACGGGGAGATTGTTCCATAGCGTCGGAGCTGCAACTGAGAAGGCTCTCCTCCGCGTAGTCGCCAGTCGGCAGTGACTGGCGGATGGAATTCGGAGGAGGCCTACTCTATGCGATCTGATGGGACGGAGGGAGGTAATCGGCAGAAGGCGGTCTCTCAAATAGCCAGATCCACTACCATGGAGCGCTTTATAGGTGGTAAGAAGGACCTTGAAGTGCACCCGGAGACCAACAGGTAGCCAGCGCAGCTCACGGAGGATCGGTGTTATGTGGGCGAACCGTGGTGCGCCCACAATCACTCACGCGGCTGCATTTTGGACTAGCTGAAGTCGCCGGATGCTCTTCAAGGGCAGCCCCATGTAGAGCACATTGCAGTATTCCAGCCTAGAGATTACAACAGACAGACTTAATTTTCAACAGACTTAATCCAGCCTCCATAGGTTCTAGTGGAAAATCTGAAGGGAGGACCAGACATCTCACAACAGTGGTTAGTGTGCAGTATGCAAGGATAGGAATGGAATGTTTAGCCATGGACCCTTGGCCACACTATCTTTGCCCCCAACCACCCACTTCAGCCCATTTACATCCAGTTTTCCTCCTCCGCTGGCCCTTCCATGGCCAATGGGCCCCTGCCGTTCGTTCCTGCCCATTCTCCCAGACACCATTTGACCTGGGCCTTTGGCTCCCCAGCCAATCGAGTGGCAGGCAGAAGCAATCTGCGTGTGATGGGCAATAACTGGCGCTAGGAGGGGCAGCATGTGATGCAAGATTATTTTTAAAAGTACTGTGACTGCTCCACAGGTTTTGGAGCCTTGCAGATCTGTCACCAGGACTAGAAGGAGGAGGGGTGGTGGGAGTAGCCGCCCCAGGGTCACTGGGGAGGGGGAAGACAGGCAAGAGTATGTTGGGGGGACGAGGGAGGGAGGGAAGTAAGGGTGTCTCAAGGGGCCTTCCCAAAAGTAGCTTGGCTTGCAGCTCAGCTCCAATAAACGTGGGGCAAAGGAACAAGGCCTGTGTAGCTTTTGGCAATGTTGGGGAAAGCTTGGGGGGGGGGGCTGTGGCAGGTGAATAGCAATGCTGCCGCAGCTTCTACAATTGAGCATGGGGGGAGGGGCACAGGCAAACAACAAGGCTGGCACGGCTTATGCAATTGCAGGAGGCTGGGGGGTTGCGGCAGATGAACGGACATGGTCCATGGCTTGGTTGCAGCCGAACTGTCTGATAGGCATCAGGCTGGAGTGGCAATGGCACGGCTCCCCCAAGCCGCATGCCACCTCCAATCACCTGCCACCGCCCCCCCCCATCTTCCCTGCAATTGCATAAGCTGCACTGACCTTGCCATTCACCTGCGGCCCTCCCCCATGCCCACTGCAATTGCACAAGCCATGCCAGCCTTGCCATTCTCCTGCATCCTCCATGCCTCCTGCAATCACAGAAACTGCACCGGCCTTGCTGTTCACCTGCTGCATCCTCAGCCACCGTCCCCTCCCCACAGTGCCTGAAGCTGCGCTGGTTCTGCTACTCACACTACCATTCCCCCTCCCTCCAGTCCTGATGACAGATGTGTAAGGCCCTAAAACTTGAGGAGTAGCCGTGGTACTTTTAAAATAAAATCTTGAATTGCATGTGCTCCAGCCCCTGCAATCTGCACGCTGCCCCTGCAGCACCTTTGCTTCTGCCAGCCACCTGATTGGCTTGGGGCTATTTGTCCCATGCAGCCAAAGGCCCGGATCAAAGAGAGTCTGGGCAAATGGGCAAGGGGCCCATTGGCTGTGTAGAATAGCCATGGGAGGCCAGCGGAGGAGGAAAACTGGCTGTAAATAGGCTGATGTGGGTGGCTGGGGGTGAACGGGAGTGGCCAGGGGTCTGTGTCTAAACGTCAACCCTGCAAGGATTAAAAACAATAATGTAGCAATCTAAATATAATGCCTGAAATAAAAAATAAAGGCCAAGCAAAAACAGGTAGCATTAACCAGAAGAACATGACTAATTATCTGATCCAAACATCTGGGGAACAGCCAGGTTCTTAATACCTTACAAAAAGCTGGTACGATTAGGAACATCCAAATCTTTGGTGGGATACGATTGCATTCCTTTGCAAGATGTTGTTATGCATTCCCTTGCAGATTTATTGTCAATCATATCTTCTGAAAATCTTTTTTGTAGTTGAGTAACTTAAACTAGAGAGAGAGAACAGGTAAGTGTATATGTGAAATATAGTTTTATAAGGTGTGCATATTAGGGGTATGGAGAAAAAAAGCATTATTGGCCCTCACACCTACAAATTATTGATAGATTTTTCTGTAATGCTGGAAATTGTTTTTTAAATAATTGTTCTATATTTATTAAAATGTTTAATGGAAGTTCCATGCCTTTATATTTACAGAGTATCCTAAAAAACAAACATGAATCCACTGATGTTGCAAATTATAGTGGTACTCATCACTTAACATTTATGAATTATTTAATTTCTAATTAAATAATTAGTACGTTTAAATTTAGATTCTACATGGGAGTTTCTACGAATGATTCTGGACCTTTCAATGAGAGTCTTGAAACCTGATGGAAAATATTTCACCCAGGTATGACAGGTGGAATTGTTGTAGATAATGCAACTTTAGGGAATTTTGAAAAGAACCTTGTTTAGATTGCTTTGTAGATAGGCATGTTAGAGTGTGTTTGGAGTGAAGGGTAATACCAAAACCTAGCATTAAGTTGTATGCTTCAGAAAGGAGTGAATCAGGAATAGGGTTTTTTTTTTTTTTTGAGGGTGAGTTCCATCAGAAGCTAAGATTCTCTTGAAATGGAAAAATCCTGGGAGTCCCACTTGACTTTTAATGGAATATTTGCCAGAATTACTTAATTGCATTTCTTCCACAGGGATAATTTTTTTCTTTGGTTAAAGTAAAGTTAGACAGAGGTATCCTCCTTTAAATGTTGGAATATGTATGAGATATATGTTCTGCATGATTTGTTTGTTTGTTTGAGTCAATGTTGACTCCTAGTTACTACCTAGAGAGGTCCCTGCAGTTTTCTTGGCAAAATTTCAGAAGAGGCTTGCCGTTACTTTTTTTCCGAGGGACTGAGAAAGAGTGACTGGCTCAATGTCAGCCAGTTGGCTTCGTGACTAGGCGGAACTAGAACTCACATCTTCCAATGTTTAGCCTTATGTCTTAACCACTACACCAAACTACCTCCAACCTAGGAGAAAATCATTGCATTCCAAAAATTTTGCTAAACTGTTTTGAGCCAGTTACATTTTGTCAACCAAATTCCAAAATCATTGATTTTTCCAACTCTTTGCATCATCTACCCTCCTCCTCTCATTGCTGCCATCCAAGTCCCAGCTTGACATATCCATTGGCCCAATCAATCTTTGCCCAATCTTTCCAAAACTTTTGATTAATTATGTTTCAAGTTACACTCTCTTATGCCTCTTGAAATGTGGAGACAAATTGTTTATGATTAGTTTTACTATAATTTTAAGTTACTCATAAGTGTCAAGAACCCCAGTTAAGAAGAGAAGTTTTATTATATATGTAATCTATTTGATTTATATTCTGCCTTTATTTCAGCAGCTTAAGAGTTCCTCCTTTTTTCCCCACAAAACAACCCTGGGCTAAGAGGGAGTAACTGACTTAATGTCACTTATTGAGACACTGGTCTTTCGTTGCCTAGTGCACTTCTTAACTATGCATCACACTGATGGCATTTATTAGATTTTTTTTTAAAAAAACTATGGTGTGCAGAACTACTATTTCCATTGGTCTCAAATAATACAAAAAGTTCTCCATTTTTATTAATCATTGAAAATAATATCTTAGTTTAAAAAGCACTAGAATAAGTAACACAGCACTAGGAGACATAAAAATTCATAATTGTTGCTAAAATGTAATTGACTCATTTTTAAAATTAATTATATACTGATTAAATTGTGGTTGTGCTGAGTTTAGCTAAAATTTTAAAATTAAGTATTACATTGTCCTAATGTGGCTGTGGCTTATATTGTGTTGTGATTTTATTGTTTTTATTGTGCTTAACTATAACGATATACCACAACTCTGGTTTAGTGTATAAAATTTGATAGCTTATTTACTGGTGCCTGAATACCATTTCACTCCATTATTGAATGTGACCACTAGATGGAGTTTTATTACTAAAAATGTCAACTAACAAATTCAGAGACTGGAACTATATGGTACATTTAAATTAAATTGTGAGTGATGTAATCTGATAAGACTGTGGCAGTATTAGCTTTTTCATAGAATGATAGTTTTTAAAATCTTAAATATTTATTAGATCACAAATATACTTGATGTAATAAAAATACACAGCCTTGTCAGGCTATTATTTATATTAGCATTATTACAAATTAAATGTTCTGTGGTTAGCAAAGTAATTTTTTTTAAAAAATCTGAAAATGCATAGGACTATAATTATAAAAGTATAGTTTAATGTTTTATATTACATATTTATGCCATTATCCTACCTTGTTATATTTGATAAAATCAAGGGGATGAACATACCTAGAAGCCTTGCTTCCTGCTTTCCCACAACAATTACCCCTATGAGGTGGGTTGGGCTGAGAAGAAGTGCCTGGTGCAAAGTTACTTAACCATTTTTTATGCATAAGGGAGGCCTAGAATTCAGTCTCCTGGTTTCTGAACTTAAATTAAAGTTGCTTACTGTATTTTTCGGAGTATAAGACACCTTTTTTCCTCAAAAAAGAGGCTGAAAATCTGAGTGCATCTTATATACCGAATACAGCATTTTTTGTCTCCTGAAGCCCTGCCCCTTCACCAAAATGGCCGTGCATACCCTTATGGAGGCTTTCAGAGGGGGCTGGGGAGGGCAGAAATGAGCAAAAAACGGGCCGTTTCCCCACCCAGTCCCAGCAGCACTCTATAAGCTTCCATAAGGCTATTCGTGCCTTTTTGGGGGGTGAAACGGGCCCGTTTTTTGCTCATTTGCAAAAAACTTTTTTTTTCCTTTTGGAAAGCTCTTTAATGATGAGAATTACATTGATCAAGTCCTGTGCCAGCAGAAACACCTACCTACTTACTGTATTTCTCTATTTTGCTTTCTCTATCCCTTTATCTACCTACCTACCTAATTACTCTCTCTCTCCATACATATCTACTGTATTTCTCTCTCTATTTTTCTCTCTCTATCCTTCTACCTACCTACCTACCTATCTACACACACTCTCTCCCTAACTACCTACTGTATTTCTCTCCCTCCCTCTCTCTCCCTTTATCTACCTACCTACCTAACTAATCTCTCTACCCCCCTACCCATCTACTGTATTTCTCCCTCTCTATCTCTTTCTATTTCTCTCTCTCTACCTATCTACCTACCTACACACCCTCTCTCCCTATCTCTCTATTTCTCTCTCTGCCTCGCTATCCATTTACCTACCTACCTGTTCTGCCCCCCCCCCCCCCGGGTCCGGTGATTAACGCTGACACAGGCTTAGTAGTTTGCCACCCTTTATTTACAGCAATTACAATCCTGTTAGCTGAAAGCCCAACATGACTCACTGGCAAGACGTTGGCAGCAACCCAGACTCCCACAGACAAGAGATACAATACAAACAAGAGCTTCTCCAGTTTGTTATGAACGGTTGTGTCCTGCAAAAGGTCTCCTCCCAAAGTCTCTTCTTATATACTCTCTTGGGAAGAGCCAAGCCACAACAACCTAGGCTTGATTATCTCTTATGAGTCTGTCTCCGTAACTGCTGCCTCCGTTTCTCCACCCTTCTTTGCTGGGCGTCAGGGACAAACTCCCTTTGATCTTCACCACTGCTCCAATGCCTGACGTCAGGGACAAACTCACTTTGATCTTTCCCACTGCTCAATGCCTCAGGTGCCTCCTGGTGGCCAACCAGCCTCCCTGGTCCCTGCTCGGAGTCTGAACCCTGCCCAGGGTCCTCCATAGCCGACTCATATGGTTCCTTGCTATCAGAGTCCATTGGCAACTCCAACGGCTCCTGCTGGGCCACAACACCTACCTAACTACTCTCTCTTCCTACCTACCTATTGTATTTCTCTTTCTCTCCCTGCCTATCCCTCTATCTACCTACCTACTTTTTTTAAAAAAATTGCCTCTTCAAAACCTTGGTGCATCTTATACTTTGAAAAATATGGTGCTTCGCTTCAATTTTATAACTTGTTATAGGTTTTCATTTTATTTTATACATTAAAGCAAGGGAAGGAAAGAAAAAGAGAGAGAGCGCGAAAAAAAAGAGAAAGAAAGAAAGAAGGCCACCTTTCAGAACAATTGCTATAGTAAAGATTACAAGATTTTTGGACATTTGTTTCCCTAGAGCAAAATTATTGCAGAGAACCTGACTTAACTGTTTTGTTCATCAAGTCCTATAGTTCCATAATGGCTGCTGAGATTCCTATGCTAAAGTATGACATGAAAATCTACTCTTTTGTATATATAGGAATTCTGGGGTTATTGAGAATAAAAATCTCATTATTATCCCTATCTAGAATGGCAAGATAAGGAATTCAGCTGGGGTACATGATTTTTACAGAGGTATTTTCCATCCTAGTACCTTTGTGCATTAAATACTAAAGAAGGAGCATCAATGTTTAAAGAGACGTGGACTATTCAACCTCCTCATCTTTAAAAAGCCACATAAGACCAGCTAGAAATATAGTATTGTTACAGGAGAAGGTGTGGCCAATATTTGGTGAGCCTTACAAAAGATTTAGAGGTAAATAAATGCTTCAGAAGGTTTTCCATAAAAAAATTCCTCCCGTCTAAATTATGTTAGTGAAATGCACTCATTTTCCTTTTAAATTGCAGCTGCAATCAGTTCCAGATGTTAATTGTCCATATGTGAGCCACATTGCCCATTTTAAAGTCCTATATTCTTGTTGACTTGCAACACCAATAGTTTTAAATTGTAATATGAACCTGAATTAACAAAGCACCCTATCATATCCATATACTTGATAGTATTAGAGATTTTGTTTCATTAGTGGAAAGATTTGAAATGACATGATACTTTTATTTAGAAAACATTTACCTATGTAAGGTAGAGAAATGTATAAGTGTTAACTGAAGCATTTAAATCTCTTTCAGACATTGCACACAGCGTGCTTTGTGTAGACTTTCAGGACAGATCTTGCATACACCCCACTTCTGCTGCCAACTATAAGAAGCTTTTCAGGGTTGAATCTTTCTTCCATCTCACATTCATTGTACCTTACAGCACAGTATACATAATTTTAGAGATGTTTTGATGAATATATAAGAGCATAAATTGATTACAAACAAATCATCCTAAAGCATGAATTTATACAGATCAAATGTAGTGGAATATTCCCTGTTCTTGATATAAATACTGTTAGAGAAAAGAAATTTATGAACTTTGCTAAACGCGGTGTTGCATATTGAGTATCTTAAATAATTACATTTTTCATTCATCTAATTTGTTTTGTCCGCTGTCTCTTCTGGTTTACTTATTTTTGAAGATGATGATTAGAATTTGTTAACAAGAATGATGGTCTATTAAACAAGACTTTAGATTACTCACATTGTATAGATTTGGTCATGCCATTAAATAACTTCAGTATGTTGTCCGATAAATTATCTAGTGCCTTTTTTCTGTTTGTGATTTTTAAATTATATACACATGTTATTGTGTACATTGTGTACTATTCTACTTAATTTGATGTGAGAAAAATTATATATTTTGTAAAAGACAGCAGAACCAAATAACCACTGCTGATGGTGGTTAATTTTAGATTCCTATCCAAGCTTAATGTAACTTTTGATCTTGTTTAAATAATATTTTGCAATATTATTCTGTAATATTTTTGATAGTTTCCACTTTTTAAATATTAACAAAAATGTAAAGTATTTTTTAATTAAAAGACTTTTTAATAGTAAAATAAGAAAATATATCCTTAGTTATCTGCCCTTGGAACGTTCATATTCCATTATTCTAATTGCTGTATGCTGTATAAGATTAACCTTTGGCAATATTTAATTGCCTTTGTTGCATTTGATACATTATTTAGTCTCTATTTTTCTAAAAATGATCTTTTATTTTTCCCTTTTTATGCTTCACCTTTGTTGCAATAATCATTATAATATATATTTATAGTTATGCACACTCACATTATAAAGTCTTCTAATAATAAAGAACCAATTCATGAAATGTTTATTTTTATATAATTGCCTCCTCTGCCCTTCCACCAGATTGTTTGACAAACTGTTTTTTCTGTCCTCTTATGCAGGGAAATTGTGTCAACCTCACGGAAGCCTTGTCTCTCTATGAAGAACAACTTGGCAGATTATATTGTCCTGTTGAATTCTCAAAAGAAGTTGTATGTGTCCCTTCATACATGGAGCTGTATCCTTCAATAAGAAACCATGTTTATTAACAATCCTATTTCAGTTAGTGCTAAACAGTGGTGATTTGCAGGCAGTACGCCCTGGTACAGGCGTACCGGAGCCAGCCTGAAGCACCGGATACCGTTCTGGTACGGTGCTCCGAAGGGCCCACCCACGTGCCCGAGCCCCTTACCTGTGTTTTTCTGCGCACATGCATGGCCCATACAGTGGTTGCATGATGCCCCACAGAGCAGCTGGAGCGTCGCAGAGGCGCTAAGACGCATGCGCACGCTGCGCACATCCATGATGATGCTGTCGGGCCCATTCCAACCATACCAGTTGGAACGGGAAACCCACTGGTGCCAAATCATAGCTGGCTTAAACGGAATGACACATTAAGCCTAAAATATATTATTACTTAACACAGTGTACTGTCTTAATATAAAAAAATGTTGGGCAAGAACTCATAATCCTGCAGATATACAAATATTTGCACCAGTGGTGGGATTCAAGTAATTTAAAAACTGGTTCCTCCTAGTAACAGGTTGGGTGGGCATAGCTGGGGGCGTGGGTTGTAACTGAGTGAGCGTGACCAACTCGACGTCACTCACGGCAAGGTTGCGTGGCGCAGGCAGGGCGATGCTGCAGACAGGGTGATTTTATATGTACCATTCTGAGCCCCTCCCCCCGGCTGACAAAATAAAAGCCCATCTAAAGATCACGACTCCCTGCCAAGTAGATGCTGGCAAAAGGAGGCTAGGGGGAAAAAAGAGAAGGGCTGATGGAAACACCCTGTTTTCCGCTTTCATTGGGCTGTCTGTGCCGCGCTTGATGAAATCGGGAGGTGGGGAAGCAAAAAGTCCACTCAGTCCATACACACCAACACACTGGCAAATCTCTCTTCAAGCTTGTTGATTCGGGCATTGGGAGCTTGAGGGGTAGATTAAGTGCCCTGAAGTCATCTGCTGTTTCTCCAAGCCCAGCTCTGGTTGCAGCTGACCATCGGCCAATTTTCTTCCAGTGCTCATGCGATGAACTTGGCAGCATATTGCATGCTTTTCACTCCAAGCAGCCTGGGCAGGTAAATGAATGGCTGAGGCAGAGTGATCCTCCTTAGCAAGCTCCAAACAGTTGCTGCTCCTCCAAACCTGGATTCCTTGCCAGTCAGCCTGCACTCCCCTCTTGTCCAGGCACCAATTCTCCCATGCGTGCAACCTCCCAAAAGTTTTAAGAATTAGAGCCGTGGGATGGGGGGGGGGGCAGGGGAGGCAAGGCACACTAATCTCTGTCTCCCTCACAAAAGCCCACCCTCACAATTATACTCCCTTTCTTCTAGTGCTCTTGCCCAGAACCCAGGAGCTTAGCAGCAGCATATTGCATGCCTTAACAAGCCTGCTGGTTGCCTCTGCAGTCAGAGTAGGGCTTGGAGGAGCAGCAGACGGACTTAAGGGGGCACAATCTACCCCTCAAGCTCCCAATGCCCAAACCGATGAGCTGAAAGAGAGATTCACCATCATGCTGGAATGTACAGATTGAGTGGGCTTTTTGCTTTCCTCTCTCACCTCCCCATCCCAATTCAGCGTGGCGCAGATAGCCCAATGGAGGTGGAAAATGACATTTCCATTGGCCCCCTTTTCCCCCCCCTAGCCTCCTTTTGCCAGCATGTGCTGAGTAGGCAGTCACAATCTTTAGATGGGTTTTCATTTTGTCAGCCTAAGTGCGGAGAAGGAGCTTGGAATGGTACATAGGAAATTGCCCTGTCTGCAGTATCCATTGTTTGCCATCAGGCAGGCAATGAGGAAGTGGCCACGGCAGTGGCAGGCAAGCAGACAGGGCCAAGGGGAAGGCAATGGAGAAGGCAGGCAAGCTGGCAATGCCACAGGGAAGGTAGGCAAGTGGGTGGGGCCACAGGGAAGACAAGCAGGCAGGACCACAGGGAAGGCAACGGGGAAAGCAGACAAGCAGGCGGGGCCATGGGGAAGGCAGGCAAGCAGGGAATGCAGGAAAGTGGGTGGGGCCTTGGGAAAGGCAGGCAAGAGGGGAAGGCAATGGGGAAGGCAGGCAATTG
Organism: Thamnophis elegans; assembly: GCF_009769535.1. NCBI lineage: Eukaryota > Metazoa > Chordata > Lepidosauria > Squamata > Natricidae > Thamnophis > Thamnophis elegans. The sequence continues at coordinate 18,339,942 of NC_045551.1, read as the reverse complement.
GCAGGGCCATAGGGAAGGCAGACAAGCGGGTGGGGCCACGGGGAAGGCAACGGGAAACGCAGGCAAGCGGGGAAGGCAGACAAGTGGGCAGGGCCCTGCATGGGAGGTAGCTGGGGAAGAAGTGGTGGGAGACTTGCCAGGTAGAGATCAGTTGGGCCACGTGGTCAAGGCCAACGAGGGAACCAGAGAGCAGCAGCTGCAGCTATGCCCCGGCGTGACTCTAAGCATCACCCAAGTAAGGCAAGGCATGATAAGAAGGGAGGGGGAGGGAGGAAGGCCAGCGAGTGGCATGGTTTGCCAGTTCTCCAAACTGTGCAAAAATTTAACAACCGGTTCGCTTGAATCTGCTGAATCCACCTCTGATTTGCACATACTAATACAACTTTTTAATGGAATCAGTATAATCATTTTTTTTAAAAAAAAATGAGATGTAAAGGATGAAGCATGCTAAAATGAGTTTCTTGTTTTATTTTCGAAGAAATTAAGATTTATTTTGAAAAAATATTTTTTATACGTATTGGGAAACTAAACTTATGAGAAAACAAAATATTGGATTCCTTGACTATTTTTTAGATGGGTATTTTATACTATTTGGAAGAAGACTGATATTTGAAGCTGAAAGACTCCTCTACACATGCTGCATGAAATGTGTAGGCTTGCCACATGCTTTGTCTTGGCATCTTGACTTTAAATTATATGCTGTAGATTATTTTGAAACTTAATCACACTATCAGTTAATAATTCTTTAAATGTTTTTTATTACTTTAAAAGCAAATGCACAATGTATATTTTGATGAACTAGTATGTTATTTCTTAAAGTTAACTTAGCTGAATTAGCAGCAAAATTGTAGCTGCTGAATGCACTGAACCTTTAGAATGTGATCTTTTATTATGTTTATTTTAGAACTTTGAACACCGGTTTTAAAAGTCAATATTAGAATTTAGTGTGATTTAATGTGAATTTACTGTAGATTTTTTTCTTCAACATTCATCTGTTTAATAATCATGGTGTGACTTGTGCATTTGGTGTCATGATCACTGTGCTTCCCTGAAAGAAAGTAAGAGTAGATGTTATTTTTTTAATAATACCTTCTAACTCACTGGGATTTTTACAACTTTTTCATGGTGAATAAAATTTCACCATACAAAAGTGACACAAAAGTACTCTCATAATTTAATGTCATGGTTGTGTTAAAATCTACCATATTTTTGTGCTATAAGACACGTCGGACTATAAGACGCACATGTTCTGACCTAGGCTTCCCCAGCAGCATGAAGCCAAGTTCTCATCCTGATAAACCCTTTTTATTTAATTTACAGTGAATTTCTCTCCAGCAAAGTCCCTTCCCACAGTCCTTCAAAATAGTTCATAATTACTGATCTTTATCAAGCTTGGAGAGTGGCCAGTCCCATATCTTTCAGATGCCGTAATACTTGGCAAGAATGCGGAATGAATTAATTGTCTCCTGCAAACACCCCTCCCCTTTCGTTCCTCTTATTTCCTATGGGAGGGGCCATTCACCATCCACATGTGGTTTTACTCCCAAGTCAATCCTTGTTCCTTAGCTGTTCCCTGGTAACTGTGTGTGCGCACACTGGGAACAGGCTCCAGCTGTTTGTCTGCCTCACTGATGTCTGACTCCGAAGGCAGCTGATAACTCATAGGCGACCCTGGCCCCATCTCTGCCTCCAACACAGAGCTCTTGTCAGAGCCTACCACAGACTCCAGGACTGGCCCATGTTCCTCCCCAACCTCCTCACTGTCTGAATCTGCTGCTAGCCCTGCTGGCCACTGGCAGGCCACAACAACACTTTGCTTTAGAGGAGGAAAACAAGAAAAAAAATTCTAGCATCATTGTAGCAAACAGCCTGGTCAGCTTCAGCATGTTATCGCTGCCCCAGTATGTGGCTTGTCAGGGTTCTGCTCAGTTGTGCCCACCACTGGTCAATTGAGCTGAGCTGCCACTGCTGGAGAACACTGAAGCCTTTGCTGCCGAATAGCTGATTGGCGGTTGAATCAGCCTCCCAGAATACTACTGATCAGCTGTTCTAGGTGGCGGAGATCACCGCCACCTATCGCTGCGGCCGCTGCCGAAACCATAGCGTGTACTCCCAGAGCAGTCACTGCCGGAAGACTCGGCAGCCAATCTCCAAGGTTTGGAAGCTGCAGAAGAAGATATGTTGGGATGGCGATGGCGGTGCCCTGGCCCTGCAGGGAGAGCTGGGCCAGAGCATGGTGAGGCTAGGAGGCGCAAGAGTGGGGAGTGGAACAGCCGCTCGTGGAACCCCCCTCTCCAGCCGTGCAAAGCACCATTTACTGACTTAGGGGTATTCTGAAGGCGCTGAGCCGGGGGGTGGGAGCAGGCACTCACGCAGCTTGGCACCTTCAGGATACCCCAAGGTCAGTGAATGGCACTGTTCCTGGCTGGAAAGGGGGTTTGCCGGGCGGCTGCTCGTGAGCGTGGTCACCTCATGGCTGTGTGTTGCATTGCTGCGACAGTGCAACACAGCCGTTCACTCCTGAAACTGCCCAGCTCTTCGGGAGCCCGCTCAAAAGAGATCAGCCACCCGGCAACCCCAAAACAACAAACCCTCCCCCCATAATAAGGCCCAAGCCATATTTTGGTGGTCAAAATAAAATAAGACACTGTCTTGTTTTTTGGGAAACATGGTATTTAGTTTCTTTTCTCATCTGTTTTTCAACATAGATATAAATTGTTATCTTTCCACCTGCAAAGAGATTTACGAGCTACTTAATAATGGTATAGTACCATTATTGGTACACCATTATTGTACACCACCCAGAGTCACTTGTTGTGAGATGGGTGACCACATAAATATGAATGAATAAATAAATGAATATAGTTACTGAATTAACTAGTATGTAGTGAAATGTCAATCAAAATCCATCTGTGTATTTATTGTAAGTAGAATAGAATAATAGATCGAACAACTTAAAACTATGGGATGGACTATTTTTCCAAATTAAATATGAACAGTTGAAATATATGTAAGAGTTTTTAGTGCTTACATGCTCTTTTAGCTTTGATACTAATATTCCTAGAAGGAGAAATATACATTAAAAATAGACAATATGCTAGAAACTCTATAAGGACCTGCCCCAGCTGGTCTTTCAGGAAAGCAAGACTCTTAAATCCAACCAAGACTCTTAAATTGAATTGAAAGAACTTTTACTGAGAGAAAGTGATTGCAAGAAAGCAAGGTAGCATCTGAAAAGTCCCACGCAAAGCACAACACAATTCTTTGGTTTACTCAAGCCCAACCCTCTAACTAGTCCACCTGTAGCCAAAGTGATACCAGCTGAGATACTAGGCAGATAATAACAGTTCACCCTCAGGGCATTGCAGCCTTGAAACCAGGCTGGAACTGTTGGGAGAGAGTCTGTTCCTTCTCCAAAGACAATGACCCTCCCCAATTCCCAAGCAGTAAAGCAAAAGTATGCGAAAATGCCAGCAAGCCTCCTTTCCCCTCCCCCCTTCCAACAGAATGGCAGAACACAAGCACATCCCATTTTATTCAATGTGGTCTGGACCTAAAACATTTCTGGTGTACCATGTTGATTTGAGATATTTAGGAATCTTGTATTTATATTTTGTGCCAGTTGAGCCCAGCCGTATGGGTGGGATAAATTTTATTGATCTTAAGCCATCAATTAGCACATATGCTATTTGAATATGCATGTGGAAGCCTATTAGATTATTGGATCGATGTCTCCTGGTATGCTTCTGCACATGGTGTGAAATTATATTTTTGTAAAATCTGTATGTACTGATTTTTTGTTTGCTCATTTGTTGCTTTAAGCAGATCCTGATAATAGTTAAGATATAGTTCTTCTTATAATGTTGATGCAGTAAAAAAGCATTAAACATTAAAAATAGACAATACGCTAGAAACTCTCTATAAGGACCTGCCCCAGCTGGTCTTTCAGGAAAGCAACTCTTAAATCCAACCAAGATTCTATATGTACTGATTTTTTGTTTGCTCATGTGTTGCTATAAGCGAGATATTTTTCTTCTTGTAATGTTGATGCAATAAGAAAGCAAAAAAGAATTAAAATGTACCATTCTTTTTTTTTTTCAATCTTAAAAATTATTCAATAAAATTATTTTCTTGTTAATTAAAGAAGACTGTTTGTAGACTGGCTCCCAAAATAAGTGTAAAGACACTCTTCCCTCCATTTCTAATGAAAGGCAAATACACTACATGGAGAAATTCAGAGATAATTTCCTGATGTAGTTAAGAGAGGATAGTCTATTATAATCCTGATAGGTACTGAATTTTGTAAACACTGGAATTTACCACCTTGAAGTTCTCATATACTAACAAACTAGACATATAAAGCAAGTTGTATTACAATTCCTGAATTACCAGTATTTGTTGAGTGAAGCCACTTAATAAACCGAGATAAAGAGCAAACTTTCAATTAATCATTTTGATGAATGAAAAGCTATACTTTTATGTAAATCTACTAGAGGTTTGTAGGCAAACATGAATGGAAAGCATGAATCAACATTTAATAGTGGCTTTAAAACATGGGTTTACACAAAATCATTTTTCTGAAGATCAGTTGGCATTCTTTGTTTCTTTTTTTAAATTAGTGATAAAATGTAGCTTGGTGTCAAGGTTGCCACCGATGCATGACTTAAATAATGAGCCTCAAGCAAATCTTCAAAAGAAATCCAGTTATATATTAGGAGCTTCAAGTGAAGCCATCTCTGGTCTCACTTAATTCACACCCCGGCTCTGAATCTGTTCCCCCTTCCCCAAGGTCTGTCATCAGTCACATTCCCCAATGAAGCAATTTCGTGGGTTGTAGAAGTCCCTCTGTTCAGCCATCTGGGTCACTGTGGAGATGGCCTTGACAGTTGGGATATCTGTAGCAAGCAAACAAATTTTTTTAGGTTTGCATTGAATTGTAAGATACATATATTTAAATATGTTTAATTATGGCATTTTTTGAAATACCCTCATATCTTGATTTGAACTTTATTCATTTATTTGTTAAATGTATTTGCCACCTATCTTGCCGGGACTACCCTAGGCAGAAGTCGTTCAAGCTTATAATGAACCTAGAGTTACCTTTTAAAAATACATTGAACTAATTTCTTCCACTTTCCTAAAAAGAGAGGAAACAATTTTGATTCATTCATACATAGGTTGTGGAATGTTTCCAGCAGTTTTACTCACACATAATGTTTCACAATTTTATTTCAAAACTGAAATCAACATGAGTTTTCATTCTAAAGTATTCCCTTGCCCTAATTTTTAATTCTTCTTATATTGGAATAGAATGTACTAGATATGTTGGGAGAAATAATATATTCATAGTTCAAATAATGTTTCGTGAAAGTCTTAACTAGTCTGGAGGCCACCCATAATACATAGTTGTTTATCAAACAATCTTTTCTATTATTGGTTGAATAATTTGCTATATAGATAATATTTTACAAGAAATCCTAAAATATTTTCCTTCTGTACTATAAGACGATATTGGTACTGGCCATTAGTCTCCAAATTTCATTACTTTGTTGCTCAGTATTTTGAGTGATACTGAAAAAAGGAAATGGTACCTTTTCCATTTGATTTTTTTGCTTTTAAGGCAAATGTATATAAACACATATTACCTATCTGTTGTCCAATAATAAGTGTTACATGTCTGACATGCAGCAGCAATATGTCTTAACTATAAGAAATTACATTCATGTTAACATTGATATCTAAAAAAAAATCTAATACTCTCAGCCCAAACCTGGCATTTAATTGCACTTACAAATCAGAGGTGAGTTTCTGCCGGTTTGCCCCGGATTGGGTGAACCAGCGGTGGCGGGAAGTTCCACCCACCCGCCTGGATGCAAAAGCGTCGCGTGAGCGCGCACAAGTTGTAAGTAGTAAAATAAATTGAAACCCACTACTGATACAAATGTTGTGGTATATTGCCATATAGCCACATTTGTCCCTTAAGGTGTTTATTTATTTACTTACTTATTTAAAGGGTGGTGGTCCTTAAATTATTTTATTTATTTATTATGTGTTACAAATATATCCTGAGATAGCAATAGCAGTTAGACTTATATACCGCTTCATAGGGCTTTCAGCCCTCTCTAAGCGGTTTACAGAGTTAGCATATTGTCCCCAACAACAATCCAGGTCCTCATTTTACCCACCTCGGAAGGATGGAAGGCTGAGTCAACCCTGAGCCGGGGAGATTTGAACAGCCGAACTGCACAACTGCAGTCAGCTGAAGTAGCCTGCACTGCTGCATTTAACCACTGCGACACCTCGGAGATAAATTATGAATCCAATCTATGTACTCTAACTTCTGCTTCTCCAGTAGATGCCTTCCTATGTTATGATCATATGAACATTGTGGATCTCTTTATTGTTGTGAATTGGGATCTGCTTCAATATATGAAACTATTTTATTTTACTAGTAGTCATGGTTCATCACCAAACTCTGCTATATATATATTCTCATTCCAGTGCGGGTGCTAAAATTCCATAGATGCTGAAAAGGAGTATATTGTATTTCTCAGAACACATGCATGTGATGTATACCATTAATAAAAGCATTCCCATATTATTTAAATGTGCAGAAATTATATTCCTTTTCTCGGTTTTTTTCTGAAATATGTATAAATAAATTTGACAAATGTGAAAAAAATGCCAATGTAAAAATTGATTGCTATACAAATAGAACACTGCAGTAAATCATACATAGTTTACATACCACAATGGTTGATTAATTAATCCAAACTCAAATTATTAGAATATTCATGACTAGGAGAGACATGGTAACAAGGTCAGCCAGCATAGCAACTAAGTCAGCCAATGGGAACTTAAACAGATCTGAGACTGTTGAGAATTGAAACTGAAACTGCTGTGTCTGCTCTGAACTCTGAAACTAACTGTTCTCTCCTGCTTGTGTTCTGCTTGTAACTTCTAGCACGTTGAAAGAATCTACTATTGGTATTGTACATCTATTCATTTGTTATGTATATCAAAAAGTTAATGAATCCAGCTGAATCTGTTATCCGTGTGTGCTTTCTGGACTTGATTTATTTGCAATAAACACTGACAGGTTATGGACCCAGAGCACACAGAAAGACTGAACTGTAATTAAGCTGTGAAAACTGCCTGTGTTAAAAGAGAAACAAGACAGAGAAAGATTGCAGTATGGCTGCTGTTGCATTTAAGGAAAGCTCTCTGCCTCATTTGGGTTGCAAAGATGGAATGTTTCCTGAAGGCTGTGGGATATTGTTATTGATCCACCTCAAGAAGCTATTGCAGCTGCTGCTGAGCAGAAGCAGCATGATAAAGCAATGGTTTATATCATGAGTTTAAAAGATGAAGAGTTTATCAAAGTAGCTGGTTTAAAGACTGTAAAAGGTCTGGCTGAAGTTGAGAAGTGTACATGTGAGTGTGTCAGCAGGCAATATTGTGTAATTATCAAGACAGTTATACAGAGCCTGTTTGCAACCAGGGGAATCTGTGGAACAGCATTTTTTTAAATGCAAATTTTAATTGTGGAGTTGGAGCAGCGTGGATTGTAGCTTCCTGACGCTCAGAAAGTGCTGTTGATGTTAACAATCTTAATGAAACATGGGACATTTTTTCTTTGGTGTTTGAATGCAAGCCAGAGCAGGAGTTTTATTTGGAAGCATTAAAGGCTTGTTTGATTGCTGAGGAGCAGAAACGCCATTATAGAAAAAGCCACCAGGAGAAATTCTGACGTGGGGGCCCAAGGAGCAGAGAGATAAGAACAGCAGAAAATTCCATAAACTGGCTGTCTCCAGAGAAGAAAAAAGCCCCAATGGAGATCAGATTACAGCCCAGCAAAGACTTTCTAAGCAGAAAGAACAGCAACAATGGAGGTGCTTCATTAGTGGTGAAAGGCTATTTACAAGGAAGAAAGGCTACAGATGGACAGGCTGCTGTGGCAAAAGTCAGCTATTGCAATAGCAGAGACAAATGGTTGATAGTGGTGCAAGTCAAACAATTGTTAATAATTCTAAATTGTTTTACAGAAAGGATCCAGCTGCTGGAGATGCAGTAGCCTTGGCAATTGGCCAGAAGGCTAAAGTCATTGGAAGAGGAAGTGTGCAAATTCCATATCTGGAAATGAGGTTTAATGATAAATGATGTGTGCCTGAAATGGAGCATAATTTGCTAAGTGTCTCTAGTTTAGACAAGCAAGAATTTGAGACTACATTTGCAAATGGGAGGTGTCTCATAAAGAGAAATGGGAATGTATGTGCGCAGGGCATAAAAGAGGATAATCTTTATGTGTTGCAGGGACAAAAGATTCAATGTACCCAAACATTTGGGAATGAGGCACTTCATGATGCATGTGTTCATCTTTTGCACAGGGAGCTTGGCCATGCCAGCTTCAGAGTTTTGCAAAAAGTGCAATAGTTTGCAGAAGGGTTAAATTTAAAGGGATGTAATGCATATTTGGACTGTGCAGTATGCAAATCATGAAAGTCCAAGGCATTCCCAGTAAGCAAAAGTAGTAGAAGGCAGGCAACAAGAGCTCTAGAGCTGGCACATGCAGATTTGGTTGGACCAATGCAAGCCAGTTTGGGAGGAGCAAAGTATGCGCTGGTCATTGTAAATGATTACAGTAAGTTTGGGTTCTTCCACTTACTGAAGAGTAAAATAGAGGTGCTACAGAAATTTAAGCAATAGATAAGCTTTGTGGAAAGGAGATATAAGCAAAAAATATGTCAGCTGCAAACTGACAGGTTCAGAATTCATGTCAGCAAGTTTTCAACAATGGGACAGGTATAAAACAGACGCACAACTCCATACACAGCAGCTGAGAATGGTGTTGCTGAGAGACAGAATGGAGTCTTACAAACCATGAAGGACTCACTGTTGGCGGATTCTGGTCTGAACATGTCATTGGGGTGAAGCCATGTTGACTGCTAATTTAATTAATAGGCTATGGAGTTCCTCCATTAATGATACTCCATATCAGAGATGGGTTCCGCCCGATATGCACCACTATGGCCGTACCGGTGCCAGAAATTTGCTGTACTTTTGCGTATCCGTTCTACAGGGGCGTGGCTACACCCCTGTACCAGTATGCTCCCCTGCCCTGCCCCCATTTACAAGGTGTTCTCAAAAAGAAGGAAGCGAGGGCAAGGCTTCTTCAGAGGACCTGAGGCAAGAGCAGCGTTGAAGCCCTCTCTCAAGCAGCTAGAAAAGGTATGCGTGGATCGGAGGGGGGGGATTCAAACTTCATCCTCCTGGTATGGTGCAGGGCTTTGGGCAAAGGCTGGAGGGAAAGGCCCTGGCTCACTCACGCTCTCTCCCTTGCTCCCTCCCTCCCTTGTGTAGTTTGATCCAGCCTGCAGTCAGTGAAGCTGGGCGTGCACACACTCAGAAGTTGGATTGGACATCTCTCCTGATGGCTTGAAAACAGTTCCTCTGCCATCCCCCCCCCAATTCCCCCACTGCCTTCCCCAAACACCTCCCCCATTGCAAATGCAGCATGCTGTCTGGGTGGGAAATGCCTGGAACGCAATAAAACTCACCCACTCACCTGCTGGCAGGCTGGGGTGAGAGGAGAGCCAGAGAAGCTCGAGGGGAGCCAATTGGAGCCTTCCGAAAGAACAGGGCTGGGGGAAAATGTGTGTGCTACAGGATGGCCCTTTGCCTAGCTTCCTGCCTCCTGTGGTCTCCCCAGTGCTCGCTCGTGCTCTCCCTCCCCAAGTGTAGTTTGATTGCAGGTGGAGCCACGTTGCCTTTTCAAACCTGTAGTCAGTGAAGCTGGGCTGGATTTTTACATAGTTTTATCCAGCTGTGTGTGTGTGTGAGAGAAAAATGGATGGGGGCCTGGGGAGGATGTCATTCCCCCTCCCCCGACAGCTGGATAAAGATATAAACAAAATTGGGCATTTTGACATAACCACTGAATTCCTCAATGCTGAGTTAGAGGAAGAAATTTACATGGTTCAAGCACCAGGGTATGGAAGTAAAAAGCCTAACACAGTATAAATTGAACAAGGTCATTTATGGGCCAAAGCAGTCATTTGTGGATGTTCTTTGCTTCATTGCAAAGGATGTATCACAGGTAAAATAATTTGCTAATAAGTTAGAGAAAAAAATTTGAACTAAAGAATTTGGGAGAAATAAAAAGTATCTTGGTGTAGAGATACAAAAGACTGAGAAATATGGTTCTCAGTCAAAGAAGAGATATAACATGAATGATTGTAATACTGCTCTAACACCTAGGAGTACAGGTTTTCATAACAGTTTGGGTGAGGATGAAAGTGAAGCCTGTGATCAACAGATATATCAGTCAGCAATAGGGAGCCTGTCTGTCACAGACATAGATTGTGCAGTAAGCATCTTAAGTCGCTTTACTGCTGCACTAACGCAATTGCATTGGATGGGTATACAAAGGATTCTGAGGTATTTGAAGGGAACTGTGAATTTGGCTCTTCAAATACAGGTCTCTGAAGAATTAAAATTGAAATGCTATGTAGATAGTGATTATGCAAATGATGTAAAAGCCAGAAAGTCCAATTCTGATATTGTGGTATTGTTTGGAGGGGCTTTATTGGTTAGAAGTCCAGGAAGCAAACAACTGTTGCCATTTCTACTGCAGAGGTAGAATTTATTGCTTTGGCTGAACTCTGTTTGGAGGTAACCTGGTATGTACAGCTGTTACAGGATTTAAATGTGAAGGTAAATGAAGCTGTAACACTGTATGAGGATAATGCCTCCTGCATTAAAATGGCAACAGATGATAGAGTGAATAGAATAGAAGCAAGCATGTGGACATTAAATATTGTAATGTCAGGGAAGCCATAAAATGTAAATTGATTAGCTTGCTTCACTGTCCTTCAGAGGACAATTTGGCAGAAATAATGACCAAGCCATTGGGAGGAGTGCACCATGGGAAGAATATTAAATTAATTGGATTTATGTCTCTTCCAGTCATGAAGGGAGGAGTGTTAGAATATTCATGACTAGGAGAGACATGGTAACAAGGTCAGCCAATGAATAGGTATAGCAACTAAGTCAGTCAATGGGAGCTTAAACAGATCTGAGTCTGCTAAGAATCGAAACTAAAACCACTCTATCTGCTCTGAATTCCAAAACCATTTTCTCCTGCTAGTGTTCTGCTTGTAACCTCTAGCATGTTGAAAGAATCTACTATTGGTATTGTAGGTCCATCTATTCATTTGTTATTATGTATATAAAGAAGTTAATGAATCCAACTGAATCAATTCACAGGTCTGCAACTAAAAAGCTGTTTGATTATTTTCATCTAATTTCCATGTATTTTGGTGTGCTGTAAACAAATAAAATATTGAAAAAACTCCTAGATGTCATAATTTGCCACAACATGCAAAATTGTCTTCAAATTTATCATTTTTTTTATTTTTGGTATTTTTTTATATTATGGGTTTTTAACCAAATTTAAAGTCCAAATTACTATTAATTAATTCACATAAGTGCATTTAAGATATAAAATGCCAAAAAAACCCTTAAAGGGTTTGTCCAAGTTATGTAAAAAAAAATATAGCACTGTAAATCTGATGGGCAGCAATATATACATAAGCTAAGCAAGTTTTAAGTCTGTGCTTCTAATGGTAGAAGGGGTTAATCTTTCCGAAGAATCCAGTGGGAGGGAGACACAGGGAAGATAGCAGCATCTCCGGTCAGTGCAGGGGGCGTGGCCAGCATTGTGATGTCTCATGTACAGACACGGAGCTGCTCTCTCCTGCATGCCACACTTGTGCACAAATCATCATCAGGTTCTTGGTTCTAGCCTGTTCACACTTTTTCATCGCAGTTCATGTTAACTTGTCATTCTTCAACTGTTATGTTATGGTTCCATGAAAGTGTATTAAGTGCCAGACAGTTTCTGTTTCATCTGTGGTGAATATACAGTGTTGAAGCAACAGCAGAATATTACAGACTTTGTGAAAAAAGTATACTTTGCATACTTTGGACTAAAAATTGGAGATCAAGATAAAGTTTGGGCGCCTCATAAAGTGTGCAAATGGTGTGTTGAGGACCTCCGAAACTGGTTCAAGGGTAAGAAAAAATCTTTCCATTACGGAATTCCTATGGTATGATGAGAGCAAAAGAACCATAGTAATGACTGTTACTTTTGTTTATGGGATGTGAAAGGGTTTAATTCCAATTGGAAGCATTCCATTTCATACCCCAATCTTCATTCAGCAATTTGTCCCATCCCCCATGGCACAGATATACCAGTACTCAAGCCCCAGCTACCTTGTAAGAGATACCTAGCTCTGATGAAGGTGGAGTCATACCTGAACCAGATGGCGAATCAAGTTCTGACTTTGAAGATGATACAAGACCAAAATTGTTTCATCAGGAGCAGATGAATGATTTGGTAAGAGCTTGAATCTTCCCAAAGATGCCACTGAGTTACTTGGATCAAGGCTGAAAAGCAGGAAATTATTGTTGCCAGGTGTGTCATCTTCATGGTTCAGACATCGTGAAAAGGAGTTTGTTCCTTACTTCGCCCAGGAAGACAAGTTGGTTTATTGCATCGATGTCGAAGGTCTGATGGGTCAAGATTGGCAAATATGTGGGGACTTGAAGGTCTTGTGCATGCTGCTCGGGCAACAAGCTAGGTGTACCAAATGCCCTTGTTTTCTGTGTCTATGGGACAGTTGAGACCGACAAAATCACTGGACCAAGAAGAGTTGGCAGCCGAGGGTGCTAACAGTCGGTGAAAAAAATGTCCTCCGAGAAACTTTGGTACCTTCCCATAAAGTTCTTCTACCACCTCTCCACATAAAATTGGAATTGATGAAGCAATTTGTAAAATCACTTCCAAGAGATGGAGAATGCTTCAAATACTTGGTCACCAAGTTTCCATGCCTGTCGGAGGCAAAATTGAAGGAAGGTGTGTTTGTCGGACCAGACATTAGAAGGCTTATAGTTGATCAAGAGTTTGTCAATACCATGACGGATCCTCACAAAGAAGGGTGGATTGCATTTAAAGAAGTCATACAGAAATTTTTAGGCAATAACAAAGATCTGTGCAGACCTGTGTTATCTGTGTGTGCTTTTTGTATTTGATTTTTCTGCAACAAACTGTGGCAAGTTATATGATGGTTTAGCACCATACATAAACTTAGCTATTATACTGAAGGAGTATATGAATCAATATTGGCTTTGCTCTTATTATGAATTGCTTATGCCACTATATAATTGTTACTGATTAAACCAATATTTGACACTGCTAGAAATCATTTATTAGGATTTAAGCTTTTTCATTGGCTTCTGCCATTGTATACTGTATTGCCTGATGGAAGGCAAATGTTGATTTTGGAAGTATTACATTAGGACAGTCATTGGGGGACTAAAGTATAATATGATTTGTTTTTGGAAGTTTTCAGATGCTGTGGATTGTATTTGTTTTCGTTGTTAGTTGCGAAGTCGTGTCTGACCCATCATGACCCCATGGACAACGTTTCTTCAGGCCTTCTTGTCTTCTACCATCCTTTGAAGTCCATTTAAGCTCATGCCTACTGCTTCAGTGACTCCATCCAGCCACCTCCTTCTCTGTCGTCCTCTTCTTCTTTTGCCCTCAATCGTTCCCAGCTTTAGGCTCTTCTCCAGTGAGTCCTTTCTTCTCATTAGGTGGCCAAAGTATTTGAATTTCATCTTCAGGATCTGGCCTTCTAAAGAGCAGCCAGGGTTGATCTTTTCTAGAACAGAACTGTTTCATCGCCTTGCAGTCCAAGGGACTCGCAGAAGTCTTCTCCAGCACCATAGTTCAAAGACCTTAATTCTTTGGCACTCAGCCTTTCTTATGGTCCAATTTTCACAGCCATAGATTGCAACTGGGAAAACCATAGCCTTGACTATATGCACTTTTGTTGGCAGGGTGATGTCTTTGCTTTTTAGTATTCTGTCTAGATTTGCCATAGGTTTTTTCCCCAGGAGCAAGCGCCTCTTAATTTCTTGGCTGCAGTCCCCATCTGCGGTGATCTTGGAGCCCAGGAAAATGAAATCTGTCACTACCTCTTTTCTTCCCCATCTATTTGCCAGGAATTGAGAGGGCCAGATGCCATGATCTTAGTTAATGATCTTAATGTTGAGTTTCAAGCCAACTTTTGCACTTTCCTTCTTCACCCGCATCAAGGCTCTTTAGTACCTCTTCACTTTCCGCCATTAGAGGATTTTATATAGTAACTAAAACAAATACGTGACCATTGTATAGTATGAAAAAGATTTACTAAACAAGTCCTACACATACAGAAAAGGGAGGGCAACATTTAGCGTGAGACTATTTCAATGCATTCAAATTGATTTTACTAAGCTACCTCAACTGGGGAAACTTAAATATTTATTGGTGCAGTGGATCACTTGACTGGATGGGTTGAGGCTTATCCAGCCATGAGAGCCACTGCAGCAGTAGTCACCAAAACCTATATTGGAACAGATAATATCTAGATATATGGAAGAGTAGAAGCTATAAACACCAACGAAGGGACTCATTTTACTGCAAAAGTGTTGTCATGTTCTGTGGAATGCAAATTCATCTATGCCATGGACTGAATGTTTATTCTTGGCCTTGCTCAGAATTCAATCTGCCAAAAATTAATATTTTATCTTATGAAATAATGTTTGCATTACCACACTTGGAAATTCCACAATATGAACTAAATATATTTTTGTAAAGAACTGTATACTTGGGCTATCCCCTTCTTTATTTTCCCTCAGAATCAAAAGATTACTACTACCACAATTCCTACCTCACAAATTTGCTGTCTGTAAGTTCCAGCCTGATGATTAGGTCCTGATTAAAAACTGACATGAGGATAAACTTAACCAAGGCCAGGGCAGGTCCTACCAACTCCTATTGACCACTGAAACATCAGTCTGAACAAATCACCAAGGATGGACCCACTACATATGTGTAAAAGGACAAGTTGACAAACCTAAAGAGTGGAAAGTGGTTCCTGGAGAAGACCCATTGAGAATAAACTCATCGTGGTATGAATGAATGAATGGGTTTTGTTTATGATTTTTCTCGTAGGAGTACCAACTTTTTGATTTTTCCTGCCTGAGTGGTGGCTTCTGTATTTCCATCTGAAGATCCCAAAAGAAGCTGTGGAACTGTGCACTCTACAAAATGTGTTGGTTCTGTGATTGTAATTGTATCACTGAATGTTGTTGTTGTTGTTGTTGTTGTTGTTGTTGTTACCATTGTTGTGATTGTGGACCAGTATGTGCTTGTGAAGAACCTTGTGATACAGTAATAGTGGAAGGCTGAGTAGATTAAATGTGTAAGAATTGGGATATTTAATCTGATCAACCTGCCTTGAAGTCCTAAGAGATAGTGATATCATAATCCCTGAAAATATAGGATGTTTTGATTTAATGTAATGGTTATAATTTTCATAAAGGAGGAGAATACAATGCAATGATTAATCTGAAAAAACATACATTACTAGCAAGGGTCTTTTCTTTGTTTAATGCAACCTTTTAGTCTAGAATTAGCCTCACACAACCTAGTAATCCGTTTGAAAATGCATCTAGACTAAATGGGTTATGGACGGACATGGGTACTGAAATTCTTAACTGGCATGCTTCAAATGGCTTATATTGGATATGTAGAAAGTTTGCCTATGTGCAATTGCCTATCTGTTGGTATGGAGCATGTGTAATTTTTTCCCCTACTGCCCATGCACACTGGATATACCTGCCACATAGATAAGGGAACCAGAGTATGGAGTTTTCCTGCCTCATAAATCCTGAAAGCATTCTGCAGAATAAACTTAGCCAAGGGGGAGCTACCTTCATAGATAAGGTGGACAGAGACAGTGGCCTGAACAAGGAAAAGCTTTAAAGAACATGTTGATAACAAACCTTTGTCTCTGATTAGGTAAACTTTGTTTTTATCTGTGTAAAATATATATAATACTCTGAGCCACTCTCGTAGATGTGGCTATTCCTTACATGCATTTTGTTTGTATGTTTTGGATATAGTTTTGTTATCCAGCTTTTGCTATGGCCATAAATAAAAGCTGATATTTTTTGCAAGCCCCGTCTCACTCTTTTTGACATCTCAATGGCTTGGGGAAACTTCTAGCACCTAACATTACAGTATATGTACTCTTAGGAAATATTAAGGATAAATGGTAAATTTTTCAGTGTGTGTTCTGGTAACTAATCTCTAAATCTGTGTATGTAGATTTTCAGTCATCCAGGTTATGGTTGTCCTTGTCTTTCCTTGAAGACGTTTTGTTTCTCATCTAAAAAGCTTCTTCAGTTCTGAGGGGAACACTAACATTCAAAAATAAAAGACCATTGGGGATTAGTTGGGGATTAAAACCGCAACTGCAAGTAGGCAGGAAGGGGTGAGAAGAGGGTTAATGTATTCTTAATAGGTGCCTCGGATTAGTTGTAGCCTCTGAGGACCTATCCAATGGGACCAAAGGGGAGGGAATGGGCCGTCGTGTTAGGGATTGGGTATAAAAACTTCCTTTTGAATTTTGGTGTGTGTTCTTTGGGCCTAGAACTTCCTGTTGAAGTCTTGCTCAAGCTCACCGCACTTTGCAAACTGCCTTTTATTTTATTTTTGTTAAGAAAATTCTTTTCTTGGAAGAGGAGGAGCCGACGTCGCGATGATACATCATGCGGACTCAACAGTCCAAGTCCACCGATGACATTTTTGCCCCTGGAGGGTCTGGTAGGACCTAAACCATCCCGAAGAGATGGTGACTAGGAAGACAAAACCTTGCTGGTCGCAGGGACACCACAAAGTCCCTGATCGACCTAAGGAAAGCGCTTCCAACCGGTGGCAAACAGGCAGCCCCCAGGCTGACAAAGTCGGAGACGGCTCCGGAAGGAAAGAAGTGAAAGTGTTCCACCTGGTGAGGTTTTTTTTTTTTTTTACTTTCAGAAGATTGCCCTACACATTTTTTTTTCTCTTTAAAGATATTAGTCTTCTAAGTAAGAATAAAGCAGCAAATTTAATTCTTATTGGACTGCCTTAGAAAGCTCTTTGCTTTTGCTTGTAACAATGTTTTGTGGATTGAAGTGATTGCAATGTTTGCAACGTTGAAGTGAATGGACTGATTTTTTTCCTTATTTTTTACTACTTTAATTTTTTTGGCTTAAACTAAAACTTTTTTTTTATATCTTAACAAATTCCTCCTTCTATTTATTATAAAATCATATTAAAGATACTTGAAGAAAAAGTATATAAAAAAAGTTGAATCTGCCAGTCGGAAGCCTGAGCCTGAAGTTTTTTTCTTGAAACAATGTATCCTTTGTTCATTCCTATTTGACTTCACAGACTTTGCAAAGGAAGGGTTTGGAACTGGTTTACAAAAACTGATAAAGACTCAAGGGCACGAACAGTGTTTTGCAAGTGTGTTTGGAAAATATTTTGGCAAAAGAAGGAAAAGGAAAGAAAAAGGCAAGAACCCTTCTACTTTGAAAACCATAAAAGATCTTATGCTTTTATTTATTTATTTATTTATTTATTTATTAGTTAGACTTATATACTGCTTCATAGGGATTTCAGCCCCCTCTAAGCAGTTTACAGATTTTTTATCAAATTGAGTCAGCAACTTGCCCCCACAGTCTGGATCCTCATTTCACCTACCTCGGAAGGTTGGAAGGCTGAGTCGACCTTGAGCCGGTGAGATTTGAACCGCTGAACTGCAGATCACAGTCAGCTGAAGTGGCCTGCAGTACTGCACCCTAACCACTGCGCCACCCCGGCTCTTGCTTAAGGTTTAAAATAAATATAGATATATTCTTCAAGAAATTTTTATTTTCTGACAGGTTAGAGTGCCAGAAATCATCAGATTCCTCTTTTTCTTTTTCTTTACATCTCTTTTCTTTTGGAAAAATGAATCAATATTCAGTTGAGGAAAACTTAAAACTTCAAAATATCCCGGATGGACTTCAAAATATTTTAGAAGGATTTGAGAGATTTGAAAAGAAATGGAATAGACTATTGGGTATCACAGTAAAAGATGATGGGGTTGGAGCCCCAAAAATTAAAGAAGAGAATGAAAATACAGAAAACAAAGATAAGATAATAGATGAACTTACTAATGGAGCAAATGTGAGTGAAAGTGGAAAGAAGGGAAGCTGGAAAAGTGACTGACGATTTGGAGCTTTATCCCAAACTTCAAGACCCAGGGGTAAAAAAAAAAGAGCGAAAAGGATGGAGTTAAAAAGACAAACCTATCCAGAAATAAGTTTGATAACCAAAGTTAAGCTTATGTTAATAACAATTCTAGGGCAACGAAACCACATGAGAGATCTTCTAAGTTACAAAGTGTGGAGAGAAGTTCAAAACCCTGGAAAGGAGCTGAAAAGAGAATTGACACAATAGCTGGCGAGAGAGATAAGACTACCCTGCTACTGGAAAGATACTGGTTGATAATGCTAGTTGATGATAAAAAAATAGCCAATTTTTGATGATTAATAAGTAAGGATTTTAGTATTTTGTAGACTGTTTTAGAATATCATTGAATGTTTATTCGTTAACATATAATTTACTATGATATTAATAATTAAATGATAACCTTAATTAAGATAAATAATCGGGCTATAAATTCTAAATTGGGATCTGGCGAAAAGACATAAATTGTATTAACAAACTTTTGTCTAGATCTTGCTATGAAGGTATAATTAATCTGGGTCAGAAGAGAGGAGATGTCACACAAATAGTAAACAATTTTTTTCCCAACTATAATAACAATAAGGAAATGTTAATGGATATTTTTGGTGATTATTAAGTAGAAATGTTAACATCTCTTAGAGTGTCTTAGATTTTAAACGTTTATTTTGTTAATACGTAATTAATCACGATAATAACAATGAAATGATAACCTTAATTAGTAAAATAATCTGCATATAAATTGCAATCTGGGGATTAGGGAAAAGACCTATAAATCTTATTAATAAATTTCTGTTGAGAGCTGGTTATAAAGGTATAATTTCTTTTGGGCCTGAGCAGAGGAGAGGTGAGATAAATAATAAATAAGTTTTAGTTAACCTACAATAATAATAGGAAATGTTGATGGATAATATTTAATGATATATACAGGTGTACTAGTAAAAGTAAATCCAAAAGAAGCGTTAATTTGTGAGTTGGGGGGAAAAAGGGGGAGGAAATGTTAGACATCCTACTAATTGACTCTTTTTTTAGAATGTGTTATAAAGATGTTTGGTTTGGTTTGGTTTGGTTTATTGGATTTATATGCTGCCCTTCTCCCAAGGACTCAGGGCGGCATACAACATTAAAAAAAAGAGACATATTACAAAAGTTAAAAATAATTAAATAGAATATCCAAAACAAACCCAATTAAGATTAACAATAACATTTTTTAAAAAAAATCAATTAAAATTAACAATAATCAATAATTTATTTTGTTTTGTTCAGGCCAGGCTGGCTTGCTGGAAAAGCCAACTTTTTAGGGCGCGTCGGAAGAACTGGAGGTTGGGGATTATACGATGCTCCGGGGGCAGCTCATTCCAGAGGGAAGGCGCTCCCACAGAGAAGGCTCTCCCCCCTGGGGGTTACTAGCCGACACTGTCTGGATGACGGCACCCTGAGGAGGCCAACTCTGTGGGATCGCACTGGATGGTGGGAGGCTGCCGGTGGCAGTAGGTGGTCTCGCAGGTATCCTGGGCCTAAGCCATGGAGCGCTTTAAGGGTCATGATTAGTACCTTGAATCGCACCCGGAAGACAACCGGCAACCAGTGCAGGCCACCTAAAAGGGGTCCCTAGGTGCCCCCATGATAACCCGCGCAGCCACATTCTGGACCAGTTGAAGCCTCCGGGTGCTCTTCAAGGGCAGCCCTATGTAGAAAGGGTTACAGTAGTCCAGGCAAGAAAGGACGAGGGCATGAGTGACTGTGCACAGAGCATCCTGATCCAGGAAGGGATACAACTGACGTACCAGGTGAACCTGGTAAAAGGCTCCCTTGGTCACGGCCGTCAAGTGTTCTTCTAAACTAAGCCGTGTATCCAGGAGGACTCCCAGATTGCGGGTCCACTCTGAAGGGGCTAAAATTTCTCCCCCTATCATCAAAGATGGAACAAGATGCACAAATCGGGATGACGGAAATCACAGCCACTCAGTCTTGGAGGGATTGAGCTTGAGCCTGTTCCTCCCCATCCAGATCTGCACAGCCTCCAGGCATCGGGACATCACATTGAGGGCATCATTTGGGTGGTTTGGGGTAGAGATGAAAAGTTGGGTATCATCAGCATATTGATGGTACCGTACCCCAAACCACGCCCATTAGTTAGCTCTGGCCTGTGCCCTGGCAGACTCCCCCCCAAGCCTGTCTGAGCCATCTGAATCAACCCTCCCGCTCCCCCCTTAAAATTCTTTGTATGCCACCTCTCGGGATCCCAAGATCTGTCATTAAGGAAGCATCTTGATAGGCAAGAAGGCCATCCCCAGGAAAGTGGGGGGTTCCTGAAGGGAATAAAGTTCTGTCGCAGTATAACATAGAGGAGAGTGTGGCATCAACCAAATGGGATGACATCATGGGGAGATGGAACGAGGAGATGACATGTCCACTGTCGGGGGCAGCTGACAGTATTCAAGGGGGGTAGCGGGAAGCTTATGTCCATCATAACAATGGTCGGTGTTAAGGACAATATGTAAGAGTAACGGCCAGATGTCAAAAACGCAGCAGATGATGAATTGCGAGGTAGTGAAGCGGCCAGTAATGGCGGCAATGAGGACAGCAGTGGCAGTAGCGGCTGCTCCAACTTCAACAACTCCAGCAGCTAGGCTCCGTCCACTTCAGTTGCACTCATATCCATCGCCAGGGCTGCACTCCATTAACCCAGCCCATATTGTCACAAGAGTAGGGGCCAAATGGCCAAATGACACAGTATGGTGGCCCAGGCAATGGTGGTGATACCGGAGAGGGCCAGAACGAAGGACCCCCCCCACTCCAGCCGCGCCCATGCCAACTACTGAAGTCATCTTCTGCTGGCATCAATATCCATGCCAGCTGCCTCAGCCACTCCCCTCTGATCCAATTTATCATGTCCATAAGCAAGGAGGAGGGGGAGCAATCACGATAACACCACGGTGCAGGGAGCGGCAGCCGCAGAGATCCCAAGCCAGGCGTCCTGCTGCCGCTGCTGCTGACCACACCCATGCCGGCTGCAGAGATCTCAAGCTGGGCGTCCTGCTGCCGCTGCCGCTGACCACACCCACGCCGGCTTCAGAGACCCCAGGCCAGGTGTCCTGCCGATGACGACCACACCCACACCCACGCCGGCTGCAGAGACCCCAGACTGCGCATCCCGCCACCGCTGCCACCAACCACACCCACGCCAGCAGCCGCCGACACTCTTCATTCTCTTCTCACCGCCCACTGTCCCGTTGGCATAATGGTTAACACATCTGCCTAAGATGCAATACAGCACAGGTTCCAATCCCAGTAAGGGTATGGCTAGCTGATGAGAGCTAAATAGCTTGAAATAGATCTATACTAGTCTCCCTTTATTTATTTATCAGCACAAATACAACACAAATGTAACAAAGGCAACAGTAAAAATATTGGGTTTCTGTCTGGATGGTCTCTTATGACGAGCCGATGGACAGAGAATGGAAGCAGTGAACTTCCTCCCATATTTGGGCATACCAGGGGTTGTGACTTTAAATATATAGATGATATAGATATAGATATAGATATAGATATAGATATAGATATAGATATAGATATAGATATAGATATAGATATAGATATAGATATGTAGATGTAGATGATATAGATATAGATTAGATATAGATATAGATATAGATATAGATATAGATATAGATATAGATTAGATATAGATATAGAGATAGAGATAGAGATAGAGATAGAGATAGAGATAGAGATAGATATAGATATAGATATAGATATAGATATAGATAAAGATAAAGATAGATATTGAATAAACACAAAAAAACGCCTTAAAATCATCTTCCGTTACAAATCGTAGAAAGTGTGTCAATTGGTTACAAAGAACTTTCGTGCACCCCTTCCACAGTCATCACCTACGATTCATATCAAGTTATATATTTTACATCAAATATATTTATATATATTGCTATCATCATACCTCATCCACATGACTATAGTTGTTTTAATGTCCCTTTATAACAAACATTCCAAAATTTAAAACAAAACTACATAATGGCATTCCCTTATCTATTTCAATATCATCCAGCCACATTATATCTTTATAACACATTCAAAATAAAAATTAATTATGTTTAATAACAAAATTTTAGACCTCTTTTCTTAATAATTGTTTACAATTTATATCCAATTTCCCTTTTCTCATGTCAATACAAATTATGACATTATTATCATTATCAGTCATTTATTTAACAATAGTTTGACTTACTTTTTCCCATTTTTTCACCATTTAAAATTTATACCAAATTCCCTCTTATCAAACCAATACATATGTATACATTGTTATCATTATCAATTATTTATCTAACTTTATCCATTATCACTACATTTTTAACATAATGCTCTAATTTTAATTAAATTTAACTAGTGTTTTATTATTAATTTTCATATCTCAACCTGTGTCTTTCCAGTAATAGTGTAGTCCTATTTCTTTTGGCATTTATGGAATTAGTCTTCTGGTTATTTCCTTAATCAAATTTGTTTGGACTTCTCTTCGCAACTTGTTGCTTGTTACATATCTTGTAAAATCTTGAAACCCTCCGTCAGCTTATCTTTAGTTATCAGTAGTGTTTTTGTCAAAGTTTCTCTCCTTAAGTCCATCAATTCTTCTCTTTTTTCTTCTTCTATACCTTGAAATCTGGAGTAAAGCACCTTTCCATCTATCTTCTCTTTCCTTGTTCCACTCTTTCCATCTCCAACCACACTCAGTTCACTGTCAATATACACGTTTATCTTGCCTCTTTGTTCATTTTTCCTTTGTGTTTTTAGGACTCTAGCCTCCACTTTTTCCATTTGCTGGATATCTTCCATTTTTCCATCAGGTTCTACCACATTACAATTTATATTTTCAATATTTTCCCATCTCTTCTCAATTCTCTCTGTTGTTTCTAATAATTTTTGAATTCCAAACATAATATGTTGTAATGTTATGGTTTCTTTTTGATGCCATGCCATTCACTTCCAATTAGAAGTGTTTTCACTTCTTTCCAGCTACCAACAAGCATCCAAAGAGCACCTGTGTAAACAACCCATGCTCTTCTTCTTATTTCTTCTATAAACAAGCTGAAGCCTTTGAAGTGCAAGGTCAAAATGATCAAAGGGAAAAAAGAAAAAGCAATGTTTCCAGGTCTCAACTTTCAACCTCCAAGTGGCAGTGTAACTTCTTTTCCCTCTAAGATTACTACCCTCTTTATATTTCTTTTATATCTTCTTTATGTTTCAGGCTTAGAAGAAACAAAATTCTTCAATGAAACAAAATAAAAAGAAAAAAATCCATCCCAACCAGTATTGTAGAAATAAAGAAAAAGATTTAATCCATAGGTAAAAAAAGAAATAGAAGAAGAAAATCCGATACTTTCACTTTAAAAAGTAAAAAATGTTTACAAACTTCCATCCATAGAAAAAATAAAATAAAAAAGATAACACACTGTCCAATAATACTTAATTTCGCCGCTTATTTCCTTTTCTTTACCAGTTTAATTTAACTTCAATCTTTTTTGAGCAGTCTTTTATAAAAATAAGATTTCCTCACCAGATGGACACACTTTCTCTTTCCACTTTCCTCCCATTGCGGAGCTGTCCCGACTTCAGCAGCTTGAGGCTGTGCTTATTGTCGCCCGGCAAGAAGAGATTCTCTTGGATCAATCAGGGACTTTGCGGTCTCCCTGAGATCAGCAAGACGTACTCCTCCCTGTCACTGTCTCTTCGGGACATTTTAGGTCCGAATAGACCGTCCAGCGGCAAAAGTGTCGACTGTGATCTCGGAGCTCCGAGATCGCACGGCGTATGTCGCAATGTCAACTCCTTTCTCCAATCATTTTCCTTCTAAGTAGTAAGTAGCTCTTTTGTTGTTTTGTGTACTTATTTTAATCTTATTTAAGTAGTAAGTGCACAAAATAATAAATTTCCTTTTTTTAAATCTTCTCTCTGTAGATCATTCATTGGGGCAAAGAATTCAGTGACATCGACTTGGCCACTCCCACCCAGTCACATGACTTCCAAGCCACTCCAACCTGGTCACATGACTGACAAGCCACTCCCACAAAACAGGCCATACCTATAGAATAGGTTCTAAAAAAAATTGAAACCCACCACTATCATAACCCCAACAAGTTGTCTTACATATTGGCACAAGGTCAGTTCACCCACCAGTGGGATGGACCTCCCCTCTGCCTTTAGGGAGGGATGTGGTTGTCCAAAAAGGGCCTCAAAGAGGCTCAAGCCTATTCGCTTTCAAGGTGCAATGTGAAGCCCTAACAATGTGAGTGGCAAAGTTTGTGGTGAGGACAGGTGAGCCTCCTGGCATAGCTTAGCTAGCTGTTGTTTTTGTAAATTATTACATTTTTTCCCCATAGTCTAGACTTGGCAGGTGGTAGACTGAGTAAAGCTTCCAAGTGATGTTTAACTGTTCACACAAACCTTAGCTCTGAAATATGGGTCACAATCAAATGATATACTATTTGGCAGCCCAAACCTAGGAATAATCTCTTCCAGTAGGACGTTTACAACTTCATGCTCTTTATTAGGCCTGCAAGCAAAAAGTCTCAGGCCATCCTGTGAAGATACATTCTAGTTCCAAAACATACTTAAAACCTTGCTTTCTAGGTAATGCAATGAAGTCTATTTCTCAAATTGTCCCTGGGTAGTTGCCTTTAAGTTGGACTCATAGGAGTGGGTGCTTGTCTACTTTTGGATTATTTCTGGCGCAGATCAGAAAAGCTGCTACAGCTTGGGAGACAGTGGAATAGAAACCCTTGCCTACTACCCAGATATCACAAAATCTACCAATGCTTTTGACCCCCAATGTGTGCTAGCATGTATTTGTTATAAAATAAGCCTTAGAGCTGTATTTGGTAGAATAAATTTGCTCTCTACCCTCCACCACCCATTATCCCCCTCCTTGCCTCCAATAATTTTAAATTTTGTGGGCTATATTTAACTGTTGATTCTCTTGCATTTAAAAATCCTCTTTCCTTTCATAAGGTTCCATGGGCATGCAAGACTCCAAAGGCATATTGGCTATTAATGTTTGTTGGCATTATGTAATCCATTCAAATATTTTCCCATCCCCCCTTTAACAGCATCATAAATGGGCTTGAAAATAAATCAAAAATTAAAAATCCAAATTCTACAAAAACCAGCCATCCCCCAAGAGTCTCAATTTTTTTCTATTAACAGAGGGCTTTAATAGATTGCTTCCCTCTTTAGGCTAACAGTCTCTGCTGTCCTGTAGAGAGGCCATACCCTAAGTTTTCACCCCTGCCTTTCCTAAAGCCCCAACAAAAGGTATCTCATCTGTAGTCCAAGGACCAATAGGTCTGTTAATGACAGATCTACTGGCTCCTATATCTATTAACTTCTTATGTTTAAATCCCCCAATTTGGACTTCCACAGAGGTGGGTTGGGGGAAGAACAGCTCCCTGACCATGACCTCTTCACCCTTCTTTTTCTGATTGCATGGCTATAGCTACCAGGCATCCACTCTTCCAATATCCTTCTTTTCTTCATACAGCACACTGGTACGGTCCCAAGGGGACCTTTCTTCTTCCATGCCCATCAGTGGTGGGTTCTGGATCCCGATGCAACCAGTATGGTGCAACGGGGCCCGCCATCCACCACATGAACATGTGCATTGCACGCATGCGTCCTTACCTCCTGTGATGCATCAACGATGCTCCAGCTGCTCAGTGGAGTGTTGCGCAGGCGCCGTACACTTCATGTGTGTGCATGGAAGTGCCAAAGAGCTCAAATACCGCTAAGAAGCACGCGTGGGCGGGTGGACCCTCTGAAGCACCATACCAGAACGATATCCAATGCTCCCAGCAGGCACTGGTATGCCCGTTTTGGGGCGTACCGGTCGTAACCCACCACTGATGCCCATATTACTTTCAGATTCCCTAAACTCCCACTCCTCGCCACCTCTTCCAGTATGTCCCCCTTCCTCCCATCTTTTCCTGCTGAAGGGCATCTGCTAGGAAGATAGCGTTTTGGTGAGCCTTCTAAATTTATTTCTTATTTCTTCTTATCCTCCATTAAGCTATCTCAACCAATTCTGAAATGTCTTTCCACAGATATCCTTCTGCTTTCTGTAACTTTCTTCTAATATCCTCTGCTGACTTCCCTATAAAAACCATGTTTATCATTTTCTGATTATCTGATGCTTCAGGATCTAAATCAGTGTATTGCCTGAAATCCTGGTATATTCTTTCAAGAAAAGTCCTCAGGATCCTCATCTTTCTTTTGCCTTATTTCATATATTTTTGTAACATTCTTAATTTAACTCCATATAAGACTAAAGATGGAGAATTCTGTAGCCTCATATTGTCCCCATCATCATCCAGTTCCCATTCTGGCTCTGTGAGGGGGTCATTCCCAGAGGCTGTCATTCTCATGCGTCTTCTTCTTCTTCTTTAACTCCACTGCCCCCCCCCGCCCCCACCAGTCTCTGTTTCTCTGGTGTCAAAAGGACATTCATCAATGTCTGAATGTATTCCCAAGTGGGATTATGTGTCCTTATAAGGACACATAACCCCACTTGGGCAGACATTCAGAGAGTGCATTTTCTCTGGGTCTTCCCTATAATTGGGATTTTGTTGCTTCCAGTTATAAAGGTCAGAAGTAGAAAATGGTGTGTAAACTAGCACTTGACAGAATCTATTTCCTCCTCCTACCACTATATTTTCTCTGAGTGAGTCTGCATCTCTGGTTTTAGTTTTGAAAGAGATTGGATGTCACAAGAGTCACTCACTGTTTGATTACATTGTTCCTCAGCCTCCCCTCTTCTCTGGGATCTCTTTGTCTGGGCTGTCTCATTCCATGAGTAAGTAGGGGGTGATAGACCAGTCTCAGAGTCCTCCAGTTTAACCAGGGGAGCACTGGATTTCTTTATAAGAAAAGGAATCAAAATAATTAACCCTTTTCACAATCTGGGGATTGGGAGTCAATACACACAAGCATTTACACATCAGCATACTTATACATTTATCCTCCATTCAAACTGCTTGCATAAAAAAAAATCCACATACAAATATTTCCTTTCATACTTTCTGCTGGCAAACCAATCATTATTATCATTATTTTAGGGAGTTTTCACAAGGCAATGAGTTCCATTTTTTCCAAATCCTTTTTTTTTAAAAAGTAAAATAATAAATAATAATAAGGCCTTTTTGTTTATTGTTATTAGAGGGTCTTACTCCTCTCCCAAGTCTTGGAAATGACACAACATAAGAACACATATACTACCTCAAGCTCCTGTAACAGAAATGGACTATTAACAAGTTTCACAAATAAATTCAAGTATTGTATCTCTGTCTGTTTCTTTTATTTCCCCAATATTGCTTTTAGTTGCTCAATAAGTCCCATATTATGAGGTCCCTGAAACAGCCAAAAATCACCTGGATTGTCCAAGGGAAGTTGAGGTCAGACAAACATACAATAATGAGAAAAGGCTGCCTTTGATCCCTATATCTACTCCTCCTAATATCTCAAGGAAAATACAATCCATCAGCAAATCTTTGGGCAGCTTCTCTTTTGGCAACTCTGTCGCTCTTCCTGGATGCCTTTTTGCTACCATTTTCCCATTTCAAAGCCGAATCTCAGGTGGATTCCTGTTATCCCCTGGGACGTCTCCTGTCTGGTCTTTGCCTTATTTGCCTCTTACTTAGGGCTGGATCTCAGGCGGATACCACTTATCCTCTAGGATGTCTCCTGTCCATCCTTACCTTTCCTCCACATTTTGCCTCTTTCTGTTCCTCTACCAGAGCTTATTCCTGCTCCTCGCTTTCTTCAGGGCTTTAGCTTTTGAGTTCAATTAAGAAGTCACCAAGGATCTTACCGAGGCTGGATGTTCATTTAGACAATGGCTCATTGCATTCAATCAATCCACTCTTTGCATCAGTGAGACACACGGATCTCTGCATCACCCCTTGCTTTTTAGAGTACTCAATCACTGTCAAAAGACTCATGAGCCCTGAGGGCGGCTAGCAGACTACACAGTCTTGGTCACCGACTGGGAGTTTTATTTCAGAGCAATCACACACCTTTCAGCCACTGTCCTACCCATCCAGAGGCCCTCCTCTGGTAGTCTTTGGTGTCATCAAATTGAATCCAAGTATGGAATCCCAGGACGAGCCCCCAGATGGTTGTCCCCAATTCGGGTCTGAGCCTGGTGTCGAAGCCAATGATGGACGCCAGACACAAGGTGCAGGTTTTCTGATTGCTTTTTACTGGAGTACTCCAAGGAAAAGAGTTCCTGGTCAAAAGGCCAAGAACCAAGAACAAAGGAATAAGTAAGCTTTATACATTTTCACTAAAGGAGAAGGTGGGACAAGATGAGATAGCAAGAAATATCATCTAATAAACATTTAATAATAATTCTACAATGTGTTCTATTGGTCTCTAGCTGTCCCTATTCCTAAGCCTTGGCTAATGAATGCTCCAGGAGTTATCTAATACACATTTCATTTGCTGCTGGCCATCTCTATTCCTAACTTTTAGCTGAGGTCTGCAAGTTGTCTAATTGTTGTTACTTTTATCAACTAACTACTCATAATTGCTACAAGTTTTACACACACATATTTCCTGTTGATAAGCATTGTTTGTTCTTGTGAGACAGACCCCCAGAATTATAGTCTTCCTGATTTACTTTCAAGTATTTACCATGACCTTGCTTTAGCAGCCAGCCTATCACTGTGATGTCCCGAGGACCATGTCTTTTGTTTGTAGATAAGCTGGCCCAGCCTTTTTCTTGTAGATAGGTTGGCACTAAAATATCTGCTGGGGAGGGGGGGAAGCAGGGAGTTGAGGCTCTGAGTTTGTGTCTTTAGAAACATGTTTCTCCTTTAGGCAAAATATAATATTCAAAATATAATATTTCATTCTTCTATGAGAGGGATAGGTGCTAACTTCCTACAGAACCTTCAGAAACTCCACTGGCACTGAAAAATAACTTGTTCAATTTCCTTCCCTTTAAAATATCCCATATATAGGTTGTTTTAATAACAAGTTTGCCTTCCACATAAGCATGACTCTCATCTTTGGCACTTGATGTCATAAACAAATATCCTAAAATAAAAGCAGTGTAAGTCATCCCTTGGAGCTTTAAAAGGAGTTGTAGTTGGAGAAGATTTATTGGGACAACACTGAATTTTTTCTGCCCTGCACTGTTGACAAAAATTGTCCTGCTTGCAGAGAACAAGAGCTACAAATTAAATTGTTCACTGTGTCCCTTTCCAAGCCCTGATCAAGGAAGAAATTTAATACTGCGTTTTATGCCCCCCCCTACACTCCACTCCCACTTTTAGAAAGAGTTAAAGATTTGGAAATGAGTTTTGACAGCAGTGTTAGTTGCTGAAATACTCAATGATAACAGAGATTTAAAGAAGGGATTCGTGGATGGGACTTCTCTATAAGTCAACAGTAACAAACAGCAGAAGAACGAAAAACAGGGACTTTTTTTTCAAGGAATTGTGAAAATCTGTCCTGATGGAAAGAGAGACAACAGGGAGGTCGGTTCCAGCCAACAAGAGAGCTGCCAGGAAACTTCTCAAACTGTGCCTTGGTGTGTTTGTGAGTAGCACGGTCGTGCTCGGCATTGCCCTTTTTCTGGGTAAGTTTCAATCACTTGCACTAGCATAAATGCAATTTTGCAAAGTTTATCTGTAGTACTATTACCATTTCATCCTTGGTTACTCTTCTAATCACATTGTAAGGTTCCCTAATTGGAAGAATTACTGTAGTTTTACTGGTGAGGATTCTGTTTCCAGGTTAAAGACTGCATGGAGGCTTGAAAGGTCTTGAAACTTATTTTTCTTCTCAAGATTTTACAGCAGTTTGCAATTTAGGATTTGGTTAACTGCTCTTATTATTTGTTTGAACAAGTACTGGGATTATTCATTTATTCCTTTTTTGCTACTCACATTTTAACTAAGAAGCAACCAAGGTCTACAAATACCAATGCATTTTATCAAGTTACAGTTTACAACCTTGAATAAATTCTGAGTAACAAATCATAGCAATATTAATCATAATCCAGTGTTATAAATTGATATTACATTAAAAAGGAGGAAACATTTTTGTTAAAAAAAAGTAAGAGTTACTTTGGAATTAAAAAAACAAACCATTGTTTCTTCTAATTACTGACAATTAACATGTGGCTTTTGTATAAAAATAAATTATGTCTTTCAAAATTCATACATAATCTCAATTGAGGATTCTTATTCCATTTGATTTCAGTTAAACTTTATTGTGTACATCAAAGAGGAAACCTAGGTGTGCATTCTTATCTATGCTTTTGAACTGTTAAAACTAGAGATTACCAAATGAATAATTAAATCTTAAGAGGGGAATAGAGTTTCTCTGCTTCTTCAGTTCCACTGAAACTAAAAGTAACTGAAAGTTGACTTCCTCCCAAACATTTAGTTGGGCATAACAGATGCTGACTTATATAAATGGGGTTCATTGTCAATGTCCATTTACCAAATGAGCTCCACAGAGAAATTGCAAGGCAGCCTTCCCCTATCAGATGCCCCCAGATGACGTGTTTTCTTCTTCTTATGCCATATCCATCATTGGATGTTGGTGATCATGTTGCACGAACAGCTGCACAAAAAAGTGCTGTTGAGTTTTGTCCAAACCAGTCCCTTAGATTTTGAAACCATGATGTTCATCTTTTGCCTGGATCTCGCTTGCCTTCAATCTTTCCTTGAAGGATTAAGTGAAGTATACTGTATTTTTCTGGGTGTTGCATCACCTGGCTTGTGTTTTCAGCTAGTCACAACTCTTAAATGTTAGAAATCTGATCAAATTTAAAGCATGGAAATTCCATGTGACTGTACTTATTAAAACAAGATGCTTATTGCAAAATAATACTGAATCTATTTTACTTAGGAACTGGTATTTATTTAATTAATTTAGAGAATTTATATGGTTACTCACTTACTTTCAATGACTCTAAGTGGTTTACAAAAAATAAAAAAAACCAATATTAAAAGAGCAAAACCAATAACTCTCTCCCACCTGGTGGCAATAAGCAATATACATTTGATGGGTTCCATCCCATTCTGGGTTCCCTAAACCAGTTGGCAAAACCAGGTTTTCAGGTCCTTGTGAAAGAGTATCAAAGTGGAGGCCAGTCTGTGGGGATAATGTTCCACAGGGAGCTACCATGGAGACCCTAGGAAGAGATGGTGCCGCTGCCAGAAAGCCTCCCCCCACCTGAGGCCGCCAGACGGCTGTCACAAAAACAGGAATTAACCAAAGTAGCCTGCAAAAATATTCATGGTTCAAATACATGAAGATTTTGATGGCTGGGGAATGCTTTCCTATGCCGAGGATAGGGCTAGACTGGATGACCTCAGAGGTATCTCCTCATTCAGGGATTCTATGCAAGGCAATTGCACACAGGGGTAGCTTTATTTTATCGATTAAATTTATCAGCTTTGCACACACCCCTCCTCTGTCTATTCCAAAATACACAGGACTTCCTGCCATGGGAATTGGAGCATTTTTTTGAATGGGATTTGCAAGTGCCAGTAGGGTAGGAATTCCTCTCCTCGTCACTCAACCTTGTCCAGGTGACGAGCAGAA
This sequence comes from Thamnophis elegans, assembly GCF_009769535.1. Classification (NCBI taxonomy): domain Eukaryota; kingdom Metazoa; phylum Chordata; class Lepidosauria; order Squamata; family Natricidae; genus Thamnophis; species Thamnophis elegans. The sequence continues at coordinate 18,308,153 of NC_045551.1, read as the reverse complement.
GACCTCCTTCCCGTGACGATGATGATGATGATGGAAGAATTTCATCTCCATGGTGACGTCCGAGGGAAAAGCAGGAGACTCTGGTCTTCACCCATGGGGGAGAAACACGGGATTCTAACACCTCTGTTTCCCACGGAGTGGATTTGGTCACTCTCCAGGGAAGATTAAAAAAAATGGCAGCAGAGAGGTGGCTATAGCAGTGATAGCCGAGTCTCTGCTGCTCCGTTCCCACAACTCCTTGGAGAGGCAGGGATCTGGATTCAGCACACTCCATAAAGCAGGACCATGTGCGACAGCTGGAAAGTGCTTATCCTTGGGGTCTAAACATGGTAAAGAGGGTTTGCAGAGGTTGTGGGAACCCAAGTAGTTAAAGGGACAGCTAGCTCTCCTGGAGGCAAGGGTATGTGTGAGGGATGGGGGTGTGGGGAGAAGAGGGTCCTTTAAAGCAGGGGTCACCAACCTTTTGCACCTCAGGGACCCCTAAATTTTAAATCCTGCGGACCACTAATATGATTAAAAAAAGATAAATAGTGCAAATAATAAAATAAAAAATGCAAATCATTTTTCTGCGGACCACCAAAATTTTCTCACAGACCACCAGTGGTCCACCACGGACCACTGGTTGGGGACCACTGCTTTAAAGCAGAATCTGCAGAGGCAAAGCAGGGAGACGGTTCCTAAATAGAATGCCCACTTTAAAAATAGTAAAAAATAAATAAATGACTCAATGCAGCCAAGTTCATTATATGCATCATGCAAGCCTTGTCACATCTTATTATGCCATCATCTCTAAATCTCTTTAGAAAGTCTACATGAATATAGTTTGTAAATCACCCTATTGCTCCTTTCCCAGGACTCCTGATGCTGGCAGGTAGACTGCCCTTGCCCACAGAAGCTCAAGAGGAGAAAATTGGATAAAGCACACCTTAGTCATGCTGGATGAAAATTTAAATTTCTAACTTGCCTCTTTTTTGGGGGAGAGGGGGGGCGTCAAGGCTGCCAAGGAAGGCGTCAAGGAAGACCAGCAGAATAATAATTTTAAAAAAGAGATAGACTTAACACGATAAATAGAGAAATGTGTAGAGAAATGTAAAGAATGAAGAGTGATGGTTGGATGAAAAGTGGGAAGGATGGATGAGTTTTTAAGAGTGGGGCAGCAAAACGGGGGTTATTAATCTGTCTGTGTGTCTGTGTGTGTATGTGTGTGCAGCCTTCATTCCTGCTCACTTCACACTGGATGCACAAAAAGAGCAGTCAAAATGTTTCTGTGTGTACGATTTTTACCAGCAACAGAAGGGGAATTGCTAGCAGGGTCTTTTATTTGCAGCTCGGTTACAGCAATTACAAGATCTCAGGAGGAATGGGGGAACCTGGGGAGGGGCTGCGAGGGAGAGAGGGCGATCGGAGATCACAAGGTAGGAAAGGGGTAGATTAAAAAAATAAGAGGGGATCGTTCACCCCCACCCACCCACTCCCAACCCCATCTGACAGAAGGAGACGAGAGAAGAGCAGTGGAAAGAAGGAAATATCCTCCATCCCCCCCGCCTCTTCCAAATTATATACATAGACACTGTCCTCCCCATCCCGCAGCCCCAATTCCAGCCGCATCAATTCAAGCTCCCAGATCTCTCTCTCTTTTTTTCTCCACTCATCCCCTCCCTCAACCAAACATACGAGCAAAGGAAATACAAGAAAAGCAACTTTTTAATAAATAAATAAATAAATAAATGAAATCCAAGGCATGGGAGGAAAATCCCCCTTTCCCCTAATTCCCACTCTCCCCCCCCCATCCCGCCTCCCGATCAATTTGGGGTGGATTTCTTTATTTGCAATAAATCCTGGGTTCCCCCCCCCATTTTTTTTGAAGGAAGGAAAATGACAGATCTTCTCCCCCCCTCCCGCCGCCCCCCCCTCGCCAAAAGGAGACCAGAGAAAAGCAACCAGATTGAAAGGAAGGGAGATATGATTGTGTTTGGAAGAACAGGAAGGGAGGGAGCCTCGCCCCTCATCGGGCACTGCGAGCGAGCCGAGAGGAGGGAAGGAAACCACTGCCCTCTAAAGGCCACATTGGGAATGACACTTCAGAGAAATAAAAACTTTTTTTTAATGGCGTCCTTTTAAAATCGGGACTTTTTGAACACGCCACGGGACATGGGACAAATTTTGAAAAATTGTGACTGTCCCACCAAAAGCGGGATGTCTGGTCACCTTAACCTTGGTCCCAAGCTGTGTAGGCCTTTAATGGTGACAAATCTTGAATTGCATCAGGAGGCAAATTGGCAGCCAGTGCAGTTCCTGCATGAGACGTAATAATGTGCACACATGGGTCTGCACAGAACCATGCCAGCTGCTGCATTTTGAACCAACTGGGGCTTCTGGATGCTTTTCAAGGATAGTCTCATATAGAGTGTGTTGCAATAGTTAAGACAGGAGGTGACTAGGGTGTGAGTGATTGTGAGCAGGGTGTCAGGGTTCCAAATAGCATCCAAAAATAAATCAGAGTCCAAGGCAAACTATTGCTCAAAGTTCCAATTTATTAAGAGAGCACATCTGGGAAAACCCGAATCTAAAAGCTTCCAGGTTTTCCCCACCTAGTTAAAAGTTCAAGATCTTGCCCCACACCCACAAATCCATCACATGGTCTAATCTCCCACTGCCATGCTGGCAGTTCCACCCATCCAGTTCTGATCAGGTGTAGAGGTGCAGAGACAAAGGATGACCTTGGCTTTCTAGAAGGAATTTTGTTTTAGCTACACATTAAGTAACTCCATACAATCTCTCCTCCCATTTTCCCACAATAGAAAAAGGCATAGTAGAATAATAAAAGGTGTGGTAGACCAAAGATCCAAGAGGAATATGGCTGCAGGCCTGACACAGGGATTGTTGATCCAGGAAAGGGCATAACTGGCACTCAATCTGATTTCCAGAATGAGTCATGAGTCCAGGAGAACCCCCAGATTACACACTGTCCAGGCAGTGCCATCCCATCTAAGACCAGAGATGGCAATTCTCTGTGGACCAAAAAAACTCAAACTCAGAGTCACCTGGTCTTGTCAAAGTTCAATTTCAGCCCTTACCGCCCATCCAGCTCTTAACAGCCTTGAAGCATCACTTAACTCACCATGGACCAAGATATATAGCAGGGTGTCATCAACTGTGAAGTTTCCGCTGTTCGCCCATGAAGCCAATGTTGAGAAAAGACAGGAGACAAATTTTCTCGGGATGGAGCGACCCAGATGGGAACCTGAGAGCCCCTTTTATTGAGACAGGACAAAGGCAGGAGGAGCAATAACATGTGATACAAAACAACCTGTAAAAGTACAATTTCTAATCTACTGCTTCAGGAAAGTTCTCTCTATATATGGTCAAATCCTGGACGTCAATGTAGAGCACATCTCAGAATGTTATGTTATTCACTATCAGGTTGTTATGGCTTTCTCGGAGCCAGTTGTCTCCTGTGTGATTCAGCGTGACTCTGCATGCCCTAGTATGAACTAGGCCATGGTGGACACACACCTAACACAAGGAACTATATTACAACATCTCCTACTTTTTTATTTTCTTTTTGTCAACAAGACTTTCCCTCTTCATCTGACAGGGCTAATCACAGCATTCTACACATCACATCATGGCAAAGGGTGGGCAAAGGGGGAGTAGAAGATTACAAGCTGCATGGCATTGGGAATGGGACATGTGTGGGACTAGCTGGCTCACATAGTTCATGTTACATGAGGCTGCATAATGAGTCCTGGCCGTTTAGGCCGGAAAGATGTTTCTGGTGCGATGTTTTTGCATCCCTGTGTATGTGTGTTTCGGACAGCAGAAACTGCCCTGCACACACACACCCGGAATGGATTCCAACACTGTTTTTGTTTTAAAAGGCAGCGTCTCCTTCTTCGTCGCTGGGCATGCGGAAGGGATCTTTCCCCATGAAGGGGTTGACTGTTCATGTAACTCCATGTGGTTGACAATGTGAATATTCTTCTGTGGAGCCAAGCTAGAGAGTATATTCTTACACACAGTTACTAAAGAGGGTGCACATTGAATACAGCAACACAACAGTATCAGCAAAGCAACAAGGGTTATAATGGTCTTGGAAACATTTCACAACCAGCTAAAAATTTGGTAATCAAGAGGTCATCCAGTCCCACCAGGAGTCCAAGGCCTTGTATGTTTGTCCAACCGCTTGAACGGTATCATGTAATTTGTCCACACTGGTTTCAATTTCTCCGGACTGGTTCAAATAATGACAACAGGTAGCATTCAACCAAACACATAGTAGGGGGATCTGCGGTGAAAGATGAGGCAGCCGGTCGGGGGAGTGGAGGGTGGAGGGTGCTCTGCCCTGTTCTCCAGGTCAGAGACAGAGACAGCCTCAAGCTGTGGTTCCTGCTGGTTGGTCATGGTCAGGCTGCTTCTGTGTTTGTGTAGGTGGTTGTATAGGTGGTTTTGGCAAATATGGTCTTGCGTGCCGTCCTGGAATCCAAAGAACTTTGTCTTTAAGTTGGATTGCAGCGTAGTTCCTTTCCCAGGTAATCAGGTCAGCAGGTCCTCGCCACGTCAAGTCAGGCAAGCAGCGACAGTAGGCAGGTGGACGGGAGGTGTCTGCAGTAGGTGGAGCTGCAAAATGACGAATCGCTGCCGAGGATGGTGGCTGCTGGTGTGTTGCACTGCTGGGAGGCCAGGGGGCATTTTCCCCTATTGCCAATATATCTGTCCAGGGCATGTTTTAATGTCTGGTTGGCGCGCTCAGCCAACGCCTGACCCTGGCTGTTATAAGGAATGCCAAATTTATGCACAATGCCCATTGGTTACAAAAGGCAGCAAAGGCTGTTTTTAATTCTTTTGGGCGTCCCAGTGATGCAAAGGTCCAAATACAAAGATTAATAACATGTTTGGTGGCTTCACCCCTTTGGGGGGATGCCATAATGTAGCCTGAATATGTATCAATGGAAACATGTAAATATTTCCAAGGGGCAAATGGGTAACATGCACTTGCCAAATTTAGCAACACTCTGTCCCCCTGGGGTTTAACTCCCATCGGGAGAGGGTTTGCCTGCTGGCTACAGGTGGGGCATAGTTGAATAATAGCTGATGCCTCATTTGCAGTAATGCCAAATGGTTTTATGAGCGCTTTTTTATTCTGGTGAAAGTAAGAGTGGCTATCCCAAGGTGTGATAGCAGAACAAACATTGACATGGGGTGGGGTGGGGGCTGATGCCGCAGCGTCAGCAACATCATTGCCCTCCTGGAGAGGCCCAGGGAAAGGCTGATATGGGAGACATGGAAAAAATAACAGCGAGAGAAGACAAGACCTTGTAAAGTGAGAAACAGAGACAAAAGTTGTGAATCAATAGAAGAAGAGAGATAAGACTCATACAAACAGGTTATAATCTGAGTCACATAAAGACTAGCAAGAATTAAGTTAAACGGTTGTTTGTCAAATAACTGAAAGGCCAAGATGGAAGTGGCCAATTCATCTCTTTGAGCAGATTTTTGTGGCTCTGTGAGCTGGGTGTGCCATGTACCATCCTCCTGCCAGGCACATGCTCCCATCGGCAAAGACAGTTATAGCGTCTTTGATAGAAAAAAGCTGTTGAAGGAGGCTTCCACTGGAGCGGAAGGGCTTTTGTAATTAGGGCTGCAAAAAGGGTGGGTTTCTGAGAAATAGTGGACAAGTGTCATGAGATCACATTCTTGGGGAATCAAATTTGGATTGGGGAGGCCACAGCGCTCCCACGGGTTGGAGAATTTTATTAACAGCCCGCAAATCATGCAAAAAACATTTACCAGATTTCTCTGTCTCTCTCTTTCACTTCCTCTTTCCCCCTTTTCCATTCTTCTGTCACTTTCTCCTTCTCTCTCCCCTTCCCCCTCCCTCCTTCACTTTCATCACTTACTCTCTACTGCCCAACCTGTCCCCATTAATCATGTTTGCAATAATTTACCTACTTTCCTAGTTTCCTTACTGGAGCCTACGCTCACTCAAACACACACACACACAAACTTACACATGCACAAAACCATTTTTCTCCATTCCAATTCAGATCCTATAAATCAATTGCTCTGTGAAACATCTGTGAAAAGAATTCCAAGGGCTTCCCAGGGGAGGGGGGGCTTGCAGAGGCCCCATATCAAACCCATCCCCTCCCTTTAGCTGAGGGGCGGTAACATTGTTATACAGACCCTTGGCAATTGCCTTGTGAATCTCTTTAAGGTATTCGGAGGCCCAAATGGTATACTGAGAGGGGGTAAGAAGCATGCCGAGGAGAAGTTTCCAATCCTCCAGCACGTAGGGATCCCCTGTCAAAAGGTTTCGGAACAGTCCTTTGCAATACGGGGATTGCACCCCATAGGCAGAAACTGCTTGCTTAAGATCTTTAAGAGCTCTATAGGGGATTGAGATATAATTAGGCACAACCACCCCAGCCGCATTGGTTTGAAAGGTTACAGGGAAACAATCCTCTGCCAATTCCATGTCCCCTTGATTGTAAGCATCGCGCAGAGCGTCTTGGAGAGCGCTACGCCACACTTGCGGGGCGGGGGAAGGGGCGGAAGGGAGAGGAGAAACCTTCTCTTCCGGAAGGGGCCGGGGGAGGTGGAGGAGTTTTGGAGAGAGCCCCAGGATGGGTGATCTCCTAGTAGCGCGGGGGAGATGTTGCCGAAGGCTTAAAAGCAGCCCCGTGCATATCTTCCTCATGAATTTGAAGGCATCTTACAAGAAGTCTCCAAGTAGTGAGAACTTCTGGCAGGGCTCGAGGTTACTTTAAGAGAGCCCTTCTCAGGGTAAATGGGACAGTTCTTAGATGTAAGCCAATAGAGAGAGGAAATGTTTTTTCGGGGGAATGGGAAGCGGATGACCTGTCGCCTGAGAGATTGCAACAGACGATTTAACGATTTCCCGAAGCTCCTGCAGATGTGCAGTCTGAGCCTTCGAGAAACCTGAGCCCATACTCACGATTTGGGAGGGTGCTCTGTTCGCTAACAGCAGGCCCTGGTTGCGAGACTTTGCCAAGTCGGGGATGAGTGAAAGGCTGGTGACACAGGAAGATCACGTCGATCACGTTGCATCACGTAGGGTTGATCACGTCCATCAGAAGGCTGCGTGTTCGAATCACGTCGGGGTCACCAAATGTGAAGTTTCCGCTGTTCGCCCATGAAGCCAATGTTGAGAAAAGACAGGAGACAAATTTTCTCGGGATGGAGCGACCCAGATGGGAACCTGAGAGCCCCTTTTATTGAGACAGGACAAAGGCAGGAGGAGCAATAACATGTGATACAAAACAACCTGTAAAAGTACAATTTCTAATCTACTGCTTCAGGAAAGTTCTCTCTATATATGGTCAAATCCTGGACGTCAATGGTAGAGCACATCTCAGAATGTTATGTTATTCACTATCAGGTTGTTATGGCTTTCTCGGAGCCAGTTGTCTCCTGTGTGATTCAGCGTGACTCTGCATGCCCTAGTATGAACTAGGCCATGGTGGACACACACCTAACACAAGGAACTATATTACAACAATCAACATATTAATGATATCTCAATTCATGATGGCGATGATTCACCCAGCAGCTTACTGAGCCCTAGGGGTCAAGGGCTGGACTCTTGCTTCCTATCAACACCATCAGAGTGCCACAGAGGAAGGAAGTCAACCAAGACAATATAGAGCCCCCCTCCCAACCTCTGAAGTTGCTCTAGAAGGATACCATGGTCGATGTTATCAAAGGTTGACAAAGGGTCAAGTAACACAAGGATGGATGCACCACCCCCAACCTGCCCATGTCAGAGAGCATCAAAAAGCATGATCAATGCCATTTCCATCCCATATCCAGATTTATACCCTGACTAGAAAGGGTCTAGATAATCCATTTCATCCAGGAATGGTCATGCAATCACCTTTTCAACAACTTTCCCCAAAACAGGGAATTGGAGACAGGTCAAAAATCATCCAACAGAGTGGAATCTAGCAACAGCTTCTTAAGAAGAGGGCAAATCACATCCTTCTTAAAATGGTGAGGCACAAGCTCCTCACAAAAGAAAGCATTAATCACTTCCAGAACTCATCTTCATGTCACCTCCCAAGATGTTTTCACAAGCCAGAAGGAGCATGAGTCTAAAACACAGATGCTTGCATGCATACTCCCTAGGATCCTGTCCACTTCTTCAGGAGCAGTAGGGTCAAACTGTTCACAGATAACTGGGCAAGAACCTGCCCCACATGCCTTCACCAGACCAGCAACCATGCTGGCATCTAACTGAGAATGAAGATGAGTGATGTCTTCCAGAAAATCAGCAAATTCTCACCATGTCCCATCAGATGGACCTCTATCCTTCCCCAGGTACTCCTTAAGTACCTTAAGGAGAGTTGCTGGCTGATTATCTGCAGGTGCAATTAGTGCAGAGATGTACTTATGCTTCAGCCACTCAAATTAAGATAGACTTAATAGTAGCTGTCATCTATGTTTGATTGAGTTGGTCCCTTGTCTTCTGCCAGTAGCATTCTAGATGTCTCCTCATTCATTTCATCTTTCTCAATTCCTCTGCATACCATCAGGGACAAAGAGGTCTATGGATTGGAGAGGTCACATGGACACAATCTTATCAGTCACCTTCCTATTCCAAGCAGTCACTAAAAATTCAGCAGTACTATGCAGCAGATTTGCAGGTTTAAACCCACTTCTTTCTGAAACCTATCCGGTCCCATTAGTTGCCAGGGGTGGACCAACCCAATAGATCCTGCTTCTCTGAGGAGGATTACCTCTCTCAAGAAACTCATTGCCACCAGACTGTGATCTGACATGACAGGGGTACCAAAGACAAGCCCATCAATTCCAGGTCAAATAGGCACGGTTCCGATAAGAACACCAAATTCAGCAGTGTGTGGTTGCTATTCCTTGTTGTAGTAGATATCGTTCCTACATTATCATAGAATTGTAGGACTGAAAAATTTGAATAGGGGATCTAGCCACTCAATAGGGCAAAATTCTTGCCTCATCAAGTAACTTTTTGGGAAATAAGTACAGTTTTCCCAAATGATTACTCCAAATGTAACAGACCTGTTGACTGAGGATCTGTTGTCCAAGCACATTGTCATGACGCACAGGCAACAGGTAGAAATTTGCATCATGATAGTATGTCACTTGTTTTGTCATTCCTTTTGGATGAAGAATGCTGGCAAATATACAGAGTAACAGAGGTGGGTGCTCCCCGTTTGGCCAGATTGGACGAACTGATAGTAGCAACAGTGGGAAGCTCTGCTCACCCTCCCGGATGCTTCTGCACATGTGTCATACGTGTGGGAGCATCACACATGTGGGAGTGCATCCGCAGCAGTAGTAAAAACATTGGCAACCCACCACTGCAGAGTAAGGATTAGATAAAATATATTTAAATTAGCCATTAGAGCAAGAAAGGGCAATCTTTTTTTTCTATGTGTCATGAAGCTACATGATTCCTGACCATGTGCCACACTAAAATATTTGGAAGAATACAGGATGAGGAAAATCATTGTGAAATTATAGAAACAGGAAACACTTTTAAAAATCTGAAGCATTGACTATCAAAAGATGAAAGAAGTTCTTAAGGTCTTCTCAAAGGGTTTGTTGAACTGGAAAGGTTAATCTCTTTACTCCCCTCTTCTTCCCCTTCTACCTGTTTATTCTTCCCTATGATGTTTTTGTTGATGCATATAGCATTTTAGAGCTTAGGCAAGTATAAGTGTTCGGAGCATTTGGATTTTGGAAATCTCACAAAATGACCACTCGAATACATATGATAGCTGGTGGGGACTAAGATTAACATACCTAAATTTTCCAGTTCTATTTTTACCTAGAGTTAACAAGAATATTAAATACAACTGCTTCTGTTTCTTCCTAGGGTCTTAATTGTTTTCTTTTTTTGTGGGAATAGAATACAAATTACAAGTAAACATTTCAGTGCTGTGTTGATTAGCAAATTAATTCTGGACTGACTCCAATCTCATACAATGTTTGGATCAGGTTGGAGATCAGGTTCAAAACCCTATCAACCATAGATTATCTGCCTCACCCTATCCTATCTCCCCATTTAGTAATAAAAAGGTTCACAGGTGTTGCTTCTGAGTCAAACTGGTGTAGTGAGTGAACAAGTGGTTGTTAATATATAAAAATATTTTCTGTTTTGAGGAAGGTATTGTATCAACAGATGGACATCTTTTCCTTCTGTACCAGAATTGGCACAATCACCCAACTAATGTCTTTAGATAAATGAAAAATATTTGTTGAGACAAAGATAGCCACAATGTTGTTCTTTTCCTTTTGCAGTTAGTCAAGGACACATCAAATTTCATGCAAAGCAACAATATCAATATTGCTTGACTCCTGAATGCATTGAAGCTGGTAAGTAAAGTATTACTTTTCTCTTAATTTAGATGAAGCATATTGGTACAAAGAGATGTAAACTCTTTTTTTCCCCCTTTGGATCTCAGGAACCTGCAATAGATTGAAAACCATTTTAACCATTGATAACTTGATAGTAATTACTATTTAAAAAAAATTTTTTTTTAAAAAATAATTCTATTGGTTCAGGGAGAGCCAGTTTAGAATAGTGGTTAAGGCATCAGGCTGGAAACCAGGAGATCTTGGGTTAGGTGATTCCTCTTCTAGGAAGGAGGCAATTCTTTTAAAGGTAGCTTACTTCCTTCTAGAAATGGTTTTATTCACCCAAACCATCTGATAGGCTGCTGGGAAGAATTCTTATAGCATTCGATGTACAAAGCTCTCAAATCAGGAGGAGATACAGTAGATTTTGAGAGTGCTAATGGACATAATTGGGACTTTATCCTTTGAAATACCACTATAGTGTTGTGTTGGGAGTGCTGAAGAACTTCCGGGTTGAAAGGATTGAATGATGATATCACCATTGCCCAGGGAACACCCAATTGGGTGTTCACAGTTGGATCCATGCATTTCATGACTGTTTAAGTTCTCCTATTAGGCAGATTGAGGTTGAATTCAAGTGTAATCAATATTTCTGTCAGGCATTCCTCCTTCAATATCCAAGAAAGAAAAACTTCAACTCCATTTGAATAGAGATAAAGTAGATATGAATTGAAAGCAGTGAAAAGGAAAGCAAGATCTGAGCCAAAAAGGCACGAACATGTACATATCAAATATTTACCCAGCACCATCCCCCCAATTTCCCAACCCCATGTCCAATATGCAACTCCCTAAGTTGTCATGTGGGTGCATCTTCAAAAAGCCTCATCAAGTTGGTATATGAGACGGTTGGCCTTGACCAAGTCCAAACACAGGCCACCAGCATGTGCAGAAGATGGTGACAACAAAACTCCCTTCTTCATAACTCCTCCAGCACCATAATTTCCTCTCCCAAATACCTCAAGCCCCCTCCCTCCCCATTTCTATGGCAGCCGATAGCAAGCAAGGAAAATAGAGGCTGACATTTGGCCTTCCTTTGGAAAAGACATCATCCCTGGAGAAGAAGATAAAATAGACAGCAACAATAACAATAGCAATAGCAATAGCAATAGCAGTTAGACTTATATACCGCTTCATAGGGCTTTCAGCCCTCTCTAAGCGGTTTACAGAGTCAGCATATCGCCCCCAACAATCCGGGTCCTCATTTTACCCACCTCGGAAGGATGGAAGGCTGAGTCAACCTTGAGCCGGTGAGATTTGAACAGCCGAACTGCAGAACTGCAGTCAGCTGAAGTAGCCTGCAGTACTGCACTCTAACCACTGCACCACCTCGGCTCTAACCGATATATATATAACAAATTATATATATCACACCTAGGGTTTATCAGGATTCTTAGAATGGAATTTTCTCAAGAGTGTGGGAGCCCTAACATCAGACTTATTCACCCACTCAGCATGGGATGGAGGGAAATTTTTTCAGGCTACCAAATATTGAATTCGTCCCCTTTGTTTCCTAGAATCCAGGGTTTCTTTAACCTCAAAATGTTGCTTTCCTTCAATAAGGAGAGGAACAGGGGGTGGGGGTTGAGGTGAGCACATTAAAGATGTATGTTCAGGTTTCAATAAATGCACACAAAACACAGGATGGATTCATGTAAGGGGTTTTGGCAAGTCCAATTGTACTGACACAGGATTTACAATTTTTACAATAGGGAAAAGTCCCACATATTTAGGACCAAAATTCTTCGATTTCTGGATAGTCTGAAGAAACTTAGTGGACAAGTATACCCTATCCTCAACCTGGTATTCTTTCAGCTTTGACCTTTTTTATCAGCTTGTCTTTTGTGTGCTTTGTGAGCCATATCTAAGGCTTTGCCAGTCATAGGCCAGAGACTTTGAAGCTGATTACTCCACTCGGACAAAGATAAGATTTGTGGTTTCTCTTGAGGCAGTTCAAGAATGGGAACAAACTCCTTGCCGAACACTACCTTAAAAGGGGTCATTCCAGTACTGCTATGTACTGAATTGTTGTATGCCACCTCTGCATGGGGCAAGAAGTCAGCCCAAATATCCTGTTGATAATTGACATAGCATCTAAGATACTGCTCCAGAACCGAGTTAGCCCTCTCACAGGCCCCATTAGTCTGTGGATGGTGGGTGGAGCTTAGGTCCTGGGCAGAGCCTATTAGCTTCAGGAACTCTTTCCAGAAGCGGGAGGTGAATTGGACCCCCCTATGTGAAATAATGCATTTAAGAACTCCATGTAACATATACATGTGTAAAATAAATTGTTTAGTCAGTGTTTTTGCTGAAGGAATCTTGGAACAGGGCATAAAATGCACTTGCTTGGAGAACAAATCAGTGATCAGTCAGATCATAGTATTTCCCTGGCTTTCTGGTAACTTGACAATAAAATCCATCGATATCTCCTTCCACGGGACACCAGGTCGGGCGACACTTTTGAAGCAGTCCTTGAGGTTTCCCTGGTGGTCTCTTTGCAGTGGCACATACAGTACAACTAGCAATATAAGATTCTATGTCTTTTTTCAACGAAGGCCACCAGAATTGTCTTTTAACCAAATGTAATGTCTTTACGAACCCAAAATCCCCCCACCCAATTTTGAGTCAAGGGCCTGCTGAAGGACAACACTTTTTAGACTAGCAGGAACATACAGTTTGGCTTCAACCCATGCGAGGCCATCCTGCATGGTGCACTCATAGGAGTGTAGCTTGAACCATTCATCAGATGCAAGGCTTTCCCTCAGTCTTTTCATCAAATCAGATGGCACTTCCAAGTCCACTTTTCCTTGGCTCCTGGTGACCACCAAAGCAGCTAGGTGTTTGGCTGGAATGACTGGATGAATCATCACCAATTTGGCCCCATTGTACTGGGGAATCCTGGACAAGGCATCAGCCATAAAGTTCTTTCCCCAGGGATGTATTTTAGTGTAAAGTTAAACCAGTTAAAATGTTGTGCCCAGCAGACTTGTTTAGGCAACAATTTCCACAGTGTTTTCAATGCTTCAAGGTTTTTATGATCAGTCCATATCTCAAATGGGTGCTTAGCTCCCACCACTGAGCCAAACCAATGCAGAACTTTGCTGCTCATCCCCATTCCTGCAGCCAGCCCAAAAGGATACCATGATCAATGGTATCAAAAGCCACTGGGAGGTCAAGGAGAGCAAGAATGTTTGCACTATCCCCATCCCGCTCTTACCAGAAATCATCAACAAATGTAACCAATGCAGTTTTCATCTCATAACCAGGCCTGAATTCTGACTGAAAGGGGTCCAGATAATCTGTTTCATCTAGGATCCTCTGCAGCTGCCAGGCAACTATCTTTTCCACAACCTTCCCTATGAAAGGAAGGTTGGAAACTGGACAAAAATTGTCCAGGCAGATGGGATGCAATTATGTTTTTTTAAGGAGGCGACAAATCAGGGCTTAAAAGCATTCTGAAATGTCCCTTCCTTCAGTGACATATTAATCACTTCCTGAACCTGCCCACTGGCCACCATCCTGGAGGCTTTCACAATCCAGGAGGGACAAGGATCTAACTAATAGGTGGTGGCACTGACAGCATCAAGGGCCCTGTTCACCTCAATAACTACAAGCTAAAGGAAGATGAAGAGAAGAGACGTGGCAACCAAAAGATTCCCTGAGATTTTAGCAAGGCTAGTTGCAGTGACAGATAGTGAAAATCCAGATGCACCCAGAAAAATGAAAGCCAAAATGTTATTGAATAGCCCAAAATCCATAACATGAAAATCAAGGAAAGTGAGATTGGCCAATGCTTAAGAAAGATTTCTTTCCTTTCAATTTCCTTTCATTTCCTTTTGAAATTGTAGCCTATCTGAACAAAGTCAGATGGGATAGGTTAAATGGTGAGATTAATTATGTGGAAGTAAAGGGAATGTATAAAGCCAGAAAATAGTAATCATAAATCTGGAAGTGATTTGCATGTCTTGTATAGCAATTAATATTATCAACTGATGATCTATGAAATTATATAACTTTTTCCAGCTGCCTCCATCAAAAGCAAGCTAAATGTGTCTGTGGACCCCTGTGATAACTTTTTCCGATTTGCCTGTGAAGGATGGTTTCAAGATAATCCAATGCCAGAAGATTATTCAAATTATGGAACCTATTCTTGGCTGAGACATAATGTAGATCTAAAATTGAAAGGTAAGTGGATCCTTGCTGAAGGACTTTAGCTAACTAATTTGCTTCATATAGCTTTTTGTTGTTGTCCTCATTTGTTTCTACTTATTAAGAACAAACTTTAGTGTATTGGATAGTTGCTGATAAAATAATTCATTAAACTTGTATGCCACCTAATTCTAAATAAGGCCAGGTGGCTATCACTTAAGGTGATACTGTTAATGCATAGATTTTGTTTTTGGTTGATTATAGATGCCAACTCTTAGCAATCACACAAATTTTCTCCATGGCCATCTATCTCTAACTGGGTCCTTCCTATTCCTTTCCCATAGTTCTTGCCATCTATTCAGATGTATATTATAGCCAATGTTTATCGCCCATGCAATATCGCCATTGTCTCCTTAACCTGCTCTTCTTCCATCTTATATTCCAATAAAAATTTGTAAATCTTCTTAATCAATTTATCATTTATCCCCAAAAGGATCTTGTCTATTGCCATCAACTGTCCATTAATGCCACACTCTTTCATATCTTTTGAGTAACATGATTGGATTTGGAGGTAAGACCACCATTCCAGATCTATCCCTTGTTCTTTTAATTCTTGCCTCAATCTTAATCTCCCTTTTTTAACTAATTTATCTTTATAGGTAACCTGTTTTCCCTGATTAATAAAGTTTGAGTGCACTAATGTTGATAGCCAAATTGGTATAAATTTTCCTCTTTAATTTATTCCATGTTTCTAATAGCCCCTGTTTTATGAAGTGTCTCTGAAAATATTGATGTGCTACCTGCTTCCTGTACCACAGGAAGGCATGGCATCCTAAATGTAAATCGTGGCCCTCTAGTGTTAGCAATCTATTATTTTTAAATCTATCCATTCTTTTACCCAGGTAAGTGTTGCTGCTTTATGATATAATTCCCATTCTGGTACACTAAATCCGCCTTTTTCTTTTACATCTTGCAGAAGTTTAAATTTAATCCTTGGTTTCTTCCCTTGCCAAATGTATTCTGATGTCATTTTATTCAATTTTCCAAAGTACTTTTTATCTAATTTTATTGGGATATTTTGAAACAAGAATAATAATTTCGGTAGAATGTTCATTTTGATCCTTGCTATCTTTTCCATGAAGGAGAATCTCAAATTTTTCCACCTCTCCAATTTTCCTTTTATATAGTTTGTTAACTTAACATAGTTGTTCTCTTTGATTGATGTACACCTTTCCGTTATATAAATTCCTAAATATTTCATTTTTCCCCATCTGGATATTTATTCCTTTGGCCAATTCCTCCTTCTGCTTCTCTGTCATATTTTAAAATATCATTTTAATTTTATCTTTATTAATTTTCAATCTGGCTACTTTCCCATAGTCCTCAAATACCTCCATCAGCCTCAGATTTATTTCCTAATTTCCAGTCCTTTAATTTGAGTTTCTTTCCGTATTATCCTTGTTAACACTTCTAGAGACAATATGAATAACAAAGGGGATAGAGGACACCCTTGCCTCATGCCTTTCTGGATTTTAAACTTTTTTGTCACCTCTCCATTCACTATTACTTTAGCTTCTTGGTTGGAGTATATCACCCGAAACATATTTAAAAATTTATCGCCAAATTCCACATATTTCAATTGTTGTAACATAAATTTCCAATTAACTTTGCAAAAAGCTTTTTGTGCATCTAGAAATAACAATGCCACCTGTGTTCATCTAATATTATTCTTATGTTATTTTTCATTTGTCATTTTGGTAGAAAACCATTTTGATCTCTGTGTATAAACTCATCTAGGAATCTTTTTAAACATTCAGCTATTATTGATGTGAATACCTTGTAGTCTGTATTTAACAAGCATATGGTTATCCATACTTAATTAGCATCCTGTCTGAATTCTGTTTTGGTATTAGCGTGATATTTGCCTCCGCCCATGATTGTGGTATCTTCGCTTCTTCCAATGCTGCATTATATATGATCCCTAGTTTGGGGTATTCTAATAGCTGCTTTTGTTTTTCATTTATATGAACTTCTTGTATTGCTATAATGTCCAAATTTAATTGATACCTTGGTTTTGTGCTTCTTGTTGTTCTAACTTCTTTTGCTTCCTGGTGTCTTCCCTCATAATTCTCCATCTTTTCTTCCTTTCTTTCACTTCTCTCTTTAATTTGTAACACACTCTTTTCTTTTTCCACTAGTCTCGAGTCTCTTCCTTCCAAATCTTCCTTTTCTCCCACTTCTTCTTCATTACTGATATATTGAATATAGAATTCCTCTGCCTTGTCCATGGTGTCTATTCTGTGTCTTTTATCCTGCCACATGACCATAATGTCTTCCGTAATCAGCCACCTAAAGTTGATGTTATATATGTTTAATTTGGAAGTCAGGAATTGGTAAGGTCTTTGCAGTTCTCTGATCCTTCTTGGTACTTGTTTCAGGACTATTAATTGCTTCCCTCTATATTCTATTGGTTCATCTCTTCTGTGTAATATTTAATCTTGGATTAATTTCTTCACCAATCTAACGTATTTCCTTTGGTAAATTATGTCTCCTTGCATAATTTGTCTGTACTTTATAGGTCTCATCTATTTCCATCAGCATCTCTTCCTTCTCAATTCCAAGTGCTTTCATTAATAATTCTCCCATGATTTCCAGCAGGTCTTCTCTCTCCTCTCATTTTGGAAGCATAGATAATGCGCCAATTTTTCAGACTCTAAAAATACAACTGTATTTTCAAGCTCCTTTTTGGCCTGAATTAATTTTTCACTAATTACATCTACTATTTTTTCTTCTTTCTCTATTCTCACTTCCATGTCTTGTAATCTTTGCTCATTTTTCATAATTTGATGTTGGAAGGATTCAAATTTCTTATCCATCACCTGCATCTTCTCTTTTAGTTCTTCTGTATCATTCTTCTCCAATCTCTTTTCTCAGTTCCTCATGGTTTTGTTTCATCACCTCTTGCATACCTTGTACTGTGACCGGAAGGTCTTTAAATGAATTTGACCTCTCCTTCTAAACCATTTCCTCCATGCATTTTTGGCCTAAGGGGCTCGGGGCTGCCCCTGTTAATTGAGTACCTTGTTTTCTTCCTGTCCTGATCTTCATTAAATTGGTAACACTCATTATTTTTAACAGCCTTCTCACAAACTCATCTTTTATCAAGTTCTCCCACTTTTTCTTCCCACCAATATAAGCCTCCATCTCTCCAGCTATTATGAGCTATTAATATTCTATTTTGTTATCACATATAGACAATTATAAAACATACACAATTATCTCTTATATGAGAGTATATCGAGGTATATTGAGGTTAAATATCACAATTTAAGTCACTATTGAAAACAACCATGAAACCTGTATTAATCACACTCTTTCTATTTCACTAATTACTACCACTGTAATATTATTGATAATATTATTAATACTTATTGATGATCTTAATATTTTTAATATAGTTCAGCTAAAGTTCAACTAAAGTCTGTTAAAATAAGTAAGTCTCTCTGTGTGACTTCAATTTTTTTTAATTGATAGTCAGTTAATAGTCAATAGTACTTCAAAAAGCCAAAACGCCAAAATAGTCCCTTCTTTCAGCTTCCCTTCCATATATATCTCACCAGTATTTTCTCTCTTTGACCAGTAAATGTCACCCTATCTCCTTTTCTGTTTTCAAAAAGCACTGTCACCTTTTCAGAGGGAAGCTATTCATCACCAAACTTTCACACTGTCACGCTCTCCCATTGGTGCTGCTCCAAACTTCTTCTGCAATCTTACATTAAATTTGATACTCCAATAATATCCTTTGCCTAAAAAAGTTGGAAAAATGAAGAAGATAGAAAAAAATGGAGTATTCCGATTGTTCCAGCCAATCCGTATTATTCTCCTTGATCTCCTATCTTTACCCCGCCAACTCTTCCTGTTCTTTTCTTGATTGGGTGAGGTTGACTCCACCCCTCCTTTCAGTTATGATTGTTTCTTCCACCAGGGAAACTCCTCAAAACAATCTCTTTTAATTTCAATGGTTGAAATTAAATTATGGCCAGGAACAGTCTACCATTGTTCCACTTAATTCATACTTACTTTGTCCAGCTGTCAGCCCTTCAGGTTGGCCATTATTGCTCATCTTCTCTCTGTCCAATGCTCAAGAGATTTCTCCTGCTTCACTCCACGAACCTCCACTCTCCACCATCTGTGCATGAACCGCAGAACATCCACCTTTTGGGTGTCCCTCTGAGACCCCCTTTTGGCTACAAAAGCCCACTAGACAGCTGGAAATTGGCTGTGCACTGCAGAGCAGCCCATTCACACAGCCGCTTAGTCCAACAGCTGCCCCCCTGTACTTTTCTCAACATCAAAGTTTTCTTTACAAAGTTGGATCTTTTCATAATGTGTTCAGAGTAGGAAAATCTGTACCTGGTCATTTCTACTCTGAAATGAATTCTGGATTGTTTTGTTTGATTATTTGCTTGTTTACTTGGGAAAGATTTTTTGAATGAAAATCCTTAAGGGGAAAACAACTCAAGAAGTGTGGGAAACTCTGAAAAATGTGATCATAAAAGTCAAGTCCAGCACAATACTGCTGAAAAAGAAAAACAAGAAATCCAAGAAGAAACCATCATGGCTGCACAAAGATCTCTTTGATAGACTGAAAGACAAAAAGGATAACAAAAAATGGAAAGTGGGACACTTCACTAAGGCTGATTATCAGCAGATAGCCAGAAAATGCAAAGATTAAGTCAGGAAAGCAAAGGCTCAGAATGAACAAAGACTTGCAACAAAAATCAAAGATAATAAAAAAAAGTTTCTTCCAACATATAAATAACAAGAAGAAAATCAAGGAAACAGTTGGTTTATTAAAGCAACAACATGGCAAAGAAGTAACAGGCAGCAGAGGAAAAGCAGAGCTGCTTAATTCATTTGTTGCATCAATCTTTATGCAAAAAGAAATGATAGCCCAAAGTACCAAAATACTACAGTAAAAGACAAATTAGAAATAAAAATTAAAATAAGCAAGAAAATGATGAGAGAACATCTATCTGACCTTGACTAATTTAAATCACTGGGACCCAATAGATTACATTGAGCCGAGGTGGCGCAATGGTTAGGGTGCAGTACTGCAGCCCACTTCAGCTGACTGTTATCTGCAGTTCAGCGGTTCAAATCTCACCAGCTCAAGGTTGACTCAGCCTTCCATCCTTCCGAGGTGGGTGAAATGAGGACCCAGACTGTGGGGGCAATATGCTGACTCTGTAAACCGCTTAGAGAGGGCTGAAAGCCCTATTTAGCGGTATATAAGTCTAATTGCTATTGCTACATTCCAGAGTTCTGAAGGAGCTGGCAGATGTTATCTCAGAACCTCTGTATCACTTCTTTCAAAAATCCTAGAGCACCCGGCAACTACCAGAGGACTGGGAAAAAGCTGATGTGGTTCTCATCTTTTTTTAAAAATGGGGGGAAACAGACCCAGGAAACTACACATCAATTCCTGGGAAGATACTGGAAAAGATAATTAAAAAACAGATCTGCCAACATCTAGAAATGAATAAAGTAATAACTAGCAGTCAACATGGGTTTGTTAAAAACAGATCATGCCAAACCAATCTTATTTCATTCTTTGATGAAGTGACTAAATTAATAGACCAGCGAAATACTGTGGACGTGATGTACTTAGATTTAGTAAGGCATTCAACAAAGTAGACCACAACCTACTTCTTGGCAAGCTAGAAAAAGTTGGGATAGATAGCATCAGTATCAGATGGATTCATAACTGGTTGACAAACTGTACTCAATGAGTAGTCTACATCTACATGGAGAGAAGTAAGCAGTGGGGTACCACAAGGTTCTGTCCTAGATCCAGTACTCTTCAATATCTTCATAAATGACTTAGATGAAGGAATAAAAGAGGAATTTACCAAATTTACAGATGATACTAAACTGGCAGGAAAAGCCAAAACCCTAGATGATAGGCTCAAGATCCAGATTGACAGACTTGAACATTGGACCCTATCTAACAAAATGAAATTCAATGTAGAGAAAAGTAAAGCCTTACACTTAGGCAAGAAAAACAAAAATACACATATAGACTGGGTGAAATCAGGCTTAATAGCAGTAACTGTGAGAGGGACCTTGGAGTCTTAGTAGACAAACAATTGAGCCAATAGTGTGTGGTGGCAGCCAAAAAATCCAATGCAATCCTAAATTGCATTAACAGAGGGATACAATCAAGATCAAGTGAGGTACTAATACCACTCTATAAAGCCACACCTAGAATACTGCATGCAGTTTTGATCACCATACTATAAAAAAGATGTTGAGACTCTAGAAAGAGTGCAGAGAAGAGCAACCAAGATGATTAGGGGAATGGAGGCTAAAACATATGATGAACGGTTGCAATAACTGGACATGGTCAGTCTAGTGAAGAGAAGGACCAGGGGAAACATGATAGCACTGTTCCAATATTTTAAGGACCGCCATAGAGAGGAGGGACTCAAGCTATTTTCCAAAGTGCCTGAAGGCCAGAAAAGAAATAATGGATAGAAACTGAACAAGGAGAGATTCAACCTGGAAATAAGGAGAAATTTTCTGACAGTGAGAACAATTAACCAATGGAACACCTTGCCTTCAGAAGTTGTGGGAGCTTCATCATGAGACTTTCAAGAAGAGACTGTACTGCCATCTGTCAAAAATGGTGTAGGGTCTGCTAGTTGGACCAGATAACCTACAAGGTCCCTTCCAACTCTGTTAATCTGTGATCTGTTTGTTTTCTTTGCTATTTATGGCAATCTTAGAGGATTCCTCCAACCTCAAAGTTCAAAAGCATCAATATATTTCTTATCCTGCTTCTTCAAAATCCAACTTTTGCTTCAATAGTATGTCACAGAGAATATAATTGCTTACACTATTCTGTTCATTATGACAGTTGAATACCTTTTCCAAGACTTCCATGGCTGTTCTATCAAGTACTAATGAGCAGATTATTTCTTGACTGCTCGTTCCTTTACTGTTGAATCACAAATCATTATATATTTTTTATCCATGTGTTTTTCCTGGTAGCAAAAGATTCATTAAGAGTTGAGGGGCAGGAAAAAACTGTTATCAAGGCAACAGGTAAAAGGGGCCTGAGCCCAAGTCAACAATATAAAGTGAGTAACCATCTTACACAAGACCTTCCCTAGTTCATGTAAAGATAGAGGGAGGGAGGGAAAGCAGATTTGAGACAAAAAAATTAATGAAATTGCACCTCATGAAAACAGGGAAAAATGAACTTGGAAAAAGACTTGCCCAACTCATCAGAAGGGTTTTAAACTAAAATTGATGGGGAAGGATGACCAATCTTTGGAATCCCTAGAACACAAAAACCAATCATAGATCCCAAGAAAATAATTCAAACAATGAGGTAGGGAGTGATGAGAAAAAAGAAAAAAAACTCCAATAACAAGTAGTAGATGCAGGAAACATACACATGGGCAGGCATAAAAGTCTTAAATGCTTATATACAAATGCTCAAATCTTGGGAAACAAACAGGATGAACTAGAAGCAATGGTACACAAGGGTAGGTATGATATAGTTGCCATTACAGAAACCTGATGGAATGAAACCCATGACTGGAATGTACTAATGGATAGATACAAATTGTTCAAAACAAACAGATCAACAAAAAGAGGAGGTGCAGTTGCACTATATGTAACAGATCACTACATATGTACAGAAATGCAAATGTTCAAAGATCTAGAATGTATATGAACTGTTTGATGAACTGTTTGCCAGTTAACAAATGTATGTAGGGAGCATACCATAATAGTAATGGAATAATTTAACTATCCAGATATCAACTGGGAGACAAAATCTGCACCAAGTGGGAGATCAAACAGATTCCTAATCAGCCTAGGTGACAACTTTGTCATCCAAAAGGTGGATGAGGCAACTAGAAGTAAAACTATACTGGACCTAATTCTTACTTATAAAGAAGTGGTAGTTGAAGTTGCCAGAACCTTGGGTGAAAGTAACCATGTCATACTGGAATTAAATATAAAGCAAACACAAGCAATGGAAAATAATCCAATCAGTATCTTAAACTTTAAAAGAGCTGATTTTAACAAACTCAGAGACAGCCTAGGAAAAATTCCCTGGATGAAAATCCTAAAGGGAAAAACAACTCAAGAAGCATGGGGAAAATGTGATAATAAAAGCCCAGTCCAGCATAATATCACTGAAAAAGAGAAACAAGAAATTCAAGAAGAAACCAGCATGGCTGCACAAAGATCTCTCTGATAAACCGGAAGACAAAAAGGACAAGTACAAAAAGTGGAAAGAGGGACACATAACTAAGGCAGAATATCAACAGATAGCCAGAAATTGCAGAGATGAAGTCAGGAAAGCAAATGCTCAGAATGACCTTGAGGAATATAAATCACCCAGACCCAACAGATTACCTGTCAGGTTTGCTTCCATCAATAACCAAGAAAGAAAACTCCTAACTCCATTGTTCATGGAATTAAAATACTTTTTCTGGTTATGAAAAGATAGCAGCAAAAGTAAAGCAAGATCTGAGCCAGAAAGGTGCGAACAAATACATATCAAATGATTACCCAGCCCCCTCCCTCCAATGACCCCACCCCAGTGTCCAATCTGCAACTCCCTTAGGTGTCATGTGGGGTGCATCTCCAAAATAGCAATAGCAATAGCAGTTAGACTTATATACCGCTTCATAGGGCTTTCAGCCCTCTCTAAGCGGTTTACAGAGTCAGCATATTGCCCCCAACAACAATCCGGGTCCTCATTTTACCCACCTCGGAAGGATGGAAGGCTGAGTCAACCCTGAGCCGGTGAGATTTGAACAGCTGAACTGCAGAACTGCAGTCAGCTGAAGTAGCCTGCAGTGCTGCATTTAACCACTGCGCCACCTCGGCTTCATCATGTTGGTATGCAGAACGGTTGGCCTTGACCAGGTCCAAACACCATGCGCAGAAGATGGTGAGAAGAAAACTCTCTTTTTCATATCACCTCCTGTACCATTTATTCCCATCCTAAATACCATGCCCCCACCTTCCCTGTGTAAGGGCTCCTCTCCTAACTTAAGAAAGTGAAGACTCCTGAAACAGATTATTTCAAAAGGAACCTTTAACTAAGAAGAATGGAAGCCGTTAAGGCAAAGCAACATCTGAATCCCCTTAGGCAATGCAAGTAGAATTAAAGTAATAGTGACGCCTCCCCTTTTGTCAGAATGCAGTTTTTGGCCAATACACAAGTGTGAAAATGTTTCCTTTACCAACTGCCCTGAGAGCTGAATAAACATACATCCCCATGGCTATCTTTTGTTAGACATTAAAGTAAGATACCCCACATGGCCATCAAAAACATCCCTCCAGAGGTACTGAGATCTCTGTCCTTCTGGCGCCAGGAAAGCAGTTGTAAAATATCAGTTGTCATGGGCACCTCCAATAAATTACTCCAAGGCCCCCCTCCTCCCAATTGAATGACAGTATCATGTTTAGGGATCTGACACCCCATTTCTATGGCAGCCGATAGCAAGTAAGCGAAGCAGAGGCTGACATTACCTCCCAGAGTTCTGAAGGAACTGACAGATGTTATTTCAGAACCATTATACCATATCTTTCAAAAATCCTGGAGCACCAGGGAAGTACCAGAGGACTTGAAAGGGGCTGATGTGGTTCCCAACTATAAAAATAGGAATAAAAAACAGACCCAGGGAACTACACACCAATTCCTGGGAAGATCCTGGAAAAGATAATCAAAAAACAGATCTGTGAACATCTAGAAACAACTAAAGTTATAACTAGTAGCCAGCATGAGTTTGTTAAAAACAGATCATACCAAACCAATCTTATTTCATTCTTCGATAAAGTGACTAAATTAATAGACCAGCGAAATGCCGTGGACATAATATACTTAGACTTAAGTAAGGCATTTGACGAAGTAGTCCACAACCTACTTATTGGTAAGCTAAAAAAATATGGAATAGATAACATCACTACCAGATGGATTAGTAGCTTGCTCACAAACTGTACTCAGTGAGTAGCCCTTAATGGTACTATCTACATGAAGGGAAGTAAGCAGTGGGTTCCATCTTAGGCCCAGTACTCTTCAATATCTTCATAAATGACTTAGATGATGGAATAGAAGGGGAATTCATCAAATCTGCAGTTGACACTAAACTGGCAGGAATAACCAACATCCTAGAAGACAAGCTCAGGGTCCAAAAAGATTTTGACAAATTTGAATAGGCCCTATCCAACAAAATAAATTTTAATGTGGAGAAAAGCAAAGTTTTACATTTAGGTAGAAAAAAAATCAAAGGTATAAGTACAGATTAGGTGAGACCTGGCTGAAAAACAGTAACTATGAGAAAGACTTTGAAGTCCTTAGTGCATGATCACTTGAATATGAGCCAGCAGTGTCCTGTTGCAGCCAAAACAGCTAATACAGTCCTGAGTTGTATAAAAAGAGGCATAGAATCAAAATCACATGAAGTATTAGTACACTTTATAAAGCCCTAGTAAGATCACACCTGGAATTCTCCAACCAATTTTGGTCACCGCACTACAAAAAAGTTGTTGAGACATTGGAAAAAAATTCAGAGAAGAGCAACTAAGATGATCAATATTTTTCTGATGTTTGTGTTTGATATAGAAAGTGTTAGATATCTGTTTGTATGGAAGATCATTCTGTTGACATCAACAGGATTGCAATGTCAAGATGTTTTCTTCCTCAAATATTATAAAGCTGTAGCAAGAAATTATTGGATAGCAGTATATTTTAACTGTTAAACCAGATGTAATAATGACCTGATAATATTTGGCCTGATAATTCTAGCATCTGTATATTATTCAAATGTAGAATCAGAGATTTTTTGGGAAATATATATTTTCATTGGTTGATTATGTTCTATTCCAGAATTTCAGAGATCAATTGAAGTTCATTAAACTTATATTAGGGATTAGCATGCATCAATTTTCATAAATTGAAAAACAAAAAGTTCAAGTAATTTACTTTTGAATTTGACTTTCAGGAAAGACATCCATAATGTTGTTCAAAAATGTAAAGAGGATAGCTGCAATTTCACAATTGAATTTCACAATTGAATATGTTCATGCAAGAGAGGAATATGCTTTGATAGCATGGTTACAGCTGCCATCCTAACTTTTTTGACTGGATGCCATGCATTCATGAATGCTAGACATATGTTGAACAATAATTGGATTCTGAAACAACTGCTTTTGGTGAAACCTTACTCTGGAATCTTCTTTCTCCATAGCATCTTCCAGATGCATTACATTTCTACTCTCTAACAGTCATCTTTCAGCCTTGTTGGAAAACAGCAGATAGAAAGCAACTGCCATGTAATAATGCAGAATCCAGCAGAGGTCTTTATTTTCCTGAAGTGTTTTAATGTCAAATCTCTCTTGCATTAAAAGTAATCTGATGACATAATTTACCAGTGAACTGTTGTATTTCACTGCTTACAAGGTACTGCATTACAATTTAAAAGAATTTGAAGGCATGTAAAACAAGTGAGCTTAAGCAATATAAACTAGAGAGAAATGCCAAGATTTTGACATACAAAGTTCTTGATCGAGACTAATAAAATACCTTAATTGGGCTGACAGGCCAGTCTTACTTGGATTAATTGAGGCTGCAATCCAATGAAAACTTATTTGAAAAAGAGCCCACTGACTAGACATTTTTCTGAATAAGCATGTGTAGGATTACACTGTGAACAATTGTTAGAGCAATGTTTGTAATTGACTTGTAATAAATTTTGATTTATGCTTCTTACATACTGTGATATTGTATAAACATTGAACAGTCTCTTCCCCAAAATGAAAATTAAATACCATGGTTTTGATCCCACCTTGGATGAACATCTGGATAATAATCAACCCTGAATTTAAGATCCTAGTCTAAGTTGGAAATATGGGTGACCTGGGTACCATAGAATCCACAGCCCATGTTAGAATAGAATAAAATAACAGAGTTGGAAGGGACCTTGGAGGTTCTAGTCCAACCCCCTGTTTAGGCAGAAAACCCTACACTATTTCAGACAAATGGTTATCCAACATCTTCTTACAAACTTCCAGTGTTGGAGCGTTCACAACTTCTGGAGGCAAGCTGTTCCACTGATTAATTGTTCTAACTGTCAGGAAATTTCTCCTCAGTTTTTAGTTGCTTCTCTCTTTGATTAATTTCCACCCATTGCTTCTTGTTCTACCCTCAGATGCTTTGGAGAATAGCTTTACTCCCTCTTCTTTGTGGCAACCCCTGAGATAATGGAACACTACTATCATGTCTCCCCTAGTCCTTCTTTTCATTAAACTAGACATACCCAGTTTCTGCAACCGTTCTTCATATATTTTAGCCTCCAGTCCCCTAATCTTTGTTGCTCTTCTCTGCACTCTTTCTAGAGTCTCCACATCTTTTTTACATCATGGCGACCAAAACTGGATGCAATATTCCAAGTGTGGCCTTACCAAGGCATTATAAAGTGGTATTAACACTTCATATGATCTTGATTCTATCCCTCTGTTTATGCAGCCTAGAACTGTGTTGGCTTTTTCGGCAGCTGCTGCACACTGCTGGCTCATATTTAAATGGTTGTCCACTAGGACCCCAAGATCCCTTTCATAGTTACTACTATCTAGCAAGGTACCATATATACTGTACCTGTGCATTTTTTTTCTTGCCTAAATGTAGAACCTTACTTTTTTCACCATTGAATTTCATTTTGTTACATAGCCCAATGTTCAAGTTTGTCAAGATCCTTCTGTATCTTAACCCTATCTTCTGGGGTGTTGGCTATTTCTGCCAGCTTGGTGTCATCTGAAAATTTAATGAGTTCCCCATTTATCCCCTCATCCAAATCATTGAGGAAGATGTTGAAGAGTACTGGGCCTAAAACAGAGCCTTGGGGTACTTCACTGCATACTTCCCTCCATGTAGATGCAGTTCCATTGAGGACTACACATTGAGTGTGGTTTGTCAGCCAGTTACAAATCCATCTGGTGGTGATGCTGTCTAACCCACATTTTTCTACTTTATTTAGTAGTAGGTTGTGGTCTACTTTATCAAATGCTTTACTGAAGCCCAAGTACATTATATAAACGGTATTCCTCTGGTGCACTAATTTTGTCACTTTGTCAAATAATGCAATAAAATTAGTCTGGCATGATCTGTTTTTGACAAACCCATGTTGGCTTTTGGCTATTACTTTGTTTACTTCTAGGTGTTCGCTAATTCATTGCTTGGTTATCTTTTCCAGAAACTTCCCTGGTATTGAGGTCAGGCTGATGGGTCTGCAGCATCTATTTTTTCCCTTTTTTGAAGATGGGAACCACATCAGCTCTTTTCCAGTCCTCTGGCAGTTCCCCAATGCTCCAGGATCTCTGAAAGATATAGTTCAGTGATCTGAGATCTCATCTGCCAGTTCATTCAGAACCCTGGGGTGTAATCCATCCGGTCCTGGTGATTTGAACTTGTCTAGGGTAGACAGGTGCTCACTTACCATTTTCTTCCCTATTTTAACTTGTGTTCGTAATCTGTTTTTTGTGGTGCTATTTTTGATAGGCTGGACTGTTTTTTTCCTCTTTGTATAAAGACAGATGCAAAAAATGAGTTAAATAGTTCTGCTTTCTCCCTATTACTTGTCACCTTCTTGCCACTTTCTCCCAGCACTGGACCAATTGTTCCTTAACATTTTTCTTGTTTTTAACATGTTGGAAGAAGTTTTTTTATTATTATTATTTTTGTTGCAAGCCTTTCTTCGTTGTGAGCCTTAGCTTTCCTCACTTCATC